>NC_141674.1:52770000-53442500 GCF_028749965.1 Puma concolor
AAGTTTTTCACTGATTTGATTGATGGCAGCTGCACACACAGGCCTGGGTATGTGGCACTCAGATGCCTAGCAGAGTCCCCGGCCACAAACCCAGCACTGTTAGTGGCAGCCTCCCCATCCACACATGCTGGAATCTTTGCCTTTTGTTTCCTTCTGTGCTTTTAACATGTTTCCCCCTCTGTGCCTCCTGCATTTGCACATTTATAGAGTGCGGTACATTTTACCCGGGGCCTTCACACGAGTTTTGCGGCAGCTCTTCAAAGGTGATATGAATATGCCTGGTTTATAGATGAGGGAACTGAGGCCCCGAGAAGCTCAGTGTCTCGTTCATGGTGCCTGGCATCAGTCCAGATTGTTGGGGAGCCTTCAACCCATGCCCCCTTTCAACAGTGCTGCAGCCCTGCTGTCAAAGATGTAGGCATGAGCTCTGAAGAGCACTCACAGATATGGGTCAAGTCGGCACCAGGAAACTGAGGTGCACTTGGGTGACTGGGTCTAACAGTGAATTTAACACAAAGAGGAGGAAAGGAAGTGTTTTTCGTTTTCTATATAGATATATTCTTCTGCTTGCTTAGCTTTTACAAAAATTCTTCTAATTTCTTTTCTTTTTTCCCCTAAAGTGTATTTATCTATTTTGAGAGAGAGGGAGAGAGTGTGAGCGG
This sequence comes from Puma concolor, assembly GCF_028749965.1. NCBI lineage: Eukaryota > Metazoa > Chordata > Mammalia > Carnivora > Felidae > Puma > Puma concolor. The sequence continues at coordinate 52,770,663 of NC_141674.1, forward strand.
GGGAAGGGCAGAGAGAGGGAGAGAGAGAATCCCAAGCAGGCTCTGCACTGTCAGTGTAGATCTCGACATGGGGCTTGATCTCATGAACTGTGAGATCATGACCTGAGCCGAAATCAAGAGTTGGAGGTTTAACTGATGAAGCCACCCAGGTGCCCCAAAATTCTCCTAATTTCTATGTGTAGGAGTGAAAAAAGCAGTGTTGATATTGCTATGAAATTGCTAAGGCCATAAACTGTTACTCTTGGTTTTAAATATCAAACCAGGTGAAGGGGTGGAGAACTTCCCAGTGTTAGGGAAGGGAAATCACTTAGCAGAATGGACAGCATATGGCAGTTTTTTGTTGTTTGTTTTTCCTTTAAAGAGAGTGTTATTTCTTTTCTCTCTGTTCCAGTAACCGTCTGTCACCACATAATCCAGGGCTGGGAGAAGTATCCAGGGATTTAGGATTTAATGAGATTGGCATTGCTGAAATTAACTTTATAAAACAAGTCTGTTTACTCTTTATACTAATTTCCATGCATACCGCTGACTCTGATTTGGTTTGAAGAAAGATATTCTAAGAGGGAGTTCTTACCATTATGGAAATGAAAAGTAGCTGTGTGATTTAATTTTCTTTGGCTGTGCATCTGATACCATGTATCAGGGGGCAAGGCTGTGGATGGTGAGAGCCACAGGGTAGAGCAGGCAGTGCTGTCCCCAACCCATGAATTAGGAAACTGAGGCCTATGTTATTAATACTAATAAAATTGTTTTTTATAGTTCAAGTTGTATAGAAAACTATAGAGAAAATTACAAAAACCAAACAGTCGATAATCCCAAATCTAAAAGGGAACTGCTGTGAGTATTTTTATCTTGCACTAGTTTATTTTCTATTCATACACATTATACAGGAGTCCCCTCTTATCCATGGGGGATATGTCCCAAGACCCCTAGTGGATGCCTGAAACCAAGAACCCTACTGAACCCTATACATACTGTGTTTTTCCTGTACATACATACATATATGTGTACATACTTATGATAAAGCTTAATTTCTAAATCAGGCACAGTAAGAGATTAACACCACTAACATGATAATGAAATAGAACACTGGTAATAATATACTGTAATAAAAGTTACGTGAATGTGGTCTCTAAGTATCTTGTACCGTACTCACCCTTCTTGTGACTATGTAAGAGGATAAAACTCCTGCCTGATGAGATGAAGTGAGGTGAATGATGTAGGTGTTGTGACGTAGCATTCTGCTGCTTTTGATCTTTTGGTGCTGCGTCAGGAGGATCATCTGCTCCTGGGTGGCGGTTGACCATGGGTAACTGGGGCCACAGAAAGCGAAGCCACGGAGAGGAGGGCGGGGACTACTCTATATTAATTTGACATCTTTCTGTGTATGTCCATCTTGAAATGTAGTTTTAAGGATTTTAAGTATATCATGAATTCCTCCACTCGACAAATAACGATAGCAGCTAAAACTTGACACGGGTGTCCCATGGGCCAGCACTCTTCTATACAACTGCTCAACAGGAACTCATTTCATCTTCTCAACAACCCGATGTGGTAGGAGTAGTGGTGTTCCCCCCATTTTACAGACGAGGACACGGGGGCCCAGAGGAGTTACATGAACTGGAAGAGGAAGAGTCAGATTAAGTGGCCATGGGGTATGGCTCCTGTGTCCCCCCACACCCACAGACCTGGCCCAGCTTCTGGCTGCAATGAGCTAGCTACCCTGAGTGCAGAATGAGTGTTGGTGTTTAGAAGACTGACTTTATGAATGAGCAAAGGCTCCTCCTGGTTTGGGGAATGGTGGTGATTCATGCCTGATGCGTGAATTGCTCACCTGCCCTTCTATGCCTTGATTCCAGCAAGGCTTCTGAACCACCAGCTGATTGCCTACAGATTTGCAGAAGTTATAACACAGCAGCTTTGCAATTGACCTTGGATCTTGTTGGCTGGCTCCCATTGATCCACAATCTACTCCTTTCTAAAGTCAGTATCCTGTGTTGGTAACTATACTAGAGCATGTAATACTGGTGTGCTTATGGGCATGCAGCACTCCTTGAATGTGGGATTGCTAGCTAGCCGAATGGACCCAGTAAAAATTAATCTCACCTTTCAGATTCTAATAGTCTTTAAAATATTTTAGTGAGATTTTGTCTTGGATGAGTGAACAGCATCTGATTCCAAAATGAAAATTTTAATTCCAAAAATCTCCAAAATACACTTTCTTGATTTTAGAGTCAAATCTCTATTAATTTTGTCTTTTGAAGGGCACAAGATTAACCTTTTTCGTTATGTAGTTTGCTTCAGAATAATTCCATTTCTAAGTATCACACACACTTCCTTCCATCCATTTATTAATGAGGACAATTTTCTTGAGATAAAGATTGTGCTATATAGCAGACATACAAGACTTAATGCCCTGCCCTCAAGAAGCTGGCAATCTAGTGAGGAAGACAGATGAATAACAAAGAATTGCAATATTGTTCTAAATGCTGAGGTAAAGTACAGAGAAGGAAGAGGTGTGTGAAGGTGGCAATATGTAAGATCTCTTTATGTTGTGGTTTCCAGACCATCATATATTCAGGTTATACTTTCAAGGATTAACCTTCAAGGCTTTTCTAAATATATTCAGTCTGAGTGTAGATGTAAGAAGAGAGCTTATCCTCAGCTTGAAAACATTCTTTGTCTATTACCCAGTAAAAAAGAAAAGAAGGAAACCTTGTTATATACCGAGTTTTAAATGTCATGCAAAGAGTTTCATATGAATTAATAGAATCTACAGTAGGCAGGGAAACTTTCCAGTCCCAGTTTAATCAGACATGAGTATGCAGTTATAGACTTTTTTTTTTCTTTTGGATACATAGGAAGGCCATGTCTATGCAGTGCTAGATGCATGACAGGAGTTTAGGGATGGCTTGTAAGTGGCATGTGTGGTTGAAAGTACCCTGAACTGAGAACAAACTAAGGGTTGATGGGGGGTGGGAGGGAGGAGAGGGTGGGTGATGGGTATTGAGGGGGCACCTTTTGGGATGAGCACTGGGTGTTGTATGGAAACCAATTTGACAATAAATTTCATATATAAATAAAAAAAAAAAAAAGAAAACAAAAAAAAAAAAAAAAAAAAAAAAGAAAGAAAGTACCCTGAACTGGTAGTTAAAAGGCATGGATTCTAAATCTTGCCATCACCAGCCTCAGCAATGTCAGACTCTGTATTCAGCTGTGTGTAACAGACCTGAAAGATACTGGCTTTTAAAAAGTTATGGAGAAATATATTATTTAATTTTCTCATGTAATGGAAAGAGGCAAGACACACAGTAGAAAATAAACATTTCCATTTTGCAATGTCTTTGGGACCCAGATACTGTATTTCTGTCCCCTCAATCATCCACAGTGCACACTTGTCATCTTGTGGCTGTAGGGTGGCTGATTCACCCTCAGCTTTCTGTCCACATTCTTGATGGGGAGATGGGGGCAGGTGAAAGTGTAGGTGCTAGCTGGGTCAAACCCCTTGAAAGAGCTTGCTCAGAAACACCCCTTATCTCTGTACTTCTAAGGTCATCTCACTGACCAAACTGTGTCCCGTGACCACCCTCAGCTGCAAGGGAGGCTGGAAAATGATGTTCACTGTAGCCCATTGCTGCCCTCAATAAAATGGGGGTTCTGTTGTGAAAAGAGAAAAGGGAGACTGGATATTGGGTAGAAATCTAACAATCTCTGTCGTATCAACTATGAAATAAATAAGCTAAATCAGTGGTTAGCTAACTTTTTTTTTTTTTTTTTAATGCACCACTCTCTCCCTTTCTTCATTAAATCTGCACAGGTCCATTACCAGATAGGGATCAGTGTGTCTTCTTTGACTGAAGTTAGAGTTGGAATGCCACGATTATTTTTCCTTTCCTATCTCCCCCTGGGTTCATTTGTTTAGGCTGTATTCCATGTTAAGGGTTTTTTTTGTTTGTTTGTTTTGTTTTTTCCACCCAGCCATCTTGATTGATTTTACTTATTCATTTACTTACATGTTTGTGTGTAACATTAATATGGTTTTAAAAGTCAGGGGGCACCTGGGTGGCTTAGTCGGTTAAGCCTCTGACTCTTGATTTCAGGTAATGACCTCACGGTTCATGGACTGAGCCCCACACTAGGCTCTGTGCTGATGGCATGGAGCCTGCTTGGGAGTCTCTCACTTTATCCCTCCCCTGCTCACATACTCTCTCTCTCATGAAACAAACAAATAAACATTTTTTAAAAATATTGAAAAATGAAATAAATAAAAAATTAAAAAGCCAGAACTATATAGAAAGAGATACTCAAAGAAATGTCCCTCCTCACCATTTTTCTACCCCATTCCCATCCTCCCAACATATCCACTTCATGCCTACTCACCCAACCCCCACAGGTACATTATTTTGATTTTCTGTGCTGTATTTGGTACCAATGTACAGATACATGTGTATTTTCTCATTTTCCCTACTTACAAAAGGTCATACACTACACTTCCCTTTTATACTCGAAGGTCTGTGTGGATAGTATTAAGCAGTGAAATAGTGGTGAGGCTGGGCAATGACACATGTACAGTAAGAGAGGCAAATCCATACAAAGCAGGGAGAGACCACATCTGCTTAGAAAAGGTCTCATGGAGGAGGCTGTATTTGAGCAGTGCCTTCAGAATGGGTGATATGACAGAGATGGGAGGGTTTTCTCTAGATATTGAGAGAGGGGAGGAGGGGAATATCTGGTAGACTAGTTGGATGGCAGAGAAGGGGACCGAGGTCAGGGGCATCCAATCAGGGGAGCTCCCAGTGGAGGGCATGAACGTCTGGCTGAAGAATGTGAATCTTTGGGGAGGAGTGTGATGGGATGGTGATGATGCAGGAAGTAAAGCCTGAGTGTTGTGTACTTTTCTTGGTTTATGGGGTTCAGAGAGAACTTAGAGATCAGCTAGAAATTTGTTTTAAACTCACACTGTGCCTACATGTTGTAGGGGAGGAAACTTAGGCCTAAACAAGTAAGGGGACTTAGCAAAGTTTTGCAGCCAGGTAGCGGTTAGAGTTGGAAATAGTCATGCTCTTGACTCACAATCCCCCTGCTCTTCTCCTCAGGATCTAAGATTTTTGAAAGAACACGAGGCAGCCTTGTGCTTTTTAGACTTGGCAGTTGTTTCACTGGTCAGCTTGTGTGTGGACCTATATAGTTCACTTAATCCCAAATCCTAAATTTCAACCAGACTAACAACAACTTTAAATGAGCCTATTATAGGCTGCATTCTTGTCCCCTCTCAAAATTCATATATTGAAGTTCTGACCCCAAGTACCTCCTAATATGACCATATTTGAAAATAGGGCCTGTAAAGAGGAAATTAAAATGAGATCATTAGGGAGAGTCTCAATCCAATATGACTGGCATCTTTATAAGAACAGGAGATTAAGACACAGATATGCACAGAGAAAGGACCAACTGAAGATACAGAGAGAAGATGGCCATCTGCAAATCCAGGAGAGAGGCCTTGGAGGGAACCAACCTTGATCTGGATACCTTGATCTAGGCCTTTTTGTCCAGAAACATGAGAAAATAAACCTCTGTTGTTTAAACCCCCCAGCCTGTGGCAGCTGGAGCAAACTATGACACAGCTGTAACTGGCTCTTCAGGGCTGCTGGTGGGATGGTGGGATCTCTTCCCATCCTGATGTCGTAGCCCCCAACTATAGTAGCTCCTCAGCCCCCCTTTGTTGGACCCTATCTTATGTCACTCATTAGCCACCTGGCCCAGAGACAAAAGAATGGTGGAAGGGAGTCTGTTGTAGTGCAGACAAGAGCAGAGGGCAGGTCAGGAGCCTGATGCGGCCATTCACAGTCAACAGATCCTTAACCTTATGGGTTTCAATGGTGCAGTTGATCTAGGTGTCTTTAAAACCATTTCCAACTGCTAGATTCTACAAGTAATATGGAAAGAAGCTCTTTGTTGGTTTTAAATGCATATCCAGGGATTTAAAGTTACTTTAAAAATTATTTTTTCAATTGAAAACTTTCTTTCTTTCTTTTTTTTTTTTTTAAATTTTTTTTTCAACGTTTATTTATTTTTGGGACAGAGAGAGACAGAGCATGAACGGGGGAGGGGCAGAGAGAGAGGGAGACACAGAATCGGAAACAGGCTCCAGGCTCTGAGCCATCAGCCCAGAGCCCGACGCGGGGCTCGAACTCACGGACTGCGAGATCGTGACCTGGCTGAAGTCGGATGCTTAACCGACTGCGCCACCCAGGTGCCCCTTGAAAACTTTTTTTCATATGCACTGCTTCACTATAGACTTTACTGCAACAAGATATTAAGACTTTTAAATTAAGTGGTGAGATTCTGATTTATTTTAATATTCTTCTTTATAGCTTTCTAGATTTTCAAAATGTTCCTTAATAAATGTACATGATTTTTATGGCCAAGGTTGGGGAAATATGGATCATAAAGGTGAAAAGAATTCCAATCCTGTGTTAGAGCCAGACAACAGCAAATTAATCTTCTTAATTTCAAGGAATTCCAAAGGGAGAAAGCTCATTTTTAAAAGAATGGATAATGAGAATAGTTGTAGGACATGGAATGTATGCTCTTGAGTATTTCCTCTATATGTGGAAAAAACTAATAATCTTTCTAATGCTAATGGTAATGAAACAATGTGGATAATTTTATATTAATTGACATATAGTATATAAAAGTGGATGTAGATCTGAGAGTAATAAAATATGAAAATACTAGCCAAGTTGAGAATAGAAAAGATGTCTGTGATTTGTCATTTGGGTTATGGCAAAGCGTACGTGCTAATAGACTCACACCATCATGGAAAAACTTCTGTTGGCATCCTGGCTTGGTCTTGAGTGTACTTGGGAGGAAGAGGGTGAAGATGACAGTTTAATTTAAAATTAGAAAAAAGGGGAAAAAAGCATTATTGAATTAAAATATATTTTTAGCAGCCCCCACCCCCACCAAAAAAATAGAATTAGAAAAAAGGTGCTGGATTCAGAAATAATAGATACAGACAAATGGTCTCACAAGAAAAATGAGAACATTTCACCATAACCTCAAGTATAATTCCTCAAACTACTGTTATTTAAGTTGCTAATAATTAAAATAATGCCATTGAAAATATTGGGACTGTGTAGGTAAGAGAATATTATAATTGTTATCAATTAGCCAAATGTAATCAAACCTTCCCATTTAGAATGCCCTTTGATAATCTGGATTCTTATTGTCTTTTCCCGTAGATCTTTTCTAAGCACAGGTAAGATACAACACCCTTGTCATATGGAGAACAGATCTTGACAAATGGGATTGCTTCCAGGCCTTTTTCTAGATCACTAACCAAAACAAACTGGTGATGAAAATCCCTCCACCTCTATGCACATTTCAGAGTAAATTGCCTGTTCCTACACGTGCTCAGCCTCATAGATACAGGTACTGATAACCTGAGACCTACTCTTTGGTATTGATTGCAGGAGTGAGCACTCCTCCTGTGTCCTCTTTTATAGAGAGCCAGGATCATTTTGGAAACAGATGGTTTCACCTCAGGAGCACATGTGCTATCAAGATTGTGTGTGTGTGTGTGTGTGTGTGTGTGTGTGTGTGTGTGTGTGTGTGTGTGTGTGTTTGTAAAAGACATTTTATGTGTGCCTTGAGTGACCTTTCCAAGAATCTCACACAGCTTATGGACATTCAGGCCTGTTCCCCGGATTTCCCTTAAATGCAAATCCAGCTGTGTTGGTTCCCTTAACCCCTCCTGTGCCTGCTCAAGGTTAAGCGTGGCAGTCAGCTCTTTAGTAAGTGTCCAGAGGGTAATTACCCAGATGCACCTGGGTGGGGTTTAACCCCTTGCACCCCCACCTTCTCTGCCAGAGTCATGGGGGAGATTCAGATGTTCAAGAGAGGAACAGTTAGTGAAATTACTTCTCTCTCCTGAGGTAACTTGATCTTGTCAAACAATGGTTTTTACAGAACATATGTGCTTTAGTTTTACTTTAAGTTTCTGAAAGAACATTCTCCATCTTGCTCACCACTGTGGCCCATGCACAAAAAAAAAAAAAAACCCTCCTTTGATTATACATGAAACTTTATCATTATTATTATTTTGTCAAGAGAAAAGCCACTAACTTTCCCAAATCAAGATAAAGAGAATACTGCAATGTCACTTTATCCAGAGCCAAAGGCAGGAGGGAAAAGTTGTGAAAATTCAATTCAGGGAAGACCAAAAGGAAAGCAAACTGACTTGTCCAGAAATAAGTATTCAGCTCTTGTTCCTTTGCTGGGTTTTGGGTGACGAGTAAGTAAGTGTTATTTAAAAAAAAAAACAAACCATTGAACTGCTCAGATTATGAACAACTCTCCACGATACTCATCTCTAGATGCGCCATGTCTGATTTATGCTGGAAACGAGGTCAGGTCTCATTCTAGGTGGAAGGTGGTTATTACCTTGCCCAGGCCATGGGGGCCTAGCGGTATGTCAGCCAGGGTCTTGGGGATGCCCTGGAGGTGGAGCCTGACACGTGAAGAACATGAGCTTTGGTGCCCTGTTGTGCAACCTTAGGCAAGTTGCAGAAACTTTCTGAGTCTCAGTTTTCTTCTCTGAAAAGGGGCTATTGATGCTCATGTCATAGAGGTGTTACAAAAATGAAATGAGGGGCACCTGGCTGGCTCAGTCGGTAGAGCATGTGGCTCTTGATCTTGAAGTTGTGAGTTCGAGCCTCATTTTGGGGTTAGAGTTTACTTAAAAAAAATGAAATGAAACCAACTGTGCCAGGTGTGTAGTGTGTGCCAGGCACATTGCAAACACTCAAGTAATAGATAGCTGTTATTTTATGCTTACAAATCCAGCGCCTCCATAACCAGATTTGTGATGTTGGATAATTCATGCTCTGTAGGTGGCTGACCTTTGGTCTTCTTATCTACAAAATGTGAAGTTTTAAGCTGTAGCCTCTTCTAGTTCTAAAATTCAGTGAGTCATTGGAGCCCCTCTTAAACTCTTAAGAATATTTCCGATGCCCAGCAGTGGACAGAGTTGCCAGACTTCAGGTTAAGTTCTTGCCAAGGGATGATTAGAACTTGTCTTGGGTCTTGGGCAGTTCTCTTTGCCCTAGTAGCAACGCAGGAGAAAGTCTTCTTATGGATATAATAATCCTTCCATATCCCAAATCCGTATTCTCCTGCATCTCAAACTTCTGATCTCCCTTACTACTTTAAGATAATATCTAATGTGTAGGTAGTACATTGTTGCTTCCAGACTATCTTAGTATATATTATGACCCTGACTCTTCAGAACGATTCCATAGGGCAGGTTCGTTATCACCCCCAATTTACAGATGAAGAAACTGAGGACTGGATTTGCTGAGATCACATAGTCAAGAGTTGGCAGATAGGCAGTTCATACTCCTGTCTTTTACTGCAAAAACTTATCTTTCTGCCACCGAATAAGGCTCCCTTGTAAAGTAGTGGTGTCTTTTGTTTATAAATGAGTAGGAGAGGCAAAGAAAAGGATGAAGTCACAGTTGGAAATAGGATATAGAAATGCTGATTCTTCATGAGTCACAAGCTCAGGCCTGCGATTCCCAACATCTTTTCATGTGAGGACTTTTCTTTCTTTCTTTTTTTTTTTTTTTTGCAAACAGAAGACTATTATTTCATTATATGTGTAAAATATGGATGAACAAAAACAAAGATAATAAAAAGTACTCATACTCTGATGATAACCACTTTTTTACATTTTGATGTGATAACTTTCCATATTTATATATTGATGTGTATACGAATGTGCATCTTTAGAGGACGCCTGGGTGACTCAGTTGGTTAAGCATCCAGCTTCAGCTCAGGTCAGGATCTCACGGTCTGTGAATGTGAGCCTCGCTTTGGGCTCTGTGCTGACAGTATAGAGCCTGTGTGAGATTCTCTCACCCTCTCTTTCTCTCCCTCTCTCTGCCCCTTACTCATTCATGTCCTCTCTCTCTCTCTCTCTTAAATGAATGAATGAATGAATGAATGAATGATAAAAGAATTTTTTAAAAAAGAACCATCTTTAGTAACAAAAAATGATATAGGTTGCCCACAGACAGGTGTAGGGGACCCAGATTATGCATCTCTCCAGAATGGCTCACCACCTGCCCCTTGGTCCCTAGGCTTCTTGCTCCATGAAGAGCTGGCTGTCATTCCTACCATCTCATTTCCTGGGGCAGCTCAGCTTCTGTAGTTCCTGCTGCAGTGGAGCCCAGCAGTGTCAGCACCCATGCCTGACTTGTCTTGTAACATAGAAGCCCTGGCTTGTTGCACTGTTCCAGGACTCAGATGAAGCCGGGTGCTGGGGGCTGAGCCCCAGCTTCTCCAGGAGCTTTCTTTGGAGGCTGGCTGATACACCCAGACACGCGGGGGATAGAAGGTCCATGGGTGAACCTCAGCCAAGGGGACACAGACGGGGGGAGGCTTTTCTGAGCCATGGTGAATTCTATACACTCTTGTCCTGGTGAACAAGTAGCCAGCGGTTTCTTGTGAGGTTGTGACAGCTTGGTAATTAACATGTCACCTTGTTTCTGCTTTATCTCCTTTCCTACCTTACCTTCTTCTCCAGCTTTCTACTGGGAATTGCACTCTCCCCCCATAAAGCTTTTGCACAGATACTTTCCCCCAGGTTCTTTTGTTTTAACCTAGAAAACTGAGCGAAGTTGATGGCCACGACATTTATATTATCTCTCTGTTCACTAAGTATGTATGAAAAAAATACCCCGAAGGCAATCACTTTCAGCAAATGTGGATTTTATTAATGACAAGAGCATCTGTATGCACTTGAAGAAAAGTAGTGTATCGAAGTTGTCTTCAGATACCATTTGGTGATAGGTGGATTAAAGGACCCCTTGAAGCCACTCCATGCCCCTCCCTACCCTCGCATCCCCAAGAAGGTCTGAAATCCTTGGTTGGATTGTTTAGGTGAGATATAGGTCATCACAGCTATTTTACCCTTGACTTGACCTTCCTGCTGCTGTGGAATATTCTCAGACATAAATGTAGTGCATCCAGCTTCATCTGCCTGCTGCCTTTCAAGTGTGCGAAGTACTGAGGTCTGTGCACATTTTCCCAGAGCGAGGCGCTCTACACATCTGGGTCAACTTTATTCCAGTTTTCTTTCCTTTCTTTCTTTTTTTTTTTTTTTTTGAGTCAGTCAGTGTGAGTAACTGCTACATGAAACCGTGAAGAAAATGGAATAAATATGTTGGAAATGCTAGAAAGTGATCTGCAGTTGTTTATTCTCCCCAGTCTCACTTCCTGGGCTTATTTTTAAGCATTCAAAGAGTTTCAGCAATCTTGGAGAGTGTTTGGCATGCTGCAAAAAAAAAATATGGTCTGTTTTCTAATATGAAAGAACTTCTACGCTGTGTTTCCTGGTTTGAAAGTGTATGGGAGAGAGAGGAAAACCAGTCTCAGGGGGCAGGGCCTCTCATGTGCTGATTCAAGTTCTCTTAATAAGACACTTAGTCTATGACCTCATCATTCAGTGCACTTCATCTATTAAGCAGTATTCACGGGGCTCCTTTTTGTTTTGCTAGGGCAAGGATTCTATCTTGTATATCTTTGTGTTCTCCAACAGTGCTGACATATCTAATAGGTACTGCCTAAACTCTTTGAATGAGGAGGTGGATGGTGAATTTTTCAATGTAAATAATGGTGAGTTGCATAAGATGTCCGTATTTCAAAAAACAGATGCTAGAAACACAATTTAAGTATAAACAGTTAGCGAGTAAGGCAGTATATTTGTACAATGTACTGTTTTCAGACAGAGCTCATTGGTGCTATTCACAGTAAGGGCCCATTGGCTGGTTTAGGCAGAAACAGAGAAGAGAGATTAGTCAAGATAGAAATGGTGAAGGAAGACTTGTGTCCCAGGTTCTCACAGGGGGTGGTGGGGGATAAGGCAGTGGCTATGGACTCAGAATTCTGAGTTCTAGTCTTGTCTCTTGAAATCTGGTCCAGCCTTTGAGGTCAGTCTCCTTCATGAAGCTTTTCCTGATCTCTGAACTAGATAATTAACCTCCTAGGACCTCATAGCTCTGTGTTGGGACCTTTCTCCTGGCTCTGCTGCTGGATGGCCATTTGTGTTCTTGTCTGTTACCTTCCACTAGAATATGAATAAGGTCTGGACTCTTCCTGACTCATGCATTTGGCCCCTAGAGTGCCTAGCATGGTGCCTTATACATAGTCCACTGCACAGATGCTTGTATAAGCATACTTACCAACCCAGAGTTTCAGAATAATAAGATCATTCCTCCCATGCAGGGCTTTCGTAGTGTAGCGGCTTGAATCGTGGCCCCTAAAATGATATATCTACATCCTGGAATCTGTGAATGTGACCTTATTTAAAAAAAGGATCTTACAAATGTGAGTTGAGTATTTGTGCCTTTGGACCTTTCCCTAAGGTAGTTATCCTTCACCAAACATAATCATAGGTTTAATGATCCTTGTTTTGAATAGCTCACAATGAAATAATTAATTATACTTAGTATCAGTAGAAATTATGACTGATGATGCTGAATGATACCTTGATACCACAAGAGACAATGATGTTGGTCTCTATTAGCTTACTAGCTATGGTGGGTAGAAGGGTGGCTTCCCATGTCCTAATCCCCAGAAACTGTGAATGTGATATTATTTGGAAAAAGTGTCTTTGTAGATATAATTAAAGGTTTTAAGATGAGATCATTCTGAATCACCTGGGTGGGCCCCAAAACCAAGGACAAGTGTCCTTAGAAGAGACATAAGAGGAGAAGACAGAGGTCCATGGGAAGACAGAGGCAAAAATTGTGGTGTTGCAACCACAAGTCAAAGACTGTAGCCACCCAATGCTGGAAGAGGCAAGGAAGGATTCTCCTCTGGAGTTTTGGAAGGATGTATGGCCCCATTAACAGTCTGATTTCATATTCAGGCACCCAGATCTTTGAGAGAATAAATTCCTCTTGTTTTAAGCCACCAAGCGCATGATTATTGGTTATGGCAGCTCTAGGAAATGAATACATGCAGGCTGCATTGAAATTTCTATTCTATCCTTAACTAGCTATACATTTCTTAAGGCAGGGACAATGTCTGTCTTATTCCCAGTGGGGACCCCCTGTGCCTATTAGAATGACAGATACATAATAAATTTGTTAAATATGAATTCCTTTCTCCTTCTTTCCTTCCTATTGTCCAAAGTTCCTTGTTTGCTGGTAAGAACAGAAGTGGTTCTAGAACATACTTCTATTTGTCCTTAGTTTTCTATTTGTGTCAGAGATTGTTAATTGTGTTTTGTTTTGTTTTGTTTTTTTTGTTTTTGTTTTTGTTTTCCAGTATATGTTCTCTTCTTCTTTTGTGATGATAGAGTACCTGATGTTTGGCCTCCCTTTGCATCTGGGTAGGGTTATGCCTTCATGTTCTGGCCAGTAGGTTTTAAGTGGAAGTGTTGTGAGGTAGCTTCTGGGAGCCTTCCTTAAAAGACAGATGGTAGATGCCCTTTGCCCCTTCTTCATCGTTCTTCCTTCCATCTGCCTGGAATGCAGGTGCTGCCATTTTGGACCATGAGAACAAGAGTCCCACCTAGGGATGGGGAGCAGTGATTTGGGCAGGGCCTACATCCCTATGTGCAGCAGATACATTGTACCAGGGCTGGGCTGCATGCTTCTGGATTTTTGTGTTGGAGGGAAATAAATCTCTTGTGCAAGCCATTGTTATTGATTGATTGTGTGTGTGTGTGTGCACGTGCGTGTGATATTTATCATCACCTGTAGCTTTGGGACTGCAGGGGCATCATTTGCTCTGAGGAGACAGAAATCAAATGAGAGGTACTCTGAGCTTCTCCTTCACTGTGCTGTTTCAAAATCTGTGGCCTCAATTTTTAAGGTTTATTTATTTATTTTTGAGAGAGAGGGTGGGGGAGGGAGGGAGAGCGCAAATGAGTGAGCAGGGGAGGGCAGAGAGGGAGAGAATCCCAAGCAGGGTCTGTGCTGTCAGCACTGATCCTGACTTGGGGCTTGATCTCACGAACCATGAAATCAGGACCTGAGCAGAAATCAAGAATCGAATGCTTAACTGACCAAGCCACCCAGGTGTTCCTGTGGCCTTCAGTTTTAACTGAGGAAGCCTGTGGCATAAACTCTTGAGTTAAACAGACCCTAGTTTGAACTTTAACTTTACATTTCCCTCCTGTGGAAGGGCATAAGCTCTCTGAGCCTCAGTTTTCTCATCTGTAAAATGGAGATAATAATAGCTTCCTATTGAGATTGTTATTCTGGGCATTAGAATGATATCATGTATATTAGTAGATTCCATTGTAATATTATATTTGTATTTTGTTTGGACTGGTGAAATTACCAAGACTGCTGTTCCAGAAAAGGAGGAAACAAAAAAACCTGAATGAATAAAAAGTTTAAGCCATAAAACATTAAAAGGAACACTTTGACTTATACAAGGGATATACTTGAGGGGCTGGGGAAGGAAGTCCTGTTCAAGCTGTGGGTATCAGGTTTTAGCCATGGATGAGACTGGAGTTTTCTACTCCTTCAGCAAACAATTCTTGGACTCCTCCCATAAGCCATACGTGTAGGGCACACAGAGATAAATTAAGATGTAGTCTTGACCTCTGCCCTCAGGAGCCCTTTGTCTAATGGGGAAGACAAAGGTTATTATAAGGCAAGGAGAAAACTGCTGTAAATGCAGCATTCACAGAGTGCCGTGGGAGCACAGGGGTCTGTCTAAAGGAGTTGAAGAAAGTGAGACATGTTCTCATTTAGGTTGGGTCTTGAAGGATGAGCAGGAGTTCACTAGAAAGGTCCATACGGTTTAGGAAGGGACGATCACGTAGACAAAGACACCGAGACGTAAGGGAGCAGTAACGTGATGATGGTTGCAGCTGATTAATTCCATTTCAGGAGGTGGGAGAGGAAGATTAGGGGATGTGGGCCTGCAAATGTATCCGTGGCGTTGCTGCCTACAGAGCTGGAGTACCTCTTTTTCGTCTCAGGGAGGCCAAGGACCTTTGAAAGGAAGGTAATGATGTGAGCAGTTCTCATCTGATGCTTTTGCTTCTCATCTTGTTCTTTTCACTTGGAATGCTGCCACTTAGGGCAGAGGAGGAGAACTCTCTGGCAGTCATGGGAGACACAGATATCCTTTATCTTGGTTGAGATTAACAAAACAAATTAACTTAGGGTGTGAGGAGAAGCCCTCCAGATGAAAAATGGGCAAACCCCAAAGAGGTTGCTAGTAGTGATGCCAATCTTTCCTAACTTTACTTGGCTGGGCCATTTGTTTTTATTTTTATTTTTTTCCTTTTTTTAAAAACCTGTTGTGTTTCTAAAACACAGTTTTTCTAGTTAAAAAAAGAAAGACTCCACTTTTTGGGATGCAGTGCAGTTTTACTTCTGGTAAGAAGTGAAGAAGATAGAGCTTCTGGATTTTTCTATGCATGATAGAGGGCATAGTGTGTAAATGTAGGTTACAAAACTGTATCTCCAACATGATCTCAAATTAAGAAAAACTATATATGCATATGTAATATAAATCGCCCTTTGGGTTATAGGATTATTTCTGTATTTTCCAGATTTCTTTTTTTTTTTTTAGGGAGCAAATGAATCTTAAGTGTTTTTAACAAAAATTCTCAGTGTCATCCTGTACCCAATCTGAGAAACAAAACAAATTTCTTGGGAGGAGGAAGGATAGAATTAGGGTAGACTGTATGTTTTGGAAAGCATTTGTCTCCCCTCCAGTTGATTAACTTTTACTGAGCTGTTGCTAAACATTTTGATGGTTGTTTCATTATTCATCCACGTGGATTTATTGAGCAACTACTCAGCAACCAGCCACACCTTTCTGGGCAGGTTTATTTTAGACTGAAAACCAATTCCTGGCTGGCCCCACTGCCTCCCCCTGAGGTTTTCTTAGCTGGGCTCAGAGCGGCCACAACACCCTGTGATTCTGTCATCGCCTCTCTTGCTGCGAGGGGCCACTCCGGAGCCCTTCATAAACAAGCTGTCCAGGCTGTTTGGATAAGAGCAGGGAAAAGACAATAATAAACTCAGGAGGATGGCATGGCCAAGGTGGTTCATGCTGAGGCTTTTTAATGGCTTTTCACACACGAGGAGCACTTTATTGTCTGCATTTCAAAATGCTATTCTCACACGACCACCCTCACCCTGTAAATGTCAGGCTCTCCTGGGAGGCTTCTGTAACTGAGCAGCCTCAAGTTCAAGGGAAGTCTCTGGTTGTTTCTTCTGAGAACAAACGTAAGTATCAGAGGCCCCTCTGCCTGCATAAGGGGCTGTAGGTTAGATGTCCATGGCAATGGCTACATTTTAGAAACTATGTTAGGTGTTTTAAGAATAGGTAGTATTTTGAAAAAAGCTTTACCAAAAAAAAAAAAATAATGATTGGCCATCGGTAGCTTTCACTCTGTGTTTTTCAACACCAGCTGAATAACCAGGACCCTGAAGTGAACCAGAGTATTCAGGAAGGTGAAGCATAGAGGGAAGTGGTTTATTAGAAACAGGCTTTTTGGTTGTGACAAATTATATGTGAAGTTTCAGGTACAGACCCACAAGGCTATGATGGCTTCAAGCATGTTCAAGTGTGGCCGGAAGGAGAAACCTGGCTGGTTTATTGTGTGGTTTTGCTTCCTGGGGGAGAGGATAGGCAGGAAGAGAGAGAAAGGAACATGCTCCAGGTTACTCTTGAGGTCAGGCTGTGGCCATCCCCAGCTCACACCAGAGAGAGACAGAGACAGAGACTGAGAGACAGAGGGAGAGTGTACACACTGTAGCTGTTAGGCAAAACTGAGAACTTGTAAGTTGAGGTAGAAAGTCCAAATTCCTTCAATGGCTCTCAAGGCGTTTTACAGACTGATCCTTTCTGGATTGTCCTATTAACCCGTCCCAGCGCTAAATGTTGTTCCTCTTCTGTCCCCGGCAAACTCTACATGAGCGATAAGCTCAGAAGTGATCAGTGAAGTCTCAGCCACTTTAGAAAAGTGGTTTAAATCTGCCCCCCTTCTTTCCCTTCATCCCTTCTCCATCCTTTCCCGGAGCAGAGTCAATCACTCTTTCCTGTTGCTTCCATGTGTCTTGGCTCATGAGCACTGTTAGAATTGACAGTCACAGCATGGAGGAGCAGATGGGGTCTGGGGGAGCCTCTCGAGGAAACTGGCACAGGATCACATGAGATAACACATGTGAGGGTTGTTCATTGTGAAGCACTGTAATAGTGTGGTCATCGCAACCCTTTATTAAATACGTGCTTGGCATTTTCTCATTAAGACCTGACAACAACCACTTGAAGGTAGGTATTAGGATCATCTTCCTTTTCAAGATGAGGGAACTGAGTCTCAGAGTGATTAAGAAGCAGCCTTCCCAAGGCCACATAAAGTGGCAAAGTTAGAATTTAAACCCAGTTCTGACTCTGCAGTCGTGACCCACAGCACCCTCAGACAGGAAAGGGATATCCCCTCAAAGCCATCAAAGCTGGGGTGGAGAGACAGGGACTAGTAGCTAATGTATAGTATGGGGTGGCATAAGGGTTCGAGAAAGGTGCATGTAAAAGTTGTCTGGGCATCTGAGTTAATTTTGGGGGAGAAAAACAGGCTTTGTGGAGAGTGCTTACCTCACCTATACCTTGAGGAATGGGGAGGGTATTTATAGCCGAGTTAGAGAACAGACAATGGGCGAAAGTACGTGAATAAAGGCTGGGGGTGGATTGGAATGTAAGATATGTGTGGGGGGAGACATGAGAATGCACATCTTTTGGTCACTTCTTGTTATTATCAAGGACTCAGAACTACTAACATTTACTCACCCCCTTTCGTCAAGATACACGATGGTATCCTACAGCGAGCATGTAGGAATAGCTGTTCTTACAGTGGCTCTCACCTGAGGTGGTGCTGCTTCCTCGGGCTTGGAAACATTTTGGATTGTCATAGTGATTGGCAGGGGTGGGGTGTGTTGGTTGTGCGTGAAGATGTGCTTGGCGCTTGATGCCCCCAAGCAAAATACGCTAAATATCTTGCAATATACAGGTGGGTCCTGCCACAGGAAGAGCTCTCCCACCCCAAAGTGTCTTCTGCTAAGAAATAGTGTGGGATCACCCTCTAAGAGTACATACGTAGTCTTACCCCTGGGCCACTGCAGTGTCCCTCTGGGAAGCCCGGTTCTGTTCCTGATATCCCTCCCCTGTCAGACATATGACAATGATCTAGGTGTTTTATCCCCAATCCACACTTAACCTCCAGAAATTTCTATTCTACTTCCAAAGCTTATAACTGAAAATAAAAATGCCTTCCCTATTTTCCTTCCCAGCAGTGTCCTCTACAGCAGAGGCCATAGGTTTTCATAACCTTCCTCTTAGTATGAATAATAACTGGAAAATGATCCATCTAATCTGGCTGCCATTGTGGTAGGGAAGGGGATAAAAAGAGCATTCAGGGGACCAGGCACTTCTCAACAAGGGCTCATCAAGGTAGAAAACCAAGTGGCACATACCTGTGGAGAAAGTATAAAAGGAGCAGGGGTGGGGGAGTGGTAAGGATTGAGGAAAAGCTTAATAACATGGTAATAAGAGATAACAGGCTACAAAACCCCAGTGAAGCCGGGAATAAAAGAGCCCAGTGCCTCACAAATACAGGATTGAATGAGTTTCATGTTTAATGTAAATACACCTGCCATTTGTTCTCTAAAGCATTGGTTCCAGGGTTTAAGATAAAATAGCATTTTGAACACTGTGCCAGTGTAATTTGCCTTTGCCCATGCGCTGACTGTACACTTTGTTCTCAAACAGTCCCTAGTGACAAAATATTGCTCTGGCCAGCTTGGAGGTCACACCTCCTGCCATTTCACTTAGCCAGCTCTGCTTCTACCTGGCCTTCATCTAAAACTCTGGGGCTGTTGACAGTGTGGAGAGACAGGAGGCCGTTGGCCAGGAGTAATATGTGGTCATGGCCAAAGTAGATCATTTTACTTTCCTGCTTCAATGTTTCCCCCTGCATTCGGTAGAAAGACTGGAACCGTCCATCTCTTCTGCAAAGCTCCTGCCTGCCTTTGGCCTCAAGTCCTCTCTTTGGTCCATTAGCCCCAGCTACCAGACCTGCTTGCTTTCCATTCCTGGGCTGTTAACTGTGCATCATTTCTTTCCCTGGGCCCACTCCAGGCCAGAAGAGATTGGGTCCCCTCCTACATTTGGTCACAGTGCCCTATACTTTTCCTTCATGGCTCTTTTCCCAGTTTATAATTATATATTTGTGTGATTACTTGATTTAATGTCTCCCTCTGCCACTGGACTGTGGTTTCCATGATGGTAAATCTGCTTTGTGCCCCATAGTAATTCTGGCACTCAGCGCCAGCCTGACATGTGGTAGGTATTCAATCAGTCTTCATTTAATGAGTGAGTTATTGAATATATTACAGATAGATTAGAAAATACAGATAAGCAAGAAGGAAGAAATAATATAAAAAGCAGTTACAATCCTACAATCAAAGAAAAAATACTTTCAGGATTTTCTTTTTTATACTTTTCCTGATTTTTTTCATTCTATGAAATAGTATTATTGTTTTTCACTTAATATTATAAACAAGTTTAAATAACCAGTACATTTATTTAGGTTATCATCATTTTATTTAACCCCTTATTGTCAGGCCCAAATTTGATTATGTGATCTATGTTTCATGGAAACTGATGGAAAATGATGAAGAATTGTGTCATGTTTATTTACCCAGTCAACATTTTACCTTATCCGAAAGGAGTATAAAATATGAAATTGGGACTGGCTGTCCAGAAACACAGAGACATGTGGCAGATGGAACTCTAGACCACATGGAGAGAGCCCTGGCCACGGGAAATGGTTGTGGTTGCTGGAGGGGAAAGTGGTGGGGCTGTTAAGGAGTTGCCACCTGCTCCTGGTGGGAGTAACGTTGTTATAGGGAAAGCCAAAGTGCATTATGGCAGGATCTTTGCTGGCTCGGTGATGTGGGCAGGCAAAATGGCTGCCTTGGAATCATCTGGGAGCTTCTAGGGCTGATAGGGTGGTGACTGAGGGTGGGAAGAGAATCCCTTAGTACTGTTTTCCTAGGCTGGTGCTGGGCCGAGAAGATGAGAAAGCTGGCCCAGAGCCAGGAATCACCACCATCATCCCATATCTCTGATTCTTACTTAGTGCCCCCTTGTGGCTGCCCTTGTTGTTAACTCTGACTTGGGTGCCTTTGTACCTGTGGTAAACCAAGCTAGACTCTCAGGTTGCATTTGGGTGACTGGAACAGGACGAGGTCTTCGGAATTTTTGTTAGAGATTTTTGTTAGGAAGTTCATACTTCCTGCCGAAGGGACCCTCCACAAGTCAAGATGGTGGAAGGCTGACTGTATTTCAAAATCCACCGCCACACACAGAACGCTTAGTATGAATAGATACATTAGACAACATAAGTCTCACAACAATATGATGAGGTCGTTTCCACTATGATCTGCAATTTGCAGATGAAGTACCTGATGGTTGGAGAGTGTCACAACCAGAATTTGAACACAGGTCTACTTGACTCCAGACCCCGGGCTTTTTTAACCATTATTTTTGAAGAATCTCAGCAGGTTCTTAAGAACGAGTCATGCTACTTTCTAGAGCGTTTGTGACCCAACACTATGCATTGAAACAAGGCAAGCTCTGTGCTCCCTTTTGGGGAAAGTTAATATTTCACATGCTCTTGAGAATTTAGGAGCTTGGTAAAAACTTACTATTAAACAGGGATTTTCTTTAATTCCTTTTGTTTAAAGATTTTCATGTGAAACACTCTATGTACTGTGCCTCCCTCTGAGACGTCAGTGGTGCCAGAGACCGTTAGGGAGTTTGTGTAAATAGAGAGCAGGCCAAATGCTGCCCACACAAGTGGTGAGGCTGGAGGCTGAGTGTGTGGAACAATTTCACAGTTGGCCCAGGGCTCCATGGAGTGTCCTGAGGCCTCATCCCGGGCTGCAGATCCGTGGACAGGCAATGCCAGCAGAGGCCAACTCGGCTTTGTTCTGTACGTGCCTTCAACTCCATCTAGCCAGGAGATGAAGACTGGCACAAACTATCTTTGACCATCCATGTTAAAGGATAAATTTGCCAAGGAAATGAAACCAGTCAGTCTCGAAAGATCAATCTAACTAATGTTAATGTACATCTTGATGATTTTTTTTTTCAACTGACACTTCTTACAAAAGACAGAAATATCTAGAGTAAATAACAGGACAAAAATGCTTTGAAACATCTTTGAGATGATGGTTCAGTGCACAGGGTTAAAGGGTAGAACTGGTTCTCTTCAAGCATTTCTTAAATTGCCTCATTTTTATTTTACTTTGTTTTGGGAAGGACTGCATTCTATTGACACATGGAGAAAAAAATTACTTTTTGTTTTTCTAAAACTAATAGGAGCTTAGGCATTATGATTAAGAACTAAAAAGAGCCAACTCCGATGAATGCCTCCTTTCTTAAGCTGCAAAATTTAATAGCTGCCACAGAGAGTTTTTTCTTTTAATCAGCAAAAAATTTATTTTGTCCTTGACATTTTATGCCAAAAATCAGCCTAGAGAGTGTGTTTTATAGCCTGAGCTGAATTGCCCTACAGGTAGTTTTCCTGTGAGTAGTGTTCATTGAATTGGCTTTTTTGCATTAGATAGCAAACCAATGTCAATTTTCTAGATAACCTTTTCAGTGTTTCTGAAAGATAAAAGAAACTTAAGCAGAGACAGCAGAGCATTATGGGTAAGTGCCTAGGTTCTTACGGGAACAAGAGATGGGTACCATTGGCATCACTACTTCCTAAGTCCGCGACCTTGATAAATTACCCTCCCAGAGCCTGTTTCTTCTTTCAATTGGGGACCATAATAGTGCCAACATCATCACATTGTTGTGATGATTAATGCACTTAAAGCATTTAGCACAGCGCTTAGCACCTATTGAGTGTTCACTGTTGGTGATGCACACTATTATTACAATCTAAAACTTTGCCTCAGAGAAGGCCTTCTTATGATTTGATGATAGAAGGAATGAGCAGAAAATAAGATGGTTCGACTGTCTAGAAAAACTACCCAATATAAGTTAGCACAAAATAAATGTAGGTTAAAAGTAATGCCTTATGAAATCTCTTGCCTTTCTATTATCTGTTTGTAAAAAGAGTGGGGGCAATCCATAAACCCTGAGCACCTGTTCAGTGCAAGGAACAGTATTTGGCATTTGGAAGAGCTGAAAGAAATGTGAGGTACAATCCTTGTGCTAGTGGAAGTTTTTCGGTGAAACTTGAGGTGAAAAAGAAAAACTGATTAACATAGCAACACCTAGCTGCCAAGTGTGGGGATGGGGGGGTGGGGGAGGAAAGACCCCAGGCCTAAGCATTGGTGATGGGAAGTGAAGTGGGTTTGAGCTAATGTTTAAAGGATAGTAAGTAGAAGAGAAGTGGGAAAGTCTCTTATAGGCTTGGGCTAATGGCAAGAGCAAAGTCAGCATAGCAGGAAAGAGCAAGGCATGAAGAAGGAGACGCTCTTCCACTCATCCAGTGAAGGCTCATTAACATTTAAAGCTACCTTTGAACCAAGAGTGTCTGTCTGACTAGATTGAATAGGCCTGTCCATCCGGCCGTTCTCCACCACTATGATTCATTACCTCAGAGTCTCTTATCATTATATCAAAAGTAAGAGGAGAGGCAGATACAGATAGGAGGAAGTACTTTGCTTTTCACTGCTATGCCAAACATAGTTTGCATACCAACACTGATAATCCGCCAGCCCACCTCTCCAAGACACTTAATCATTTTCCTGGAACCCACTGGAATAATTTTTCTATGCATTACCAAGTATGCTTCAGAGTGTCTGTTTTTAAAGACAAGTTTGTATTCCTTCAACCAACTGGCATTCCCACAAAGATCCGAGGTGGTCTGTATTACGTATTCCTTCTCAAAGCCAAAGTGGCCAGTTTCGAAGGCAGCTACCTTCATGGCCTGTTAATAATGATGTTTGATACTTGTTGAGCACCTACTCTGTGCCAGGCACTGTTCTGAGACCTTCACATGTAGTAATTCATTTAATTCTCCAGAAGAGAAGAGCGTGAGGAGAAAGGGAAAGATGGATTAACTGGTTACAAAATTAATCACCAATTTGTTCCACAGATATTTATTTTGTGCCTATTATGTGCCAGGCACCATAATTAAATGCTGGCAAAATTAATGAATAGGTACTTCAAGATTGAAGCAATTCAGAAATCTCATCCTAACAGCCACTATGGGTATTTTATCAACATCCCACATTCTGTGTTGATGGTTTCTTAAATACATATTGAGTTCTTGAGAGCAATGCTTATTTAAAATTTAATGTGCATACAAATCACCTGGGAATCATGTAAAAATGCAGATTCTGATTTAGAAGCTCTGTGGCAAAAACTGAGAGTCTGTATTTCTCATGCTCCCAGGGGTAGGCGATGCTGCCCACTACTTCATTAAGTAGCAAGATTTTAAAGAGCTGAGTAAATGGCAGAGGAGACACAAGAAAAATAAAAGCAGGGACCTATTGTCACTTTACCACCACAAGCAGCAGCAGGTCTGGATTTGGCCAGCACTTGGCTCAGCAGAGCACTTGGCATGATTATTACTGTCACTACCATGTGCACCAACAGAAATGTAAGAGATTGGACCCTCAAGGCACAGTGGCTCGGTTATAACTCCTAGCACACATTAAAGTTAAAGGAGCAAAGCAAGCTACTCTTTAGGGACACGGTTGATAGGATGTGGCAGAGAAGGTGGTGGGCGAGAAGCCAGGAAACCTGCGTTCTCATCAGAGCTCATTTGCAGACTTGCTTTGTGACCCCAGTTAAGTAACTTAGCTTTTCTGTGTCTTGGTTTCCAGGTAAAGCAGAATCGTAACGGCTGCCCTGCCCCTGTTGGGCTGTGGACATTAGTTGATGAGGTAGGGTGTGCAAAAAATCAATGCTCATGGAAAAACCAAAGGAGTGCCTCAAATATGCATTTTTATAATTAAAAATTATAGGGTTTTTAGCAATAGACAGGAAAGAGAAGGTGTCTCATGAGCTCCTGCTTTGGTTTATATCTCTCTGGGGGATTTGTATGAGTCTCAGCCTATTCTGATTCATGAGACGTATAGACCCTCTATGGAAGTTAACTTTGTGCTATTCAGGAACTGGTCGTCTCAGCCTATACGTGACCAATGGAAACCTTCAGACTCTTACTGTTTGTCCTTCCTTACACTAAGTTGGGGAGGGGGGGTGAAGCAGAGGGAAGGTAACATTTAGGAGTTATTTTACTTAATCTTCACAGCACTCCTAGGAAGAAGGTATTATTGTGGTTTCACAGATGAGACACACAAAGCTCAGACAAGCTCATCTACCTGGGGTTTGATTTTGTTTCTCTCAGTAAAAGAGAAGCCTTTTCAGCTCTGTAGCTCTGAAGATGTGATTACTTCACTTTCACGAGGCTGTAAAGTTAGCAAGCTCTGGTATCTGGTTAACAGTCTGTCCTGTGCATGCTCTTCTAGAGGTAGATACCATGAGTTTAGGGTGAAGCCAAGAATTTTGTGCTAAACCCCCATCTCTTTGCTATAGAGTTAGAGAACTATTGCAGAATGCTCTGAACTTAAAACCCAAAGACTTTTATTAGGAATTCTGCAGCTCACCTCTCCTAGGAATACGGGAGGGCTGCAAATGAAGATAGTGGCTCGTTCTTTTTAGTATTTGAGGAGGAGGATGATAACTAACGGTGCACTTTTTTTTTTCAATAATTCTCACGTGCCCTGCAGTACTAAGCGTTTTCCACAGGTCATTCACGTAACGTTCATACGGTCCTCTGAGCTTGGTGGTTTTGTTACCCATGTTTTAGAGAAGAAAAAGCTGGAGACTCAGAGCATTAAGAAAGTCTTGCAAAACCCAGCACCTCCCAAGTGGGTCAGCTTGGGCTGTAGTCCTGGTCTTTCCACCTGCCATCCACCCAGTGGGTTAACCATTGTGATGGACCATCCAGGTTTAGAAATTGGCAATGGCTCTCAGTGGGAAAGAGCTGCTTGAAACTACTACCACTTCCACGACTATTACTAGAACAACTGCCAGCTTGCTCTTCTGCTGGTAGGGGCCCCTTGGTTGGCCCTGTCACATCCTATCATATCACAGGGCATGTGAGATCCCAGGGCTGAAATAACCCTGGGCAAATGATGTAAAACAGATTGCGCGTGACACCTGTCCTTGGATTTCGCAGCATGGTACTTCAGTCCCGCTGAGCTCACAGAATGCTTAATTTACCATCAGAGTGCTTGGATCCCTGCAAGAGTCTCCTGCAGAGAGTAAAAGTTTGCAACTTCCACTGGAACAGGATCCCAGACTCTGGGGAATCTTGGAAGGCACACATCTCTGGAAGCCCAAGTCCTGGTCTAGTTTGGGCTAGTTACTTAATCTCTCTCAGCATCAGTTTATTCATCTGTTAAGTGGGAGATAAAGATAGTACCTCCCTCTCAGAGTTGTGAGGATTCATTGAGCCCGTGGTGCCAGATTCACGGTAGGTACACCGTCAGAAAGAATCATTGTAGCTTACTTTCTTCGGGGTTATATCAAGCCTGATTTTTCTTTCTCTTCACTTACAATCCAGCAAGACATTCTGTCATTTTATCTCTAAATGATGCCTTACATCTATTTTTTTTTTTTTTTTTTTGTACCTAGCTATCACCTTAGTCTAAACCAGCCTTATCTCCAGCCTACATTACTAGCCTCCTGCCTGGTTTCCCACTTGTACTCCTGTTTGATAGCATATCCGGAGTGATTTTATTAAAATATAGACAGGATTGATTATCCATTCCTTTCCTTAAACCGCCACCCTCCAATGGTGTCCCATTGCATTTAGAATCAATCCGTACCCCTTCCCCTACAAATCATTGCGTGATGTGAACCCTGCCCACTGCCCCACATTCACCACATACCCCTCTCCTTCTGTGTTCCAGTCATGGTGACCTTTCTGTTCCGTGGATATGCCAAACTCAGTGGCCTGAGGGCCTTTGCACTTGCTATTGTCCCCTCTGCTGTTTCCAAGATCTTTGTATGGCTGGAAATCTTTTGTCATTTAGAATAGTCTCCCCATTTCCCAAGAGAAAGTCACCATGTCCCTTCTACAATTATTCTCTAACATGCTGCTTTGTTTTAATTTTCTTCATATACTCACCACGACCTGAAACTTTCTTGTCCATTGTTTAATCATTTGTAGTTTATCTCTCCTGACAAGCAGGTAGATTCCATGACTCTGCTCATGATTCTATTTCTAGTTCTTAGCAAAGTGCCTGATATGTATAAGCTACTCAGCAAACATCTACTGACTGAACGAAAATGTTATGTTTACGATACATTAAATATAAACATAAGCTGAAAAATAAGAGGAAGTCCTTCAGTATTTTTAGTCAACCCAAGGCTTGGGATCTGGTGGTTACCGATAGGTCTAGTGGGAATAGGTAAGCACAGGAATCAGCTCATCTTCAGAGCAGAAGGAGTGTGGTACGGTAGGAGGTCATCTCCTTCAGTCCCCTGCCTCCAACCACTCTCATTTATACATTGAGTTATTCAGTAAGAACTTGCTGTGTGCTGCACTGGGTGCTGAATTCAGCAGCTGACCATGAGAGATCTAGGCTCAACCTCGACTGAGCTTGTAGTTTGTCCAAGACAACTGGTATGGAGCACCAATATTTTCAGATGAAGCAAGTATTTGACAAGGAGCACTGTGCAGAAGCCGAAGGAGCATTTTGTAGGAGGGCCTGTTCTGGAGGATCAGGGAGGCCTCTGCAAGGGAGTGAGCTTTGAACCAAACCTGAAGGATGTTTAACTCTGCCCTCGTTTTCTCATAAGTTTTTTACAATCAGTCCTCGTGGAGGGTGCAAAGTTGTGCAGGTTGGCCCAGCAAAGAGGGTGTGCTTTTTGGGGGGATTCTTCTGCCCAGAAGACACCTTTTTCTCTCTTCTGTTTATAAAATAACCCATAAGTACCAGCATTGGCTGTGGAGGAGTGATGACATCTTCATTGCATATGAGGGCACTGAGACTCAGGGAAGTAGGGCAATGTGTCCAGTTCATGCTACTTGTAAGTGGTGGATTAGGCCCAAAGTCTTCATGAGTCCGAGCCCCATGCTCCTTTAGACAACTTTAGGTATACCTGCTCCTTTGTGATCATGAAGTATTTAAGTTCAGAACATTTCATCTTGTTGATTTTGTTTCCTCAACTGCTTGGCCCGTTCTGCATTTTTAGGAGTTAAAAGTTGGCTGATGCTCCTTTTAGTCCTAACAAAATGTCTCAATATCCATAGTCCTTTGAGATCTCCTGGGAAGTAAGCAACCAAACTGCAAGTAGGTCCTTTCTTTTGCCAGCCAGCCTAGTGATTTGGCACACTGGACCTGAGTGGTTTTGAACCTTGAGGCTGCCTCTGAGTACCTGTGTCTGCACCCCTGCACAAGTCACCAAAACTCTCTGTAAAATGGCCAATACAATCTTATAGAGCCGGTCGGGGAAATGCTCATGAAATTGATCTTGAAGTACTTGGCAATTACACATTTCATGAGAATCCCTGGTAGGAATAATTAACTTATTTTGGAGGATGGATTTACTTAGGAGAGCTCCATCTGCAATGAGGGTGGGCCCCTCTTTCCTGTTGCTCCTGGCACGTGTTCTTCTCTGAGTAACATTTGTAGCAGTCTGGGTGGTTTGTCTGCTTAGAGCCATGCAGAACAGTCGGTGGGAAAAGCCAACAGGCCATTGGCACTTAGAGACTGGGGTTGGCACCAGTCACAGTGAGAGTCATTGCTTTTATTAGCAACTTAGTCATTTTACGGCAGGCAAGGCAGAAGTGCCTACCATGCAGACTCACCATGCTAATGCAGCTTGTAGGCTAAGAGGAGCAGATACACCCAGCATCCCACGGAAGTCCCAATTGCAGACATAGCACACCTTTCACTAATGTGGTGGCAAGACCTGATTTATATTCTTGCTTCTAGAAAGACTTACTATCAGTCTCTCCTGGGTCACATGTTGTGGTATTTGAATTCTAGTTCTGCCACTAGCTATGTGACTTTGTGATCACATGACGAATCCCTGCGTTCTCATTTGTAACAAGGATGTTAATGGCATCCACCTCATAGAATTGCTTTTGGGAATAGGCAAAGCACAGGTAAGGTACTTAGAACAGTGTCTGGCACATAGCAAGCGCTCAATGGCCAACTGGCTCTCATTGACGTGAAACTGTAGCGGAATCTCCATATTGCATCTCTCATTCCCTCCTCAAGAGGGATTCTCCTGGAGAATCTGAGCTGTATGGCCCACTGCTCTAACAGTGAGAGGAAACAGTGTGCCCTCAGATAGGCCCCTGTTAGAGACCAAAACTCATAAAAGTCAGAGGGAAAAGGGCTTGGAAATGTAACCCAGCTGGAGAGTCCCAGATGGAAAGGATACATTTTTAAAGACCCATTACAGTTTATACCGCCAAACACCCAAATAGGCAGATTGACACTTCCTGCCTTTGGGGATGTAGAGTGTTGACACTTTCCAGTCCCCCTACTCCCATCTCAAGAATCACTTCCCCTAGGAAGCCTTCCCAGAATACTCCTTGCAGTTAGAAGTTTTCTATTCTTTTGGGGCAGTAGGGTGGGGTGGGGTTGCTTCCGTAAAACTGACTTTAACTTCATTGAGATTGCTATTGTCTGCTTGTCTGACTTGCATATCAGACTAAGAGTCTCGAGGGAAGAGACCCTGGCAAGCAGTCTAGGAGATATTGTATAGTTCTTACTATCTCCAGATCTCCCTAGTACTTGGGCATGCAATGTGTTTGTTGAATGAAAAAGTAAATGTATATGGTAAAAAATAAAATGATAGCCAACCCCTACTAAGTGCTTTCTGAAAAGCAGTTCTTGATCCTCCTCTGCTGTAACAGCAGCTAACATTTGTTGAGGGCTTCCCTTACATTTGCAGGCTTTTCCTTCAGTAGCTCATTTGACTGTCCTAACTGCCTTATGGAGGAGTCTATAGTGTTGCCAGTTTCCAGGTGAGGAGACAGGAGGCACATCGAAGTTTGAGAACTCATGCTGGAATTTTCACCCAGCAATCTGACCCAGAACCTGACCTTTTAACAGCTACATAAACTGCCTCTCACTGTGAGACTTCAGAGAGAATTTTAGAATTTTGAAAGGTTCCTCCTCCTCTCTCTCACTTTGAAGCCAGGGATTCTGGCTTTGGGACTCTGCTACACACTGACCTAAGTTCATTTATCCGTTCGGGGAGGGTCAGGTTCTTTCCGGTTGGTTTGGGAACTATGTTTCCTCTCCAGCAACCTGTGTGACAATGAAAGCAAGCCATAGGCTACATTTTTCACAAGTATAAGCATTTGTTAGCCAGCAAGCATAAAAGCCATCATAAATCTTTTTCCTTTAGGATCTGCGAAATTCATTCTCTCTCTGTTCTGGAGGCCCACGGATCATACTTTGCATAAAAAGTTTAGGCTGAGACAAGCATAATAATATTCTGGTGTCAGAGTTGACCAGTCTTCTGGCTGCATCAGGTGATCGATTCCTAGTGTTGGGGACACAGAATCTTACAGACTTCTGGACCTAGGTGTTACTCCCACCCTCTTCATACTAGAGTAGAGACACGCTTACAGTGCTACAAACCAATCAAATTTCTTGGGTGTTGCTCATTTTAGCAATGGAAAATGTTTTCTAATGCCCCTTACTATTTAGACAACAATACTTGAAGTGCTTACAGTGGCATCCTTTATATTCTAACCAACCACTCCTCAGTGTGAATTCCTAACTAGGGTACTTGAGATGTTAATAACCACTAGATCTTTGTTTAGGCTATGTAAATGTTAATCACCCATCCCTCAGAGGTAGATTAAATTTAACTTAGAAATGTATGTATATCTCACTGTCATTACTGCAGGGCTTTAGAGTAAATCATAGATAATATGACAACTCTGCTCAGGGATTGTGTAAATAGTGGGAAGGGGCAGGATTTGAACCTGTGTCCAGCTGACTCTGTGGCTCTTGCTGTTGGGGAGGGGCTGTGCACGGGCGTTTCCCAGCTGTGCTGGGGAAACCTGGCCATCTGCTGAGTATCCATTCCATGGATTTTTTCCTGAAGTTTGAAGACTGGCCCTGGGTTTTGGAAGGGCAGGTATGGGGTCAGAAAGAGCTGGGGGTGTGGGCAGTGGTACTTCTGCATCTTCTTTGCCCGCCTGCCCTGAAGCTCTTTGTCTCAGCCTCTCCACTGTAATTGCCAGCAGTCCCAGACGATGCCTTTTCCCTGTCCATTGGCACAATGAGCTGTCAAGGCCAGGATCATGCTAGACATAATTGACTTGTGTTGAAAATTACAAGAACTGATCTTCCCTTTAATATTTCCTAAATTAAATATAGTGGAATGATGAGATCTGACTGAAAGGGTCATCGTAGTGGTGACTCCTGCTGCCTCTCACAGCTGTGGGACCTTGACCTTTCTGGGTCTTTCAGAGTGAGTGAGCCTCATTTCCTTATATGTAAAGCAAGGGCTAATGACATTGGCCTCAAATGGTTGTGAGGGTCGATCAGATTCTCCATGTAAACTCCATATCTATTGCCTGGCAGTAGGTAGGAGTTTAAGCAATGTTTCTTTACATTCCCAGAAATGAGCCTTGATAGCCTACTACTACTGTCCGTCTCAAACCCTCATTCAAATGTCTGGCATGCAATAGGTGCTCAGTAAGTATTTGTTCAATGAATGGATATGGTTGCTCCCTCTTTCAGAGATCACTGAAGAGTCAAGAGTCCATTAAAAGAGCCTGCCTTTTCATGGGCAAAGATGCTAACAGTTATTGAACAACTGTGCCACCAAGTGCTTTACATGTTATTTAATTACAGCAACGTTGAAAAACTTGATTATACCTATTTTTAAATGAAGAATTTAGGGCTAGGGCTCTGAGAGTTTCCGTGAGAAAGCCAAGGTCACTGACCTAAGTGGTGCGGTCGGACTCTGTATCCAAAGTGGATCTCAAATCCTGTATTCGCAGCCAGCATGCAGAAGAGAACATTGGACCTACACATCTCACGTGAGACATGCCATCTGCTGAATTCAGCATCTAAGACCCAGAGCACGTTCTACATCTTAATATCCGGAAGTGGGATATGTATGGCTTCTGTTGATCAGCTGCCATGAAGAAGAAATGGAGGGAAGCACGGTGAGGTATGATTGGAGCCTCAGTGCTTGAAAGTTGGTCTTTGTCTCAGCTTCAACCTCCATTCAGCTGTTTTGCAGGAGCAGGATTCCGTGTGGGCTCAGGACATCTGGGGGCAGCAATGTCAGGGAGAGCACGAGGCAGTGATGGCAAACATAAGAGGTTTAACAATAAGGACAAGTTCAAGGGCCTATGGGTGACCTACACTGGTATGGAACCAGGCAGTTCCTGTGGAGCAAGGGGCTCTGGGCCCTGCCTCTGTGTGAACTCAGCCCTGCCACTCACTGTAGGACCTTGGACAAGGCTCAGTTTGCTCATCTGTATAATGGATCAAGATGTGGATGATACCGACTTCATGGCCTCATTGTGTGGAGTCAAAATGGCATCAGGCCTGTACAATCTTGACACAATATCTGGCTCTAGTAAGCATCTAGTAAACAAATGTTAGGTGTTATCATTGACCAAAAGACCACATTCTACCCTAAACTTTACTTATTTCCTGAATGGATCTTGTGGTGTGATTTTGACAGATAAAGCTGTTTACTGAATTCTTACCCCCTGACTTAGATTCAGAAGACTGGCTAGGCAGAATCAAATTTAACACATATTTAAATTTCACAGAAAGGAAACATTTGGGTTGGCTCTGGCAGGGTCACCTTTTTAAAAAAAGTTTATTTAAAAATTTTTGCTTTTGCTGTGTCAGGGTCTCGAGTGACAGACAGCGTGTCTAATGTCCGGGGCTGAGAAAATCTAGCTAGAGTCAGGCCCACGGGGTCAAATTGGCCTTTCAGACAGAGCCTGCCATAGATTTTCTGAGGATTTAGACGATGTAAGGGGAGTTAACCCATCCCACATTGTAAATTATTTTTTCAAAGGAAAAACAAGGGAGCCAAGAAACAATTTGTCATGATTCTCTTACATTTGACTCGGCAAGAATTTAGCAATCTGCCATCCGTCTCCAGCTCCGTGTGATTTGGGGGAATTTTTTATAAGCCAAATGTTTAAGAATAACCTGTTTATTTTATTTTATTTTATTTTATTTTATTTTATTTTATTTTATTTTATTTTATTTTATTTTTTGTATAAATGTAAAATATGATTCAGTAGTCCACCCCAGCACCACCAAAGGAACAAAAACTATTGTCCATGTTCCTTGACAGCAAGAATTAACTTTTAGCCTTTGGTTAATGAAACAGAGGTGGGGGGTGCTTCGTGTTTATAACTAGCTGTACCAGTCCAGGGGGTCATTTAGTAGCATCAGATGGGCTGAGATGTAGGTCTGTACTGTCTGAAGTTCAGGCCCTGTTGACTACTAGTAAAACCCTATTTGTCTTCAAAGTTCAGCACAAATAGTTGAGTACCTGTACTCTCACATTCTAGGGATAAAAATACACCGATGAATAGATGACGTGGTTGCTGATGGGGCCTTAGAACTTAATACTGATGATGATGCTGGGAGGGAGGAGGAAAGGGAAGAGGGAGAGGAGGAGGGGGAACCGGGGGAGGAGGGCAGTGGGGAAGGGAAGCAGAAACAGCTGCCATTCATGCAGCATCTGTGCCACTTTCTGCATCTGTTTTCATGTAATCATTTCATACAGCAAATGCCTGTTTGAAGCAGGTATTTTTAGCCTTCCTAAATAGATATGGTAGGGAAACTTGCCTGATATTAAGCAACTTTCCCAAGTCTCCCAAGGGAACAAGACCAGCTTGGGTTTAGACCTGGATCTGCCTTTTCAGACAGTGGTGGAACCCAGGATGCCACACTGTGCTGTGATTAAAGCAGATGTGTAAGGAAATCACTAGAACATAGTGTGGTATGTGTTAAAGCAGAGGTGTCCAAGGTGCCTCGGGAACATGGGTAAGAGAGGCTCACCATGTTGGGCATGGTCTCCTAGACAAGGTTCCACCTGAGCTGGGTCTGGGAGGTGAGTGAGCAGGAGTTTCTACTGGTGAAGTGTGTGTGTGTGTGTGTGTGTGTGTGTGTGTGTGTGTGTGTGTGTGTGTGAAGGCTTTGCCAATAGAAGGCACAGGTAATGGGAGGTCGTGGCACACTGGGGACACAGGGAGGTGGTCAGGTTTATTGTAGTGAATGGCACAGATCAGGCCTAGGTGTAATGAACTAGAGAAAATCAAGTTTCTCTAATTGAAACTCCAGAAGTGGTTAAGATACTCTAATCATTCTGTGCGTCAGTTGCCAGGAAGGCCTCTTCTCATTGTTATATATAATGTCCACATACTTGATTACTGGGAAAGGAAGCCAAGACCATATTTAATCACAAACTGTACAGTGTCGGCAAAGATCCTGGTCCCCTGTCTTGTCGCTGCCCTGAGGAGCAGTAATTTATAGCTTGCAGCAGCAGCTGGCTCAGGAGGGAGCCTTTGAAGCAGTCAGATTTGCTGGTTAACTTTGGTTAACCCAGAGGTCAAAAGCAGTTTCTGTCTAGCACATTAGATAACTTTTGAAACGTTTGACAGGTTGCAGGTAGCATTACAGGAACATCCACACTTGTGATAAAAGGAGTTATTTATGAGGTAGATGATGTTTCAAATGTAAAAGAAAAAAATGTCCTGTAAATTATGAAGGCTTTGGTAACAAACCCCAGTTGGATGTTGCTGGCGTTTCTGAGAGGGTGAAAGGGAGATTAGCCAGGAATAAAATGGGAAAGTCCATTTAAGTCCTAACTGGAATTCCAGTGGCATTACCTGCTGATTGAAAGTGACAGTCCAAAGAAATGTAAGTGACCATCGTGGAGAAAGGATTAGTGCCTTCAGCCTTCCTATTGGAGGTCTTTTGTGTCATGAGTTGCTATGGAAAACTCTACTGGTGTTTTCCAGCTGATCTAGTATTGTCTAGAAATAAGTGAAAAAAATCAATTGGTTCCAAAGACATTATCACAAAGCATTTATAATCTATTAGTTTCCTGCCTTGGTTTATCAAAGCTAAGAAAGAAAGACGGTGCTCTAAAGGTAAAAAGTAGACACTTTGAATTCAACTGCTTTTTGAATTCGTTTTTTTTTTTTTCTACAGAGCAATCATTGTTGTATCTAACAATAAAGTACATGCTTTGGGGGAATAATTGTTTTTTTAAACACCCTTACCTCAAATGCTAGAAGGTTAACGTTCCCTGGGATACATGACTAAGTCAAGAACTGTTTTTTTGGTACACATATTTAACTGCTGGAAAAGCAGAAATTGATTAGGAAGAAAGAAATTGTACTTGGCACTATTTAGATTCTTTTTTTTTTTTTTTCTTGCCTCCCTTGTCAGCTAGTGTGCATTCAAACCACATGCAAGCGGGTATAGTGACCTGAGAATCGGAATAACACATCCTGTCAATGTCACTGCCAGCTGGAGATCTGGGGCAAGTACTTCAACCACTCTGAGCCTCAGGGATTGATAAACCCCTACTTTAGCTTCTCACTAGTTGTTACCAGGATCACATGAAGTACTGTACATAAGAATTCTCTGAATATCTGTAAGGTACCCAACACATGTACAGTGATGAAAGTGAACTCTCTGAAGGCAGGGACTGTATCTGACTTAGGCCGCTCTCTATCATCATTACCAAGCACAGGGTCATTTGTTCAATAAACAAAGCAATCAGCCCTTAGACAACTTTGTATCATCAGTGGCCCAATTTTTATCACACACTCAGGCTATTTCTTGTGTGAACCTTTTGGTTGATCGTTTTTAGAGCCACAAGCCAATGATGATGTGGTTTCCCAATGCCGGATAATTGGCCCACGAAATGGGCCAATTGCTGCTTCCTTCGGTTGACTATATGTTCCTTGAGGGTGGGGGTCACGTCTCATTCATCTTTCTATCTCTTAGCAACTGACAGTATGATGTTTTGCATTTGCCATTGAACAAAGAAATATGTACTAGATGGAATTTTCCAAGGCCCTGGGCCATCTCTTTGCTGTCGTCTCGGACGTAATTCCACTTCCTGTTCTGGAGTGGGGTTTGAAGCTAGTGCAGAACTTTGGCAGGGCTTTGGCTTGTGGGCTTGTCCTTCTTCCACTCTAGGGCTATGCTACTTGCTGCCAGCACTCTTCTAAATAGACCCTTCCACATTCCACAGTGTGTTTATTACATAATCTCTGATGGTTCACTTGAGAATCCACTATTCTAACTTCTGCAGATGTCATCCAAGATTAATATATATATATATATAAATAACATATAAATATAAAAATATAAAACATAAATAAATTAATTATATATAAACAAATAAATTATATATATATAAATAAATAAATTATATATATAAATAAATAAATTATATATATATATATATATATATGGCTGAATCCTTTATTCACATGTGGTGACCACTTCTCATCTTCTAATGCAAGCTGCCTCAGATAGCCATTTTGGACATGGCTGGCTCAGAGAAGTGAATAATCTTAATCCTGAGCAGGGAAAGGGAGAAGCCACATTGGCAGAACAGTTGCAAGTTAGAATGTCCAGGTGCTCCTGGAAAGTGAGGGTTACCTGAGCCTAGAGGCAAGAAATATGACAGACGAGGAAGTGAGTATTCTGTTGGCATGTTTTTAATGTTCATATGAGATTACAAAGGAGGCACCTGCTTAGTCTGTTGAGTTGTGACTAGTTGCTTCTTCTGGTGTTTTGGCAGTTCCTGTTACCTTAGAGCCCATTTAGACAGGCTTAGCGTTGATCAGATGTTCAGAAGGCTCACAGGTGGTCTACTGTAATGCTCTTCTGCCTAAATACTAACCACCAGCAGCTGCTCATCTCTTCTCCAAAATCTTAACTCCCTCTTATCCTCCCAGTCTCAGCTGGGATTTTGCCTCCTCAGAGAAGTCTTCCATGATACACTCCAGGGCATACATCTGGCTTGTTGTTCCCAGAACCCCCTGCACCTGAACTTAGTGACTTTCCCTTGCACCGACCACTGTTTATGGGTGTTGCCTTTTTACTCAAAGTTCTTTGAGGCCTGGAGCATGTTGACATGCTCCCTCCCCACTGTATGCCCAGTGCCTAGTGAGATGCCTAGCACTGAGTGGCTCCATAAGTGCTGATTGGATTGTTGTTCCATGAAATCTCAATTTAGTCCATGATTTTAATCTTGCTAGTCTTTTGATAAGCTAGGTTTTACATTTTTGTTTGTTGTTTATTTTTATTTTATTTTTAAATTTCAGAATTGTATTAGGCAACAAATTTCAGCTTTAATTTCATTTCCTAGAATACCCTGAGTCATTGTCTGAATAAAAAAGGGTCAGGTTAATTTTCAAGATGCCTGATCATTCTTTAAAGAATTGAGAATCGATTTCCTTTCCATTTTATTTTCATGGTATATGGCGTCGTTTCCCTAACCTTGTTGCACATTAGAATTGTCTGAGGATGTTTTAAAAATCCCAGTGCCCGGCTCAGCTTCAAACCAATTAAATGAGATATCTAGGAGCAGAAACAGCAATTTTTAAACATCTTGGGTGATCATAATGTGCAGTAAAGGTAGGAAATACTGGTGTATGGATTTTTGTCATTGTTATTTATGGAAGTGATATATCAGGTATATAACAACTAAGGAGTGAAAACTTTATTTATTTACTTGCTTACTTACTTATTTTCCTGAAATGCAGAGAAATGAAGTTTCAAGAGACAACTTGGGGGAACACATTCTGCATTCTATTTTAATTAAAGAGAGGATATCCAGAAATAAAGTCATTTTTCAGAATATCAGAAAAGTTATTATTCAGAAAAACAATATAGGTTAAAAGTAAAAGATACAAATGAGAGAAAAATCTGTACCAAATGGGGTTCTCTGGTGTATTTCAGGACCTTTGCTTTAGAGTCAGGTGGTCTTGTGTTTGAATTCTGTAGCTCACCAGGTCTGTGATCTTAAACGGGGATCATTATACCTCTCTGAGCTGCAAATGTGAAAATAGGGATGAAAAAACCCAATGTAGATGAGTGTTGTAAAGATTAGAAATAATGTCCTTGAGGGGCACCTGTCTGGGTGGCTCAGTCAGTTGAACATCTGACTTTTAATTTTGACTCTGGTCATGACTTCTGGTTCATGAGTTTGAGCCCCGTGTCAGTCTCAAGTGTGGAGCCTGCTTGAGATTCTCTCTCCCTCCCTCTGTCTCTGCCTTTCCCCCCACTCGTTCTCTTTCTCTCACTCAAAATAAATAAATAAACTTAAAAAACAGAGAAATAATGTCCTTGGAGGATCTAGTATTAAATGTTGCCTCCATTTCTCCTACCCTTCCCTGTATATTTTGAGTTAGTGAATTCAGCTCTCTTCTCCTAAGCCTTTCACCAACAGTAGGTCCACTGCAAGGTCCTCTGAGGTTAAGAGAGATTCACTTTCCCAGTGCTTTCTGAATTACCAAGGACGGTTCAGTGAGTGCCTGCACTCATTTTACTGTGAAGGGTGGACGCATGAGTGGGAAGGAAAGAAGTTAGGAGCTGCACGTGGGTGTTCTACAAGCAGGAGTGTGTTAGAGGCTCTGATACACCCATCTTTAGGAAGAGTCAGATAACAATTTTCTGTCTCTGCATTGATTCATGAGCTGCATAGGGAAGGCAGATTTTCATTCAATGACTGTCTGCAGGCTAAGAATAGAAGTGTCGGTTATACCATTCCCCACTATAAAGAACCAGAGGCCCTTCAGGAAAGAAAAAAAAAAAAAAAAAAAAAAGGTTGATTCCATTGCTGGGGCAGGAAACTTACAAATTAAGCCTGGAACGTTTTGTTGTGCCAGAAAGTAAGCAATCATGATTGATGTCAAGAAGATACAAGAACCAGCTTGAAGGAGCTCCTGCTAGCCAACAATATGAGTGATGAAATAAATAAGGATAGTGATGGATAACAACCCACTGAATAAAATAGGAATCCATGAGTCCATTCTGTAATAGATAGATGGGTAGATAGATATGTGGGGAAAGGGAAGAGTTCTTCCTTACAGTGTAATGCCAACTGATAAATGCAGAGGAAATGGTGGAATTGGAATGTACCATTTCACAACCCTAGAATTGTTTGGGCAAAAATCATCAGTGGATGTTAAATCTGGGATGGGAGAGTTGATAAAGAAGAGGATATCTGTATGGTTTTAAAATGTATCTCCACATATTGCTTATTGGTTATTAGTGGGTAAAAAGTTATTTATTAGTGGGTAAAAGGTAGCTTTATTGCAGAGAAAATGGACACAATCTTGGCCAGATAATCAGGCTAATATAACCAATGAGAAACAGACAGACATCATGAGGCATCCAGATGTCCAGATCCAGGAACATGATACACTGAGAAGGGCACAGCATCACTTATGTGGTATTCTGGCCAGGAGTGCATAACCTGAATCTAATCATGAGAAAATATCAGACAAACCCAAGCAAGAAACATCCTGTCAAATAACTGGCTTGTTTTCTTCACAGGCCAGTGTCATGAAAGACAGAGGCTAAAGAATTATCCAAATTAAGTGTGCCTAAAGAGATGTAACCATTAAATGCAGTAAGTGATCCTGGGCTGGATTTTGTACTGGAGGGAAAAAAAAAAAGCTCTGACGGACATTATTGAGACAATTGACAAATCAGAGTATGGCCTCTGGATTAGATAAAAAATATATATCAATATTAAATTTCCTGATTTTGATGATTTACTTTGGAATATTCTTATTCTTTTTTTAAATTGACAAATAATTGATGTATAACATTATGTATGTTTAAGGTATATAAGGTGTTGATTCGATACATTTATATATTGCCATATGATTACCACTGTAGCGTTAGCTAACACCTCTATCACCTCATGTAATTATGGTTTCTTTTATGTGGTGAGCACATTTAAGATCTAGTTTCTTAGCGACTTTGAAGCATCTAATACAGTATTGTTGACTATAATCACTATGCTGTGCTTTAGATCTTCAGAACTTACTCATTTTCTGGTTGCGGGAATATTCTTATTCTTAAAAAAATATATATTGAAGGCATGAAGGAGTGAAGGGACATGATCTATACCAATACTCTTCAATAGTTCAGAAAAAAAATAATACAGAATGATATAGCAGCTACGGAGAAATGCTGAAAATGGACAAATCTGGTGAAAAAGGGTATAGAGGAGTCATCCAGATTATTCTTTAAAACTGTTCTGTAAATTTGAAATAATTTCAAATAGAAAGTTTTTAAAAAGTACTGTGATCAAGTAAATAAGTGGAGTCCAGCAATCTGGCACAGCTTCGCTATGTTAGTTTGTACAAGTCCTTCAGCTTCTCGGTTTCCTTGCCTTTTAAATGGGGATAACATAATACCTGTCCTTTTTGCTTCATAGGGTTGTGCGTGTGACAGTCTTCCTAACTGCAAAGAGCTGTAGACATATTTAGTGACATTTTAATCTAAACACTTCCTCACTTCCTGGGCTTTGTATTGATTTCCCAGTCACTTGTGTTTATAAAATACTCTCTCCCTCGTTAAACTATGACATAAGGATGATACTACTGCTACTACCATTAACAGCAACAACAACACTTGCATAGTACTCTACAGTTTGTATAGTGCTTTCTGTGCACCTGGCATCATTCTAATTGCTTTACATGTATTACCTCAATTACTCCTTACCAAAACCCCAATAGGCAGGTACTGTTTTCTCCGTTTTGCAGAGAAGGTAACTGAGGCAAGAAGAGGCAGAGGTAGGGTTCAAACCTGGACACTCTACTCTCAGTTTATGTTCTCAGCTGGACCCTTCTCTGGCTTCTGAGATCTGCATCTCCTGTGCCCCGCCCCCTTCCTGGCACAGCCTGGCACACACCTGATAAATGTCTGTAGACTAAATAGTGGGGAACTGGGTGTTTTAGAAAGTGCAAGTGTTCTGGAAATAGATGGACCTGATTTAGGATCTTCCCTCTGTCTTTACTAGCTACACTCAGCTTCTCTGAGCCTTATTTCCCATGTTTGATAAGGACAATAAATGGTCAGAGTTCTTTTCCTTTTCTTCTTCCTCTTCCTTCTCCTTTGTCCTTTTCAGACATTTCACTGTGGACAGTGTTAATATTGCTTTTCACCAGATGTTCTTTCTCTATTGCTTCTGTCGTGATTTTAATACCATTTTACAGCAATTGTGATACCTTATTGCAGTTATTTGCTTTCTGTCTCCACCTAGATTAATTTTCTCGAGGGCAAGAGCCATGCCGTTTTTATCTTCATATTATTATTGCCCAGCATGATGCATGGCCCTAGGAACAGGGCCCATATCCCACTTTGGTGCGGTTTAGGAAAAGGCTCTTACTCTGGCTATGTGCAGCTGTGCAGGCACAAAGCTCGGTCAGCCAACACTGTCTCTGTTTGAAGAAGAGAGGGCCACAGTGCTTTGCTAGGAGGAACAGCTTGGTGGCAAATGAAGCTGTATCTTACCTCCCGCCCTTCCCCATAGCTGGACATGGTATATAGTCCACAAAGTAAGTGATTGGTTGAAACAGCCATGCCTATCAGCTACTCAGGGAGTGTCCGTGGAATGAATGAGTGAATGGATAGGTGAACAGGTGACCCATCTCTTTTGGATTTCTTCCTATGCTCAGCTGTGACTCAGCCAGAAAATCAATCCCATTTTTGCTTTATCCATAACCCCAGAGACCTACCATTATCTTCTTGGTCAGATTTCTCACACTTAATGATGCTGTGACAGGATTTATCCCTTCCTGAAATTCTGAGTCCCACTGTGAGGATGGTTGCTCCTCTGTAGCAGACCTTGAGCGGAGGCCAGTCGAGGCCCAAACCTGGGCCAGGGCTCCAGCATCGGATCCACATTGCCCCTCCCAGGTCAGAGCACATGGTCTCTGCATGGATGTGGCTCTGGGCAGGCCCCTGGGCTCCGCTGCCTTGGTCTTTAAGAAGTGCACGAAGGAACTGGTCTCCCCCCAATTCCCCCCAGTGTGGTCTCCAAGTCCTTCCTGAGAAGCCACTCTGCCTAGCCGCAGGAAAGGAAACGAGTTCATCTGGGTAATTGCCGACACTAGGAGAGCAGATGCTAGGTGAGCACACTGCTTGTTAGCTAGAGTCAGAGCATCGTGGTTCATTGGCTCCAGGCTGGCCAGGGACGCTTGCACAGAGAACCTTGATTTTGTCTTTTGATTATAGGTAGAGTCTGTAGTTTTTACTTTTCACTTCTATTGATGATTATTGTTTTTTAGTTAAAATAATTTTTCTAAGACTGCAAAGTGCTGAAGCATTTGTTACAGAGAGGCTGTAATAATACAGGTAAGCAAAAAGAATACCTGTGCTCCCACTGAATCATGACCACTGTAAATAGCTGAGTTTAGTCTTCCACCTCTTCCACTCTCTCTCTCCCCCCCATCTCATAAACACACACACACGCTCCATACCCTTACCTCCACTTATTCATTGCACTTTGGAACAGCTTGGAAACTTTGAGATTATATTGATTGGTGAAAGCGATTAAGTAGTCTACAAATGTATTATTAATATGTTAGGAATGAAGGTGAGATTATACCTTAAATTCCATAGATATATATATGCTTCCAGTCTATCATTCCTGAAATAAACTTGCTGGAATGTCTTTCTTTTATGCCAGACATATACTAACACAAAGAACCTACTTCCCAGGAGACTGGCTAAACCATGCACACTGTGTTCCATCTTTATGATGAAATACAGATTTCCCATTAAAAAGAAAATCTCTTCCTTTCAGAAGGTTGAAAAAGATGATACAGAAAAGGGAGGGAGAAGAAAAGAATCCCAGCTGGTTAAATTTAGGGCGCTGAAAGAGATCCAATTGGCAGATAATTCCTGGCTGCAGGCCCACAACGTTTTCATTTGATTGTGCATTGGATACATTTTCATTCATTTTAAGCCCTTCCCTTTCAGTATTTTGTTCCTTGGAGACAGGAAAACTAGTATCAATAGCTCTCTTGGCCTCTATCAAATGGCTTGATTTACTTAAGTGGTCTATTTCCCTATTCCAGTAAGGAGGGACTTGTATTTGTTGACGCACTTCTGAGAATGATTGTGCAAAGAAATTCTGAGATTCGAACCGTCTTTGTCTGTCCCCTCATTGGTGGCCTTGTTTTAAACTGAAAAACATTGGATTAAGTGGTGAGTGTGGGACGCCGGGAAGCAGACTCTCTGGACCCAGAGGTGGGAGACCTGGCTTCTCACCCCACTCTGACACACGGACACATGGATTTAGCCGTGGCTCCACCCCTAACTGCCTTGGATCTTATTCCTCTTCTGAAAAGTAGGGATAATCGTCTCTTCTCTACTTTTCCCTCCAGGGTGTTCTGAGGGTAGAATGACCTAATCCAGAGGCTCTCAGCCTCAGCTGCACATTGGAATTATCTGGGGAGGCTATAGAAAATACCCTTTGCTAGGCTCCACCCAGACTGATTAGGTCAGAATCCATGGGTGTGGGGCCTGGACATTGGTAATTTTTTTTATATCCCAGGAGATTCTGTTTTGGCATCAGGTTTGAAAAGCACTGGAAATCAAGGAGATAGTACATTGAAAGGCCTGAGAATGCAAGTCATGAGAAAAGGTGAAAACCACCGCATTAAGATGATGCTCTGCACCTTTCAGATGGTGTTGTGTGGAAACCTATCAAGGGCCTATAAGGCAGTGGGTTTCAACCTTTTTTGACTGTAACCTAAACAAACAAACAAAAATCCCTCACATCCCAGTATACACACTCAGTTACACGTAAATACACTCAGACCCATGTAAATACAGCTTTCACATCAATGCTTTCCCTTTCTGTGTGCAGTTCACTCTAACATGTTTTTTTCTTTTCTATTCCATGGCAGTTTGGACTACTCTATTTCCTTTTCTCTTTCTATGCTAGCAGAGAGCCACAGAGCTGGTTTAATGATCTGCTAATGAGTACTGACTTGTAGTTTGAAAAACTCTGATGAAGAATGGCATATTTCTGGGAAGCAGGCTTACCCCCTCTTTGATGTTTATTCCTTCGAGTCTGATACTGCTGGTGCACAGGTCCACCTCCCCTCTCTCCCTTCCACCTACACCTTTACCTCAAACATACCCATCAGGGCTGTCCTGCTTCGAAAAGTATTTGGTCCTTGGGGTGCCTGGATGGCTCAGTCCACGGGGCATCTGACTCTTGATTTTGGCTCAGGTCATGATCCCATGGTCGTGGGATTGAGCCCAGTGTCAGGCTCTGCTCTGGGCATGGAGCCTGCTTGGGATTCTCCCTCTCTCTCTCTCTCTCTCTTTCTCTCTCTCAAATAATTTTAAAAAATTCTATTTAAATGTATTTGGTCCTTAATTGGGTGATTTGGAGCTCTGCTTTCTCTTCCATAGTATAATCCCTGAAGTGGTAGGTCTTACACCTTAGACGTTATACTTTATACCTCACACAGCATTTGTGAAACAAACTCAACCTACATTGTCAATTGAAATATATACAGTTTACTAAAGAGCTTCCTTCACATAAACACAAGAGATTACAGTGAATAGATAGCTCTAACTGCAGCATGGTGGTGCTGATGCTAACTCCACGCTCTTTATTTTAGAGGACTGGGAAGGCCCCTTGGTCAAATGTGGCAGACAAAACCGTGTCCCTCTTATTCTGCCCAGATCCTCTTCTTCCCATGTTTTCTGCTCCTTCTCTGTATTGTGCTTTTTTATGTAGGTTTGCTTCAGCTGCAGAGAATGCTCAGCTTCTCTCTTTTCATTCATTAACAGTTTGGCCAGCACAGCCCTGTCATCCTCTGTCACATCTTTAGCCCTGGCTTCTGTTGGTTGGTACGTGGCTGTGGGCAGGCACTCAAAGCTCATAGTTCTCTCCCAGGATATACTCTCCAGTATGTAACCTAATCGGATGACCACTGGTTCCTTCTCTC
This sequence comes from Puma concolor, assembly GCF_028749965.1. Classification (NCBI taxonomy): domain Eukaryota; kingdom Metazoa; phylum Chordata; class Mammalia; order Carnivora; family Felidae; genus Puma; species Puma concolor. Next base: position 52,814,707 of record NC_141674.1, read on the forward strand.
TGCTTTATTTCTATGGAGGCCATACTATTTCTGAGTTTTTATACTATTTCTAAATGTTTATTTACTTTGGGGGGGGGTTGGATAGAGAGAGAGGGAGACAGAGGATCTGAAACAGGTTCTGTGCTGACAGCAGAGAGCCCAAGTGCAGGGCTCAAACTCAGGAAACGTGAGATCATGACCTGAGTTGAAGTCAGACGTTCAACCAATGGAGCCACTCAGGTACCCTTATAGTATTTCTAAAGTTTTCTGCCAGTTCTTTCCCTTAATGTCTATTTGCCTTTTTTTTTCTTTTTGGTCTGCTTAATTTGTGCTATATTACTTCTAACTTCTAGTGGCACAAAAACAAACGTATTCAAATTTCAATAATAATTGAACATATTGGCTTTTGTTATCCTCCATTTCTTTTTGTCATCCTCCTCTAAAGCAATGCTTGAAGACAGATTTTATAATTCTCACTGTATGGAAATTGTATATAACAGACTCAGAGCAGTGAGGTGACTGATTCGAACCCTGGTCTTTAGGGTCCAAGTCATGGCTCCTGTGTTCCACATCAGGGGCTCTGGATGTCTGTGACAGGCAGTCCTTGCTTCCTCAAGGCATTTAAAAACATTTTAAAAGAATATTTATTTATTTTTAAGAGAGCGAGAGAGAGAGCGTGCACGCAAGTGGGGGAGGGGCAGAGAGAGAGAGGGAGACACAGAATCTGAAGCAGGCTCCAGGCTCAACGTGGGGCTCCAACTCACAAACTGTGAGATCATGACCTGAGCCGAAGTCAGATGCTTAGGTGACTGAGCCACCCAGGCGCCCCTCCTCAAGGCATTTTTGACCCAAGACAGAAAGGCTGATAGAAAGGGTGTCCTAGTGCCATGCATGAGCCCAGTCAGGGGGGAAGTGGTGGGTACTCCCATATGTCCGAGTTCCAGAGGATGCAGCTAGGCTTTAGCAGACCTGTTACCCTTCTGAAACCTTACTTTTGGGGGTCAGGCTTGCCTAAGGCAACCATGATTGACCATCATTCCGAATCTTTCCTGGCAGTGGGGACTGGATTAGGCTGGGAAAGGAATCTTGTGAAAAAATACATCCGCCTCACCCACCCCGTGCTCTGCAGGGGACGCAGGCAGTCCTCTCTCAGACGGCTGTCTCGGCTGTCTCGGTTCCACGGTGATAGGCGTCCTGAGTAAATACTCTGATAGACTAAACACACGTTGCCCGCGTTGGCTCGGGGAGCAGCAGCCCCGGGAGCGCTCCCAGTACAGTCCCCTGTGTGGCAGCCCGACTTGTTAATCATCCCACTGGCAGGCTGGCCAGGATGGAGATATTTAGCTTGGGACTTGTGCCTTACCCTGTATGCTAATGTGAGCATTCTTAGAACTGTAATTTCCGTTCTGACCTCCATGGACAGTCCTTATAGAGAATGCAGACATAAAACAATCCCTGAAATGTCAGGAAGAAATTGCATCTAATGGGGGGGTACCTCTGCCAAGGAAAACATACTTCAGTTTTAAAGCATTCCCATCCAAACAGGGAAATTTGAAAACTGCTCGTGGATCTGCACTGGGGCCTGAGCACTTTTCTGTGCCCTTTAATAAGCTGTAATGCATGTACCAGCTAGCTCCACTGCATGCTCCCCATGGTCTGAGGTGGCTGCCTGCGAAGGAGATGGGGAGGGAGGCAGGACATGACAGCTGAGACCTGTGTGAACTGGTATCATCCAGAAAACCTTCCCAGGGGTCAAAACAAGATTTACAATGGGAACAGATACTAAATACCATAATGTCCTACCTGCATCTGTTACAATGGAGAATATGATCTCCAGTTGGGTCTTGAACCCTTGGCCTTCCTGATACCTGATACTAATGGCTAAGAAGCATGTCCTATACTCTTTAGAGTTTTGTATCAGGAGACACACTATCTGTCTTCCAAAACTGTGCTTGTGAACAGACACCACTTAGAATAATAATAACATCTTGGTAATACTTGCTGTCATTATGAATGTTTATAATATACCAGGAATAAATACTTTACCTAAATTATTTCATCTAGCCCTCTAAATAACACCGCAACTTAAGTATTGTTTTGTATCCATTTTATAGAGAAAACTGAAGCACAGAATGGTTGCGTAGCATGCCCGAGATCACACAGGTAATAAATGGCTGGCCTGGAGTTTGAAGGTCATGCTCTAGAGCCATGCAGGACGATCCCACTGGGATAACAAGAAAGAAAAAACAAGAACTGAAAGTATTAGAACTTATATTTATACTTATCCCTTACCGCATCCTTTGCACATTTATATCTGATGACTATATTTTATAAAATACACTATAATAGTACAGAACCACATAAATATAAGTTCTGAATAAAGAGATCTGCATATAATGAAGGATTGTGGTCAAATATTTTTTACTTATGGGCTGAACATATTTGAAGACTATTGCATGTTGGCACTAAGTGCACTTGAAAGGAGAGTTTCTTTTCCTGAAAAGTAGCTGATATTGGTAATATCATGGGAAATTTGTTATTTCCAGGGAGTGTAAGCTCCTTGAAGGCAGACATTTTTATCTGATTTGCTTACCACCATATTATTCCCAGGACTAGACCTAATGTGTGGTAGGCACTTGATATAAAAGGTGATGATGAAGTTTGGAAACATAAGTGAACATTCATAATGAATAAGTTATTGCCATCGCATTATAACGCACGATAGCCTCAACGACATTGCACAGTGTGTTTAATGAATTATCCTTCACTAAAAATGCAGAACTCAACACTCTGTGCAAAACTTCAGGGAATATGGTGTGATTTCATCAAGCCCTGCCCAAGCACCAAACTGTTCCAGATAATGAAGGCAAGGGTGAGGACTTTCAACAGAGAAAGGGATTATGAAAAGTCAGGAGCATGGAGAAGGGAGAGAGGAGAGCCAAAATAAAGGAATCAGATCCAAATTCGGTTCCATGAAGTGATTTCACTGATCACCTATCACTCTCGACCTGCTCACTGATGAGCTTACCTTCCTGTTGCCCACTGTGGCCTCCGAGAAAAGAGGGTTTTGCCCAAAGTGAGGTAATAGGGGAAGGTCCCAGTGAGGAGGTAAGATTTGAGCCTGGCTTTGGATAGGTGGAGAGGAGAAGAGCCACATTTGAATAGTGTCCAGTGTACAAATCTGAACATGTTTTATTCTGTGGGGTGCCTAGTTTTATGATCATCTTATAAATGAAGAAATGGGGGCTTCGAGTGGTGAAGCTGCTTACCCAAGTTCATACAGCCAGTTTTCTGGTTATGGTGCTATTCTCTTTCTGCCACACGCTACTGTGGCTATACAGCATTCTTAGGATGTGCCTGGAATCTTAGTTAATACTAGATTTCTTCTAGATACTAACAGCTTAGTGATTCTCTCCTGAATTCAGTGTCCTGTCTGGTCCTGTCTGGTCCTTCATTTCCAGAAGTGAAGGAATAATCTGGGAACTTGAAGACTTTAGTAATCTTTTTTTAAAGTTCATTTATTTATTTTGAGAGAGAGAGACAGAGACAGAGACAGAGAGGGAATCCTAAGCAGGTTCTGCACTGTCAGTGCCTGATGTGAGACTCGATCTCACAAACTGTGAGATGATGACCTGAGCCTAAATCAAGAGTAAGATGCTTAACCAACTGAACCAATCTTCTCCTTCTTGAATGCCCTAGTCCAACCAGTGCTGTGACTTGTATAGATCAAGGAAAATTGGGCATGTGTGTGTGTGAATATGTGCTTGAGGGATGGGAGTGGATGCTTTTATTTTTCATTACACAACATTCGTAAACCTACTCATTTTTTCCGAGTTCGTCCAGTTGCTTCGACCTTTGTTTTGCAAATGTCTTAAAGATTCCTTTATTATCTGAGTCTCTTGGATTCCTCATAGCAGTTTCCAAATTTGGCTGCACATCACAGTCACCTCAGGTGCTTGTTAAATATACAGAATGCCCTGCCAGCCTCTGGAGATTCTGATTAAATTAATCTAGGGCAAGTGCCCCAAATGTATGGTGGTTGTAGGCATCACAAGTGGATTTGAAGGCGGTCATGTTTGAGAACCAGTGGGCTACCCTACACTTAAAAAAAGGAAATAATGATGGATGTCTCGTAGAGGTTAAACTATTCTAAAACCAGACTAAAGGAAACAGAAAAATGGCACCCAAATGTCATCAAAGCTATGAACTTAGCTGGGGGAGATCACCACTCATCTTGGGGAAAGATGATGAAAATACAACCAAAAATTTTCATCAAACAAACAGTAAACCTCAGTAAATTGACTAGAAAATCCCAGCATCCACAAATATAGTATGTGAAGTAAAGCCTTTGATCCTTCCTGAGTAAAAAGTTCTTTCTGGAGATTCTGATGAGCTTTTTGAGTTAGAAATAAAAGGAACTCGGTGAAAGCCAGAAGTAACTTGTTGTCTTTGTTCATTAGCAGTGTAATGGTCATGGCCCACCTTCTCAGATGTCACAAGAAGCCCTGGAAAAGAGGAGAGTTAACTACGGGATTTCTTTGCCCTGATCTTATTTATCATTTGGGTTTTCAGAAAAGGGGAGAGATGCCTGTTGGGCTCATTTTATTATGCAGCAACTCTTTTCAGGGCATGGCTATATGGCAAACATTGTTCCAGGCTCCATGCACTTTTGAACTAGACAGTTTCTCATGTGTTGTGTTAAAGATGGACAGTAAACAAGTAGATGAAATATTAATATAGGTCAGTGAATGATAAGGGACATGAAGAAAACAGGGTGATGGAAGAGGACTGAGGAGAATTAAAAAAAATTTTGTTTAATGTTTATTTATTTTTGAGAGACAGAGACAGAGTGCAAGTGAAGGAGGGGCAGAGAGAGAGGGAGACACAGAATCCGAAGCAGGCTCCAGGCTCTGAGCTGTCAGCACAGAGCCTGACACGGGGCTCGAACCCACGAACTGTGAGATCATGACCTGAACCAAAGTCGGATGCTTAACCAACTGAGCCACCCAGGTGCCCCTCTTTTTTTTTTTAATGTTTTTATTTAAACATACACACACAGAGATTGAGAGAGAGAGAGAGAGAGAGAGAGAGAGAGAGAGACATAGAATCTGAAGCAGGCCTCAGGCTCTAAGGTGTCAGCACAGAGCCCAATGTGGGACTGGAACTCATGAACCATGAGATAATGACCTGAGCCAAAGTCAGACGCTGAACCAACTGATCCACCCAGGCACCCCAAGATGAATTCTTTTCTAAGGGGAGAACAACTTTGAACAGAGGCCTGGCTGGCAAGCGAAGTGCCTTCTAGGGAACTGAGAGAGAGGGGTCCAAGCAAGGTGAATGTGTAGAGGATGATTTCCCAGGAAACTACTGAAGGTGATGTTCTTGACTCTGACTTATGCATCCTCTCCAAGGCCCTCTGAAGGGCCTTTGTTATTTTGCATTTGTAATTTTTCTTTCTTTTTCTTGAGAGAGGGAGAGAGAGGGAGAGAGAGAGAGGGGAAGAGGGAGAGAGAGAGAATGTGAGCGTGAGTGGAGGAGGGGCAGAGAGGAAGAGGGAGAGAGAGAATCTTAAGCAGGTTCCACGCCCAGCACAAAGCCCAACTTGGGGCTCAATTTCATGACTATAAGATCATGACCTGAGCCAAAATGAAGAGTTGGACACTTAACTGACTGAGTGACCCAGATGCCCCACGTTTGTAATTTTTCTTAAAGACACACCCACCCAACTCACCTACCCACCCACCCTGGTTATGTAAGCATCAGAACCCACAAAACCTAGACCCACTCCTGGGAATGTGAAGTACAAAGGTGCTGAAGAAGGGGTAAACCTGGAAGAACCTAAAGGAAAAAAGAAAATGGGTGTGGAGAAATCTATGCTCAAGGTGGAGTGTGGTGCTAGATTCGTTCATTCATCCATCGGTTCACTCATTCATTCATCCATCCAACATTAATTCATTGAGTAACAGGCACCAACAACCCAAAAGAAAATCGAATCCCTGTCCTAATGGAGCTTCCATTCTAGTGAAGAATAAAGAAATATATATATATATATATATATATAATATGCCAGGTAGCAATGGTGAAAAGTAGCAGGCCAGGAGGGATACAGAGTGTGTGGCAGGGAGGGAGGCAGCAGGGTTTACTGTTTTATTAAGGGGTGGGCAAGGAAGGCCTCTCTCATAGTTCCCGTCTAGAATGAGATCTAAAGGAGGAAAGAGAATGGGCCATATGGGGGAAGAATACTCCAGGCAGTGGAACAACAAATACAAAGGCTCCAAAGCAGGCACATGCCAGGTCTTTATGAGGAAGGTCCTAGACATAGAAGAAAGTAGGGCTAAGTTATGGAGGCCCTAGGTAAGGAATTTGGATTTCATTCAAAGAGCAGTGGGTAGCCTTTGGAGGACTAGTGCTCTAGAAGTCTAAGGAAAGAAAGAACACTGGGTATCTGAGGTTTTAGACCTGACTTCAAGTTGGGCCTAGAAGGATCCAGGAGGATAGGCTGATAAAGAGAAGCATAAAGAGAAGGCCAAGTAGGAGCCCTAGTAGGGGCCCAGGTGAGGAGTGGTGAAAGGAGACCTATTTTGGGGCCAGATGACAGGTGAGCCCTGGCTGGAGCTGGAGTTCTGTGTAGGGGACTATTGAGGATGAGGTTGCATAGGCAAGATTTGCCTGAATCATGGAGAGTTTGGAAACCAGGCCAAGGAATTTGATATTTATAATGTGGATTCCTGGATGCCACAAGTAGAAAAGTGGTGAGTCCAAAATTTCTGTCTAGGAACATTTTGGGGATAACTTTCTGGTTGGTGATAGGGGTGATGGAGAGGGGCAGAGGATTTGTCTTAGAGCCAGCAAGCAAAAGTTCTTACCTAGATTGTATGTTTACTTGAGGGTGGCTTTTGGGGAGAGGTGGTGGTAAAGATTTGAGGTCTTGCCCTAAAGCTACATTGCAGAGCAACCACACTGTTTTTACTTGGATGACATCCCTATTTGGGGTTACTAAGGGGTAGGGGGCCATGAAAATTATGGGGGCTTAACCCTTGGCTCCATCTTGGGAAAATGAAAATTACATAATGAGAGCTGTGATTTAGGAAGGTTGACAAGAGTGAGCGTGGGGAGGCATTCATTCATTCATTCTCCAGTGTGCCAAGTGTCAGAATAGAACTTGGATACTCCTGAGTTAAAACCCTATTTCTACCACTTACCAGCCATGTGACCTTGGACAGCTTTTATTTAATTTCCTAGAACCTCAGATTTTTTTTAATCTGTGAACTAACAATAATGATATCTACCTTAGTGGCTGTTGTGATTAGAGATAATGTGCATACACTGTCCAACCTGGGGCTTGACACTATTAGGTGCTAAATAAATGGTGGCTCCTACAGGGTTGCAGTAGACAGGGGACACTAGAAGCAGAATTTTCTGCTTAGATTCTGCATAGATTTGCTACAATGAGGGCCTTCAGTAAGGTGAGGGTGGGGCCTGTAAGCAGAGGATGGTTTGAGATGGTTTTGAGAGGCTTTGAAGACCACCTTAAATAGAACTGGGAACCTAAAGGAGAGGCTGTATTCAAAGATAACATGAAGATTTTCAGCACAAAAAATGCAGTGCTATTTGTGCACCCCTCCTCCTCTCAAAAAGGGAGAGAGAGAGAAAGAGAGAGAGGTAACTGGGAGGAAAGTAGACTGGGGAAGAAGTCACAGTGCAGGTTGAATCTGAGATAGAGACAAGAGGAGATATGTCTCCAGGTTTGGGGAGATAGAATGAACCTCAGGAGTGAGACCTGAGCTAAGCAAATGAGTTTAGCATAATCATCACTGTGTAGTGTACTAGTCAGGATATAAATTTGGTTGCTAAAACACTCACTGGAAATAACAGTGGATTCTACAAGAGACAAGTCAGCATGAGCCATTCAGAGCTTCTCAGTCTCTTGTTTTTTCACCTTTACTAATTCGTAGACCTCATTCAGATGGGCCAAGATGGCTCACAAGCATGCCTACACTCCTCCAAAAGGAAGGGGTAACAGGGATGAAGGGAGGGCATATCCACTTCCCACATTCCATTGGCCAGACTTGGTCGCATCTAGCTGCAAGGGAGGCTGAAAAATTGAGTCTTTCCTCTATGGGAAACCAGATACCTAGCTTACAGTTCTACTATTTTGGTAGATGTGCTCTGGGCAGGTAGCAGTCTCTGACACAGGTACTAATAAATAAAGACCCATGAACCGTGAGATCATGACCTGAGCCTAAAAGAAGAGTTGGTCATTCAATTGACTGTGCCACCCAGGCACCCCGTGTTGGGCTTTTTAATAAGAATCTCTGTTATGGCAATGGAGGGACTTAAGAGGCTAACAGCAGACATGGAGGATAGACCAACGGGCAAAGCAGGCCGGTGTAGTTTGAGGGATGCAACAGTGGACAGCTTTGGCCAGGTCCCACAGAATCCAAGGGAATTGGATTGGTGATTAATAGCTCCCTGGGGAACGTTCTTAGTGGTTGGAGATGGGGACTGAATGGCAGAGGTAAAGCTTGGACAAGTGGAGAGATTTGGCAGTCAGAAGGACCTCGGAAGGAGTTGGAACCCCTGGGGCCAGCCAGGTTAAGTGAAATTAAGTTCACATGTCTGAAGGGGTTTACAGATATTAATTTTACTTTTTTTTTTTTTAATTGGGAAGAAGCTTTTAAAGAAAAAAAAATCCTCTTAACTGAAAGGAACTAATCCTTTTAGGGAGTTTGCTAACGTAGACATAAATTTTTTTTCTTTGGCAGTTTTTTTTTCTCCCATCTCTTTCAGATAATCTTATCTCAATTTTAAATCAGAAATCTTATTTATAGCTTTTCTAAAGAGAATTATTTCAATGGGGGCAGATTCTTTGCCCTTCGGGTTTATTTTCTTTTTAAAAACAGATAAGTTATCCCTCCTTTTCCTTGGGAGAGACAGTTAAAGTATTAATTTAAAAATAATGATTGTGAGCTGAAAGGGGGTGTAAATCAAAGTAGGAAATATAAATTCAGCTGGCTTCCTGTTTTTTTGTGTTGCTATTTCTTCTTCTGGAGGGAAACTAAAAGTGCCAGAATTCCATCTTTCCCTCAGGACCAGAAAGGAACTCAGCAAGCTTACATCCTTAACAAACCTGGGGTAAATGGGGAATGGTGTGTTCTTCTCATGTTCCTTCCTCCACTCTCTATTTCCCCTTCCCTCTGCCATATCTGATTTAGATGAATGGCTTGGCATTCAAGGCTCTGAGATAAGCTGGACATACGTGGTTTCAATAGCTATAGTGATTGCAGTTACCACTGCCTGAGTGCCTGCTATGTGTACTACATTGTGTTGTGGACTCACACACTTCCTTACTGCCGCTTCATTTCTGGCTGTCATCCCAAATTTAACGATAAAGAAACTGTGGCTCAGGGGCCTCTCTGCTAGAGAGGCAACCGAGTCTGGGTTTGAAAGCCATCTGGGTCCTCAGCCTGTGTTCTTTACCCGTAATTATCTCTACCAAGAGTTGGTCATTGAGTACTTGTTTGAGAAGGGAAGGCAGAAGGGCAGCTCTGGCATGCCAGTGCCCTGGAGATTTGCTCTGGTGACCTGGCCCCATGGGCACCATGGCTCCTGTTGGTGGCGGTGCTAGGGCTTGTGTGACCTGGAGCTTGGATGAGATGATGTCTGAAGCCTCTTCAAGCTTTAGCATGCACTGGACCTCAGGAAAAGGCACTGTCACCAGTGTTCCTAAGGCATGGAGAAGGCATCTAAACTGAGGCCTGGACTGAGTACCTCTCACTGGAAAAATTCCTTCTGCATCACTCTGGCAGGATGGCTGGTCCTGCTCAGCTTGATCGCTGCCAGCATCAGGAAGGTCGTTCCTAAAGAGGACGGAGAGTTACTGATCAACACAGCATAGCCCTCAGGAAGCTGAAGACGAAAGTAGATGTAACCAGAGGCCTCCAAGTCACATATTTCCAGATTTTACACAGAGTTCCAGAATCTAACTAATAGTATTGTTGAGGAATACATGACTTAATAAGGGTGAAATGCTTAACATGGTACTTCAGACATTAGTAAGCATTCAATAAGCATTAGCTCTTTATTGTCAGATGGGCCCAAGGCAGTAGCCCAAATTCTACCCACATCCCTTCTCTTCCACTAACTCAGTGTATCTGAGTGGTCCCTTATCACCGTCATGTATTGACTTTGTGAATTGCTCCTAAACATCCTGATACGTTGCAGAAAGAGCTTGTGGAACCAACTCCATTGAGGAATATATACATGATAAATTATATATATGATAAATTATATATACATGTTTATATATATTTTTTTTATTTATTTATCTTGAGAGAGAGAGAGACAGTGAGAGTGTGCATGCTTGCACACGTGAGTGGGGGAAGGGCAGACAACGAGAGGGAGAGAGAGAATCCCAAGCAGGCTCTGAGCTGTCAGCACAGAGCCCAACATGGGGCTCGATTCCACAGACAGTGAGATCATGGCCTGAGCCAAGATGAAAAGTTGGATGCTTAACCAACTGAGCCCCCCAGGTGCACTGAGGAATATATTTTTAAAACTAATTTTCAAACATTTTAAAGGTAATAGCAAGCTGTGGTGAAAGAATTCTAATCTGACTGAAGAGTATAAGGTAAGAAGTCACTCTTCCTCCCACTCCTGTCTTGATTCCCAATCCCATTTACCATTTTCTTTGATACCGTTCCAGAACTTTAAAAAAATGCATATGGGATGCCTGGGTGGCTTAGTCAGTTAAGTATCCAACTTTTGCTCAGATCATGATCTCACAGTTCATGAGTTCACGCACCACATCGCACTATCTGCTGTCGGCACAGAGCCCGCTTCGGATCCACTATCTCCCCCTCTCTCTGCCCTTTCCCCGCTCATTCTCTCTCTCTCAAAAATCAATAAACAAACCTTTAAAAATGCATATGCAAATATAATGGAGTTGAAAACACTACCTTTGAGATGTGCTAAGATAAGGTAATGTCTTTTTTTTCTTTTTTTTCAAATTTTTATTTAAATTCTAGTCAACATACAGTGCAATATTGATTTCAGGAGTAGAGTTTGGTGATTCATCACTTACATATAACACCCAGTGCTCATCACAAGTGCCCTCCTTCATACCCATCACCCATCTAGCTGATCCCCACACCCACCTCCCTCCATTAATCCTGTTTGTTCTCTATAATTAAGAGTCTCTTATGGTTTGCCTCCCTCTCTTTTTTTTTTTCCCTTTCCCCTATGTTCATCTCTTTTGTTTCTTAAATTCCACATATGAGTGAAATCATATGGTATCTGTCTTTCTCTGATTCACTTAACATAATACTCTCTAGCTCCATCCACATCCTTGCAAATGGTACAATTCCATTCTTTTTGATGGCAGAGTAATATTCCATTGTATATGTATGTATACATATCACATCTTCTTTATCCATTCATCACTTGATGGACATTTGGGCTGTCTCCATAGGTGGATATTGTTGATAATGCTGCTATAGACATCAGGGTGCATGAACCCTTTCAAATCAGTATTTTTGTATCCTTTGGATAAATACCTAGTAGTGTGATTGCTGGTCATAGGGTAGTTGTATTTTTACCTTTTTGAGGAACCACCATACTGTTTTCCAGAGTGGCTGCACCAGTTCGCATTCCCACCAACAGTGTAAGAGGGTTCCTGTTTCTCTACATCCTCGCCAATATCTGTTGTTTCCTGTGTTGTTCATTTTAGCCATTTTGACAGGTGTGAGGTGGTATCTCATCCTGCTTTTGGTTTGTATTTCCCTGATGAAAGGTAATGTCTTTTTTAAAATAATTATAAATTAGCTGGTCTTCCTCAGTGCTGCCTTCCTTCTAGTTACAGTGGGGCAGTGGAGGTGGAAAATGAGTTCGGTTTCAAGCCTGTGCCTCTGGTCTCTTGGGGTCCTCTGCTTTGGGTTTGGCTAGGCCAGTCTTGGTTGGTGTCTGGATGAATAAGTGTGAATAGGTGTATGGATGATGAACTTGTAGGCAGTGGTCCCAGTGGAAAACTCACCCCGATTGTATATTATGACACATGTGGCAAACTGTCTCCTATCACCAACTGGCTCCTGCTACATCTTCCTGAGAGTCAAGGACAGCCTTGAAGTGCCCTCCTGCCGCTCGAAAATGCCAGTGTTGGGGCGCCTGGGTGGCGCAGTCGGTTAAGCGTCTGACTTCAGCCAGGTCACGATCTCGTGGTCCGTGAGTTCGAGCCCCGCGTCAGGCTCTGGGCTGATGGCTCAGAGCCTGGAGCCTGTTTCCGATTCTGTGTCTCCCTCTCTCTCTGCCCCTCGCCCGTTCATGCTCTGTCTCTCTCTGTCCCAAAAATAAATAAACGTTGAAAAAAAAAAAAAAGAAAGAAAATGCCAGTGTTACTGTGCTGTTGCAATTCTGTGTCAGTACAGGGCCTCTGTGTATGGAGATCCCCCTGCCTTCCAAGAATTCCTGGTGGGAAGTGCAGTACATACTCCGAATGGCTTTTGCTCTCCCCTTAACAAGAATAACTCTGTCCCCCTTTGCCTTTCTGTAATTTCAGCCCACTGTGGGGGATGAGGTTCCATGATGCCAAGAAGCATCCTGTTTCTTCTTCTCATACTTTCCCCAAAGGCAGGAAAGTGGGACTCCCCTTAAATCTGGCTCTCCTCCTGCTCTGCTCCTCCCATCTCCTGAGGTCGTACTAATGGAATGGCTGCTTGGAAGGACAGGAAGGCACATTGGATGCATGTCTTTAAAGCATTACATCCACTGCATCACTCAGTATGTCTGTCTGCTCGTTGATCTAGCCATTCATTCATTGACGCAACTTTTCTGTATAAAGTGTTTTGCAACTTGCTTTTGCACTGATCAATATCCTTTGATGATCTTTCCGTGGCAGCAGTTATCAGAGCACCTCATCCCTTCGAATAGCTGTTTAGAGTCTGCTATGTTTATTTATTTACTTATTTGCTTGACATAGATTATTCATGGTTAGGCAAGTATGTCTGAAAACCACTTCATGCTCTCTGCTCATATTTTCTGTCTTTTTCCTTTGCAAATTCCTTTATTTGTCACCTTGTGTACAAGCAACAGTATGTCAGTTAAGAGTTTCTTTTTCCTGCTGAGTCCTCCAGCTGCTTCCCATTCTTCCTTTACACATATAATCCTTTGCTTGACAATTTTGACAACAGAAATACAGGATTGTGGTTTCAGGAGAAGGAGCAGCAGCATTGGTATATGAGTGTTCAAATCCCCAGGTGCATATTTTTTCTTTAAGTGCATATTATGAGTCCGGAATAAGAGAAGCACATTTTCAGACAGGATTGGAATTTCTTCTTCTTTGCCCAAAGGAAAGAAAGGAAAGTAGAAGTATATGGCTGAACAGTTAGGATAAACCTGAATATAGTAGCTTTCACGATTTGAAGTTTTATTCTCTTACACAAAAGAAGTCTAGAGGTAGGTGACAAGTCTAAGGCTTACATGGTGGCTCCATGAAGTCATGTCTACTCCTATCTTTCCACTCATCTACATATATGCTACATCCATAGCATGTAGTTTCCACCCTCAGGATCACAAGATGGCCGCTGGGGCTTTGTCTATCACAGTGCATTCCAGGCAGGGAAAAGTAGAAAGGTAAAAGACAAATGAGGCATGTGTCTATGGTCTATCTTTTTAGAAGTATGCACGACATCCCACATAACACTTATCTTTATATCTCATTGGCCAGAACTTGGTCACATGGCCACACCTAACTGCACTGAGGTTCTGTTAGTAAGGAATAAGGGAAGAGTTGATACTGGGTAGGCAGCTCCAGTCTCCGTCTTGTGTGGTTTGATCCATTGTTTGAATTTCTCATTTCACCAAGTGCTGACATATATGGAATAGTAGTTGCTGCTCAGAGTAGAGATGTGACATAGCTTAAGTTTATATCTCTTTGACCTATCCCATCATCTAGGTTTCTGCCTCCTTCCTTCTAAGGAAGGTCATAAACTGTTGCTTCCTGAATGATCAGGGAACTCCATGTAGCACTTGGCCATAATGTAGAAGTATATGATGTGTTCAAATTTTCTTCTTCCCAACCCCCTCATCAGAACTTCTAAGTTCTGTGTGTCCTCTTTGCTGGGCACAATTGGGCAGGGGCTTTTTTAACTGCATCAATATTGAACTAAGGAGCTAGGAATTAATAGTTTACCATTCCAACTCCCACTTCCATTGCTCTCCTCACTCTTCCAAATTCTTACCCTACAACTGTGCTGAATTTCCTTCCTTGTTCATTGTATCCTTTAGTAAGTTTGGACACTAGCCCAAGGTGGCCTTTCTGTCTGAAGTGTCCTCTTCATTTCTTCACCTGTTCTCCAACCCCATTCCCAGCATACTTTGCTCACTTTAAATGACCCCATTCAAACATCATTCTTGCAAGAAGCCTTTTCTAATTCCTTAATATTAATATCCTCCCCTCTGACCTCACCATTCCTCGAGTATACTGCTGGCATGGTTTATCACACTGTGTCATCACTGTTAATGTATGTGTCTGTCTTCCCTGAGAGCACCAGACAGTGAGCACCTTGAGGGCAGGACAGTGGGTTTACCACTCAGTCTCTTATGTGTAGAAGAATCCTCATTACTGGTTGTGGAATGAATGAATGAATGAATGAATGAATGACAGTGTTCAGTACTCTGATCCAGAGGAATAATACATAAGAATTTCCCTGATGGAAATTCTTTTTGGTGATGGAAGACCTTCATACAGCAAAGACATATCATGATGAAGATGTCTTGCTACCTAATCAAAGCATGCTGCGTGGCTGGAATTGCTGCTATACTAAACCTTTGAATAGCAGCTCTGTGGTCAAGATTGTCAAGGGAGAAGGTCTGAGTTTGTGCAGCTGAAGGGATTCGTGAGGCCCCATGAAGAAAATGCTAGGCTTTCTGTAATGGTTTATTTTTGAATAGGAACAGGTCTGTGGCAGTAATCCCATTTGAATTCTGGAGCTCTGTTTAACAGAAAGATGAGCCAGAGACCTCAAGTTACATTTGTTGTTAAAGTTTGACCAGACACTTGGTGTAAGTGTGTGTCATGCATGACTTTGCTTAAGTAATTAACATTCCTGTCAAGGCTCTTTAAAAGGGTCCTGTGTTGTAGAGCCCCTCAAAAGACTGGTTGAAACCTTTGAACTCTCAGCCTTTCCGTTTATTGCCAATTACTGATATGCTTAAGTTTCGTTTTTCTTTAAAAAAAATGCAAAAGGGGTTAGCTCTTGTAGCAGAAATGTTTATTCTTAGGAGAATCAAGCTTGGAAAGTGGGGCAATTTCAAAATGAAGATGTAAGTGTAGACATGATATTAGAGGATATGTTGGCGGGAAAAGTCTAAAGATTGTTTTTTAGTTGGGAAAAGAGAATTAATGTGAATCTGATAGCAGCTTTCAAATCTCTTAGAAACTGTGAGAAGGCTAAGCAATTTGATGCACCAGAGGACTGAACTGGCATTTAATTACCTCCTTCTTTTCTGTCTTTCCTTTCCTTCTTCTTCCTTTCTTACCTTTTCCTTCTTCCCTTTCCCTTTCTTTCCTCCTCCCTCCTTTCTTCCCTTCTTTTCTTCATGCTGTCTCCCTTTTCAACTCCTTTTTAGATGCCTTTAAGATTGTAAGGCCTGTCAGGGCAGGAGGTGGATCTAGCTGGTTGATAGAGGTCCTCTTGAATGAATGGAGGAAGGGATGGATGTTTGCAGTGTGCCACGCACTGGGAATACCAAGATGAAAGACATAACATAAAAGGGGAAAGTGATAGTTCACTTCAGTGTGGAGACATAGTAGATGGAGATGCATGCGTGGGGGCTGCTAAGGGAGCAGGAGAGGGCAGCATCCACTCCTAGCTACAGGAGGAAGGAGACCGGGGCAGAGGGCCTCCCTAGAGTTGTGATGATTTAACTGTGCCTTAAATAGCGATCAGGTGTCCATCAGATAAGTGAGTGGAAAGAGTGCCTTGGGTGAGACCACGCATGACCAAAGACCTGGTCTGAGAGCATCATCACATAGGCTGTGATCCCATGCTGTCTTTGTGCTACCTGTGGGGAAGTCCAGGGCAATGGTGGTGGCAGGTGATGCTAGGAGAGGTCAGTGGAGCCACATAATACATGGCAAGTGAAAGAATGCAGGTCTTGTCTAAACATAATGGGGCACATGATGGATTTTAAGCAAGAAGCTTTAAGAGTGACTTTGAATGGAAAAAGAAAATTTAGAAGCTGTTCATTAGACTAGATAGGATAGTTCAGTAAAACCAGGTAAAGACTAAAACTTGGAAATGGTAGAGGATGAAGACAGGAGACAGATTTGAAAAGTATTAGGACTTATTGCCTGATCACCTTGGTTGACTAGGTAAAGTATGGTGTCTTGTATAGTAGTGAGTTTCTCAATAATAGATGCCATGTGTTACCTTTATACCCTTAATGCCTAGATCAGTATCTGGTACCTAGTAAAGTTTAATTTTAATGATGTTTACTTAATGAGTGCTTTAATTAATTACTTATGTAATTATAGTAACCTACATACTATATGTCTCCTGACAATATGTATTTCTCTTTTAGAAGAACTGTGATTTGTAGCTGTATACATTGCCTCCCAACTAAGAAAATCTACATTTTCCAGTCACCTTTACAGCCAGGCATGGTCATGTGACTAAGTCCTAGCTAATGACGTCCAAATACAAGTGCTATTTGGAACTCCAAGAAAGTCTTTTGGAAGAAGAGGAATCTCACCCTTGGTTTCTCCCCTTCCACTCCCTCTTTCTTCCTTGCTGTTGTCTAGAATGCAGATTCAGTGTGTAGAGTGCCAGCGTCCATCTTTCTGAGGATGGTGGGGCAGGAGGATAGATAGAATCTGGGTCCCTTCTGTACAAACTGGCATGGCAGTCTGAATTCATTTTATTCATTCCACCCATTCTTCATTAAATATTTATGAAAGTCCTATCGTATTTCTAGTGCTGTACAAGGAACAGGGGAATCAAAGATAAATAAATCACATTCCTTGTCCCATAAGGAGCCTACAGTTGATCTTCCAGGGTTCAGAAGGAAGAATTCCTTCCCTTCCTACTTCTAAGGTGATGTGGGGCACTTTTGATTGCTCACCCATGTGGTGTTCTAACACATGGTGGTCTGAGTTTTGTTGTGAATCTTGGTTTCTGAATGTGTGCTGGCACATCTCAACTACTTGGTTTGAGTTTGAACACTTGGCTGTATGGGCTAAAGGCATGACCGGAAGCTTTGGTAACTTAAAAAAAAACAAAACAAAACTGATGTTGAGTTTCTCAACTAGGCATGAAGAGATTCACAGTTGAAAACCTGGGTAAGGAGTTCATTAAGGGTTCACTTAGGTGTGGACTTTGTGTTCAAATTTCCCCATGGCCTTATGCCCCGTCAGGTACAAGGAAATAGAAAGTTGTCTAGCATTAATTGCTATTGTTTTGTGAGCACTTTTAAATACTTTATGCACTTTACACACCATCAGTTTTTTTATTCTAACAACTCCGTGAGGAAGTATCATTATCTGTATTTTACGGATAAAGAAATTGATGTTTGGAGAAGAAATCCCAGGTCTTCATGACTCCAAAGCTTCCCACTGAACTCTCCTGCCTCCTTAAGTGACTTTAGATATATATACTTATAATCTGTGTCTGGTGAGGTGAGACAGGAGGTGAGACAGGAAAGGTTAGGCCACTTGGTTTCTCTGTACTTGTTCATGGTAAGAATGGCTAGTAGTGGCTGGTTATTATCACAAACAGTGTTGTCATTGGAAACTTCAATAACAGTGTTCTCATGTTTAACATTTCCCTAGACATTACATTTATTTAGAAAAACACCCAGCTTGTTAAACCTCTCTGAGCAAATCGATCATAATTTGTAGTATTTTCTTTTCTTAAATATTTATTTATTTTTGAGAGAGTGTAGGGGAGGGGCAGAGAGAGAGGGGGACAGAGGATCTGAAGCAGGTTCTGTGCTGACAGATCTGATGCGGGGCTCAAACCCATGAACTGCAAGATCATGACCTAAGCCTAAGTCGGTCGCTAAACCAACTGAACCACCCAGGTACCCCTGTAGAATTTTCTTTAAAAGAAGGAAAACTGAACCCTGAGTTTCTCAAAGTCCATAAGGGCAATGTGAGGACTATTCTCCCAGGGACTTGCATAGTTGCACATCACAGCCTTTGAGAGTCAGAAGTGTTTAGACAGAGTATTTTATTTTTTTTATTTTTATTTATTTAATTTTTAATCTGAAATTTATTGTCAAATTGGTTTCCATACAACACCCAGTGCTCATCCCAACAGGAAAAGATGCTCAATGTCGCTCCTCATCAGGGAAATACAAATCAAAACCACACTGAGATACCACCTCACACCAGTCAGAGTGGCTAAAATGAACAAATCAGGAGACTATAGATGCTGGAGAGGATGTGGAGAAACGGGAACCCTCTTGCACTGTTGGTGGGAACGCAAACTGGTACGGCCGCTCTGGAAAATAGTGTGGAGGTTCTTCAAAAAGTTAAAAATAGATCTACCCTATGACCCAGCAATAACACTGCTAGGAATTTACCCAAGGGCTACAGGAGTGCTGATGCATAGGGACACTTGTACCCCAATGTTTATAGCAGCACTTTCAACAATAGCCAAATTATGGAAAGAGCCTAAATGTCCATCAACTGATGAATGGATAAAGAAGTTGTGGTTTATATACACAATGGAATACTACTTGGCAATGAGAAAGAATGAAATCTGGCCATTTGTAGCAACGTGGATGGAACTGCAGAGTGTTATGCTGAGTGAAATAAGTCATACAGAGAAAGACAGATACCATATGTTTTCACTCTTAATGTGGATCCTGAGAAGCTTAACAGAAGACCATGGGGGAGGGGAAGGAAAAAAAAAAAAGGTTAGAGCGGGAGGGAGCCAAAACATAAGAGAGAGTATTTTATACTGTTGTGCTGTGATGCCTCATTCAGGATAATCCCAGTGTCTTAATCTGTTTGGGCTGCTGTGAAAAAGCACCGTAAACCGAGTGGCCTATAAACAACAGCATTTTATTCCTCACGGTTTTGGAAGCTGGAAGTCCAAGATCAAGGTGCTGAGAGGTTCAGTGTCTGGGGAGGGCCTGCTTCCTGGTTCATAGATAACTATCTTTTTTCTGTAATTTCACATGGCAGAAGGGGCTAGGGAGCCCTGTGGGTTCTTCTTTATAGGGGCACTAACCCCAATTATTAGGACTCTTACCCTCATGACCTAATCCTTCCCAAAGGCCCTACCTGCTAATGTCATCACACTGGGCATTACATTTTAACATACGGCTTTTGGGGGAACACTCATATTCATTGAACCCAGAGTTCTACTTCTTGTGTCTAGGGACTCAGTTTTTATTAGATCATTTGCATGCTAAAGATGATAGTTCCTTTTTGGAGACTTATAGTTTTCAAATTAGTTAACAAAATAACAAATTAAGCTTGAGGCACTCCTAAAGTAAATATGGAAGGCAGTGGTTATAAAAACGAATATCACAGGGCTTTGGAGTCTGACAGACCTGGATTCTAATTCCATTTTCCCTACTAGCAAACTGTGTGGCCTTGGGCAAGTCACTAAACCTCTCAGCCTCAGTTTATTCCTCTTTAAAGTGGGGATATGACTATTCCTGCTGGTAGCCCTCATAGGATTGTTATGGCTACTAAGTCCTACATTGTAGGTAGAGATTGAGTGCAGTGCCTTGCACAGGGTTAACATTGAATGCCTGTCACCCACAGTTAGTTATCATTATGATCTTCATGCTCTATCATGTAATAGTCTTGGATGTGGTAAAAACCACTTAGCTCTTTTGGACACTGCCAAACAAGTAGACAGGCATAAAATGCAGAGCAACTGGAGACGCCGCTTTGTTGGTTCAGTTACCCAGAACTGTCAAAGCCACAGCCGGAATCTCCTTCATTGAGCGTCAGCTGTGCATGTCAAGATATGCCTCCTGGGTCTGTTGCCTGTAGCACCCTCATGGACCACAGGACACACCCGAGCTCAGCCTGTTGACAGAGTCACTACTGTGGCTTTTCATGAGAACACTCTGTTCTACCCTCAAGTGTTTGAGTTTTGCAGAGGGATAAACAGATGCCTAGCTTTATAAAATGTCTTGCTGGGTAATTTGGTAGGGAGGTATGATCTACCAAAAGCCTGGTAAAACCTACCCAGTCTGAGATGAGTTGTTAAATCAGATGAAACTAAGGAAAGGCTGAAAGAGTCTGTGATGGTATCATGCCCTCATCCTATACCTTCTACTCACATCTGGCCTGTAAGTGACCGTCTGACCCGTCTCAACCAAGCAGTCCTAATTTCGTGCCTCTTTCCACCCCAACCCCCCTATTTTGTAATTAGTGACTTTTTTTCTATTTGTTTGACCGCCTCTGAAAACCTCCCAACTGAGAAAGCAAATAGTATTGTTTCAGGTCAAATTTTAGTTTCCATTTCAACTGAGGGAACTGGCATCGCGTATTGTGAAGCTAATCTCCTTAACTGGAGAATGACCAAGCATTGATTGAACCAGTGAGTCTGCAAGGTTCTCAACTTCAGATCAATTTCCTGTGCCAGATGATACCACCTTTCCAGCAAGCCTTTGTGTCTTGTTTTCCAATGACCTTTATTTTTCCCACTTCCCCAAGGTGGCTGCCTTCTACCTTGATTAGGTGCAGCCTAATCAGACGGTATTCTCTAAACTCCTTGAGTTTTAGTTATTTGGCCCCATCACATTTGGGGTTTTCTCAAATTAGTTCCTCAAGGGACTTGCTTTGATTTAGTAGAAGCTCAAACCCAAATGAATTAGTGTAAGTGAAAGCGTAGAATGGTACTCAACACAAAACAACCACTCAATAAATGTTAGCAATTATGGTTGTTTTCATAAGTTTATTATTTTATGAGACCTGGTGAGTATAATTATATATGCCCTGTATCCAGTTTGGGGAAAAAGTATAAGAAGTTCCCATTCATTCGTTCTAATTTTTTTAAATATTTATTTTTTTTTTTTGAGAGAGAGAGAAAGAGCGCAAACAGGGAAGAGGCAGAGAGAGAGGGAGACATAGAATCCGAAGCACGCTCCCGTCTCTGAGCTGTCAGCACAGGGCCCAATGCAGGGCTCGAACTCAGGAGCTGTGAGATCATGACCTGTGCTGAAGTCAGACACCCAACCTATTGAACAGGCACCACCCATTCATTCCTTCTAAAGAAATAACATCACTGGGGCATCTGGGTTGCTCAGTCGGTTAAGTGTCCAACTTTAGCTCAGGTCATGATCTCACACACAGTTCTTGAGTTTGAACCCCGGGTCGGACTCTGTACTGACAGCTCAGAGCCTGGAGCCTGCTGCAGATTCTGTGTCTCCCTCTCTCTCTGATCCTTCCCCGCTTGCACTCTGTCTGTCTCTCTTCTTCAAAAATAAATAAACATTAAAAAAAGTTCTTTTTAAAAAGAAATAACATCATTAGAACCCAAGTTGAGGAAAAACAATTCCTTTATATATGGAAGATGACAGAGTAAAGATACTGTCGAGGAAAGTAAATACAGCTTTCTTTAACAGTTCCTCCTATTGTTTTTGCTTCCCATCCCCTGCCACTGACATCTACCCTGTTATAGTCATGACTGTATTTCCAGAACTTAATAGAGTACCTGGCACGTGCAAGATATTTAGTAAGCATTGAACTGACGTGAAGTGGCCTGCCATCATCCTAATTCTGCAATTTACTATTTGCATGACTTGATCACTAAAGTGGGAGATGAAAATCAGTCTTTGTCTCAGGGCCTTGGCTTCCTCATTCATGCAATGGGAGGGAGGTTTGCACTAGAGGATGCCCAGAGTCTGTCCTGGCTCTGTCACCTCTTGATCCCTTGTGGCATTTGGGTTCCCATGGCTGGTGGTGGGCATAACATGTTATGAATAAATAAACATTCACGTGAAGGTGAAGTATAGTTTAACACAAGTTTTTTACACAATTTTTCTGTTTTTTTTGTCGGGGTGTTTTTTTTTTTTTAATCCTGGAAAGTGACTTAGGCAGAAATCTGTTTAGGAAGTTCCTCTTATAACTGATGCATAAATTCCTCATTGCATATTTTACCCTTAGACCGTTAGAAATTGGTAGGAGTATATGTAAATACGTATGACTGTGTGTAATATATCTGTGTATACTCTTGCATCTGTTTATAATTTACAGGTAGATGGTAAGAATTTTCTTCTGTCAGATCAAAGAAGGTTAAATAATAATTAACTTGTATTTGACCTAGTAATTCACTTTTAGGAATCTGTTTTAGAGAAATGGCCTAGAATGTAGATAATTTATGGGCAGAGTTTTTAATAACAATCTTACAGTACTGAAAAACTAGATACAAAATAAATGCTCAGCAGAAGGGGAATGATTCTATAAATTTGACACACGTATTTATATATTTTGTTTGGTGTATAGAAAAGGAAAGGAAATAACCTCACATGATAACAGTGATGATTTCTGAATGGTGGGATTATGAAATATGTTTTATCCTTTTATTAACACTTCTCCTAAGTTTTTTTTTAGCAAGCAGTATGTATAATTTTTCTTATGAGAAATCTGAAACATAGAAACTCTACCTAAGTACAGAACTTTGTGCAAATATCTAAGTATTTAGATATTTATGTATTTGGTTGTTTATATATTTAGATAAATCTTACCTAAATGTAGAGGAACCTTACCTAAAACATGGATATTCCTATAATGAACAGTAGAAACAGCAGTGCTGATTTCTTTGCTGCATGGGAAATTCCATACCAGAAGAGAGTGAGATGAACTGATTGATCCCACCCCCAACTTATTGTAAATACCCACCGGTTTAATACTTAGCAACACAACCTTCTCTGAAAGGCCCTAACTGTAGCATCCTATGGACTGCCTGGCTGGGATCCTTGTCCATCGTACTGTGGTTGCAGGTGGAAAGAGAAGGTCACTCTGTACGTGCTTCTGCTGATGACCACAGCAGCAAAGCCAGTGTATATATGAGTCTGCAGGAATTCACTCAACCCAGAGCTCAGTGTTTACAGAAGGCGGTGCAGACCCAGGAAATAATAAAATGATTGAATAATTTCCCATTGAGTGTTTTGTGATGAGAGTATTAAACAGGTCCTTTCTTGGAATCCTGGAATTATAGAGTGATTAGAAAACCTTCCATACCACTTTACTCCAAATCCTAGATTCTTCTCTCAGTTCACAGGGGGAAGAGAGTCTGTTTGGAGTCATCCAGGCTACTGTGGCTGTGCCACTTTCTGGTTGTGTGACCTTAGACAATTTACTCATTCACTCAAGAAATAGCCACAGAGCTTTGCACCAGGCTCAGTGCCAGGTGCTGGGAATAAAATAATTAACAAGTGAAGGACCTGCCCTCACAAAGTTTAATGTCCTCATGGGGAGCGGGAGATACAGACATTTTATTTCACTTATTTGGCAACACCCCTGTTTTTACCCTTCCACTAAATTCCGCTCTTTCTCGTGGTTTGGTCCCAGGTTTTGCCTCTATTTCATAGTCTTACTTGGGAGTTTCATTCCCTTCCCATCACTCTAGGGATTATTTATTGAGTGATGACATCCCATCTGTATGTCCAATCTGGGGGCTCTTCTGAAATACAGACTCCTGGAGCCAATTGTTAGTTGCCCTTGGGAGTCTAAAGACCATCTCAAACTCAGCTTATACAAAACTGAGTTTTGTGTCATCTCCCCACCTCCCCGCCCCAACTGACTTCTCTCCTGTGTTTCCTGTCTCCATGAATAGCCCCCTGTTGTCCATCCAGTGTACGAACTAGAAATCAATCTTTGGTCTTCCATTTTCTTTTCTGCCATCCACATCTAATGACCCATGTAGCAGATTCCCTCTCCTGTGGAGATATTGTTCATTTCAGTCCCCTTGTCTTTAGCCTACTAACTTCTGCTTCTTTTCTTCAGGCTCATTTCTTTACAGTCCAAACAATTAGTCTCTCTTGAAGTAACTCTGTTTACATCATTCCTATGCATAGCACCCCTTACTGGCTCCCCAGTGCCCTCAGAGTAATATCTAGTCTCTTTGGCATGGTCCTGCTGAGTTTTGCAGTCTCATTGCCTACCCCCCAACCCTCTTTTCCTTAAATCTTGAAGCTTCAGCCTCTGCTCACCTCACATCTGGACCACTCTGTTTCATTCTGTAGATCTTGGGTCAGATGTTATTTACTCCAGGAAATCCTGCTCAAATTTCCAAGTCTAGGTTGGGTACCTCTACTTTTTGTTCCCATAATCTCCCATCCATCACTTCTTTTATTACTCGTAGGGCACTGCTTGGTCCATCTCTCTTACCAGAAGACCATGAGCTCTGTGGGGGCAGGGACATTACATTTTGTGTTTCTAGAATCCAGTCCAATGATAGGTGATTAATTACTTATTAGTAGGTGATAAAAATAAATACTGATTAAAATAAATAATTCTTTATTTCTTCCGACCGTATCAATCTGAGCATAAAGACAAGGTCAAAATAATAACAAAACAATTGTATTATCCTCTTTGTCCTTCCTTGGCCCAGACCCTTGATGTGCCTCCTTCTTCCCTTAGAAGATCCTCCAGCCTCTCTGGCAAGCAGACCTCAGGTGGTACACTCTACCGATCTCAGAGACCGTGCCTGGATGTGACTGAGCCCTAAGATCAGCCACACTTAAAACTGAAATAAAACCAACCATACATGGAACTGCTGTGTAAGATTTTGATCAGAAACAGGGGAATACTGAAATAAGAATAATAGATGGCGTTTGCTGAGAGATTCTTATATGCCAAACACCATTTTAACTGCTTTATATAGTTTTTTTTGATCCTCCCAACAATTCTAGGAAGTAAGTAGGATTATTCCCGTTGTGCAGATGAAAAAAACTGAGGTCCAGTAACCCACCTTAGGGTACAGAGCAGAAAGTGGTAGAACCAAGTCTGGCAGTCTGATTCCAGGGCCCACAGTATTAACCAGAACACTTACTGTGTCCCTAGATGAGCTTTAAAGCTCTGACCTATATTTCTCTGGTTCTCATGAGCAAAAGCTGGGCCTGTGGGCAATAAGGCATTCACTGTTATGTGTCTTCCTCTTCCTCAAACACTACACCTGATCGCTCTAGGACCCAGCTAATCAAGAAGGAGTCGGTCCTTCTCTCAAAGCCCTCTGTGGTCCCATCCTTACTTGGTGCATAGAGGTGCATATTCTTCATGAGAGGCAGAGTAGCATCATAGTTGAAAAGTGGGCTTTGAATTGAGACTACCTGGGCTCAGACCAACCACAGCTCTGTCACTTATTAGACATATGACTTGGGCAAATTATTTACCCTCCCTATGCCTCACTTTCCTTATCTATACAATGAAGATACTAATATTATAGAGCCCATAGGCTGTTGTAAGGATTATGGGAATTAATGTATGTTACACGTGTAGAATGAGGCTTGGCACCTAAGAAGCACTAAGTGTGTGCCTTAGTGTTTTCGTAATTTAAAATAATTTTATTAACATTTACTTAAACTTGTATTAGGATGCTTTGATTATTAAGCATCAGGGTAACTCTACTACCGTTTGAGATGTAAAAATCTACTAGTTCTTTCATTTCATTATGGGCTTTAAATGTGTATGTGTGTGTGTGTGTGTGTGTGTGTGTGTGTGTGTGTGTATATATATATATATATATATATTTTTTTTTTTTTTTTTTTTTTTTTACCCAGAAAGATAAAAATAAATCACCTGCGAAACCCCACATGAAAGGTTTTCATAAATCTTGTGAAAGTTGGGCCAACTCAGATTGATTTAAAGCCCTTTAAATTGTGAGCATTCTAATGGGGGTCCTTCTAGAGGGAGGATCTGACATGGTCTGGCTAGCAGTGTGCGTGTGGGGGTGTCAATGGAACCATGGTCTTTTATCTACCTGATGGATGTGAGTTAGAGGAGTTAGCTTAGGCTTAAGGAGAACCTAAAGATGATAAAGCCTTTGTCTTGCTCACAGCAATAGTTGCAGGGCAGTATACCATATGACATCAGGTTCTGGGTCCTTAGCCTGGCATTCATGGGCCATACTCCTTGTCTTGATCAAACCCACCTCGCTATTGTACACCCTTCCACTCTTACCCTATCTTCTACCTAGAAATTTCTTACTCATATTCCAGTAAAACCTGAGCCTGTGTGCATCTTAAGGCCCAGATTAAAACCCATTTTATTTTTGAATCTTTTTTTGAGCCTCCTGACCTGCTGTACACTCTTCCTTCTTTGCACTATGCCTACCTCTCTTATGCATATTTTCACTTTCTAATTTTGGTGTGCTTCCAGGCAATTTCCCACCAGCCTGGGTTCTCAAATACATTTCTTTTGTTTAACGTTAAAACAACCTTGTGAGGTATTGTAACCCTTACTTTGCTGATGAGGAAGCCAAGGCTCAGAAAAGTTAAGTGATTTACCTAAAGACACACAAAGCTAAGTCAGACTCCAACTCTGGTATTCGTTTTTCTACCCCAGACTCCTTCTCTGAAGTCACGCGCCTGTCTTGCTTAATTTTATATCCCCCTGAAATGTGTAGCAGAGCTTCAGGCTCAGTAAATTTCTTTATTCATTCAACTCATGTTTATTGAACCCATGAGGTGTTACCTAAGTCTTGGGCCCTGGCATTAAAAGTTTAGATGCTTAGGGGCGCCTGGGTGGCTTAGTCGGTTAAACGTCTGACTTTGGCTCAGGTCATGATCTCACAGTTCGTGAGTTTGAGCCCTGTGTCGGGTTCTGTGCTGACAGCTCAGAGCCTGGAACCTGCTTCAGATTCTGCATCTCCCTCTCTCTCTGCCCATGCCCCGCTCACGCTGTGTCTCTCTCTTTCTCAAAAGTAAATAAACATTAAAAGATTTTTTAAACAAAAATTTAGATGTTTGTGGGAATAAAGAAGAAATGCCATTAATGTGGTTAATGGTATTTGCATTTTACATACTAAAATGGATTTCATAGGGTTCACAAACTCAGATGCCAACAGGACAGGCAAGTGGTTGAGTTAATTAGATTGGATATAATTCATTGTAAAGTGATGTGGACTCATGCTAACTGGACATCAGTACTCTCTCTAATGGAAGTGACCACTACTGAACTCCAGCCAATTGTTGCCACACTGGAATGTGGGCCTTGCGTTAGGAGATTTTTCAGTTGTTTCAGAAAAACTGAAAGTCTGGACTTACTTGTAAAATATCCTTATATTGAACATTAGCAGATCATTTAATTTTTTAAAAGGACTAAAGAGCTAAACAACACATGGCTGATAGTTACTGCTTAGCACCTTGAAATGCTACATATTGAGCTGACCATGTAGCTCCCAGCGCCTGCGCTCCCGAGACAGGAGCCAGTGCTGAAGAAGGACTGGGTCCCTCCTCTTCCTCCTTGTCCTCAGTAGCCTGATTGCAGGTCTTGCTCACCTACAGGCCTGCCTGGCTTTGCAGCAGTCACACCGTCTCCTTGCCCCTTGCCCTCTTGGCCTGTCAAGGGGTGATGACTGCCCTGTCTCTTCCGAAGAGATCACTGGATCTTGCTCTCTAATTTAGCTCCTTGTCTTCATTGTGATGAATGAGGCTGAGCAGATGACAAGCAGGGATCACTGGGCAGAAGATCAAAAGCTCCCCCTGGGCTGCCTGGAGCATATTTATGACTTTGCCTCTTTGGGAAGTTCCACCCATGAGAATGTGGTGCCTGTGGAGAGTTAACTTCTCCGCCCCCCCCCCCCCCCCCCCCCCGCCATACTTCTACTTAGTCCCAGTGGGAAAAGAGATTTGTACCCGGGCTACCGAAGGAGGACCTCTGAAAACAGAATCAAGTACAACCTGTTTGGAATTTTCTGTGGCTGATGCACTTTGTAAAATAGGGTCCAAACTAAGGGACCCGTGGAGTCACTTCAGCTTTGTGATTTGATAACTAAAAAGTAATATCAATACTTTGTTAAAGTATTAATGGAGGTAGTTATGCTAAGGACTCCTGCTTCAGTAAATCGTATAGTCCCCAATATTGTGGCACAGGTTTCTTAAAACATGATTTGGGGAGCATTAGCAACAGGCATGCTGGAGGTTTGTTAAAAGTGTTAATTCCTGGACTTCATCCCAGATCTAGGAATGAGGTCTGGGAATTTGCATTTAACAAGTATCTCGAGATTCTCATGTATGCAAAGATTAAGAAGCTTTGACTAATGATAGCAATGATAATGATGAAAACAGAGCCTTAAGTGTTTTAAGTGGTGTATATTTATTCCTTACAACATGCCCATGAGGTACCTGTTTCTCAAAGTGTGAAATAGATATCACTGTTCGCAATTGAAATTTTGGATGACGCGTGAAAATTTTTTCTTAATTTTTAAAGTTTTATGTTTACCTTATATATAAAACACATGTATTTAATTAACCTGCTAAACTCATAATTTTATGGATATT
The DNA here is from genome assembly GCF_028749965.1 of Puma concolor. Taxonomy (NCBI): domain Eukaryota; kingdom Metazoa; phylum Chordata; class Mammalia; order Carnivora; family Felidae; genus Puma; species Puma concolor. Next base: position 52,843,153 of record NC_141674.1, read on the forward strand.
AAATTTTAAGTGAAGGCTAAATTTATTTGAGTATAGAGAGTGAATCAATTTAAAGGGAAATGTTAAGTAAATAATAGTTCCAATAATAAAAACTGTGAAGGTAGAATGTGAATAATTGAAATGTATAAAGCACTAAGATGAATAAAAAAGCTCTGTAGTGAGCCAGAGGACTTGGATTTAAATCTAGAATTAAATCCTTACTAGCTGTGTGCCCTTGAACAAATCTCTTTCCTTCTCTGAAACTTAGCTTTATTCTCAGCAAAATGAAAATATTAAAACCAATGTTCCATAAGTAAAGAACACGTAACAGGTGGTCAAGAAATTTACTATTACTTGAGTTGTCCTAAAATATTAATTGAATATGAGTCTTTAATGTAGACATTACTGGAATCTTCTTAAGAATGTATTAGAAATAGAAACTCTTATTTTCTCATGTCTTTTTTTAGCTATGAATTTACCACACTTCCTGAACAGTTTAAGAGGAGAGAGCCCTGAACTGGGAATCTGAAGACTTGGGTTTTACTTCCAGCTTTGTCTCAGGCTCTCTCTGTCACCTCTAACATCACATTTTGCCTCATTGTACCTCAGTTTTATAATCTGTAGAGTGGGTTTGCACTGGAAGTCTTCCAAAGCTTTTCCCAGCCCCAAAATTCTATTTGCATCAGAGCTATTTCTTTATTGCCCGAAATAAATGGAGAACAGTTAGCATAGATTCCACATCACTGTAGCCCAGTAGGTGATTTGCCAGACTGCTTGACTTCCTGGTTTCATTGTCTTGTGTTTCTTTGAAGGTGCTAAAGAATAGTAAAACCAAATGGATGGCAGAAGGAAGACACTGGAATAAGGAATCTGGATTCCCCACAAGCTAGAAATAGCTCCCAAATGAATAAAAGTTGATTATGTGTTTGCAGTCCTGCACTTTGACAAAGCTGCATATCCTGTTAATGGAATCATGGAGCACTGGACTAGAGAGTGATTCATAAATTGTGTCTCTGTGTTTCTTCTGCCTTAGAAATAGCAATTCTTAAAGTGGAAGACCTTTAGTCTTTAAAAAGTGAATTAATAACTATGATGGCATAATTAGCTGCCTGAGTGAGTTCTCTGAAATGAACTTTTTTTGGGTCAACTTTTTTTTTTTTTTTTTTTGTCTACCAGTTAAGCAGTTATGCAGAGTTCTTTCTATTTCATGCCCGGAAGTATCAAACAGAAAAATCATGGGATGCTGAAATTGCTGAACACACACGAAGCGGTGCCACAGTGTCCTCACCCTGTGCCAAAGCAAATTTCTGAGCATTATGTAATTTCTCCCTGGCGTTGAGATCCCACGATCCTGTCTGAGGTTGATGCTATATAATCCGCTGGGGCAGTATTCCATCAGGCATTTCCTTGGTGGGTAGATATCTTGTCAGTGTTGGGGACCTGTGAATGGGAAGCCCAGAGTTTCCATCATTTCAGCCCACATCCAGCGTCTTGCTGTGTTCCCAAGTTCATGCTGAGGATTGCTAAAACAGATAGCACTTACTTGGCTGAGGTATAAATGGTGACTTGCAAGGGTACATTCATTCATTTGGAAAGTATTTTGCTCATCCACTGGGCTAATAGTACTGTGGAATTTTTAAAAAATGTATTTTATATGGTTTCAAAAACAAGTATATGGTAGAGCTTTTGCCCTCAAGGGATTAACAGTCCTTTGGAGAGCCAAGGCATGCCTTCACAAGTTAAATAGCTATGAACACAAGAATGAGGTACCCCCGCTATGCTCTAGCGGTGGGTGCAAGGCAATGTCACGGGGTGCGAGTGCTGCTTGGGTGCCCTTGTCTTATTCTCTCGTGTTCCCAGTAAAGAAACCAAAGCACAGAATTTAAAAAGGTGGGTCTGAGGAAACAGCCAGGAAAGGATGGAATTGGGGCTTGAATGCAGACATCCTAATGCCCTTTGGCTCTGTTTTTTGTTGTTTTGAGACTGTTAAAGCATGAGATTAATGATTTTGGAAAAGCTATAGATGTTCAGAGGGGAAAAAGTGGCCCACTCTAACATCTCAATTCCAGCATTACTTCAGGAAACTCTCTCTCAGAGAGACACAATTAAAAACAATTTCTAACTTTTTTAACCCCAGTATAATTAACATACAGTGTTATATTAGTTTCAGTGTACAATATAGTGATTCAACAATTCTATACATCACCTAGTGCTCATCATGATCAGTGCATTCTTAATCCCTTTCACCTGTTTCACTCCTCTCCTCATCTCCTCACCCACCTCCCCTCTGGGAACCATCAGTTTGTTCTCTCCAGGAGATACAACTTGACTTGATAAATACAATGTACACAACTATCTAGTCCAGTGTCAACATGATGCCATTAACTAGATATACATTATTGTCAAACTCTGGTACTGTAAAACCATCATCAACTTTTCGTCATGAGGGAGAAAGTTCTAGCATGAGGAGAATCTACATCCCTGGTTTCTCGATGCTTTCTTTTTCCCTCTTCCTTTTGTCAGCCATTTGGTTTTATTGTTCATCAGTACCTTTAGAGGGGTGCAAGAAAATGAAGCCAGTACATTGACTGCCATTCCGCAACTCTGGAAAATTGCCTGTCTTCACTGAATTTCCTCATGAGTAAAGTGAAGATGGTAATTAGTACTGACCTTGTAGAATTGTTCTAAGAATGAAATGAATTTGCATGGCTTAGAACAGTGCAAAGCACATGGCAAACGCTATGCCATTTTTTACTGTCTTCATCATCTCCACCATTATCACTGTGTGGTTCTGTCTTGCTTGTCCCTGCCTCTGATACACACTCTTCTCAGGCTGTACAGCTGTGGTACACACACTGTCCCCAGATTTTCATCTCCTTTGTAGAAGACAAATATTTATATCTCCTTTTCCATATCTTAGATCTTAATAAGAGTGCTTAAGTTCGGCCTTCTGAGAAACTACCAATTTTGTTGTTGATGACTGACCTGAACAGATTTTCATATTGTTTAGCATTGGGAGTGCCTTAGGGACCATAACAATAGCCCCCTCATTTAAAGGTGAGAATACTGAGCCTTAGAGAGGTTATTTACCCATCTGTGATGGATGTACATCAGAGATTATGGTTAGAACTTGGGAATCTTGACTTTAATCCCAAACTGTTAATTCCGTTAATGTCTATATTGAGGGAGAGGAAGAAGAAATGGAAGACATGCTGCATAGAGATAGTCAATGCTGGCTTCATAGAAGTACCACTGTGATGATATGTCAAGAGGGCAAAGCTATGTGTTTTTATTGTGATAAGGGAGACCGGTACTTTGAAAGAGGAGAAAAGGGGCTGTGTTGTGATATTTATGAAGTCTGGGGATTTGTATTAATACAAAGATGGATCTTTGGGGTGCCTGGGTGACTTAGTCAGTGAAGCCTTTGATTTTGAGCTCTGCGTCTGGCTCTGTGCTGACAGCTCGGAACCTGGAACCTGCTTCGGATTCTGTGTCTCTGTCTCTCTATGCCCCTCCCCCACTCATGCTCTGTCTCTGTCTCTCAGAAATAAATAAACATTAAAAAAAAACTAAAAAAAAAAAAAAGATGGCTCTTTGAATGCAAGAACTTAATTGAGGTGCATAACAATCAAGCTCTAATCGTTCAGAATTAGTGAACACAACCATGTATGAGAATGACAGAGAGGAAATAGTCATGTCATGCTCTCTAAGAAAAAGTTGATCAGATGTTTTTTCAATGGATTTTTCAGGAATTTATCTGCAACCTTTATCTTCCTGGCTGAGATTTTTCTGGCATCGTGAAGTCATGTTGATGAAGAGAATGAAATAGTAAAGCCATAGGAATGTGGACAGTAAGCTGTGTGGTGTAGATAATTCTGGTCTCAATAATAATTACACATTTCTTAGGCACCAACTATGTGTCAGATTATTTACACACTTGTTTTGCTGAAAGTTCAATATAGGCAGGGATCACATTTATTTTGTAGATTGTTCTGTCTCTAGTTCTTAAATATCAGCACATGGTAAACAATCTAAAAAACTGTAAAATGTTTTAATTTTGTTATAACATTATACATAATAACACTATGCACTATGGGTATATAAACCAAAGAAATTCTAATAAGTTCCTTAAGGGAACATATATGAGAATGTTTATCATAGCATTGTTGGTGGTAGCTGGGAATTGGCAACAATCTGGATGCCCACCTGCATGAGGGTTCTCCAGAGAAACGGAACCAATAGAATATGTGTATACCTCTCTTCCTCTGTACATGTATGTGTGTGTGTGTATGGATGGAAGGATGATGGATGGATGGATGGATAGATAAACAGGTAGGTAGATAGATAGAGATAGATTTGTTTTAAGGAATTGGCTCATGTGATTATGGAGGCTGGCCAGTCCAAAATCTGCAGAGTGGGTTGGCAGGCTAGAGACTAGGGAAGAGCCGATGCTACAGTTCAATTTAGAAGGCTCTCTGCTGGCAGAATTCCCTCTCTCTTGGAGAAAATCAGCCTTTTGTTCCATTAAGGCCTTCAGCTGATTGGGTGAGGCCCACCCACATTATGAAAGGCAATCTTTACTCAAAGTCCACCAATGTTAATTTCATTTAAAAACACAGAAACATCTGGGCACTGTAGGCCACCCAAGTCAACACATAAAATTAACTATCGCACCATTCCTGTAAGATTAGATAGGTAAAATTTAATGGATACAGACCCCAGGATACTGTATCAGTAAGTGTCCCAATAAGAAAGAGATGGCCAGTTCAAGAGAGTTCAAATGAAAAGCATTTAGCAAAGATACTCTTTATGATGGTAGACAAAGTTAAGGGAACAACAGGGACAGTAAGTCACCCAGGGACTATCAAGTAGGGTAAACCCTCATCACCCCTATGTCCAAAGGGTAAGGGGAAAGGATGGTGTAATTGGAGCCTAGTGAGACCAGAGCCATAGAGGGGAGGTGACCCAGCAGAAGCTGGCTGTGTCCTCAAAGGAGCAGACCTACTGCCCAATTCTCAGTAAGGCAGGGAGAGAGGCGGGGAACATGTTGAGAGCTTGCAGTGTGGCAGCCAATCGACCTGACCTCTCTTTCTTCCTACCCTCGGTCTTCTCTTGGGGCCTCCCATTGGTCAAACACAACCAGAAAGAGGCCAGTAGGCCTAGGCTCTGGCTAATGTGTCTGTAAGGATCAGCCATGGGGGCACAGAGCTAGGCAAGGAGTGACCCAATGGCCTAGAAAGGGCCAAGGACAAAAGGCCAGTATAAACAGTAGGTAGCAGTTAAAAGTCATGGTATAGATATGCTTAGAATGACATGGATGAATCTGAAAGTGTAACATGAGGCAAAAAAGGTAAGAAACAGAAAGAGGTCTAAAACACAATTCCAGTTACAAAAATTAAAATACATATACGTAAAACAACAATGCACATTTGCCAGAGTATTTAGGAACAAACGCATATATACATCAAACACTGCGGAATGGCTGCGTATGGTAGAGGAGAGGAATGTGGATTTAAAGGGATTAACCAGAAACGTAAATAAGAAAGGGACCAGTGTTGATAGTGTGCTATGAATGAAGAGAAGGATTAACTCAACCCCCTGCATCATGGTCCAACTTTTTCACAAAAACTAAAAATGCCATTGATGTTAACTTCTCTGTGATAAGGACGAGGCAGCTAAGGCCTTGAGGAGTTTGAGGAGCCAGCCTGAGGTTATGAATGTAGTAGGAGATCCCTTGAGGAAATGAGAGGCCAGAGACATCCTTGGTGCAGACCCTTCAGTCACATTGCCATGGCCCTATCTCTGTGGGACGTTTGCTCCACACAATGCAATGATGTAAGACCTGTGTGCACCCACATCACTGCTGTTCATTTTTGTGTTCCTGCCTGGCGACCAGTGAAGACCTTTTTGAGTTTGAGGACTTACTTTAGAAAAGTACCAGTGTCAACATTATACCTATCATTAGCCAAAGCTTCTGTAAATGGTGTCATTTTGGGGGAGGTAATTGTCAGGTTGGGCCTGAGCAGACACACAACTCAGCTGTTATCTGCAAGGTCGTTTTCAATCTTTTGCCCTTTTCCATCTGTCAACAGGCGTCTCACTTGGTTTATGTTAAGCTTAGAAAATGAGGTTTGGTTTTATCCAGGGAGTGGATAGCCTGAGCTGCTTGGCTCTGGAAAGGAAGGCTGTGGGATGGTCTTAGCCACTCTGGGGCTCTGTGTAAGGGGGCCGAGGAGCACTTGCCCTCAAAGGATGCTTGTCTCTGGGGCCAGAGTGTTGTCTGCCCACAAATGTAATCCTTTTCCCTGAAGAGGTCCCTGGGCTAGGTTTCCAGGACTGGGCAATTACGGGAATGGCCCCACAAACACTGTAGTGATCACATTAGCAGATTGTGAGAGGAAGGCAGACGATACTTCTTTTTTTTTTTTTTTAATTTTTTTTTCAACGTTTATTTATTTTTGGGACAGAGAGAGACAGAGCATGAACGGGGGAGGGGCAGAGAGAGAGGGAGACACAGAATCGGAAACAGGCTCCAGGCTCTGAGCCATCAGCCCAGAGCCTGACGCGGGGCTCGAACTCACGGACCGCAAGATCGTGACCTGGCTGAAGTCGGACGCTTAACCGACTGCGCCACCCAGGCGCCCCCAGACGATACTTTTTTGATTCTGGGAAGAATAAGAAGAAAAAATACACGCTTGTGTGAATCACTCATGCTGCCACATCAGAGAAACCTGAATCAGTTTAGGGCAATTAATTCTGACAACAGTAGCGAGAGTGACTCTAAAACCCACTACCATCATTTGTTCATCTGTTCTATAGGAGGCACGGTGCTCAAGGTTGACATCTGTGTTCTCAGTCTGTGCTGGGACCGGGTGACTTGGGGCTGGAAGCCCAGAGAAGCTTGAAGCTTCCGGGGTGGAGCTAAGTGGAACCTTCCTGAAGTTGGGATTGATGCTTATCTTAAAGGCAGGGATTTATGTTGTGGTTGTTCTCTCCTCTCCTTGCCTGGAGGGTGCTCCTGTGCTACCTTCTGAAAGGACCTCAGATGAGAAGGGAGTTCACGCAAACACACAGTCAGATACGGATCTGCCAGACTGGGCTGACTGGCAGATGGAGGATTCCCTTGGCACTGGTGCCTGAATGTGAATATGCCCCACTTCTGGCCGTTTGTTTTCAGTACTTTGCTGTTGCTGCCTCGCCTTTTTTTCTCTCTTTTAATGATGTTTTGTTCTAGTAGCAAAAGATACTAAAAATAAAAAATAAAATAGTCATAATCAACGACAGGCACTGTTCTCATCACTTTAGGATCTCATTCGATCCTCTGTGTAACCTTGTATGTTATTATCCCCGATTGACAGATGAAGAAACTGAAGCCTGAGCAGTTTAAGAAACTAGTTCAAGATCGTACAGCTAGACTATTGAGAAGCAGGGAACAGAACCCTGTGCTGTTTTCCTTCAAAGCCCAGGATACTTTCTGCTGGGCCACGTTGCCTATAAAGTGGGGATGGTAATAATAGTTGCCCTGCTTGCTTTGCAAGCCTGTGGTGAGAATCAAATGAGGCAGTAATTAGGAAAGCACTTTGAAAATTGCAAAGCACTATATAAATATATGGTATTATTCTAATGTATCACTGGCCTACAAAAACACTGCTTCAACATTTCATTTAGGAGAAGACCCACCAGACCATTATTCAATAAGATAACACCACATGTGATCCTTTTATCATTCAAAGAATGTTTATGAAGTCTACAAAACCAGAACCATTAGGAAGGTTTTGTTTTCTGGGTAGGCTCAGTAAACTTGGAGCCAGCTCAAGAAGTCTTTAAATAGCCAGGAAGTTAAACTGAAGAGACTGCATTAAGCCTCAGAGAATTGAATATCCTTTCACGGACTCTGGGAGTTTAAAATATATGCTTTTGATAAATTAGAATGTTCCTAAGAGTTGCTTTCAAGGAGTTGAATGGGAATCCCTTTGGGATTAAAGGGCGCTGTAATAGCAATACAAAATAATAATGGTCATTATGACCGGTGGGGCAGAGGGAACTGCAGTAACTATCTAACCAGACTTCCTGGTTAACTAGATACATAACAAATTATTTAATCTGTGCCTTAGTGTTCTCCCTGGTAAAAATGGGAATAATAATACTACCTATCTGGTAAGGCAGTTGTGATAATGAAATAAGTAATTGAAACAGTGACTGGTACGTGATAACTCTCAGTAGAAGTTACCTCATGCTGTTATTATGACTTATTAAGCACATAAAACATGAACTACACAAGATGAAAATATTAAAGATACTGGATTTTTTTTTTCAACGTTTATTTATTTTTGGGACAGAGAGAGACAGAGCATGAACGGGGGAGGGGCAGAGAGAGAGGGAGACACAGAATCGGAAACAGGCTCCAGGCTCTGAGCCATCAGCCCAGAGCCCGACGCGGGGCTCGAACTCCCGGACCGCGAGATCGTGACCTGGCTGAAGTCGGACGCTTAACCGACTGCGCCACCCAGGCGCCCCTAAAGATACTGGATTTAACTGTAATGATTAAGAGCTTCCAATGTGCCAGGTATTATACTCCACACTTTATAAATATTATCTCTTTACTCATTGTAACCACTGCCGCGAAGAGATTTTATCACCTCACATTTTACAGATGTGGAAACTGAGGTCCAGAGTATAATAGTGTGCATTGCTCTCTAAGACTTATTTATTCTTTACTACTTCCCCAAACTACCAAAGCCTGGCAGCTGGTGGAAAGTCCTCTGGCCTTGGATCTGACTGACACTGAGGATGGGAGAGAAGTGCTGTCCAGTGTCCTAAGCGCTGACAACACTGTTGACACATGGACATCCAGGGCAAGGAAGGCCTGTCTAGAAACAATGGCCCAAAAAGTTGAGGTTGGCCTTTCCACACCTTTTCACAGTTCTAGGCTAACCCATGATTATGCTTTCCACTTTGGGCTATTCTTGAAGCTGCTTTGAACCAGGCTTTAAGTTTTAAAAATATTCAGTAAGACAGGAGTGTTGCAATAACTCAGGATGTCCAGCTGGGTTGATGCAGGATGATATCGCATCAGACCACAGCTTTAAAACTTCCTGTAGTTCCTCATTGTCTAAAAGGAAAATGTCCTGGTTCTTTTTTTTTTTTTTTTTTAATGTTTATTTATTTTTGAGAGAGAAAGAGAATATGAGCGGGGGAGGGGCAGAGAGAGGGGTTGACACAGAATCCGAAGCAGGCTCCAGGCCCTGAGCTGTCAGTACAGAGCCTGACGTGGGGCTTGAACTCACAAACCATGAGATCATGACCTGAGCCAAAGTTGGATGCTTAACCAACTGAGCCACCCAGGCGCCCCTGTCCTGATTCTTTATTATTGTGGTAGAGTGGAGTAAGTATGACCTTCAAGGTCCAAGAGTGAATCTTGGCTCTGTCATCACATAGATGCATGAATTTTGAGCTGAGATTAATTTTCATGTGACGAGCCACAGTTTGCTCATCTACTATATAATGCTTCCTTGCCAGGTTATTGTAAAAATCAAATAAGATACAAAGGGTTGCAAAGTACCCTGTCCCACGTGGCTCACTAAACTATGGTTTAGTGATTACATTCTCTTAGCAAGGCCCTCAGTCTATTTGTTAATAAACTCTCTCTCTATGTGCCCTATAGTTTATGAAGACCAAGTTGAGATGTGCCATTCCCAAATTTACTACAGAAATGAGATCATTTATATGGAATTGCCTAGCTTAATGCCTGGAAAAAAATAGGCTATAAGTAAGGTAGAATGAATGAGGGTGGCCAAAAGGTAGGAGATAGGATATTGAGATATTGTTGTTTCCCAAGGGGTCTGCATACTGCCCTGGGAACCTCAAACTCAGGGAAGCCAAAGGAGGCAGGGTGGAAGGAAGGAATCTGATTAATGAGAAATCGTTTTGGGGGCCTGTATATTGTTGCCCCTTCCCCCCTAAGTATTTACCTCCCTCAGCCATCCCCAAACCAGACCACAACCAATCACATTTAAAGTTTGTCATTTGTCGGGGCACCTGGGTGGCTCAGTTGGTTAAGTGTCAGACTCTCTATCTCAACTCAGGTCATGATCTTATGGTTCGCGAGATCGAGCCCCACATCTAGCTTTATGCTGACAGCACGGAGCCTGCTTGGGTTTCTCTCCCTCTGTCTCTGCTCCTCCCCAGCTGGCACTATCACATTCTCTCTCTCTCTCTCTCTCTCTCTCTCTCTCTCTCTCTCTCTCTCTCAAAATAAATAAACTTATTTGTCATCCTTGAAAGAGTACCATACAGAAGAGGATGAAATTAAGTGCGTAGAGATTACTTTGTAATTCAGATAATTATCTCTGGCTAATTCCACATTGGGTACAGTCTTGTAAATGTCATTAGGGTCTCAGATCTAGCTGCTCCTGCTGACTTCATGGTGACTTTCTTTTTATCAAACATATGTTCCCAAAAGAGTTCCTCTGCAGAGAGCCATTTAAGGGCTCAGGCAGCCTTCCAAAGTTGGTTTGGGGATGCATGGGAATGCAGCCTCTCCTGCTATTGCATTTAGGATCCTGACTTAATGTGTATTTTAATACTGATGTTTCTTTTGGTCCTTTTCCATGTATTGGATAGCTGGAAATAGACAGATACACAAGATGAAGTCTCCTTCGTTTCTGTAGGAACACATTTTATATCTAGCATTGTCAGCTCATTAACTGTTCCACCTAAGTGAATTTTCCAACTGATTGAAGAATTGCCCATTAAATGCCAAATGGTTTGCTATTTAATGGAAATCTTCCTTAATGGATTGCCCACACACCTCTGTCTTCTAAAAAAAAAGAATTACCTTTTCACAATAACGCATGGTCATCATTATGAATTATTGGATGGCACCGCAATAGAGTACATAGCCAGGGTCTGTTGAAAGTTGGACTAATTGCCCCAAGCTGTTGAGCTTTTTGAGTACTCGAGTCTCCTTTCTTTCTCCTTAGAGTACGTTCTAGTTTATCTGCCTACATCTCCTTTCCTACTCTCAATTTGTTATGTCTAGTCAACTCTGGACTGGGAAAACTGATAACTAAGCTTATGAAAAGTGCATATAAATAGCTTCTAGGTGAAGATCTTTTGAGCGTTTCTAAGGAGTAAACCTTAGTGCATAAATCTAGGTTGGTTCACCAAAACAAAGAGTCTTTACTTGGACAATATTTTTGTCAGATATTTATTTACCTAGTCTGCCAAATTTGAGTCACAGGAACCCAGTCCAAGTGTTGACTGGGACCTCCAAGTTACTGCTACCTAAGGTGGTTCCTTTAAGTGGGATTTATATGACCTTCAAAAGATTCATTCAATCATTTCTTGTTTATTGCCAGACACTGAGCTAAGCTTTGACTGTCTAGACAGGCACAGTCCCTACCCCTGGGATTCTGAGAGTCTAGGTGAAAACAAAATATAGAAATAGATGAACTTGAAAACTGAATAAAGGGGTATATGACTGGGTTCCATACAGCTCAGAGAAGGGGATGGTGTCTGCTTAGGAAGGATGAAAGACAAGAGGAGAAAATTTGCTCCCTCTCTACCTCCCTCCTTTATTTCATTTATGTCTTTCTCTCATTCTGACATTCCATAAATGCTTATTCAGCACCAGCTATATTCCTTGCACTGAGATTGCAGTAGTGGATAAGACAAACATGATCCCTTTTCTAATTTGATTATCAGAGAATGAATGGGGAGGAGGGGCAGAGGGAAGAAATGGGCAGCCCAGTAAAGAGAGTCAAAGATTGAAATGGCAGAGTGTGTTTGGGCTGGGGAGCTGTAATTTAGCATGGAGTAATGGGAGACAAGATTATAAATGACTTTGCAAGCCCTGCTGAGGGCTTTGAACTTCTCTCGTGTGCAATAGATGCCCAGCGAAGGTTCTAACCACGGGGTTCATAAAAGTGTTGGCCGTATGGCGGTGAACGATGACATGGAAGATGGGTGGAAGCATGGAACCAAACCCATGCCGTCTGAAAAATTATGCATAATTTTCAACTTTACCTTTAGGTTTAAATTCTGGGTTTTCAGCCTCAGTTACCCAGAATTCATCAACAGCTTTTTGGTTACTTCTGCCTTTGCTCCACCCTGCCCCCCACCTTGACCGCTGTTATGCAGATCTAAGCAATCAGAACCGTAGAGGGAATGAGAGGCTGCCTGACTCTGAGAATGGGCTAATACATGAGTCAGACAGGGTTTTGCTGTGGAATGATTCCAGTGGAATTTATTAATGACTGAATTACATCCCATGTTGTCCTGGTTCTTAACCCACATCATGAAGATTAAATGAGATAATGAGTGTGAAATTCTTTTGCCTGACCCATAAACACTAAATAAACAGCAGTTGTTTTTAGCCATGCTTATTCCACTTTGTCATGCTGCCTGCCAATTTAACACGCTTTGCTTTTTTTGTTGTTCTTGTTTTAAGGTATGTGGGCTCTCAGCTTATCCCCACTGTTCTGTTAGCTCCTCAATTTGGGGACTGGGCATGTTAATTAATCTTTGTATCATGACTTTTCATTTAGATTATTTAATGTGTCATATCCTGATCAGTAATGCAGAGACACACATGCTTGCAGAGAGCAACAAAAATTCAGTTTAAATTTATCATTGCATTTCAACCAGAGGAAAATTTGAGGTTAGTGTTCCTGGAGGTTTTAATGAGAACAACATTCTCTTTGCATTATCAATGTTCCTCAGTCCTCACTTGGCTAGAGCAACTACCTCTGGCTTCAGTTAGCTATTTACATTCCCCTATTTTTATATAAATTGTGCTATATTAGCATATATTTCACACTGTGACCTAGTGTTTCCCAGGCCTTTTAAGCCAGGCTATTTGTACATTAGTCAACGTCAACGGAAGTAAAATTGCAAATTGAGTACAGACTATAGCCCTGCTACATTGCCCACTCTGTCATGCTGAAATGGATCCCTTGTTCTAAGAAGATTTGCTGTGAAATACAGTCTATTTACATTAAGAAGACCTCTGTATATTTAAGGCATAATTGTTTCAGGGCCTTCATTAATTCTTGAACTGCAAGACCTGGGTTTTCTTTTCTTGTATCTTTTCTCTAACAATGGTAGTCAGAGGTTTCCAAAAAAAAAAAAAATAATAATAATAACAAATTGGTCCTCATTAAAATGGAGCTGGGAATGGTTTTCTGGTAATATGCTTTACAAACAATGAGAGAATCTGATTGTAAATCAACTCCAGGACCCAGCCGTCTCAGGGGCTAGGCTGGGAAGCTCCAAGATAAAAGGTAGTCTGTATTTTTCTGGAAAAATAAAACAGTTTTTTACTTCTGTAATTGATGAAGTGCTTATCTTGCCCTAGAATTTTAGAGTTGGAAGGGGTCTCAGAGTTTATTTAAACCAGCCCCTTCCTGGAATAATAATCCCTTCCTCAGTATCTCTGACATATGGACATCTAGTCTCTGCTTGAACACTTCTAGCCATGGACGGCTCACTCCTTTAAAAAAAAATACATTGTGGCTAAGTAATGCGTGATATATAAATAACCACTTTATTTTTTATTTTTTTAAATGTTTATTGATTTTTGAGAGAGAGAGAGAGCGCACAAGCAGGGGAGGGACAAAGAGAGAGGAAGACACAGAATCTGAAGCAGGCTCCAGGCCCTGAGCTGTCAGAGCAGAGCTGATGAGGGGCTCTGACCCGTGAACTGTGGAATCATGACGTGAGCTGAAGTTAGATGCTTAAGTGACTGAGCCACCCCGGAGTCCCTATAAGTAACCATTTTAACCATCTTTATGTGTACAGTTCAGTGGCATTAAGTTCAGTCATACTGTTTTGTAGTCATCACCACTGTCCATTTCTAGAACTTTTTCATCTTTCCAGATTGAAACTCTATATCCATTAGACAATGATGCCCCATTCCCTCCTCCCCCACAACTTCTGGCAACTACAATCCAACCTCTGTCTCCATGAATTTGACTAATCTAGGTACCTCATATAATTGGAATCATATCATATTTGTCCTTTTGTGGCTGGTTTATTTTACTTCACGTAAAGTCTTCAATGTTCATCCTTGTAGTAGGTATCAGAATTTCCCTTCTTTTTAAGGTTTAGTAATATTTCGCTGTACGTATATATGACATTCTGTTTATCAGTTCATCCGAAAATGGGCACTTGGATTGCTTCCACCTTTTGGCTATTGTGAATAATGCTGCTATGAACATGTGTATACAAATATATCTTTAAGTCCCTGCTCTCAGTTCCTTTGGGTGTAGACCCAGAAATAGAATTTCTGGATCATATGGTAATTCTGCATTTAAGTTTTTGAGGAACTGCCGTCCCATCTTCCACAACGGTGGCACCATTTTACAATTCTGCCAGCAGTGCACGAGGGTTCCAGCTTCTCTACATTCTCACCAACACTTGCTATCTTTTGTGTTTTTTAACTCGTTTTTACACACTGTAATATAATTGTAAGAGCATGGACTTTAGCTTTGAAACCTGGCACAGCCTCATACTGATTTCTCTAAGCCTCAGTTTATTTTTTTGTAAAATGTAAATAAAGAGCTGCTGCTGCTGATTATGATAACCTTATAAAATTAATGAGGATAAAATGAGATAATTCCTGTAAAAAATACTTAGCTCAGTGTCTGAAAATAGCAGGCTGTCAGTGAATATTTGTTTTTATTTTTTTGGGTAGTCATTGATCAGTCCATTCTATCTGGGGACTCCTCTGATTGTTAGATTGCCTTCTTTATTTTCAGTTAAAACCTGTTTTGATGTAACTTCTGTAACTTGTGTAACGGTTGCCTGCAATTCATTGGTCCTGATTCCATTCTTCACAGCCTCACAGAATAAATCATATCTTTCTTCCACATATCACCTCTCTGATATTTGAAAACAGCCATCAATTATTCGCTAGTCTTCCCTTGCTTTGGCCAAACATTCTGAGTTCCTTCATTGTTTCTTTTTCTTTTTCTTTTTTTTTTTAATTTTTAATGTTTATTTATTTTTTGAGAGACAGAGAGAGAGCACAAGCAAGGAAGGGGCAAAGAGAGAGGGGGAGACACAGAATCCGAAGCAGGCTCCAGGTTCTGAACTGTCAGCACAGAGCCCAACAGGGTGCTTGAACTCACCAATCACAAGATCATGACCTGAGCTGAAGTCAGACGCTTAACTGACTGAGCCACTCAGGCACCCCTCCTTCATTGTTTCTTAAGTGATGTGGTTTCTAGGTCTCTCATCATGTTTCTCGACTGATGCTGGACCGCAGTTTGTCTCCTAGAATAGAGTGACTGGAAATTTCATCATCTCTCCCATTTTTTTGGCTTTGTTCCCTAACAGCGATATCCATATGGAAGAATGGATGTGTGGATATTGGTGAATCAACAAAATAAGCTGCCCCTCATTTCTTTCCAGTGTTTCTTCCTCATTGCTCAGAATGCCTTATGTCTATAGCACTTGCTTTTTTTCAGTTTGCAATCAGCCTTCCATCATTTCAAATTGTCTCCATTTGTTTTATCTTTCCTAACTGTCAGCTCCTTAACAGGAAACAGGTAGTCCCTACTCCCATATACCTTCTCCATGGTCCCACCAGCAAACAGAGGGCACAAGGGCTGTGTGTTTTGAAATAAAAGTGTGGTGTACTCTTAAATATGGAGTCATGTATTCTGACGTAGTCACAGGATCCTTTGAGAGCACTGGCTGGAATATAGGTCTTTTCCATTGTTGAAGTGAACACCTGAAGACTTGCCCAGGAAGAGAAGGCTGGGGTGGGAGGGTATTTTGGCTGAAACTCCAAGGAGCACTTTGAACTTGGGTCATCAGACGTAAAAGTCTAGGGAGGGCTTGCTTCACCCCACCCTACCCCACCCTGTCCTGTAATTCCTTGACTCTCCAATGCCAAGCTAAATTGCCAGTTTCCAAATTTGCCCTTAGGAGGATGAACAGAGTGAAGTAGTGGTGTGTTTTTGAAAGGACCTGAGCAGTTGAGAGTATCCCGCATATTTCTGATTTACATGCCTAACTCATCTCAATGTCTTTTTTTTAATGAGCTCTTTAGCATCCTACAAGACTTCTCTGTTTCATCATGAATGGTTTTACCCTGAAAAACAAAATCCCAAACGTCTTTTCCAGAGAAGGGAAGTTGTATTTTTGTCAAGGATAAAATACTCGAATGGTACTCTTTTCCAGCAACTCAACTGAATGTTTGAAAACCTAGTTCCTCATGTATCATGTCATGTGTTTACATTAAAAAAAAAAAAAGGTAAAAGCCAGATTTTCTTCCTGTCTTTAAAAACAACAACAAAGAAAGTGACAGGGAAGGGGGAATAACTCACTTTTTTGGCATTTTAATAGAGTACCCAGAATCCTCCTAACATAAGATACTATTATAGTTGAAAGGCACGTTAAAACTATGTGTAAGCTAAAAACCCCATCTTTATAGGAAAAGACTGGTAGATTCACTCACAATTGACATACATGAGCTTTATGGCATGGGTTTTGTGACTTCTATTTTACCCACTCAGAACACTGAAAAATATTGATCTATAGTTCACAACCATTTTTCAGACATTTGGGGTTGCCAAATTGCTGACATACAGCTAAATAAGGTTTTATTTTGCAAAGTCAATGCAATATGGGCCCTTCTTAGTTTGCCTGTTTGCCATATATGCCTTTGGAATGGTGCCATGCATGCCTGGTGATGACACCCAGCACAAGCATTCTGCAGCTGGTGGTGTAGAAAACCAGCCAATCACCATTGAATGAATGGCAGAGAGAGGCAGCCTGTGGTCATCATTGTCTCCCATGTGTCATTTAGGCTCTGGTTGGTTTATCTGTGATTTCACTTTTGTTACATTGTGATTGAGTTGCTATACCCATTGAGATCTGCCATCTGGGGAAGTTTGAAGACATCAGGAATTAATGCTTTTGAGTTTCTTTAAGGTAAAGAAAGGAAGACCGAGGGATGTCTACACAAAAAAAGAATACCCTAATAGGGGATTATCAATAGCTGTTAACCTCGAAGCATGTTAGGGAAGCCAGACTACCATCACCAACATCATTGCCATAAAATCTGATGACCCTTCTCTCCTCTGTTTCACCTTTCTTGCCACATTTCACATTTCAGTATGGAGAACATGATATGATAATGTGAACAGAGAATGTGATAATCTGTCCAGTGTGACCAAAATTCCCTGACCTTATATTTTAACATTGCAATTTTGAGGGAGAATTTCTTTTGATGTATTTTTTGTTTCGTTTTGTGAACTTAAAAAAAAACACCCACAACCCTTGTAGATGTTGGAATTTAAAATATAAGTACTAAGTGATATCTATAATGCCCAGAGAATGGAGAGAAAAAAAAATCCCTGCATTGGTTAATTATGTCATGTGGATTTCTGCTCAGAGTATTTTGTGTTTAAAGCTATGGCATATATACACACGTCCTAGTAAACTAGTGATGGTTTGAATAGAGGCCACTCTAGAGTAGGGGACAGAACCATGGGCTCATGTCTTAATTGGCCCCATTATTAGCAACGATTTTTGGCATATCGCTAATTCTTAGTTTTGTCACAATGAAAATGGGGATAATAACCTTTCAATAAATGTTTGTGAAAGCATGCATAAATGTATTTTGCACACTATCATTGATATAGGAAATATGACTAACACGGTTGTCCTGTCACTGTTGTGTTTGCTGAAGTCCTCCTCTCACGTTGCCTCTTCCTCCCTCTCATTGCTGTCACTGCTCCCTTTTATTACTGTGTGAACCACTAAGGCAGGTCCTGCACCTCTTGACCTGGTGTCTTCTTCTGCCTGCCAGTCAATGAGATTCAGCAAATATCAGGTCCCTAATGAGTGTTGGCCCTGGAGGATATAAAGATGAGTACTCAAAAGAAGCAAAAATGAACGTGCAGCAATATATAATGAACTGTTTGTAGTTCCCCAAATTTGCTCAGCTCTCTGGGACAAAAGAGCCTTTTGTCTGCCTAGCTAATGTCTACTTGTCCTTGAAGACTCAGCTCAAGAGTCAACATCCCTTGACAACCTTTGATGATTACTTCTATTACTCTCCCATCCACTCTGATGAGGTGCTCTTCCTCTGGAGTACCATAACATGCTGGGCACACCTTGAGAGAAACATTCATCATACAAAGTTGTAATCATTGAGTCTTCTTTTTTTTTTTTTTTTTAACTCTCTCATTTTGCACGTGCTATAAAAATTTTAAAGCACAAAAGGATGCATAGTAAAAAGTTAGTCTCCTTATTTCTGACTTGCAGCCCCCAGTTTCTTCCTCAGATGTTGACATTTCCCTACTTTTGTATATCCCTTTTATAGCTGTTCGTAGGGCATTTGCATTTAAAACTTCACCAATTGCCAAGTTGTACGAACTTATACTCCTACCAGTATAAGGGTTCCTGTTTCCCCATGTCCCTCTCAATATGGTGAGTTATCAATCTCTTTTAAAATTTCTAATCTGATTGGGAGGAAATGACATCTCATTGGTGTTTTAATTTACATTTCTTATTTTGTCAGTGAATTTAGCATTTTTCCATATATGCATCTGGAATGATGCCATGCATGCCTGGTGCATTTCAAAACCACATATATTCCCTTATCTGTAAATTGTCTATTCATTTCCACTTATCTATTGCTTTCTTGGGGTTCTTCTTCTTCTCTCTTTTTTTTTTTTTTTTTTTTTTTTTTTTGCTTATTTGTAGAACTTTTGCTTACTATATTATAGCAGCTAGCCCTTTGCCTTTTGAGCTGCAATAATTTTTTTCCACTTTCTCGTTTGTTATTTGATATTATTTTTGCTTTTTTCCTTGTAGAACATTTTTAATGCCATCAAATTTATCATCTTTCTTTTTATGGATTTTAAATCTGGTGTTAAATATTGAAAAGCCCTTTTCACTCCCAAGATTGCCACATAAATTTTTCCCATGTGCTGAGGATAAACTTGCTTAATGGGGACCTTGAGGGAGCAGGTCAGGATAAATGAGGGCAGCAAAGCAGGCTTGTGAGGAAGGCCTTCTAGTAGATGATGTCACAGCATGGGCCCTCAAC
Source organism: Puma concolor (assembly GCF_028749965.1). Taxonomy (NCBI): domain Eukaryota; kingdom Metazoa; phylum Chordata; class Mammalia; order Carnivora; family Felidae; genus Puma; species Puma concolor. The sequence continues at coordinate 52,862,198 of NC_141674.1, forward strand.
CGACCGTGAACTCAAGGGAGAGGCAGCATGACAGAACCCATCAGATTGCTTCTCTTTCCCAAACGGTTCCACCAGACACAACAAATTGCCCCAAATACCTTGATCATCCCTGACTGGAAACGGATGACTGCATTCCTGGTGGGGAAGGTATACACCTTCTCCAAGCAAAGCAGCTATTAAGAACATCCTCTTATCAGCTGGAGATCAAGTAGCCCATCTTGGGAGGTGACACACATGAGCGAACAGGCCGCCCCATCCATCATGTGCACAGTAGCATTGGTTGTTCTTGTTCACTGCAGTTGACTAGAAAGGGCTCCTGAGATGCTGCTGTTTGACAGCTCTTGGAGGAGAAAAAGCCTCCCTTTTCACATAAGAGGGGCTCTTCGGCAAATCCAAAGCATGGTCCCGCATTGCTGTGAAAAGTTCCCGTGCCTGCAACCACAAATGCCAACGCAGCTTGAAGGCTGCTGGAGGAACTGCATTTCAACCCCCGGGAACCAACTCCAGCTGTTTTCATCAGGTCTGAAAACCATAGCAGTCTTGGTTGCTTGATGGTGGAAGCGAACAGTCACAAAATTAACTATGTGCAAAGTTATTTTTCTTTCCAGTGAGAGACATGAATAAAACAGTATGTTGCACGTGAGAATGACCAGATCTCCAACTCTGAATAGCAGTTGCTATAAGTTGAGCTCTGGATTTGTGGATGTGGGAATATCATTCCTTCCAGACCATTGTGTGAAAGAGATCCTGTACTTCTGCATCTCTTAGATCTGAGCAGGTGAGCCGCCGACACACAGCCTTGTCCGATGAGGGTGACTGGCTTCCACACTCAGTTCTTCACCATGCTTCACTGTGGAAGGAGGCTCCTCTCCCATATGTCTCTTACTTCTGAAGGCACGGGAATATTTGAAAATTAGTCAGCTTGTTCAGTGGAAATAATGTGGTGTTTAGAATCAGGAAGAGGATTCAAATCCCAGCTTTTTCACTCCATGGCTTTAGGCTGGTTCCTAACTTCACTGGGCCTTCATGTTCTTACCTTTAATTGGGTATCTATTACCCACACATGATCCTACATAAGCATCCCAAAACTTTGTGACCACACACAACGAGCATTTGTTTATCTCAGGAGTCAGTGTGTTGGCTGGTAGTTCTTTCATGTGGACAGGGCCAAGGTCTTAGCACAATCTGTTAGCCAAAGGCCAGCCCAGATTCAGGTTAGGGAAGTAGACTCCATCTCTTCGTGGGAAGAGCTACAAAAAGGTGTGGAGACACAGAGGAATGAACCTTGGCCATTTTGCATCCTACCACACTAGCTTATACCAATAAATGTAATAATATATGGAGAGTGCAGCCATTATATCACCTGTGCATTCAGAAAACATTTGTTGAGTGCCTACTATGTGTGCAACGCAATAGTTGATACTATGTGTAGAGATAAGTAAGATTTTGTTCCTAGCCACAGGAAACATGCATTTATTTTTATTTTTATTTTTAAATATTTGTTTATTTTTATTTTTATAGTTTTATTTATTTATTTTGAGAGAGACAGCACTGGTGGAGGAGGGGCAGAGAGAGAGGGAGACAGAGAATCCCAAGCAGGCTCTGTGCTGTTAGCCCAGAGCCTGGCATGGGGCTCGAACTCACAAACCATGAAATCATGACCTAAACCCAAATCCAGAGTCAGACACTTAACCAGCTGAGCCACCCAGATGCCCCAGGCAACATGCAATTTTTGTAAAGAAGCATGCTGAAACAATTGTGGGTTACCTTACAAACTGTGAAGTGTCTTAAGGGGGGAGCAAACAGAACACTATGGGACCTCAGAAGAGGGAGAGATTGAACTAAGAGGCTCTGGGGAGGGATTCTGGTCCCAACTTAGGCTCTGCATCATGTTTCCCTCTATTTAATTTTAATTATTGATCCCCTTAGGCTATCAACAATGACATGGTACAGAAAACTGAGTCCAGACGGGTGAAAGCATTTTAAACTGGAGTAATTTGAGGCAAATAGAGTATTTGAAAATTGCCAGCCATCTAGATCCTACACGCCCAGGCTAATATGGCTGGAGCAAAACCATCTTACTATCTTGTAGGATAATAGTAATCCTCCTAAATTTACCTCTCTGATTAAAATAATTTCCACCAACCCAAGAGTCCCTCAATCCCATTAACTTAAACACTTGGTTTCCAGGGCCATCCAGAAGGTACAAATTATACTTTCAATAGATTTTTTTCTGAAAATAGTTCTTGTTAAAAATTTTACTCCTCACTCCTTGGAACTTTGAAATGATTGAATTAACAGTGTGCTGGAAGGTATTAGGGAAAACAAAAACAAAAACCTTAAAACTGGGGAAGAGTCTTCACTGGCAATATAATAGAGAGCCTGCGTGGAGCCAGGTTTGGGGGAGGGGAGACCGTGGTTACCTTCTCCTGGCGGTTGATGACATGCCAGGGGACCTTAGGCGAGTTCTCTGGCCGAGTCTGGGTTTCTTCAACTCCAACCAGGGTATGATTATCTTGAGCCTTGATCCTTCACATGTGGAGTCATGAGCTCATGTCTGTTCTGTGTACAGACTTTCTTGAAAGGAAGAGAGCTACCTAAATACAAGGTACTTGTATTACTGTAAGGTGCTTGGAATCTTCATAGCCTTTTCAACTGCATCCAAAGTGGTCTTCTCTTAGTAAATGCTTTAAGTGGCTGAGAATCAAAGCTGAAAAGCGTTTTGTTTTTTTCTCCTTTTATGTCTAGGATAGGGTGACTGCATACATTTAGAGCGTGCCCATTGTGGCATCTACAAACAGAATGCCCAGCCATTGAGATCCTATGTAACACAGATACTGGCTGGGACAATACTGCCTCATTCTTTGTAGGATGATAATTTTTCTCCTAAAAGTCTAATTGGCTGAATCATTGGTCAACCAGTTAGGAGAACCTTCAAGTTAAATATAAATACTTGGATTTGAAAGTCATTCAAGAGGTACCAATTTTGTTCTTGGTTAATATTCACTGAGCTGTCTCAATATTGAGGTTGCTGACCACTTTGGAATTTTACAACAAATATGAGATACGTTCCATATCTGCCAGCTTCCTTTCCCCTTGATTCTTAAATTACATTAAATTTATCTGTTCAGTTAAACCTTTTCGTGTTTTTCACTTTTTTGCAGGCATATGATTATTTGAGTTTCCTTAAACCGGTGATTTACAGAAGACTAGTGCTGGGGTAGTTATCTAAGACCCACCTTGGGAGCTTTAGTAATTTAGGGATAGGGTCCCAGAATCTGGATTTGTTTAATGTGCTCCCCAGCTGGGTTTGGGAATCAGTGCATTAAATATCCTTCAAGCTGTACCTATGGCAAGTAAAACAAAACAAAACAAACAAACAAAAAACAACAAAAAAACTAATAGTGATAGCTGCTACTTTGCTGAAGGTTTACCTTTTGCTGGACACCAAACTCATCTCCAAATATTTTCCTAGTTAATCCTCATCACAATGCAATGCCATTACTGTTGTATCCATTTTTTGAATGAGGACCTGATGTTTAGAGGTGTGAAGTAATTTGCCCAAGGTCATAAGCTAGTATGTGACAGAGCCTGGATTTGAACATGTCTGACCCTCAATCAACATGATAACTTTAATTCCTCTGCTATGCTGTTTCCCATCTAGCCTGTTCAGAATTGTGTAGAAACCAGGTAGTGCACAAAGGAAGCTTAAGACATAATCCTTGCCCTCAAGAGGTTTGCTATCTAATCAGAATGAAAGAATGAGCACTTACTCACTGATGGCCAAAGGACACATGGACCATAGAATTAAGTGCAAATTATAAAGTAGAAAATTAGAGTAATTCCAGATTTTTTTTTTTTTTGTCTCTTCAACAGAAAACCAAATGTCACTGAATTAGTAGATAGATTTTGTTTTCCTGTTGCACTGCATGGTTGTTTTGCTGTGACTTAAACAGAGAAGTATCCTATTTGAGGTTCAAACATAAGAAAGATTTTATTAATGTCAGCATTACACTATTTCAAGGAGATGAAGTTTGTGCATCAAACCTTCTGTTGTATGTATTCTGTTTCCTCATTGGTCTGGCTGGAGCAGAAGTCATTTAACCTGTGCAAAGTACCATGTTAAATAGACTGTTAGTTCTCTTTTCAGAGCCAAGTGTAAATTAGAAAGCTATAAGGAATTGAAAATTTGGAACCTCGTAGACAGGTTAGACTAACCCTCCATTCCTGGCAGATATTTACATTGCTAAGAAGATAAAAGCATGAAGGACCCAGTCCCTGTTAAGAATCAATTTAAGAAGTATACAGGGCTAAAGCCAAATCACTGATCTTGGGACAGCCATTCCCTGCTTCTTTTAGTAGCCAAGTTCTGCAGGGAAGGGAAGTTATGGGACTCTGGCAGGTGGGGCATACCTGTTTTATTCAGAGGAGGAAATTAGATTATCCAGGATCCTTGTATGCATCTAAACATCTGGCTCTCCATAAACCATGTAAGGTTTATCACCAAAGGTTTTGGTCAGAACAGGATCCCTCAAGACTGCTAGTTCCATTTACCCCCATCCCCATTTCCACCACACATACACAGTATTTATCATACTTATATTTTAACAGTTAGTTTACTTATTTAAAAAAAAATTTTTTTAATGTTTATTTATTTTGAGAGAGAGAGAGACACACACAGAGCGAGAGCTGGGGAGGGGCGGAGAGAGAGAGGGAGAAACACCGAATCTTAAGCAGGCTCCAAGCTCTGAGCTGTCAGCACAGAGCCTGACATGGGGCTCGAACTCATGAACCATGAGATCATGACCTGAGCTGAAGTCAGAGGCTCAACTGACCGAGCCACCCAGGTGCCCCGCTTAGTTTACTTCTATGTGTTCCTACCACACAGTTCTGTGAAGTAAGAAACGGTCTTAATTTTGTTCATTATATCTTTAGCACCCAGCCAGCACTTAGCTGGTCTGAAACAGAGTAAGTGCTCAAGAAATATTTATTGAATGAATAAATGGGGGAATCATTGAACAAACAAATTTAATAACATTAAACTCCAGGTGAAAGTAAGGAGTTTTTAAAGACATCCTTTGTGGCCATCTCTTTTTCCAAACTGTATGCTAATACGCTGTTTAGGGATCACCTGGCACAACTTAACTTTGCTCCTATTGTGTGTGGAACTTAACCTAGACTTCATTTGTTTTCCAAGAGTCGAGAGTCATGGAATTGCAGCTAGGAAAGCCTCTTTCTTGGGTTTCTTGTTTCTTCTGAACGACAGAAGACCATGAACTGACCAAAGACAATTACAGGGTAATAGACTTTTCTTACAAAATTGATAATAGAATACGAAAGTGTGCGTGGGCCATACAAAGGGGGAAGATTAAATGGCAAACACCAAAGACAAGTACAGGTGACACAGCAGGGAGGAAGAAAAAATTGCCAAGAGGCACTTTTGAGGGGAAAAGCCTATAAGGAAGAGCAGTGAAGTGGAAACCAGAACAAATAAGTGAAGTTTGTTGATGTCTTTGGGAATCTGAGTTGTCTATGCAGCACCTGAAAGAAAATGAAATGAAACCTACATAGATTGATAAGACCATTTTCTGAGTTAAAGATTTTTCAGCATGCTTCCTCCTTTTCTTTATTATGTCTTTGCCAACTTGTTCTGAAGCTAGAAATAAACCAATTCTTTTGTTCCACTAAGCATCCGTTGAGCAGCACCATGGGTGAGTGAGGAAGTGCTAACTTTGGATCCAGTCATTTGAACTTCTTGGGGAAAATCAAGGTTTGAGCCATTTTGAAATTTCTCCTAGGACTTGCATTGACCCTAAGAAGATCCTGCCTCCCTAGTAATTAGCTGGGATGTTGCTTTTTTATCTGTAAGAAAAAAACAAAACTAGAAGCCCCTGGATTTTGAAATTACTACTTGTTTACTTGTTGGAAAAAGTTGATACTATGCAATTAAGCATGACCATTATTGAGTTACATGCACTTTCACGAATGTGCCATAGAATTTCCAACACCCAGACCTTCTGTCAGAGTGGAATAGACTTTGCCACCAGCCATCCTTAGGTTCCCCCTCCCTAAACTGGGGGATGTACTCCTTCTCGATGCTGACTTGGAACCCTCTTTTACCTCTGTGGTATTTTTTAAAAAATTTTTTAACGTTTCATTTTAGTTTTTGAGAGACAGAAACAGAGTGGGAGCAGGGGAGGGGCAGAGAGAGAGGGAGATACAGAATCCAAAGCAGGCTCCAGGCTCTGAGGTGTCAGCAAAGAACCTGATGCGGGGCTCGAACCCACAAACCACGAGATTATGACCTAAGCTGAAGTCGGACAATTAACCGACTGAGCCACCCAGGTGCCCCTGTTGTACTTCTAATCACATATTTATTTTTAGAATCAAGGCTTATTTAATATTTTCAACATATTTTCCAGTTTATTTGCCTATTATTGCTTCTTGCATATAACTCTTTCTTTCTAGATTCACCTTCCTTCTTACTGAAATAAAGAATTTAGCACAAACAGTTGTGAATGGATACATAACAGTTTTATTTTTAGTAGCCAGAAAATGAAAACAACCAAATGTCCTAGGTCAGTGGTTAAACAAAGTGTGGTACATCCATACTATGGAATCTACTCAGCAATGAGAAAGAACAAACCATTGATACATGCAACAAATTGAGTGAATCTCAAGGGCATTGTAGGAGTCTGTTTATATATTGTTCATGAAACAACAAAATTATAGAGATGGGGAACAGACTGTCAAGTGCCAAATGTTAGGAATGTTTGGGGGATGGGTGTGACTATAAAGGGGCAGCATGAGGGAGATCTTGGTGGTAATGATAGTTCTTTGTCTTGATTAAAGAGGTGGTTATATGGATCTACATGTAATAAAATGACATAGAACTTACATACACATGGTAACAATGTCAAATTCCTCATTGTGATGCTGTACCATGATTCTACAAGCTGTAATCCTGGAGAGAAACTGGGTGAAGGGTACATTGGACTTCTCTGGTCTTTACATACCGTTTGATTTCTTTTGGAGATGTGGCCTCCTCCCCCTTCTAATTCCTAGACTGCAAGGGTATAGCAGTTTCTCTAGGCCATTAGAGGAAGTGTTTTCAGCCCTTCCCACAGATGGGGATGTTCTCCCAGGCTCTAGTAAAGGCTATAAGCAAGAACCCAGATCTCTCTCTGGCCACATCTTTCATTTTCTTTACTTTTCTTTTTTTTATAATTTAACTTTATTTTTTTATTTTTTAAGATTTACATCCAAATTAGTTAGTATATAGTGAAGCAATGATTTCAGGAGTACATTCCTTAATGCCCCTTACCCATTTAGCCCATCCCCCCCACAACCCCTCCAGCAACCCTCAGTTTGTTCTCCATACTTATGAGTCTCTTCTGTTTTGTCCCCCTCCCTGTTTTTATATCATTTTTGTTTCCCTTCCCTTAGGTTCATCTGTTTTGTCTCTTAAAGTCCTCATATGAGTAAAGTCATATGATTTTTGTCTTTCTCTTACTGACTAATTTCACTTAGCATAATACCCTCCAGTTCCATCCACATAGTGGCAAATGGCAAGATTTCATTCTTTTTGATTGCCGAGTAATACTCCATTGTGTGTGTGTGTGTGTGTGTGTGTGTGTGTGTGTGTGTGTGTATGTATGTATATATATATATATATATATATATATATATATATATATATATATACCACATTTTCTTTATCCACACATCTTTCATTTTCAAATGAATCTTGAAACTGAGACCCCAGCTCAGATGGTCTGTATTTATAAGGCACCTCCCACATTAGCTTCCACTTACCATTCTCTTCCTTTTTGGCACCTGAGAATTTCTTTCCTTTCAACCTCAGCTATGCATTATATTTTTGTGTGTGATATTTTATTCAGTAGTCTTGATGTTTTTAGCCTGGTAGGGGCAGGGTGGGGAGAATGGCTGATGGGGCTAGAAGGCCATTTCTGCCAGTTTCTATTGTTACCCTAGCATGCTGTTTATAATTGTGTTTCTGTACTTTCCTTCCTGAGACTGAGTTATTGAAAATGCCGGGGACCAGGACAAACTTTTTCATCCCAGTTCTTATACACAGAAAGTGCTAATATACATGTGTATTGAATGAATGAATGACTCTCTAGAGTTCAATGGAAGAGAGCCCAAATATAACAGTTTTTTTTAAGCTTATTTATTCATTTATTTTAAGAGAGAGAGAGACAGACAGACAGGTAGACATGGGGCTCAGTCCCACAAACTGTGAGATCATGACCTAAGCTGAAATCAAGAGTCAGTTCCTCAACTGACTGAGCCACCCAGGTGCCCCAAATATAAAAGTTTTTAAGTAAGATAGTTTTCAAGATTTTTTTTTTAAGTAGGCTCCCTGCCCAACATGGGGCTTGAACTCACAGCCCTGAGATCAAGAGGCAGATGCTCTATTCACTGAGTCAGCCAGGTGCCCCTCAAGTTTACTTTTATTGGCTTTGAAGAACATGTATGTCATTGTGGCGCTTTGTATAGCATAATCCCTTTAAATATAAGAAGTGCATGTGATCCGTAATATTAATTTAACAGATTTAAAGAAGGAAATAGTCTGTACAAATAAAAAAGAGGCATATAAGGGTGAGTCAAGGAGTATTTCCTCCCCTCCCCTTGTGGTCCTTACTATCCTTTTGGGTTTTAGAATTAGGAAACCAGGCATTGATAGAGAGGAGGTGTGTGGTCTCAGGTACAGGGTCTCAAACTGTATTCTGCAGCGCTTAGAGTTCACAGGGTTTTCCTGTGGCTGAAGGGGGCTTAAGCCAGAGAGAAAGTGGATACACCTTTTAGGATCCCCCCCACTCTCCCCTGATTTTGACAGATTTGGAGACCCTCTGGTTCTGCTGTCAGATGCCCTGCTCAGATTGATCAGAATTCCTACCTCTATCCTAACAAGCTGTGTAGGCAAGTAAGTGTCTTAATAATCTCAGGTTCTTCAATCTTAGAATGGAGATAGTAATGGTATCTAACTATGGATTTTTGACAAGATCTCAGAACCCCTTACACATTAAGAAAACCTGGACACCTTTTTTATCCTTCTTATTTTTTTTATTTTGCTTTTTACAATTCCCTCTATATAAAAATATGAATAATACTACAAAGTTCAGTATACTTTAAAGTTTTCTTCAACAAGTTTATGGCTTTGCCACCTCTATGGTAATTGTGCTATTTACAAAGTCATTACAGGTTTTATTAAAAAAATATGTTTTCATAGTGCAGTGTAGGTGGTGTGGTTGGGTTCCTGAGCAGGGGGTTTAAGGTGGCAAAATTGTGCCGTCTTCTCTCTCTGTGACTGTACTGTTAATTTCATTTAAAGATTACATCAGAAATCCAAATTTGAGGCCACTGAGGATTATAAGGTCCTTGTAGACACTGAGCATAGTAATTCTCCAGTCCTGACTATCCCACCTGGGGTGAGAAAGGCTCTCGCTTCCCTCTCTCAGTAAGTTCAGTCCCCAGAGTGGAAGGACCCCTCATTCAGAATCCCAGATGTGGGGTGATTGTGATCCCAGAGCTGCAGCAACGCCCTGGCTGACTAACCCCCTTGTGCTGTTACAGAGTGTAAACTGCCTGTTACTTTTCCAAATAGGTACTTTTGGTGATACCTGGCTATGGGCTTCTCCTCCACTGAGGCACTGGAGTCAGGAAGCAACCATGGCTAAGAGCCTTCAGCAGACAACTCAAAGCCATCAGCTTGCCCACCTCCTTCCCACCCTCCCCTGGCCCTCAGTGATCATAAGCAGAGAAGGTGTGCCTGTTTAGTGGGACTGACCCTGGCTGTTTGAAAATGCCCTGTGTGTCTCTGAACTTAGCTTCTAAGGATACGTATCACAGCTTAGAGGCACAGACAGAAGAAAATGGATCACAGAGAGAAGGCAGCATGCGTTTATTTCTAAGCCATTTCTAAGGCCTGGCTCTACTTAGAACTTTTGTGATTTTCGCCAAATCACCTGACTACTGTGGGCCTCACTTTCTTCATCTGTAAAATGAGAAGACCATACCATATTAGAGGCTTTATGTTTGTTTGTTTGGTTTTTGGTTTAGAGCATCGAAGACTTTTCCACAATATCTGATACGTAAAAGAGAGAAACAGAAAATTGTTCCTGATGAAGGAGGGCCTAGAGCCCTGTCCTCTTGTCCTCTCTCCCCCTACATCCTGTAATGTCCCACAAAATCTTGTGGGTGCAAAAAACAGAATTATAGCTAAGGCACACCCAGATACAACATTCTGGGACTCAGGGTCTCTGGTCAAGGAGGGCCATGGGATAGACATTTGTTCCCTCACACTTGGCCTTTGTGACCATTGGGCTGGCCTCTAGTCTCTGGAGTATGCTGGTTTATGTCTGTGTAACGTCACGTATCCCTGGATCAGGATACAGGATGTGGCATGGCTGGGTGCTTCTTATAAGAGCTTCCACATCCTGTGAACGTTGGGTCTCCACCTGCCAACTGCTGAGATGAACCAGTAATCCTTTCAGAGAGCACAGGCTTTTATCAATGAGGAGGATTCAAGGCTTATTTTTTTTTTTCCTTTCCTCCAAATAACACTCCCACTGTTCAGGCTTAAATACCAAAACCTTATGGTTTGCAGAATCCGTGCCAAGAAGTCAATCATCAGTGAAACTGCAAAGATAATAGCTCCTATTGATTAAATCGGGAGAAGAATGGTTTGCCCTCCTGCAGGGGTCAGGGAAGATAAGGGCTGGAGTTTTCTAAAACATGCTTGATTTGCCTAAATTGGATAAAAGTACATAAAAACACTTATGTTCTTAAGAGAATTGGTGACCAATTCGGGAAAACCTCACAAAAATGAAAAGATTGGCTTAGATTAGTAAGGCATGAGAAATACAGAGTCTTTTCTAAAAGCATGGAGAATGTGTTATTTCAAACCTCGACAGTGAAGTAGCAGCTAACAGGAGTATGTCCACGTAGAGGATGACTATTATCTGCCTTACTAGACAGAGAGGAAGTCACAAAAGATCTTCAGTGCTCACTCTATGCTGGACACTGTGCAGGACCCTTTTGGACCACAATCTAATGTAATCCTTACCACAGTCCTGTGAGGTGGCTTTCATTGTCCCCATTTTACAGATGAGAAAATAGAGGTCAAAAGATGTTAAATAACTTGCTTATGATCACAAAATTAGTAATTTAGCTATTCAACTATCTACTAATTAGTACATATTAATTTGCTCTTACCACAATACTCTTACACAAAGAGATGTTGCCAGTCTGGTATGAAATGTCCTTGGAAATATCTCCTCCTTTTGCCATGATGAGGAGGTAGGAAAGAAGCTGAATCCATTAGTGGAGATCCTACATGGTCAAGGCTGATGGTTGTGTCTCTCTCTAAAGCTACTACTAACCTTTGACTCCATGGAGTCAAAGCTGAGACATACTGAATTTTTCTCACATATAAGTCAATCTTCCTTTTGGGGGAGGGGAAGCTTCTTTTTTTTTTTTTTTTTATTTTTTTTATTTTTGGGACAGAGAGAGACAGAGCATGAACGGGGGAGGAGCAGAGAGAGAGGGAGACACAGAATCGGACACAGGCTCCAGGCTCTGAGCCATCAGCCCAGAGCCCGACGCGGGGCTCGAACTCACGGACTGCGAGATCGTGACCTGGCTGAAGTCGGATGCTTAACCGACTGCGCCACCCAGGCGCCCCGAGGGGAAGCTTCTTAAACATCATTTTTTGTGTGTGTGAGGGAGAATTGCTAACATTAAACTTTTCACATAAAATAATCACCCTTTCTTTTAAAATATATGGCCTTGGAAGATAATATTTTTTAGGAAGTTTATTCATATTTCAAAATATTTTATCTGTTTTTATTATCACTCTATCGAGAAGCTGAACATGTGGTTATCTGAAGGAATAGATCTTGAGGCCGAGTACGGAATTCCTCAGAATCATCACAATCACTAAATGAGCTTGCGAATTGAAATTATCTTTGCCATAGTCTAAGAACCGAGTAGTAATTAGTGTCCAGGGACACATGGGGAATAATTTTACTCTTAGCAGTGCCAAGAAACTATTCATTTGTCATCGGTCCCAAATTATACTCAATCAGCAATTCAAAGTCAGGTTAGAAAAACCAAGGGACATAGAGCTAACTTTCTATAAAAATTAATACTGTAAAATGAAACCTATATTTCTGGCAGTTTAACTGTGAGCAGCAGTAAGATGAAGCTATGAAAATATTGAATGTAAATGCCGTCAAGATCTGCCTTAATCCCACCACTTCCCCACCTTTTGCTTCTTTGCCTGAAATGCTGCCTTGGCTGCCATGCTTCTCTTCCCAAGCTCCCTGAAGTCTGGGTATTGGAGTGCTTGATGAGCCCTTTTGGAAGGTGAACCACAGTAGTCCATAATACTGCAAACAAGGGGCCATTATTCAAAGAGCCAAAGTAGGTGGCAACAGGAACAGGGTTAAGCGGAGCTGTGGTTGGAGTCCTTCATGGAGGGCCCTCAGATACAGACAATTAGCTTTTCCTCATGAAGTCACCTGCATGAAATACCCATTCCTAGGACAAGTGGTTAATACCAGAAGCCCTGCCTTCTACTGTGGTTTTGTGTTAAGCATTTTTCCCACCTGGGATGCTGTTTTCTTTTTCTTTTCATATTTTGCGATCTTATATGATTTGAGGTTCCTGCCATACTGTGCACCTGACTTCAGGTCCCCTTTAAAGAATCTGTGCCATTTTTAGCTCAGGACATAGGAGGGGACTGGGGCCACTTGCACTGAGGAGGGTATGCGTGGTTTGTCTACTTTCTTTCCCACCTGCTGCTGGGACAGGGCAAGTCAAGGAGGTCTGCACAAACCAAACAACCCTTTTGTCTCTGCTGTAGGTGGCAGGTTGATCAGAGACCCAGTAGACAAACTAGAAGTGGGTCTTTGCAAGGTCTCAGTGGATAAACATCCTGTTCTTGACAAAGCTCACTGACTATGGTGTGTGATTTCTATGGCCAAGTGGCAGCCAAGCCCTATCAGTAAATAAGGAAACAGTAGAAAGTGTGCTTATCTAGGTAAAAGGTGAAGCCAGAGAGAGGTAAGATGAAAAACAAATCAGGTTTCACAGACCTGAGTACCAGGTAGCATGAGCTACTAGGAGATATGTAGGCAATAGAAACAGACCTGGATTTGAATCCCAGTTCTTCCACTCACTAAAAAGTTCACCTTGCATTTCAGATCCATTTTTAGTGTCTACCTAGAGCACTGTACTGGAAAGACTCTAAGGCAGATGATCTCAGGTTTAACAGGCAAAAAGAGCCATAATTGATTAATGATGTCTGTACCAGATTGAAGGAAGGAAAATGGATTCATGTGGGTGTCATTATCTAATGTTGTAGGCACTGAGTTCTCCAAGATTCTGCTCCATACTAAAGTTCTGTATGTACTAAAGTACGTGTGTGTGTGTGTGTGTGTGTGTGTGTGTGTGTGTGTGTGTGTGTGTGTGTGTATGGTCTAAGGGGAGGTTAATGCAACCCTATTAAAATGTGCATGACATCATCATGGCTTAAAATTTCAAAAACAACAATAAAAACATTATTTGTATGTTACAGTCTATTACTGCTGTAGAGTTTTTAAATCTTCATAGTGTCTTATGCCCTTTCTGTTGTTGATTTGCATGTTTGCTTTAATTTATGGTGGTTTTGAAAATTGTCTTTTGAGTTTAGTTACCTCACATGACTCTCATATTCAAAAACTTAGCTTTCATTTGTCTTGACTCTAAGTTTCAATGTAGAGAAATAGATTTCTCCATTAATAGAAACGCTATCAATTCACAAACACAGCAATTGAAATCAGCAGAAAGAGCAAACTTAGTTCTCATTTTTCATGGAAAGACTATTGAATATATTGTCTAAGAGTGATCTTCTAACAAGAAAAGGAAGAGTTGATGTTTGATAACGTTCAGTCATTTCTGCAGGTTTAGTTTGTTTTGTTAATGAAATCTTTGTATTTTAATTTTCAAGCCCATGTTTTAAAGAAAAAAAAACAACAACAACACCTCTTTGAATCTGGCCTACAGATTGCTCATCTGGATAGACTCTGTAATGCAGGCGCCTCTGCCTGGCAAGCAGAGCGGCTGTTCAGTTTAATAAGCTATGGGATTGCAGTGGTCTCTCTCAGAAGGCAGTGCCTTTGGAAATCTCCTGTAATGCTTCTAACGGCCCATAAGTTACTTATATATTTAATATCACCCTTGTCTTTCTCCCCTCCCTTCTTTTTCTTTCCAGAAACAGAGTTGTCAGTCACTGCTGAGTTAGTGCCTACCTCATCATGGAACATTTCAAGTGAACTCGACAAAGGTACACAATGGGGATGCACTGGGGAGGAGGAGGGGGGAGGCGTGAAACTCCATTTTTAATCCTGGCATGGCCTTCTTTGAAATCAGCTGCTTTTTAGATCATTAGAAGGAGGTGGGGGCCAAAATAAACCCCTTGCTTACTTTGTGATTATTTAATGTTTGATTACTTGGAATTCTATGATTTCTGGAGAGGGTTTTTTTTTTACTCTTTCCTTTCCCTTCTTCCTCTAAAATGTTCCATATGGTAAAAATGCTTCAAGATGTGAAATAGGGTTGTTTCTGACCTTCCTGACATTGCATCTAGTGGATCTTATTTAGGGGATTTGATTCTGCCTGAGCCAGGATTGATCAGAGCTGTTTGCTGGGTGACCTTTTACAGTGAGTATTTGATGTGCTTGCAGGGTTCAGGGCAGAGTATTTGGAATGTTTGTAATTGCCTGTGCGTACAGATGGCAGCTTCCTGTGTGCACGTGGGGAACAGGTTCCTGCTATGAAGTTGTTGTAGTATTAATTAAGCTCCACCATATGCTAAGCTCTGGTTACTCAATAGAGACCCTGTGTTCTGGAATGGTAAATCAGGACACCTTCAAAGCCCCTGCAGTGTGGCTCATCTTACCTTTCTAGCCTTATTTCTCTTTAGCCCCCTTTATATCCTTTTATGCATCTCCAGCAATTTATATTTATATTTTTTAATTTAAATTTATATTTCTTCTTATATACCCTGTGCTTTTCTGCCTCTCTCCTTTTGCCTAAGCTATTCTTTCCATCTGAATCACCCCTTTTGTTCTTTGCCAGTGCCCATTTTCTCCCTTCTGCACGCCACAAATTACTTATCCTTCAAGACTGAAAACAACACATTCTATATTAGCCACAGTCTTATCTAATCCCTCAGCAGGAAGTGGCCTTTCCTTCTTTGGAACTCCCATAGACCTTTTCTCTGTTCTTAACATTTTCTGTGTTATATCATGGTGATTTATACACCTGTCTGTGTCATTCTTATGCCTGAAAGCTCCTTGTAAATAGGATTTCTATCTTATTCTCGTTCTTGTTCTTTTTTCTTTGTCTCCATTGCAAAATCTAACACAGACTCTTGTTCATAGGAATCCTCAATAAATGTGTGGAATAATGAGTGACAACTTAGGCCATATATGTGGATGGACACCTCTGTATATATATGTGCAAAACATGCAGGAAACTTATTCTACTTTACTTCAGGCATGATTCTAGGTTCTGGGATTATAGTGATAAAAGCTCAAAAATCATTGTCCTTTATGTCAGATGCCTTTTATAATCAGCTCTCTTTTGTCTGCTCATGTGTTCACTGTGAGTTGTATTTCCTCTCTGAAGAGAGAGAACCTTATAAAATAGTAATAGGCAAGGTTATTCTGAGCTGAGATCAAGAGTCAGATGCTTAACCAACTGAGTCAACCAGGTAACCCATATTCTGATGGTTATACTTTATTAGGCATTTTAGGGTGGCGGGATAAGGTGAAATATCTTTTCACTTTAAGTAGGAGGACATTTAGAATAATTTTCTATTGTTAAATTTACTTTGGACATTCTTTTTCTACTTTAGGATTGGAGCAGGGACTGTATATTATTCCCTTCCATGTCCTGCACTAGGCACAATGCCTAGGAGGCAATAGATTTTCAACAAATATTTTTACATTTTTTTAATGTAAAAGAAGACGTAAAACACACTAAATCTTAACTCAGTACTCACTATGTGACAAGTACTGTGCAAGGTGCTTTCAAGAATGTGAACTTGGGGTGCCTGGCTGGCTCAGTCGGTAGACCATCCAACTCTTGATATCAGGGTCATGAGTTGAAACCCCACATTGGGTGTGGAGCCTACTTAAAAACAACGTGAACTTAATCGGCAAACTCTTTATGGCACCAACAGTAAAAATGATATCATTGTACACTACATGTTGTTGATCAGGTTCTAATTATGGCTATAAAAGAACATCAGTATCTGCTAAAAAGGCAGCAGAGCCACCAGTCAAGAATCTAGCTTGCCAGACTTTGAATTTCTACCAGACCAGGACTGTAATTAGCAGTGGTTGCCCTTCAAGAAAGTAGTGTTGGGGCGCCTGGGTGGCGCAGTCGGTTAAGCGTCCGACTTCAGCCAGGTCACGATCTCGCGGTCCGTGAGTTCGAGCCCCGCGTCAGGCTCTGGGCTGATGGCTCAGAGCCTGGAGCCTGTTTCCGATTCTGAGTCTCCCTCTCTCTCTGCCCCTCTCCCGTTCATGCTCTGTCTCTCTCTGTCCCAAAAATAAATAAACGTTGAAAAAAAAAAACTTTAAAAGAAAGTAGTGTCAACAGTAGTGAACCTACTTGCTACAAAGCTGGACTAAGGCAAACTTTTTGTGTGTCCAACATGAACCTTCCAGAGGGCATGGATGGCTTTCCAGAGCTTCTTGGTATCATATTTCTCTAGAAGATAATTAGTATATGGTCTTTCATTCCCATTTAGAGTGAGAGAAAACTGATTAATTCTTTTATTCATCAGCCAAATCTTTTTTGCTTCCTACTCTGGTCTGGGCACTGTCTGAAAAATTAGTAGTGAAAGATGAATGAGACAAAGGTCTCTGTCCTCTGTGAACACAGAGTCAAGTGGAAAGGACTGGTATCTAAATGTATAATCAAAGCCTTCTGGTCAATTTGATAGATTGAGCTGTCAAGGCACATTCCCCCCTGATTACAGAGAGATGCTGATGAAAATATACAATGTAAAAAAAAGATCATTGCCAGGCTGGCACACAAAAAAGATAAATCTCCAGGTGCCAGAAGAGCAAACTCAATGGTAGAGCAATGATCAGCAAGAAGGAATTAAAAGATTTTTATAAAAATATGGGCGGGGCGCCTGGGTGGCGCAGTCGGTTAAGCGTCCGACTTCAGCCAGGTCACGATCTCGCGGTCCGTGAGTTCGAGCCCCGCGTCAGGCTCTGGGCTGATGGCTCAGAGCCTGGAGCCTGTTTCCGATTCTGTGTCTCCCTCTCTCTCTGCCCCTCCCCCATTCATGCTCTGTCTCTCTCTGTCCCAAAAATAAATAAACGTTGAAAAAAAAAATAAATAAAAAATAAAAATAAATAAAAATAAAAATATGGGCAATGAGTATGGTTCTTAGGGGCTAGAGTTTCAATACCCTTTGGAGATCAGAACTGAGGTCATAGGAAACCACCTCACTGCTTAAGCTGTTAGTGAGGACCAAGCATGCAAGAAGGAGAATTCTGCTGAGGATATGTGTGGCAGTCCACAAACCACCCTGGGACATTGGGATCACTCACAGGAAATACAAGCCCCAACCTGTGCTGTGTGGGGGTTGGGGGTTGAAGTTCTTCTCATGTAGTATACAAGCCACAAACCAAGAAGATAATATAAAAACTTGGTCTGGAATTGATTAAACTCTGAGACCCTGACAGGGGACAACCTACAACCAGCTCACAAACTGTCTCACCATCACAGTACGTGTTCCATTCCCACCAAAAACAAAAGTTCTAAAATCAAAACCACTAAATAAGACCGGCAAACTCCTACTGATGTTAAGTTTACTTTTAAAAATTATAGTACATGCAGGAGAAGAATAAAAGAAAGCCACCATTAGCAAGAGCCAGTAGACAAAACACATGGAAAAGCTCATACTTGGAAACTAAAGACAATAGACCAATTTGAGAGAGAACGTATGTTTAAAATATTTCATGGGAGGGGTGCCTGGGTGGCTCAGTTGGTTAAGCGTCCTACTCTTGATTTTGGCTCAGGTCATGATCTCAGTTGTGAGATCGAACCCCACTCCAGGCTCAGCACAAAGTGTGGAGCCTGCTTCAAATTCTCTCTTTCTCTCTCTCTCTCTCTGCCCCTCCCCTGCTTGTTCTCTCCCTCTCTCAAAATAAATAAACGTTAAAAAAAAGTTTCATGGGAGGGGAGCTTGAGTGGTGCTCAGTCGGTTAAAGTTGTGACTTTTGATTTCAGCTCAAGATCTCACAGTTCTTGAGTTTGAGCCCTGCATCAGGCTCTGCACTGACAGCTCAGAACCTGCTTGGGATTCTCTTCCCCTCTCTCTCTCCCTTTCTCTGTGCCCCTTCTCCACTCATGATCGATCTCTCTCTCTCTCTCTCTCAAAATAAATAAACATTTAAAAAATGTTTCATCGGGGGGGGCACCTGGGTGGCTTAGTCGGTTGAGCGTCTGACTTCAGCTCAGGTCATGATCCCATAGTTTGTGAGTTGGAGCCCCACGTCAGGTTCTGTGCTGACCACTTGCTCAGAGCCTGGAGCCTGCTTCAGATTCTGTGTCTCCATCTCTCTCTGCCCCTCCCCTGCTCATGCTTTGTCTCACTCTGTTTCTCAAAAATAAATAAATGTAAAAAAAATTTTTTTTAAGTTTCATGGGAAACTTTATACATATGTACATACATAAAATTTTTTGTGGAGATGAGGAATTGGAAGCCATAGGTCAAGTACAAGATAGTATGATTTTTAAAAGTAGATTTTAAAATAACTATGTAGAAATTCTGGAATTGAAAAATAGAGTTATAGAAATTACAAGTTCATCAAGTGGGTTAAACAGTGGATGCATTCAGCTGAAGAGGGAAATAGTGAACTGGAAGACAGATTTGAGATAATATGGCAGTTAAGAGAACAAACTCTGGGACGGAGGTAACTAAGTTTGAATCCTGTATCTGCTACCTACATTCTATGTGACTCTGAGCAAGCCACTCAACCGATCTGTGCTTTGGTCTTCTCATTTGTAAGATGAGATAATAAAGGGTAATGACTTCATATGGTTGTTGTGAAAGTTGACCTGGCTAGCAAATCTGATAAACTAATTGGAGAGTAAGAAGTAACAGCTGGTTTTGGTTAATATGATTATTACTTTGGGCTTTATAGTAAAAAAAAATCATAGGTACTTTGGCAGGCTTGTAGGGAAAGCATATTTTAGAGATTTTAGATCTTGTTCAACCAGCCCACACCCGTTCTGGCCTTCCATATGTGAATGTTCACCCACACCAGCACCACACTTCTTAGCTTGATGATCAAGGTTCTCCATGGGCTTACCTCTGCTGATTCCTCTCACCTATCCCTACCCCCATACTTTAAATACTTATCTTTTTTTTAAGTTTTTTATTATTTATTTTGGGAGAGAGCCAAGGGGAGGGGCAGAGAGAGGAGAGAATCGCAAGTGGGTTCCGCGCTGTCAGCACAGAGCTCAATGCAGGGCTCAAACCCTAAACTGCGAGATCATGACCTGAGCCAAAATCAAGAGTTGAAGAGTCGGACACTCAACCAACTAAGCTACCCAGGGCCCTACTTTATACTCCACTTATTTCAACAGCCTGCTTCTAATTCCCTAAATATCTGGCTCTACTTCAGTCTCTGCACCTTTGTTCATGCAGTTTCTTCTGACTGGATTGCCTCTAACCTCATTCTCCTCCTGGCTAACTCCTTCCTTACTTAAGCAGTGCCTTAAGCATTCCCTCACCCCCTTTTTCCCACAGGGCTTCTAATGGGCATAGTGCTGAATAAGATAGGCTGTATCCCTACTTTGCTGGACCTTGTATTCTAGAGAGAGAGATGATGAATGAATGCTTTCGTCAGTCTCATCGACCATGCCATCAACAGTGCCCCTGAATGCTTCACATGTGGGCTACCATATCACCCCATGTCTATCTTGATCACAGTCCTTACCATGCTGTATTGAAATTATCTATTTCGTGCCTGCCTTTTTTAAAGTCAGGGGCTCTCTTATCTATTGGCATGTTCTTATTGCCCAACGCAATGTATGGTATGCAGTAGGAAACATGATTCTAAATTGTTTGGGTTCATATCTCAGCTATGTCAATTCATAGCTGCTGCAGGTGAATACCTACTGTGTGTGAGGCACTTGCTAATAAGCATGTTGCATGCATCATTTGAATTCATACCACCTTGTATGGTAGAAGAGAAAGGCAACTGAGGCTTATCAGGCTTAAAGGAGTTGGCTGAAGGGCACCCGTGGTGAGTGGGAGTGCCAGGATTTCCACCAAAGCCTCTAGGCCAAGTCCAGGGATCCATGTTCAACATGGCAGCTGGTTACACTGTCTCCTATGCATTCATATCCCCTCCTCCTGTGGGGTAAGTTTCATCACATGCAGAAGCAGTAAAATAAACCCCATCATTTGATATTCTTTAATGTCTTTCTCTTCACCTAGCTGCTCTGTTCCACCTATCAACTCCACCCTGGTTCCCCAGCCTCACTCAGGTCCTGTTTTTCTGTTAAATGAGTCCAGTCAGTGGCATTAAACAGTTACCTGTTTATCCTTTCCAACAGGAAATGAAATTTAAAAGAGACAAGGCCACCCGGGAAGAGCCGTTGAAAGCTACTATTGATGGGGCAGGGGGGTAATTTCTGAAACAAATGCTTTAGAACCAAGTACCTTCTAAAATAAATGGATCTACAGGGGCCCAACCTCAGCTTCCCTAGGGGGGGTTTGGGATGGGGTGTGATGAGGGCCTCTTTCCCCTTCTTCCATTTTCAGTCACATGAGGTCTCAGAGGTTCTCTGTAGAAAGCCAAATGTTTCTTTTGGAGAAAGGACTGGAAATTGCACCCGTAGGTAGCAGAAAGGGAGGGAGCCTCCTACTTAAAAAAATACTGAGGCCTGCTTCCAACTGTAAATAGTTCTCTGTGCTGACAGACTAGATTTGGGGGTATTTTTGTCCTGGTTTGCTTTTTTAAATGGAGACCTGGCTTTCTCTACTACCTTAAAGCTTTACACATAGTAGGGAAGTATACAGTGTGGTTCTTATGAGCATGAGCTCTGGAGTTACTAGGACTCTGAGCTTCATTTTGCTCACCTCTGGAGTGGGGGCATTTGTATCCATCACCTAAGTCTTTTCCTGGCCAGCAGACACATCTATGGGCCACACTTGTGTGTTGTGCCAAGGGCATCTGTTTGCATGGTCATAATAGACAGATGGATACATGCTGGCCTCAGTCCCTTAGCCCACCTCTTCCCTGAGAGCTTGACTGTAAAGAAATGTGACCAGGTTCTCTGGTTCAGGAGTGATTGCTTCCTCTTGTCCCCTTTTTCTGTTACTGGATTTATCTGTGGCACTTAGAGAGTCTATTTAAATGATAGTGACTGGCCTGTAGTTTGGACCTTAGTTCACAGCTAGCTCAAATGAGGTAGCTGCATGCTTTTCTTATGCTCCTGATTGTATGGATTTGGAGCAGTGGCAGCGGGTGAAGAACAATGTAAGGATGAACTGGATCAGGAGTGTTAGTACTTGGCAGGCTCAAGAACAGTCCCCCTAGGACTGGGGTCTCTGAGAGCTTATGTCCCATCTTCAGAACTGGTAGTTGGTTGGAAAAATTCCTCGTGGAATCCCTAGGGTGGCCCTGCAATGTTTAAGAGGCCTCAATTCAGCAGGTGTCAGCCTTGTTGGGCAGGAAGACCGTCCTCTGCCCATTGAGGTCTTTCTAGCTGGACTTAGAATCAAATTAACATGAGACAGATTAACAGGAGAAAATCAAATTTAATAGGTGTAATCCACACAGACATGAGATTCTAAAGACAATGAGGCAACATGAAGCTTATAGAAGCTAAGGAGAGCGGTAGGGCCTAAGGATACAAAAAGGAGGAAGGCCATTGTGCAGGAAGGTGAAAGGAGATGTTTAGAAAAACAAGATTGCCCTATTATGCAGATAAGTTTCTTAGGTAAAGGGGAGTCTCTGTTAGTAGCTCTCTTCCTGTTGCAGGCTGTCTTCTCCAGTGTAAATTTAAGCAGTTGAGGATCAGAAAGAGAGGTTTTCCCACATCTGCTGGGTTTTGATTACCTTTAACTCAAAATAATGTCCATGCCACAGTGGCCCATCTTGGGGCAGCCTATTCTTGGCTCCTACAGCCTCAAGCAACATCTTCCTAATACTGATGGTAGCATTTTCTTCAAAGAACAGATATCATCTTGCCAAAATCAGTAACAGAAACACTTGGAGCCTCTGGAACCTCATATGGAAAATGGGAGAAGAGGCATCAACCCCAAAGGTCCTAAGAGCTTAAGAAGTATGAAGCCCCATCGCCCTCTCCAGTACAGATGAGCGCTTGTTTCTGGTAGTTCTTGTGCTTTCCACTCCTCCTCCTTATGCCCAAGGGGAGGGAAGTATAATATGGGAAAGAACACGTGACAAGGAACCTAGAATCTGGTCCCAGTTCAAGTCTGCCAACAGGTCAGCGATCTGTCGAGTAAGCTCTGGACCTCAGTGTTCTCATCTGTAAAAAGGGAGGTATCCACCCTCGTTCTGGCTGCCTTACCCATTATGAGGCCCCAGTGTTGCATGGTCTAGAACAGTAGTCAGTAGACACCTGTGGCTATTTGAATAGTTGAAATGTGACCAATCCAAAATGAGATAGATGTAGTATAAGTGGAAAACACTCAGTGGATTTCAAAGGCTTGGCATGATAAAAGACTTTAAGATATCTTATTAATAATTTTCATACTGACTACACATTAAAATGATAAATATTCGTGTATTGAACTAAGTGAAATATATTGTAAAATTAATTTTACGTAATCCTTTTTATTGTGGCTACTAGACAATTTAAAATTACACATGATCTTCCTTGGGTAGCTTGTGTTATATTTCCATTCAAAGGTGCTGCCCTAATGAAAAAACAGTTGAAATCTTAGGTAAATATCTGAGCCTGTGTTTCCTCCTTATAGCATGAAGAGATGTTCTATTGTCCAGTCCAGCTTTAAAATTCTCGGAACTACTTTTCATGAAAAGAAATTTTTCTAAAAGTGATTCTGGATGTGTATATACTACTTTAAAATATCTAAGTGTAAGGGGTTATTGTTACCAATTATAATCTGATCATTAACTTTAAAAAAAAAAGGCAATATTTTGAGTAAGGTCCCTTTTGTGGAGAAAAATTTTCAAATTAGAAGCCCGAAGCACAGGACTGGGTACTCAGTTGGTTGAGCGTCCGACTTCAGCTCAGATCATGATCTCACAGTTCCTGGGTTCAAGCCCCAAGTTGGGATCTGTGCTGACAGCTCAGAGCCTGGAGCCTGCTTCAGATCCTGTGTCTCCCACTCTCTCTGTCCCTCCCCCACTCGTGCTCTGTCTCTCTCTCTCTCTTTCTCTCTCAAAAGTAAATAAACATTAAAAAAAATTAAAAAAAGAAGTCCGAAGCACAAAGGGATTATACTTCTATAATTACATAAAGGACGGGGGCAGAATCCCAGAGCAGCTCAGGAAATTGCAGCTTTGGGGCAGTAGTTGCGCAGATTCAAACAGGGCCCTGAGGATCGATCCATCATTGCCTCTCTCTCTTTCAAACTCCACCTTGCACTGCTCTCCCATGCCCACTATGCACCAGATGCACTCGCTTCCTTTAGGCTTCTCCAGCAAGCCAAGCTCTTTTCTTGACCAGGAGCATTTGACATGCTGTTCCTTCTACCCAGAATCCTCTTCCTTTTTTCAGATCTTGGGCACAATTGTCATCCACTCAGATAAGCTCTTCCTGACCATACAAAGCTAGTCTCAACCATGAGTTTCCTTTTCTGTAATAGCGGTTAATTAAAAAAAAAAATCTGTTCTAGGCCTGGAAGCAGTGAGAAGAATATCTTCTTGATAGGAAAGTAGGGGGCTGCTTGCCAGCTCTGCTGGGTCTGCTTTGTCCCTTGCTAACTAACTATCCCTTGTTAGTTAGGTCCCTTCACCTAGAACCCAGGATGGGAGCATGTGACGTGAAATCAGTTCCCCTCCAAACAAGCTGTGCTCTCCAGGACTCTTGTTAATCTGTTTTACTTGATAAGTCTATTTTTTTCAGTGAAGGAACCTCCAAAACGAGGCCTATGGAATTCTGTCATAAAATACAGGGAAAATGCCCCTTTATGGTCAATTTTGCTTCTGCAAATACTGCTCAAAGGGGAGGGGCTGCCGGTGGGCACCACCACAGGAGCAGAAGGGTAGCCTTACCACTCAGGGGTCTTTCCAGCTCCAGCTCTTGGTGCCAGAGCTTAGGATGTCCCACAAAAGACCAGCTTGGCTGTGAGAGGAGAACAGAGCTCCCTGCTCCCAGCAACTACGGCCCAGTTGAAGAAGAGGAACAATCAAACAAGCTTGGAAATGTTTATGCTCCTGTTTTTACCATTTAGAATTGGGATAGAGATGAATCTACCTCCTATCATGGGTCTCAAATTCCTTACTCCCTTGGTACCACTTGCAGTAGTTGCTGGCTAAGACCAGGCACACTCTTGGACGCATAATAATCAGGAGGCAGCAGAGAAAGAGTTTCTTGATTTGCTCAGGCCATCCTTTTCCTTGCCAGCATGTCTTTTAGTTTGGATTCAAACCTGCCTGCTAAGGGAACCTACTCTTCACCCACTTCAGAGATGGTATTGGAGTTTGGTCTCAGGGTTCTTCTAGAAATTTGTGGACTGAGGTCCTGTTCGAAGAGATCATAGGCCTTTCTAGTCCCGGGCCTATGGCTTTGGTCAAGCTTTGCTCAAAAACTCATAGGGACTTTTAGACTTAGAGGCCTTTTGGCTAAGGGCAGGAGAAGAATGATCATAGAAAGTGCTTTGCCATCTGGCTCCTGCCTCAGCTCCCACAGATCCTGACCCTCTGCTCCTGCTTGCTGTGTTGTAGAACCAAACCAGTAATTGTTTCCCACCTTATTTCAGGACTCTGTGAAAATTTTGGTGCTTGCTATGATGAGAGTACCCTTCTCAAGCTTTTGTCATCCCTGTAAACCCCATTCAGACCTCACCTCTTCAAAGAAGGCTTTCCTGACATCATAGGTGACCATGCCTTACTCCGTGGGGGACGTGGGGAAGCCCCCCACACTGCTGGGTGATGCTTATTTTTATGTTTTTCCTCTCCTTCCCTTCTTCCTCATGCAAGAAATACTCAATAAGCATCTTCTTCATTTTAACAAGAGGATCTTCTTTGGAATGTCCTCATGGATCTTCCATTCTTATCAGGAGGGCCAGCTAGGAGGAGCATTGTGGAGAGTGGGGGCAGCAGAACAGCTTGCCAGGAATCTTGAGACAGCAGTTATGTCTTATTTATGTGTCCCTGTAGCTCCGACTCTAGTACAGGTGTTTGAATACATAGAGAAATAAACAAGTGAGTAGTGGAAAACAGAACACCAAAGTTGAAAGGTACTTTAGAATCATTGTTTGCAAACTTCGGTGGGCATCAGAATCACCTGGGAAGACCCAGGTTCACTGAAGCAGAGGAAACCCTAATCTTCTGTATCTTCACCAACTTCCTGGGTGATTCTGATGCCCACCAAAGCCCGAGAACTGCTGATAGAGCAGTAGCTCTTAACCTAAGCTGTAATTGTAATTATCTGGGGAGTTTTAAGAGTTATTAATGTCAGGGTCTGTCCCTCACCCCAATTCTGATTTCGTTGTTCTATACAGTCTATACTTGAAAAGTTTCCCAGGTGATTCTAGCTTGCAACGAAGTTTGAGGACCAGTGATTTCAAGTTCTTCCAGGCTAATCTGCACCGTAGTTGGCTTCTTCCATAACGTTCTCTAACAAGTGATTTATCCATGTGCAGAAGCTTGGAACTTTCTCCACTTCTGTCCTTAATTTTCTGAGGTGGCATAGAGAAGAACTGGGTTTGGAGGAAGAAGTCCTTGGTGTATAATTTAAACTCTGTGGCTAACTCAGGTTCTTGAAAATTGAGCTTTGGTTAAATGGGGTGTAAATGGAGAGAATACCCGTCTTCCACTATTTTGAATACCGAATGTAATGACATGTCAAAGGGCTGAGCTCAAGTCCCTGCCCTGTTAAATAAATAGAGAGATAAATAGATAGATACTAATACTGAAAACATTTTTAAATGTCTGAATGGGTTGGCATAACTCCATCACTTCTTCTCTATGGCCTTCAGGAGTAATACCTCCCTGCCCCCATCTATTGAGGGCTTTTCATCTGCCATAAGTCATGTTAAGAGACTTACATGCATTGTCACACTTAATCCTCATAATAATTCTAAGAGATAGTGTGTCCATTTTGCAGATGGGGGAGAAAAAAAAGCCTTTGAGAAGTGTCATGGGCTGAATGGTGCCCCCCACCCCCACAAGATATGTCCGTGTCCTAATTACCAGAACCTATGAGTTTTACCTTATCTGGAAAAAGGGTGTTTGTAGATGTAAATTAAGGATTTTGAGAAGAAATTATCTTGCATTATCTGGATTGGCCCTAGATACCTGCAAGTGTTTTCATAAGATAAAGGCAGAAGGAGATTTCATACATACCCACAGAGCAGAGGGTGATGTGAAGACTGGAGAGGCAGCCACAAGCCCAGGAATGCTGGGGGGGCCTGGAAACTGGAAGAGGCAAGGAATGGATTCCTTCCCAGAGCCCCTAGGGGGATCATGGTCCTGTCTGATTTTGGACTTCTAGCCTCAGAACTGAGAGTGAATACATTTCTGCTTTTTTAAGCCACGGAGTTTGTAGTAATTTGTTACAGCAACATCAGGAAACTGATAAAAAGCAATTTCAGCAATTTGCCCAAAGTTGTAAAGCCAGGAAGCCAGAATTCAAACCCATGTCCTTGACCAGTATACTATATGGCCTCTAACTAAATTGGAATTTGTAATAAAATTCCTTAGATTCATTTACTCAGCAAATGGTTATTGGTTATTGGTTATTGGTTATTGGTTCAAAGCCTGTACTGGGGGCTGAAGATGTACTAGTGAACAAGACACAAACAGTCTGTAATTTAGTGGAAGAGAGACTTTAACAGTGAATTTCACATATACTAAAAATAATTTCATTTTAGCAGTGAGAGATGCTTTAAAGGAGAAGTATGAAAACACACCTACATAAAAACAGCCTGTTACCCTGGAACAAAGGATTTTCACATCCTCCCTGCCTAGGCCCTACTAATAGCCACCTGAGGTAGGAGTCAGTCCTTCGTCTTCTCTGGCTTGTCTCCTGGGAACTACCATGCCTCTATCTCTGTTTTAGCCCTCCTGAGCTTGCAGGAGAAGTTAGTCCCCAAACAGGGCAAGTCCCTTGTTGGGATAAGGACCCACAACAGGAGGAAGGCAGTGAGGCCTTCAGCAGGCAGTGAGCTCTGCAATCCATTACAGACATCATTATGAAGCAGTGGAGTGTGGGGAAACTGTTTTTAGACAAGGTTGGAAAATTTTGCATTCCTGTGCCAAGCAAGATTTCCTGTAGGGCTATGAGAAGCTCACTAATCATCTCTTTAGTTCCAAGCGATATTACTTCAGGGCAGTTCCTGTCAAGGCCCTATGCTTAAATATCTCTTTGCCTGGGTTTATTCCATCAAATGCTTCATTTGCTTTGAAAAAAGCTCCGAGACTTAGCTGGTCCAGCAGCTTAGGGAGTATAACTCACCACATGCCTTGGAGGGCTCCTCGCTCTGCCCCCAATTGTTGCAACTAAGACGAACTTATTTTCTGTTTTCTGCATATGATTCCATTTTATGTGGGTCCGAAGTCAGACCTGACCAACTCCAGCCACTGGAATATGCTTATGCAGAATGCAGAATGACTTGCAAGAATTTTCCATCCATGGCCGTTGTCTTCTGAACTCAGCTGAGTTTTCCCAGAGATCCTGCCCAGATCTCTAATGTCCAAATTTTCCCCAACATTTATATTCACTCATTCACTCCACAGATACTTATTGAGTGCCAGCTGTGTGCTGGGCACTGCTCTAAAGCTACAGTGGTAGAAACACAAAATTCCTCTTCTTTGAACTTCACATTATGGTAGAGTTAGCAAATCTCTGTGTGGGAAATACTATCACAGCTAACACTTCCTGAATGCCTGTTCTGTCCTTCGTGCCATACTAGACACTTGAATCACAACATCATCCCATTACAAAAAACTTTTAATGTTTATTTTTGAGAGACAGAGACAGAGTGCAAGTGGGGGAGGGGCAGAGAGAGAGAGGGAGACACAGAATCTGAAGCAGGCTCCAGGCTCTGAGCTGTCAGCACAGAGCCCGACACGGAGCTTGAACTCACAAACTGTGAGATCATGACCTGAGCCGAAGTCAGATGCTTAACTGACTGAGCCGCCTGGGCGCCCCAACATCATCGCATTTAATCTACCATAAAAACCCTGGAGTTAGGTACTATTGTGTCCATTTTATGACTGGGAAATCAAGCTTACAGAGGTGACGTGACTCAGCTAATAAATGACAGAGCCAGGATTCAAATCCAGGTTTTTCTGACTACAATGTCCATATTCTCAGTGACTACCAAGTTCTAAAATAATAATCTATGTTTATAGGGAGGAAAAATAGAATGAGGTTATAAGCTTTTTAGCTTATAAAATATCCTTTCTGGAAGAGGATATTCTTCATTACCCTTAGGTGATTTTTTTTATTTGTGTTTTCGTTCTACTTTCCACACTTTCTTCAGTAAATATCCTACACTCCTGTAGTCAGATAAAATATAAGTAAAATACATAAGAAAATAAGAAAACTCATATATACCCCCAAACAATTGAAAACCAGTACTCAAACAGATTCATGGACATGCATGTTCATGGAAGTACTATGTATAAGAGCCAGGAGGTAGAAAGAGCCCAAAAGCCCATTAGTGGATGAATAGACAGACACGGTCTGAGATAGACATACAATGGAATATTACTCAGCCATAAAAAGGAATGGCATACGGATACATGCTACAACATGGATGAACCTCAAAAATGTTACTGAATGAAGGAGGCCAGATACAAAAAGTCCCATGTCCCATTCATGTAAAAAAATATTTATAATAGTTAAATGTACAGAGACAAAAAGTAGAGGTTGCCAGGGACTGGGATAAGGGGTAACAGGGAACAACTGCCTAATGGGTATAGGATTTCCTTTGGGGGTGACAGACATGTTTTGGGGCTAGATAGAAATGGTGGCTACGTAATATTGTGAGTGTCCTAAATGCCACTAAATTATTTATTCACTTTAAAACGGTTCATGTTATATGAATTTTGCCTCAATAAAGCAAAACAAAAACAAAAACACCAAATCAATAAAATAGACACGTTGATAAGCTTTAGCATGCTATTCTTACGTACTGCTAGTGCCGTGAGGGCCACACAGGTGAGTTTGACATGTCCATGCTGAAATTGTTTTCACTTAGTGCTATTGCCCCTAACCCACGTCAGAGCCCTGCCATGGCCACTAACTGATAGAGTAACCTTGGGCCAGTCCCTCAACCTCTCAGAACTTCGGGGCTCTCACTTGTCACGCAGGAGTAATAATGTCCTCTGAGATCAATTTTACATCCTAAGATGATAATGTGCTCTATAAGCTGTACAGTTGATCTGCATATGTTTTTCTAGTCTTTATTTTTACATCAAGAACCACCAGGTGATCAGAAATCACCCCCAGCTGCTTACCAGGCATGTGTGTTACAAGAACTATAACAATAGTGGAATCTTAGTAGTGTCTGTTTTTAGAGACTGTACTTTTTGTTGCTGTTGATACAGTTGTCTTTTATTTGTGCATGTTTTGTTCTTGTTTCTTTGCTTTATAATAAAGTTTGTTCAGATGAATAGGGATGTTTGGGCTGGAGAGCTGGGGGGGGGGGGGTGGGATAGTACAACCTCATTGAAGACATGAGCTCAGAGAAAGCCTGTCTGCTGGCGTTGGGCATCTCCCTGCTAACAGTTCCCTGTGGGAATCAGGCCGATCATGACAATCTTATCAAACCTTGGGCCTGGATCACAGGTAAATCCTGGGCAGACCTTGAGCTGCTGGCCTTGAAATGAGTGCCTCTTAGGTGTTGATGACAGAGGGGTCCTGGTCAAGTCAGGATTGCCTGCTGTAGCCTATTCCTCTTGTGCTGCACAAACCTGCTAGGCGTGTCCTGTCAGCTCTCTGCTGCACTCATCCTGCTGAGAGAGAGACTTGGGAAAGGCTTGGGGATATCTTGAAAGACCACTTAAGAATTCACCTAAATAACCTGGGTCCTTTTCCCCAGGGTCAGTGGAAGCAGCCTTATTAAGTCTTATTTCAGGAAAACTAAGGTCTCCAGGAGGCTACTGTTAGGAAATTGGGTTCAGCAGCTCAGATCGTTTGAGGTGAGATGGGCCTGGGCCTGGAGGGCCTTCTGTACTTTTTTTTTTTTTATGGTTTATTTATTTATTTTGAGAGAGTGCACATGTGAGTGGGGGAGGGGCAGAGAGAGGGAGAGAGAGAATTCCAAGCAGTCTCCACACTGTCAGGGCAAAGCCTGATGCAGGGCTCGATCCCATAACCCTGGGACATGACCTGAGCCAAAATGAAGAGTCGGACACTCACCTGACTGAGCCACCCAGGCACCCCTCTTCTGAGCTTTTTATTGCTGTTTTCCTTAAATCATTTCCTTCTTTTAAAAAAGTCTAGATTTGAAAGTACTTATAGAAGTTCATTGTATTTGTTGTAGAAAACCTAGGAAATGAAATTATGCCAAAGTTATATAGCCACTGCTAACACGTGTTCTTTTAGTCTTTTCTTATGCACATGTTTTTATATATGTATTTACTAAAATGGAATCATATTGGAGCATTCTCTATTGTAAACAGCATTTGTTTTTTTAACAACATCACAAACCTCTTTCTGTGTCATTAAATATTTTTAATGACATCATTTTTATTGGCCTTATTAAACATGTTCCATTGTAGGGGCATTTCTTAATTTATTTAACCTATCTCCAATGGTTGAAAAGTTAGAACTATTCCAGTTTTTTGTTGTTATAAATAATACTGTGATGCAAATTGCATTACAGGGCCTGGGACGGACAGTATCTGGCCTCATGATGTTACCATAAATCTTTCTGCATATTTACAGTCCCTAGCAGTGCAGGAGAAGGTACCATTCTGCTTCCCTCCACCAACCCTAGGTATTTTCATTTTCTTAATCATTGTCCATTTCATTAAAAAAAATTTTTTTAATATTTATTTATTTACTTATTTATTTTGAGAGAGAGTGAGCATGAATTGGGAAGGGGCAGAGAGAGAAAGAGAGACCCCCCAAGCAGTCTCTGCTGTCAGCACAGAGCCCAACACAGGACTTGATCCCATGAACTGTGAGGTCATGACCTGAGCCAAAATCAGAGGTTGGGCGCTCCGCTGACTGAGTCACCCAGCTGCCCCTCAAAATCCTTCCAATTCTTGAATATGCAACTCAAATGCCACTTCCTATGAAGTTTCTTTTGGTTTCCAGTCATATTTAGTTGCCCTTTCTTCTCCATAATAATACAACTTTGTATTTTGATTTAGTCTCTATTTTACCCAGACTGCACTGAAAGCAAGGACCCTGCTTTAATATGCTCCCAACCGATCTAGCCCTAATTCTATTCGTACTCCCTAAAGGTACCAATAGAATTCATTGGTGATTTGAATGACTTGAGTGATTCATTAGTTCTAAGGAATGGTAGAAGCAATCAGGAGGGTTTAGGCTGCAGAAGAGAAGACTACAGGAACCTCTGTGACTGTCTCCAAGTGTTGGATGTGTTGCCTTATAGAAGAGAGAAAAAATAGTTCCATGTTCCCTGGGAGCTTTGGATTGAGACTACCAATTAAGTTTCAAAGAAGCAGATTTCAGTCCAATAAAGGGAAGATCTTTTTAATTAAAAAGTTTGGGGGATAACATTCATTGATAACCAAGAGCTACACTGTTGCTCTACACACTTTATTTCTACTCCCACATAGTCTTATACAATAGTTCCTTCTGTTACAGATGAGAAAATCAAAGTTACAAAAGGCTAAAGACCTAGTGTAATTTCATGTAGTTAGTCCATTTCCTTTGCCCATTCCTTCATAAAGAAGCAATTTTCCTCTCCCTAAAGGTATTGAAGCAGGATGCATGACCATTTTCTAGAAATTCTAGATCAGGAATGCTCTAGGGATGTTGGTATACTTTACTATTTCAGTTTTCTTCCATCTCCCAAATCCCATGACTCAGAAATTCTCAGTCTCTGACATTGGTTTAACAGAAATAGACCTATAAAACCTATCTTCTGTCTTTTTTTTTTTTTTTGGAAAAGATATATTATAAAACTCTTACTAAGATTATTACAAATTATCATTACAGTATTAAATGTTTTAAATGGTCCCATTAGTTTCTATTTACAAAGATGTTTGGAGAATACAGCTTTGGAAATACTTATACTAATAAAATTGACTTGATCCTAGTCAATAGGGGCTACATGTTTTCAAACAAGGACTACTCTGTCTGAGGGAAAAATAATATGCACAAGTTGTCACCTGACTCTAGAAGTCAGATGGATGAGGTACTTAGCTTTGCTATCCTGATTGCATTCCATACTGAAGGTGGGTCCCTGTAGACCGAGCCCTCCCAGGATCAGCTTCTGCGGCAGGCAGCCAATGTTCTGAAGCAGCTGCCATTTTTCTTGGGTGATTCATGTGTGAAAGTGTCTCCTCCATAAGAATCTGGGTCATCTTGTTCTTCTTCCCAGAGCCAGGCTCTTATCAGACCAGAAGCATCTCCTCATACAAATGCATCCAAGTTAGAAAGTTTATGAATGATAAGGATAGTTGTTCACTCCAAATACATAACTCTTTTGGTCTATGACATCTCATATTTGGCTATACTTTTTGTACTCAACAGAATTGGGCCTTAGAATCTTGGAGCTGGTGTACATTTTGGTGTAACTTTAGAGACCCTTTAAAAATGATCATTATCTCGATCTTCTTAATTCAGGTGGTTTATTTAGCTCAGTATTTCTCTCTCCTGTTGTGAAGTCATAGCCTTGAATTTGAGCAAAGCCTTTTGCTCCTGTGTGCGTGTGTGTTTTAAATAACATTTTTGCATGTGCTATGGAACTCTTCTCTACTCTGTTCCCACTACCACCACCCCTAACCCCTGGTCGGAGTAGAGATAACAACACAGAATGAGCTTCCATGAACATCTAAAACCAGCTCAATTTTATTGTTGTTGTTGTTTTGAGTTTTTCTTTGCATCTGCTTTGTTTTCCCAGGAAAAATATCACAGGTATCCTCCTCTTCTTCCATTTTTACTACACAACGTACATTGCTCCTGGATGGAGGTGGAAACAGGGAGAGAATGATACTTTTGAGTATCTTACAAGGTAGAAATGCCATTGAAACATTTGAATATGAAGTTGATACTACCTTGAGATCATTTAATCCAATCAGCCTTCAGTTTAACAGACAGGACTCAGAGAAGAGAATGAGTCACTTAATATCAAACAATACTTTTGTGGTAGAGGTGAGACCAGACCCTGTTCCCCTGTTCTCATTGCATAGCCTTAAAATATCACAGCTTCTAAGAGGTCTTCCAAAATTGCAGTGGAGACTGGACTGAATGATCAGCCCCATCAGGGCTTATTGAGGATGCTACCAGGGCAGATCACAGTCCTATCACAAACCTCAGGGATCTGGAACTCACAAAACGAAATCCTCAATTAACTGCCTTTGTTTTCTATACTTACCTTTCAAAGGCAAAAGATGGAAAAGGTAAGACAATAAATAGGGAATTTATTGGAAACGCAATATCCTGTACAATTCCACTTATATGAGGTACCTTGAATAGTCAAATTGGTAGAGACAGAAAGGAGAATGGTAGTCATCAGGGACGGGTGGGGGGCGGGGAGAGAGGATGGAGAGTTGTTGTTTAATGGGTACTGAGTCTTAGTTTGGGAATATAAAACAAAGCTTTTTGAATGGATAGTGGTGAGGATTGCACATAATGTGTGTGTACTTAATGCCACTGGACTGTGCGCTTAAAAATAATTAAAATGGTAAATTTTGTGTTGTGTATATTTTAACACACACACACACACACACACACACACACACACACACACACACACACACACACAGTGTTCTTGATGCATTTCTGAACCTCCATACCCTCGTGTGTATGCATCCTCAGAAACAGACTGTTATTATATCCCAAGGAGCACTAATAACAAATGTATGCCGTATTTTATTTGCCTTGCACTTTTTTGTTTTCAAAGTAATGTCACACCCATGATTGCATTTGGTAGTCATCAATATTATCATGAGAAGGGCATGACAGGTATCCTTGTCCTTATTTTACAGGTGAGTAAACTGAGGCCCAGAGTTACAGAGCTGATAGATAAAAGAGTTGGTACTGGAACCCAGGGCTTCTGATTTGTGTTTTTAGAACTATGCAAGATCCAGTGTAAAAAGTTTTAATTTTTATTTATTTTTGAGAGACAGAGAGAGAGCACGAGCAGGAGAGGGACAGAGAGAGACAGGCAGACATAGAATCCGAAGCTGGCTCCAGGCTCTGAGCTGCCAGCACAGAGCCCGATGCAGGGCTTGAACCCATGAACCGTGAGATCATGACCTGAACCAAAGTCGGACGCTTAACCGACTGAGCCACTCAGGCACCCCACTGTAAAACGTTTGAAATGGATATTAACATATTATGCTTACTAACCCTGAAAAGTGGACTCAAATATTTTAGAAAGATTTTCAAAGACTTTGAACAGTGAAGTGGTTTGGAGGAGGTTTTTAAAATGAAAATGAAGTAACTTAATCACCTCAATGTCTAAACATTGTGATTAACTGAGGTTTTACTGTACAGTAATAATACTGACAAACACTTTATAGGACTTTGCTATGTACCAAATGCTGTTCTAAATGCCTTAACTATATTAATTCATTTAGCAAAGTGTATTATTTATAATTTATAATTAAATTTATCAAGACTAGCATGTGCTAAATACCCTCTGAAGTACTTGGTATACTTTATCTCATTTAATCCACATACCAGTCTGAGGTAGCAGGTGTCACTGGAGCTTGGAGATGTTAAATAATTTGCCAGAGAGCACTTGGCAGCCAGTAACACAGCCAGGACTCAAACCCAGGTCCACTTACCTCCTTACCACCCAAACAGATGGGGTAGTGTGGGTCTTTTTAATCACTGCCATCTCTAAATATTAATTATGTCATTCAGGCAGCTGGGGCGGTGTCCAAGTATGGATGCTGGCTGGCTCATAGTTTGCTTCTTGAGGGACTTCTAAGTTTCACTCAGAAATTCTGGCTGGAAATTTGATTCAGTTGCTGAAAGCGGAAGAAATACAGCTTTCATGTTCATGCGCAATTTGCTTTTTCATTTTCTTTTATTATCCTGAGACTTACTGTAAATCACACTTTCCCATCAGTCCTGGGGGTTCTGATTATGTTCATGGGGTCCAGCTAAGAGCAAGGGCAGTAAATTACTGCCACTTTGTTTGAAAATTTTTTTAGCCACAGTACATTAGCTGCTTTTGTTTGCTTTTCCACTGGTAGTGTGCACACTTTTAGTTCAGAATTGGTGTTTCTTGAATGTCTCATTTGTGAATAATGTAGCTTGCAAAATGGAATGATTGGGAAAAAAGTATGCAAGAGTGTCCTGTTGGCATCTGTAAGATTTTAAAGCATTCATAGCTAAAATGAGTTATTGAATTCTTTCTTTCTCTGTCTTACACACACTCACTCTGTCACTCTCTACATTTTCCTGTTCTCTTCACTCTCCTCTATTCCACTTCCCAAAGATCAACTGCATATGATAATTACCAATACAACAACTATTATTAGGTAACTGCCTTCTTCCAGGCTTCTATAAGTATTTTGTTTATTTGAAAGATTGATAGATCATACGGTCAGGGGACGTGTTTTATTGTAAGTTTCTGGGGGCGCCTGGGTGGCGCAGTCGGTTAAGCGTCCGACTTCAGCCAGGTCACGATCTCGCGGTCAGGGAGTTCGAGCCCCGCGTCAGGCTCTGGGCTGATGGCTCAGAGCCTGGAGCCTGTTTCCGATTCTGTGTCTCCCTCTCTCTCTGCCCCTCCCCCGTTCATGCTCTGTCTCTCTCTGTCCCAAAAATAAATAAACGTTGAAAAAAAAAATTTATTGTAAGTTTCTGTTCCAAATTTCCTGACATTTTTAGTAAAAAAAAAAAAAAAAAAAAAAATGAAAAGAAAAGAACAAGAAGAAGAAAGAAAAAGGAAAAAAATACCTTTTAAAAGGCAAAAATGGGGCTAATAAGAACCAGACCCTAAAGTGATTATCAAAATGTCAAAAATTACTACTTTTTCTTTATTCAATAGCATTAATCTTGAGGCACCTACCTTTCAGTAAAATCTCCCTAATGGCTTGACTTGATTCTCTTGCGAGGCCATCCACAAATAGAGTGGCTTCTAAAGTGGTACCCAAATCCTCAGTAGCTTTCAGTGGAGACTTTTGTTTATGTTTTTAAAATCCCATCTTTTGATAAAGTAGCAAGAAAGGAGGCTCTCTGGTACAGCCTGGTAACTTAGAGTTTGAGGTTTCCCCATGAGCCACATTGTCATAATGTTCACAGGAGCATTCTAAAGGTGCTAGAAAACAATGATAATTGTGCAAGACCTGGTTGAGTTGTGAAAATTAACTCTTCTTCCTAAAATTTTTCAGAGTTTCCAGAGTGGCTTGGGAAAGGATTTTAGTGTGACTAAAAAGGGAACTTAAGTTAGAAAATTGTCATTCTTATCAAAAATCCATACAATGTCTTAGACTTTATAATAATCCCTGTTGAGCAAGGCTGCTTACTTTACAAGAACTCCCTGTTGTCTGATAACTGCTCCCAAGACCCATGGTGATGAGCCTTTAGCTACCATGTTTATGTTATGTAACTCTGCCCCCTCTAGAGAGTTGATTGGACCAGAGGAGGGGCATTTGACCCTGGTTGGGGCAATCAGAGTCCTTTCCTCAAACGTGGAATTGGGACTCAGGCAGCCAATGTTTGAGTTGCTGGTGGTGCCATGAGATTAACTTGGGGTAGATAACATGAAATGATTATCTTTTGCTGTGTGTGCAGAAAAGCCAAGAAAAATGGTTTACAAAGAGAGGAGATTTAAACAGATTCATAAAGAGAACCAAAGATAGAAGGTGGAGGTGGAATCCTGACCTGGTTCCCAGAAGCTTTCCAGTCTTGGTTCCTGTTCCTCGTGGGGCCTGGCTGGACTCCTTGCCAGAGTTCCACAGAAACGCTTGCATTCTCTGGTAAATTCCTCATCCATGTCATCTGCTCCTTCTCACCCTTGTACTCCAGCTTGAGTTTGCTTCTGTTACATGCAGTCAATCAGAGTCTTAACAAAGAACAAAGACAGGTTGACTCTTTCTCCAGTATGTACTTGTTTGATTACATAGATGACCAAGTAAACAAATAGATGAATGTTCATACTTACTCTTTGGTACCCTAAATGAAAGGGCATTTTCCCACCCTTGCTAACCCATCATCAGAGCAAATTCATCTAGAAATGTCCCAGAATGTATTCCCATCACATATACTCTGTGCCTTTCTTGTGGCACTCTTTTCTAATATCTATGATAATCTTATCTTACTTCCTTTGGAAGCCTTATTCCTATCTTGTGTTCATATCTTATTTCCTTTGGAAGCCCTTTGAAGGCAGGGACTGTGTGTGAATCCATACCTTCACTTCCTCAGACAGAGTCTGCCACAAGGTACATCTTAAGTAAATGTCTGCTATTCTGGAGAATTTATTTCACTCCTTAGAGTCTCAAATGGGGACAGTGTATCAGTTATCTATTGCTAGGTAACAAACCACTCCAAACTTAATGGATTCCAAAAGCAATCATCTATTCTTATCTCTCATGTTTCTGGGAATTGACTGGGCTCAGCCAGATGGTTCTTGTTCAGAGTCTACCATATGGTTGTAGTCAGATGGTGCCTGAGGCTAGGTTATCTTGAAGGCTTTCTCATTCACATGTCTGGTAGACATCTGGGCTATGAGAGTACTCAAACAGGGCTGCAACAGCTGGAGCTCTATGGGAATCTAGTGTGCTCGCTCTCTCTCTCTCTACCTCTCCCTGTGGACTCTTTCCACATGGTGGTGGCCTTTCCACATGGTGGCCTCAGTGTAACTCATTACATGGTGG
This sequence comes from Puma concolor, assembly GCF_028749965.1. NCBI lineage: Eukaryota > Metazoa > Chordata > Mammalia > Carnivora > Felidae > Puma > Puma concolor. The sequence continues at coordinate 52,900,438 of NC_141674.1, forward strand.
TTGAAGGCTCTCCCAGAGACTGCCCCAAGAGAAACTATTAGAAGCTACATAGCCTTGCCTAACCTGGCCTCAGAAGTCACCTCACATATGTCACTTCTACAACATTCTCTCCCTTAAAAGGATCACAGAGGACCTCCCAAGTGTAAGGAAAGAAGGCACAGACTCAACCTTTTGATAAGAGAAGTGTCCAAGAACTTTAAGACCTGTTTCTGCATCTCTGCTTTATACTTCTTCACATAAGGGGGATGTGAAAGGATGAATGCTTTATCTCTGGCCCCAAGGAGCTTACATTGGAGTTGGGAGCCATGGTTTTGGGAGCAACTGCAAGTTTCTGGCCCCACTGACAGCTACATCATTTCTGACTACTTTGCCACTGGTAGCCATAATCACAGTGTTGTGGCCTAGGAGTTAGTGTGGGTGAGTAGGTAGGGTTAGGGTCTCATTCTGTCATAAAATTCTTGTGTGCTGGATTTCGTGGCAGGCCCTCTGGAGGAACAGACAGAAGACTCGTATTTGTGCCTTGCCAGGAAGGAGTGAGAGACATGTCTAGAAGTGGAACTTAAGGAAATAATATAAAAGGGAAAAAAGATTTACACATAAAGATATATGCTGAAGCATTATTTTTAAGAGTAAGTAAATAGGAGGGAGAACTAAATTTTCCCCAATTGAGGAAATCAATGCATTGTGATCTCTGATGGAAATCCACAGTCAGAGATTTGTGGCTGCTTTTCCTTGGATTTCTGAGGTCATACCTACTTGCGGAGGAAGAAATAGAGATAGGTACAAAACCAGAACCCTTCCAGCCCCTTCTCTCCATCACACTCTTCACCAGCTCTATCCTCCCTGCCCTGCGGGATCAGCTCATATTTCCTGAAGCCCAGCTCCGGGCACATGTTGTGTGGCTTACTACTGTGTAAAATCTGCCCATGGCCAGCCAGATGAGGTACAAAATGCTTCATTACTGTTTGAGGTCTTTTCTCATTCTTGGCCCAGCCTCTCTTTCTGGCCTTCTTGCCTACTACTTGTTCATCCACAACCTTTCCAGAAAGCAAATGGGGATGATTTCTTCTGTGTTGCTCTCATGCACTCTAGACACTCATGCCTTTGATTGAGCTTTTACTCAAGCCATTCCTTTCCCCACAGAATGCCATCTCCTCCACTTCCACCTCCTGAAAGCAGACCCCCCAGCTTAGCTTAAGGCAGGGGAGGTACAAGGGCAGGGGCTGGGAGCCTCTCAAGAACACATTCTCGTCCAGATGATGTCTTTTAAACAAATTTTAATGGTATTATGTTAACATGATGGTTATTAAGATCATGATGAAAAGATGCCTCAGGGTTCCTCAAGGTGGCTGGATATGTGGTGCTGTATTCCATTGCCACAATGATTAGGGGATGCAGTTGACATTTATTGGGCAGAGGCCTAAGGTATTAGTATATGTGCTGCCGAAGCGAGCACGAGGCCTAAGATATTAAACACCTTGCCATGTGCAGGGGAATCCTACAGGAAGAACCTTCCTGCTTCAAACATCATTCATGCCCCACTGGGGAACACAGTAAAGTGAGGAAGTTGTAGGGATGACACTGTGTCAGCAGATGCACATGGGTCATGTCAGGAGGGTCATCAAGTATGGCACCTTGCGCCTTGCATGTTCCCACTCTCCTCAGCAACTGCATAGCTCTTGCTCTCTGCCCTCACTGCCCCTGTCTCTCCCAGGCTTGCTCTCTCTGGTCTTAGAACCTCTGCTCTCCACCAAGGCCCAGCTCAAGAATGGCCCCTGTTACTGTCATACATTCCATGATTTCTGCAGCTGGGCATGCTCAGCCTTTCCTAAGTAGAAGACAGCATTTTTTTTTTCCCTTGTGCCTTCCCTTTTTCTGATTATTTTTATTGGTTTCTTTCCCATCAATATTTTGTGAAGAGAGATGGGACAGGTACCTCCCCAGTGCCTACATAGGTATTTGATAAATATTTACTTATTTTTCTTCTGTTTCCCCTTCATTTTCTCCTCTCCCCCAAGTGCCTGTGGATCCCAGCAAGAGGACAGGAAGTCTGAAGTTTCTCTCCCCCTCCACTCTGCGCTGGGTCTTGCCTACTATGCCTAATGAAATACAGGGGACAGCCTGGCCCCTCTGCCACTGTGGCATGGCCTGCCCATTTTGGTCTCACCGCCCTCTCAATCTCCTTCAATGATCAACATCTTGACCATACACTTTACTTTCACTCTGACCCATACTTTCAAGTTAGATCCCTGGGATATCTCCTCCTCTTCCCTTCAAGATCTTCCACAGAACCTGAAGGACAGAGGCCATACCTCCTACCGATTGCTACGTGTCACCTTTGGCCCAGAAATCAGGTCAAGTTTCCCTTTTCTAGGGTCCTCTATCACCCTGAACATACTCAGATCACACTCTAGTATGATTGTTTCTTTACTTGTCTGATACTATAGCCAGGATGAGAGATCTTCGAATATTTCAACCCATTTGTTCTTTTATCAAACATTTTCTGCATCTACTCCCAGCAAACCTGTGCAAAGGTGAAGGTGCTGTACCAGTGAAAAGGGCATGCACAGATCCCCAGTGTTCCCTGCTTTGTCTGCTTTGTTAACTCTTGCCTCTTACTACTGACAAAATAGTGCCCCTTCCAGTTTCCATCTCCAGATTGCTTAGTACTTTTCTGTTTTGTTGAAGAAGTAGAGCAGATAGTGCCTAATTTGGGGGGAATTGGTTCAAAATTTGAGAGCAAAACCACCCCATTCCTAACAGAGAACTTTCAGGTGACAGGGTCCTCTCCAGTATACTGCTAACAGGAGATCTGAGATGTGGACCAGTCAGCAGATTCTTTTAAATTTTGAAATACAAACCTTGCACAGTGAATGGAGAAGAGGGGAAAGAATGGTTTGTGTGCCCTTTCATGTCCCCTGACGTTTATATTCTGGGAAAACCTGAAACTGGAATGTTGGCCGCAATGGAATCTTGCTGGAATGCTGACCGGCACACAAAAGATTCGGGATCTGTTCAATCAAGATGTGACTAGAAAACTGAGATGGTCCCTATAGGAATAGAAATTCCTTGGCCAGAATGGCAAACTTTTATTTTGAAAGCCACCTGGGCATCCCTTAGAGCCATCAAATGCTTGAGAATTTATTATGACTGGACAAGCCGCTGCCTCGCAGTCAGGCCAGCGTAGTGAAAATACACAATGATTTTGTCTTTGAAGGCCCTGAATGTGGCTTGGTTCTTCCTCGAAAAGGGCTTCCTAGCAGGGCTGAAAGCAAACTGTTGCCTTTGCATGGTGCAGAAGCATCCACAGGCTTCTGTCGCGAGGATCACGCATCATGCTGACGCTGAGGCATCTCCTATCCATGGTATTGAAATCGCAGAGATGACTTATGATGTGCTCTGTTTGGGTTGGCCCACAGCCCAAACTAGAAACATATCTCTCAGGCTTGGCCTTCTAGATGCTATCTCTGGTAATTTAAAAGTTCATTATGCAGGCCCACTCATCCTGTCCTGCTACAGTTAGGGTCTGTCAGCATTTTACAAAGGCTTATAACCCACCCATAAAGGGGGAAGAATGCAGTTTTTAGATTGCAGGATGGCATGCAGGGCCTGAGCCTGAGAGTCAAAAACTTTCCTTTGTTTTTGTTGTTTTCAAGTTAGTACTTTTCTAAGTTCTAGGGAGGCAAGGTAATAGCTGATGGTTTTGCTGGTATTATTTAGTTTGGTTTTGAAGGGGTGTGAAAAGCTGCTAGGCATGGCTTGAAATGTAGATGTACCTTACATCGGCAGAACTCTTAAACCCATGAATTTACTTATCATCCTAGCATTCAGCTGAGGATGGGGATTTAATTAAAATAATTACTACTTTATAGTTAGGATCGATGAAGACCAGGAGAGTCAGAAATAAGGCTGGGAATGTTTCTCTAAGATGCAGAGACCAGTTCTCAAGCCAGAATCTTGTGTCCTTGTGAATTTCAGCTGGATGGGATTGATTATACCAGTCAAGTCACCATTCTGATGGTTAACTGCGTTTCTGTTCATCATTTTAAAGTATTCTTATTATTTCTAATTTTAAATGAAACATACATGTGACAAATATGAATGAAATGATAACCCTAAAAATATAAATAATAATAATAAATAAATAATAATCACAATAACCCCCACATAATGAAAATGATTGAAAATTGCAGTACAATAAATTGGATACTTAAATAAGTCACAGAAGTCCAAAAAAGTTTAAAAGTCACTAGAGTAACCTTGTTGGCAGTTGCCAGTGATCCCTTTAGATACCCTGCTCCTGGAGAAAAAATAAGGGTAAGTAGAGATCATGGCATCTTTGGTGTTTAAATGAGATGTCATCTGGATGGATTCAGGTGAGTTGATAATGGAAGAGGTTCTTAATGACAGTAGGTTATCACATAGCAGATTGAAAGGAGACAAGTTGGAAGTGGGGGCAGGAGAAGGTGTCAGAACTGGATTTCATCCCGGCCATGCCAGACATGGCAACACTGAAACCTCTGTTAGCTTTGGTATCTTCCTTAAAATCCGGTAACAAAAACCTATATACATCACAGGGTTCTGTAAAGGAAAAAATGTAATAATATATATACATATATATATAAAGTGCCTGATAGAATCAGTGCTCAACACCTTTGTTCCTTTCTCCTTCCACCTTTATTAATTATAGTTGGGACAGAAAGCAGTCTAAATGCTGGAGGCCAGCCATTCTCATTCTGTGTCGATCTTAACTACTTAAGAGGGAAAAGTAGTTTCTCTGAGCTTTTAAGAGGCCATTTACATACAATTGGCCCACTTGTAAAAATGACCTATTCATTAAATCAAGCCTCTAGGTAGCAAAGTTTTCATAAACTCCTTTCAGTTGCTGTGTATTTACTGTGCTTTCTAAAGAAAGACCTATAAAGGCAGCTGCTTTTCCCCCATTAGTCCAGATTTATAGGAGTTTTTGCTCTAAGTGCACATTTGTAGAACCATTTCTGATGTATATGCATTTGCTCCCCAGAAAGGAGCTGTGTATTTGGCTGTTTGTTGTCTTTGGTACCTCAGACACCCTTTCAACCTCTCTTGTTACTCAGAGGTCATTCAGCCCAAGCTCAGCTTGCTGCCTTAGTACTTGAGCTCTCAAGAAAAGGTGAGTGGTAGGCCCAGACCAGCTCTTTTTTTCTTTTTGACTTCTAAGCATCTCATCCTCTGCTCTGTAGCAGCTTTGTTCAGCCAGAAAATATTTATATTCATTGAGGTATCTTCTGTGCAGTAACGTCTCTGTGTTGGTTTCTTCGGAATGACAGCGATTGTAGTGGAGAATCCTCCTGGAGATTGTTGAACAGTAAAAACTGGGCTTAGCAGAAGCCAGGTGAAAATCAGTGGTCAGACAATGGGGCTTGGAATTACTGCAGCCAAGTGTTCTCCCGTTGACTGTTTGGAAGAATGTTTGGGAGGCATCTAAAAAAAAAAATGCTTATACATGGACTCCACCCAGGATCAATTAAATTAGAATCTCTAAGGATGGGACCTAGGCATGGGTGTTGGTTTTGTTTGTTTGTTATTCCCCAGGCGACAGTGATGTTCTGGAGGGTTGAGAATCTCTGGCTGTAGCTAATTGTAGCTCCTTGTAGTGAATACTTTGGAGGCGCCAGAAATTGATGATCTCATTTCACCCCCACAAGAACATTAGTGAGGAAGTACAATTATTGGCCCCATTTTACAGTCAGAGAAACTGAGGGGAGGTGTTAAGTACCAGCAGGTGAGAGGTGGGACTCAGCTATGAAGCCAAGCATCCAACTCCAGAGCCATGTTCTTAATTACCATGCCACAGGCCATTATTATAAATAGTGCCTCCAGTGGGAACTAAGTTCCAGCAAGTGGGGTCATCCAGTGGTCTCGAGCTCTCTCCGTACCTTCAACTTACTGACCTCCTGCTCCCCGTGTGTTCGAGACTTCCCAGCAGCCCCACGTCAGATAACAAACTGCGGTTATTCAGAAGTCCCCTGCTATTTCCACTGATTTTTATTAAATGCAGCTTGTGGCTCCAACTCAAGAATGTGCAAGCCGATTTAGATTATGTTGTGCATTGAGTTTATTAAGATAAAAAATATTTCCCGAGATAGTGAGTCAGAAGTATTTATGGTGAAGTGTGCTGAAAGTGAATGCAGGTTGATAGCGTGAACAGAATGTTCTCTCAAAGTCAAATGTGATGACCTAACTGTGTTTGGCAGCCTTCCTTTATGTTTAGCTAAGCATTTTATTTCATGTTGGGGAGCCTCCTCCCTCTTCTGAGAAGGATCGGTCCTGTAGGAGACCAGGATTTTGGCATGTGCCTCTTTGATACCAAGACCTAGGCCCTAAGCCTAATTGTGACTGGCTCCCCGGCTGACTGGCTGTGTTGCCATGGCAAAAGACCATTAAACTCTTTATATCTCAGTTTCCCTCACCTGTCAAAATGAGACTATAACTCTTGGCCCCACCTCCCTCCCTAAGGAGAGTGGGAGGGCACTTTGAAAATTAAGTAATAAATGTTGGGAGGGATTTGTGGATGTGACGTCTTGTCAAATGGGTAAGTAATAAATGGGGTGTCTCCAAAGCTCATTTGCCCGAAATACACTTGAGCCTTCCATTTACTTAATCAACCAGCCTTTATTAAATGCCTACGAAGTTCACAATAACACATGGAGTGCTAAGGGGAATACAAAAAGGAAAAAAGGAGGAAATAGGGTCTCAATTCCCAGAAAGCTCATAAACTAACTTCTTTTTTCTCACAGTTCACTTTTTAGGTTGATTAAGCATCAGTGTGAACGATGCCTGTACTGTATTTTAAAAAGCTCATTCTCAATGGTGACTTCTAGTTACGTCATATGTAACTGGTAGTGATTTAGTTGTTCTCAGTGCCGGTGGGTATTGTCACGTGCTGGATGGACTCATAAAAAGGGCAAGAATATTCTGTAGTCCTGGTTAAGGGAAGTGGGGGACCATGAAAGACCACAGTCTGGGTTTATTGAGAATGGTGCATTGGCTAATATATGGTCTCTTGTGTCCAAAGGTCTGGGTCTGGGTCCTGGCTCTGTCACTTTCTAGCTGTGTGACTTCAGGCAAGTACTTAACCTCTCTGTGTCTCATTTCCTTATCTCTAAAATGAGGGTAATAATAGGGTCTAACTCATGGGATTGTTTTCAAGATTAAGAAGTTAATGTGTACAGTGTACTTAGAATGGTTGTCTGGCACCTTGTAAATGCTCCAAAAGTGTTAGCTATAATCATCACTTTCTACAGGTAATGGAGGACATGTTGGCACTAAAAGAATACTAGTATTTCATTTTCCTATGTTACAAAAATATCGAATCTTTTTTTTTATTTAGAGTCCCAAAATTTGCTCAGGTCTTTGCCCAGATCTTTGTGGCCAGTGCCATAATCACTTAGAGTTGCCCCCAAATCCCAAGCTGCTTATTCAGAAAGGGGAAGCAGGCCATACAGAGAGAGGTCTCTGGCTTATGGTGCACAGGGTCTAAGCTAAACTAGTTTGTTCTGAGAGCTTCATACCAACCCAGGGCCCAGATGGGCGGTGAAGAACAGCTGTCAAGCGTTACAGAAGGAGCACTGTGCTTGGAGTCCAGCTCCTGGCTTTGCCATTTGTTGGCCGGGATAGGTCTGGGATAAGTCTTTAAGTCCTCTGAACTGCAGTTTACCCATCTTGATTACACAAAAGCAATGGTTAGGCAGGGGTTCCTGGGTGGCTCAGTTGGTTAAGTGTCAGACTTCGGCTCAGGTCATGATCTCATGGTTCGTGAGTTCAAGGCCTGCTTCGGGCTCTGTGCTGACAGTCCAGAGCCTGGAACCTGCTTCGGATTCTGTGTCTCCCTCTCTCTCTCTGCCCCTCCCCTCCTCAATCTGTCTGTCTCTCAAAAATAAATAAACATTAAAATTAAAAAAAAAAAAAGAATGTCTTTGATGAAGGGGTGTCTGAGTGGCTGAGGTGCAGTGGCTGAGGTGCCTAGGTGACTCAGTTGGTTGAGCATCTGACTTCAGCTCAGGTCATGATCTCATGGTTTGTGAGTTAAAATTAAAAAAAAAAAAAAAGAATGTCTTTGATGAAGGGGTGTCTGAGTGGCTGAGGTGCAGTGGCTCAGGTGCCTAGGTGACTCAGTTGGTTGAGCATCTGACTTCAGCTCACGTCATGATCTCATGGTTCGTGAGTTTGAGCCGCACATCAGGCTCTGTGCTGACAGCTCAGAGCCTGGACCCTGCTTCAGATCCTGTGTCTCCTTCTCTCTCTGCCCGTCCCCCCACTCATCCTCTCTCTCACTCTCTCTCAAAAATTAATAAACATCCGGGGTGCCTGGGTGGCTCAGTCGGTTGGGCGGCCAACTTCGGCTCAGGTCATGATCTCGCGGTCCGCGAGTTCGAGCCCTGCGTTGGGCTCTGTGCTGACAGCTCGGAGCCTGGAGCCTGTTTCAGATTCTGTGTCTCCCTCTCTCTGACCCTCCCCCGTTCATGCTCTGTCTCTCTCTGTCTCAAAAAATAAATAAACGTTAAAAAAAATTAAAAAAAAATTAATAAACATTAAAAAATTTTTAAAAAGAATGTCTTTGGTGAAGCAGTACTAATGATTAAATTAATTAAATCTTGACCCACGAGTACCTATCTTTAATATTCCATATGGCAAAATGGGTACCCAGACGTGCTGACTGCTGAAATACTATGGTTGTTGCAAAGAAAAGCAGTTGAGTTGTGAACTGAACTGCCCACTTTTTTACTTAAAAAAAAAATGACAGGCTGAGAAGGACAAATACCATATGATTTCATTCATATGTGGGATCTGATAAAACAAATGAATAAACAAAGAAACAGAAAGCAGAATCAGACTTAGAAATACAGAGAACGGACTGATGGTTGCGGGGGGTGGGGTGAAGGGGAGAGGGAGATACAGCCTTCCACTTATGAAATGAATAAGTCACAGGAATAAAAGGTACAGCATAGGGAATATAGTCAGTGGTATTGTAATAGTGTTGTATGGTAATAGATGGTAGCTGCACTTGTGAGCATAGTATAACATACAGAGAAGTTGAATCACTATGTTGTACACCTGAAACTAATAGAACATTGCTTGTCAACTATACCAAAAAAACTAAAAGATTGACAGTCAAACTATGGTTAGTTATTTTTGAGTATTCTTGAAAATGAACAAAATAAGCCTGCCACTTCAAGTAAATAGGAGATGGTATTAGCCAATAATAAAATTTGAGCTTCTAAGCAAAAATTAAAATTTTGGAAAACTCCCAGCCACCATCATGAGCTTGACAACTTTCCAGTCTTTATTGATGAGATTGGTGGTGATATTAACAAAAATGATTTTTCTCTACTATGTAATTAAATGTGTTCACATTTGGAAAATCTACCTAATTCAGTTTACCCATCTTGGCAATTCATTGAACCAATGTTTTCTAAATGGGCAATTCATGTGTTACAAAATTGTATGTGGATAAAAGATCTTTAAAGTGCAAGATAAACCAATCCATTTTAACGTAACAGGTTATGAAAAGTTCACTGATCCCTATCAGATTTCACATCACAACTAACCTTTAAGAAACTACCACTTGTTAAATTTCAGTGTAGTATCACAGAAGAATATTCTAAATTATCTGAAAAGGCTATTAAAATACCCCTCCCCTTACCAGCTGTGTAAAGCCACATTTTCTTCATATACTTTGACCAAAACAACCTATCTCAACAGATTGAATGCAAAAAGAGGATAATCCAGTTGTCTGCTCTTAAGCCAAATAGATTCACAACGATAGAAAACAATGCCATCCTTCTCACTATTTATGTGTGTATAAAAAATATATTTTTCACTGAAATATATTTTTCATGTTAATAAGTAATGAGCTTATTTTTTAATATTTCAATAAATTAGTAAACAAATGTTTTTAAATTTTCTCTTTGAGGTCCTCAATATTTTAGAGTATTTAATGGTCTTGAAACCAAAGGTTTGAGAACTTGTTTCCTAGAACAAAAAATTAGAACATCTAATTTTTTTAAAGACTATTCTTTTTAGAGCAGTTTTTAGGTTCACAGCAAAATTAAGAGTAAGATACAGAGATTTTGTATATACCCCCCGCTGCCACTCATGCATAGCCTTCCCCATTATCAACATCCTCCCACAACATCATACAATTGGTGAACACATCATAACCATCTAAAGCCTATAGTTTATATTACAGTTCACTCTTGATGTTGTACATTCTATTGGTTGTAATGACATGTACCCCCCCCCATTATAGAGCGCCCTAAGAATCCTCTATGTCCTGCTTATTCATTCATCCCCTGCCTGCCCCCCCACCAATCCCCTGGCAACCGCTGATCTTTTTCTATCTCTATGGTTTTACCTTTTCCAGAGTGTCATATAGTTGAAATTGTACAACATGTAGCTTTTTCAGATTGACTTTTTTCACTTAATAATATGCACTTAAGTGAAATAAGTCAGTCACAGAAAGATACCATATGTTTTCACTCATATGTGGATCTTGAGAAACTTAACAGAAGACCTTGGGGGAGGGGGAGGGGAAAAAAGGTTACGGAGAGGGAGAGAGGCAAATCATAAGAGACTCTTAGATACAGAGAACAAACTGAAGGTTGATGGGGGGTAGGAGAGAGGGGCAAGTGGGTGATGGGCATTAACGAGGACACTTGTTGGGATGAGCACTGGGTGTTGTATGGAAACCAATTTGATAATAAATTATATTAAAATAATAATAATAATATGCACTTAAGTTTCCTTCATGTCTTTTCATGGCTTGATAGTTCATTTTCTTTTAGTGCTGAATAATATTCCATTGTCTAGATGTACTACAGTTTATCCATTCACCCACTGAAGGTTTTCTTCAAGGTTTTGGCAGTTGTGAATAAATCTACAAACATCTGTATGAAGGGTTTTGTGTGAATATTAAGCCTTCATCACCTTGGGGTAAATGCCAAGGAGCAAGATTGATAGGTCATATGGTAATAATATGTTTAGTTTTGTAAGAAACTACCAAACTGTCCTCCAGAGTAGCTATAACATTTTGCATTCCCACTAGCAATGAATGAGAGTTCCTGTTACTTCACATCTTCACCAATATTTGGCATTGTCAGTGTTCTGTATTTTGGCCATTCTATTAGGTATATAGTGGTATCTTGTTTTAATTTGCATTTACCTGATGACATCTGATATGGAGTATTTTTTCACATGCTTATTTGCCATTTTTGTATCTTTGATGAGGTATCTGTTAAAGTCTTAGACTGTTTTTTAATCAGGTTTTTGCTTTCTCATTGAGTTTTAAGAATTCTTGGGGCTCCTGGATGGCTCAGTCAGTTAAGCGTCTGACTTCAGCTCAGGTCATGATCTCACAGTTCGTGAGTCCGAGCCCTGCGTTGGGCTCTGTATTGGCAGCTCAGAGCCTAGAGCCTGCTTTGGATTTGGTGTCTCCCTTTCTCTTGGCCTCTCCCCTCCTCCTGCTCTCTCTCTCTCTCTCTCAAAAATAAACATTAAATTTTTTTTTTAAGTTCTTTGTATATTTTGGGCAACATTCCTCTATCAGATGTTTCTTTTGCAAATATTTCCTCCTATATTGTGGCTTTTCTTCTCATTCTCTTGACATTGTCTTCTGCAGAGCACAAGTTTTTTACCTTTAATGAAGTCCAGCTTATCAATTACTCCTTTCATGGATCATATCTTCTGGGTAGTATCTAAAAAGTCATTTTGGTATTCAAGATCATCTAGATTTTCTCCTAAGTTATCTGCCAGGAGTTTTATAATTTTGCATTTCACATTTGGGTTTGTGATCCATTTTGAGTTAATTTTTGTGAAAGGTGTAAGATCTGTGTCTAGAGTCTTCCTCTTTTTTTTTTTTCTTTTTTGCCTGTGGATGTACAGTTGTCCTAGCACTGTTTGTTGAAAATATTATCTTTGTTCCTTTCTATTGCCTTTGCTTTTCGTCAAAGATCAGTTGACTGTATTTATGTGTGTCTATTTCTGGGCTCTCTGCTCTATTTCATTGATCTATTTGTCCATTCTTTCACACTATCTTGATTACTGTAGTTTTGTATCAAGACTTGAACTTGGGTATGTCAGTCCTCCAACTTTGATCTTCTCCCTAAATACTGTTTTGGCTATTCTGGATCTTTTGCCTTTCCATATAAACTTTAGAACCAGTTTGTCCGTATCCATAAAATGTCTTGCTGGGATTTTGATCATAATTGCATTGAATCAATAATTTGATTTACTTGTACTTACTGTCCGTGGGGTCTTGAACAACTTTCTTACCCTCTCTGTGCCTTAGATTTCTGATGTGTGAGATGAGAATAACAACAATAGTTTGTAACAACACATGCCATAATAGTAAATACCCTTTAGGTCTTAACTAGTATCACTATCACTATTGTACCATCATTGTTGATGTTTTTATCATTATCATCATTACTACCAGTACCACCACTGGGAGACACAGTAACACAAAACTAGAGGGTAGAGTCAGCAGAATTGGAATATTTTTCTCTCTCAAGCCAGATTATACCCCACCTGCTACTGGCCAGTCTGCCAACATTTGTGGCCTGAGGAAGAAGGGAAAGAAGAATGACGTGGCTCAAGCACACATTGTCAGAGGTCAGAGCCTGCAGTGGCCACACCAAGCTTTGGGAGTAGAGAAGAGAGTGGATCCCCGAGTGTGGTCCATGAGGCTGCTACAGAAGGATCCAGCTGGTTCTGGAACGAGAATGGATCGTAGCCAGGGGCTTGTTAACAACAAGACTGATAGTAATGATACAGACATGTGTTTTTATTTTATTTTATCTTATTCCAGTCACAGAATGCTTTCATGTTGTTTAGGCCAAATGTTGTTCTGATGCTTCTAGTCTTTGCCAAACTGAGGACCAGACCATTTGCTTGTTCTAAGTGAGCAGCTACAGATGGCAAACAAATTTGAACATTATTCTTTATCAGTGAAAAGTTAAAACCAAATTCCCTGCATTTGTGGCAAGTCTCCTTTGTTCCGTAAACACAAAGATTTGTTTACGCTTCCTTTGTTCTCTCTGGACATATACCGCTTGGGCCAGCTACTACACTGATTTCAAGATGCCCTGTAATCCTCCTTTGTATTTTTAGGTAGATTTTTTATAGAACTTCATGGACAAATTAACCACTCTTCCCTATTTGTTATTAGTTATGTGATCTCAGGCAGGTGACTTCACCCCTCAGGTGTCCTTTGCTGTAAATCTGCCAGACTTGGCCAGGCACCAATCAGTTGGATGAAGGATCACCCCCCTACTTTTATGAATAAGATATTTGTAAGAAAAAGAAAAGAAAAATATAGCTAATACCAGAAACTCACATGCTGCTTGCGGCCAGACCCTTGTCAAAGCACTTGCTATGTATTAATTCATGTAATCCTTGAAATAGCCCTATTAGGAAGATACTAGTATACTAACTTCACAGATGACAAAACTGAGACACAGAGAGGTTAAGTAATTTGCCCAAGGTCACGCAGCCGATAAGTGGCAGAACCAGGACATGAATTCAGGCATTCTGGCTCCAGAGCCTATGAAGGTTGATTTTGTGCCTTAGATCAGCCCTCACTAATTTGTTTTCAATAAATTTAAGTACACCTTCACAGGGTACTTGAAAGACTATCCTCCTTTATGGAACTCTCTGGTTCTTGCCTAATTTATGTTTTTAGAAGAAAAAACTTAAAACTCTGTGTGCCTGTGCTTCTGGTATCATGTAAAGTAATTGCAGTTTAGAGCCAAAGACATAGTTTAAAGTGGCAATTCACCTTTTTATATGATATGTGGGCTTGGCCATAAAGCTTGCTGGGCTTTGGCTGCAACCACTTGTCTGGGAAAATGAAAGAGAAGTGACTTTGGTTTTTGACTAAAACTCAGCAGGTAATGTTAACCCTTGAGGCATGCACGCAGCAGCTATTACCCTGGCCTCTGGGGAGTGTGGCTTGGTGTTGGGTAGCTTCAATATTGAAAGAAGGTAGAAATCTGGGAGGGGAGAGCCAGGCTGTGGAGGTACCTAGGTGATGACACCTCTCGTCACTCTGGAGACCCCTCCAGCTAAAGGCTGGACCCACCCTATTAAAGGACAGAAAACAGGCCCTCAGGGAGAAGGGCTTGCCAAGGAATAGGCAGGGGAACCTGATACCAGGTCAGGTGAGTTACCTGGCCTCTGGAGGGAAACCAGAACAATGGCTAAAGCTTAGACCCATTAACTAGACAATCCTGGCAGGACTTAAGGGCACGTGGGTGTGTATGTGTGTCCCCAGCTTGCTCTATTTTAGGGCCGAAGTTTGAATTCTGTCCCCACCCCCCAGTGAGGCTCAAGCTGCCAAAGCTGTCTGGTGGAATGGAAGTCAGAGAGGTCTGGATTAGACCTCAGTTCAGCCATGTGACCTTGAGCAAGTCACTTAACCTCTCTGGCCCTAGGTCTCCTCATTGTAAAACAATGATAACAGTTCCTCCCGTGTGGGGCTATTGAGCGGGTGAATACTGAGGTAAATCCCCTGGCATACTATAGGATTGTAAATAGTCTATCTGTTCTCACTACCGTATTGGCCAGCTGGCTCAGTTGAACTTTAAGTGCTTGGCTGAGCCTAAGAATTGAAGGCCATTAGTGCTGGAGGCTCTGGGGACAATGTGCAGCTCTCTGTAAAACCATGGGGCCAGTCAGTGCATCTCTGAGATGTGATTTCCTCATCATGATAATTAATGCTTCTTTCCTACTTTACCAGATTGTTAGAGGAGAACATGAGATTGAGTAACCTGAAAAGTATTATACAAAAATTGTTATTATAAGAAGAATCACAATAACAGTGATTAACATTTTGAGTGCTTACTTTTTTGCCCGGCACTAGTTTAAGTGCATCCCATGTGTTACCCAATTTAATTTTAATGCTCTAACAATTTTGCCTGATTTATTATTCCTATTTTTTCAGTTGCCTCTGAGGTGCTCAGAGGTTAAGTAGCTTGCCTAAGGTCACTCAGATAACTGGGGGCAGACCCAGAATTCAAACCCAATCAATAGAATTTCAGAACCTGCCCAATGGAGGATTATTCACTATGTTTATATTGGCATTGCTATCTCTATGTTTTTTTTCTACAGAGGCTACCTAGAGCTATTCTCTAGGTAGGAGATGGGTCTGTGAAGCCATGATGACAGCACCATAAAGTCACCTGTTAATTAGTCTGTTTAGTCTGGTCGTAGCTCAAACACCTTAGGAACACATGTGCGTATATCTATCAGCAAACACATTCACAGATTGAGTATATATGTATATAGATTATAGGAACAATATCAGAGATAAAGATCAGAATATAAAGAAGCAAGGCATTAGCAAACTAATTTATGGGCTTGTGATTCTGTTATGAAGGATAATTATTCAGTGGTTTAAGTGGGATGAAAAGTGTCATTACAGTAACACAGTGAGTGATAGTCATACTTAATCTGTTTTCTACCACTCACATATGATAAATGTCATTCACATGTGTGACGTACTTCTTTGGGGCTGCCTAGACTTTGACATTTCTCCCCAATCTTTTTGTGGAAAATTAAGGTAAACAACGAGTCATTTATTTTGGACATTTATGAAAGCATTTTTATAGCAATTTGGGTACTTAAATTAACACCTTAGATATCTCCAAAAAAAGGTTATTTTTCAACAGAGTTCCATTAAATTCAACAAATCTACTATGCTCTGCCTGTGCTGTACCATACAGTAGCTACTAGTCACGTGTGGCCGTTCAAATTTAATTGAAAAATGCAGTTCCTCAGTAGCTTTAGTTACATATCATGTACTCAGTAGCTCACCTGTAGCTAGCAGCTACCATTTAGACAATGTAGATTATAGAACATTTCCATCATTACAAAGAGTTCTATTGGACAATGCTGCTAGACAGTAGGATACACTGAAGATGCAGTGATGACCAAAACATTCTAGGGGCGCCTGGGTGGCTCATTCGGTTGAGTGGCAGACTTCGGCTCAGGTCACGATCTCGCTGTTTGTGAGTTTGAGCCCCGCATCGGGCTCTGTGCTGACATCATAGAGCCTGGAGCCTGCTTTGAATTCTGTGTCTCCCTCTCTCTCTGCTCCTCCCCCACCCATGCTCTGTCTCTCTCTCTCTCTCTCCTCTAAAAATAAATTTAAAAACATTAAAAAAAAAAAATTCTAGATGCTTGCCCTTATGGGTTTATAGTCCTGCAGAGAGGACAGCTGCTTAATAAGCCATCCCAGGTTGGGGTTCAGGGAATTACAGGGGACAATGGGAGGGTATGGCAGGGGAGACCTACCCAAGAATGGCTGGTCTGGGAAAACGAAGCCAAAGAAAAGTCCTTATGTATAAGAGACCAATTAAAAATATATATATATTGAACTTAATTTTTAAGTAACTATTTTCTCTGCAACTGGATTCTGCAAGTAATATCAATGTGAGGTTTAAAATGTAGTATTGAGGAATATGCTTACATAAAATTTATTTCATTTTTAAAATGTTTCATGTAATAAATCTCTAAGAAGCCAAACACAAAGTGTACGTACAGTATGATTCTATTTGTATGAAATTGTAGAACAGACAAAATTATGATGATAGAAATCAGAACTGCAGTTGCCTAGAATGGAGGCAAGGGTGCAGGTGGAAGCAAGGACTGACTACAAAGGATCCTCGGGGTACTTTCTGGGATGTTCATGATGCTCTCTCTCTTGGTAAGGGTATTGGTTACATGGATATATGCATTTGTCAATACTTATGGAAATGTATACCTTTAGATTGGTACATTTCCTAAAATGTAAATTATGTCTCAATTAGAAGTTGAATCTATAGAATTGTATATTGTAACATGTTAATGGTTGATATGAGTAACATTATGGAAATATTCATTGCCTCATTACTTCGTCTGCCAGTGACCTGGCTGGCCTTTGTAACGCTTATATCACTGGCAAGAAGATTCAGCATCCTTCTTGATCTTGTGCCCTGTGGATGTAAATATGTGCTCCTACTTTTCCAGTTTTTCATGCTTTTTTATCAAAAGTAGATAAACTGAAAGAATCTTTGCCAGAATGTTAAGAATGATGTTATTTGGGAGCAGAGAGATTTGAGGTGAATTTTGCTGCTTTTTCTTCTTTACTGTACTGTTTGAGTCTGTAACAAGGCACATGTATATTTCTGTACTTTGAAACACAAAATCTCATTCTGTCTTGGCTTAGAAAGTACATTTACTTATCCACGAGTTACTATATAATCATTTGAAAACTTTGGGTTTTAAGCGATGGTTAGTATCAATTTCCTTGTAAGCAGCAGACTCCGTGGATGATTGTTTAGCAGTCGGGGGGTCTCAGTAAATGTAAAATTTCATGCCTTGTATGTCTCCACCATGCCTCTTTTGTTCAGTTTCTCTCTGGTGCTGGGGCACATTGGAGTGGATTGGGGTTGCCTGGAGATGCTCGTTAGCTGTCTGCCCCTCTCATCTGCCTCCTTCACCCTGTGCTCACAGATTCTTACCTGACCCTTGATGAACCGATGAATAACATCACCACGTCCCTGGGGCAGACAGCTGAACTGCACTGCAAAGTCTCTGGCAATCCACCTCCTACCATCCGCTGGTTCAAAAATGATGCACCTGTGGTCCAGGAGCCTCGGAGGATCTCATTTCGGGCAACCAACTATGGCTCTAGACTGCGGATTAGAAATCTTGACACCACAGATACAGGCTACTTCCAGTGCGTGGCAACAAATGGCAAGAAGGTGGTTTCTACCACGGGAGTCTTGTTCGTCAAGTTTGGTAAGCCACCTCCTTCCTGCTGGGGATGGCCTTTGGCCATCATTCTCCCTGAGGGTGAGAAGGGAGGGAACAGGGAACACACTGAGAATGTCCTATGTGCCTGGCAACCCGAAAGCTGGTACAGATGCATCCATTTTACAAGTAAGTAGGCCAAGACCCAGTAGTTAAGTAGCATGTGCGTGGTTGCCCAGCTGGTAAATTGTAGAGCAGGAGTGGAGTCCCGATCTGTCTGATCCCAGAGCCCTGCTCTAAACCACCATGCCAGTGGGAGAGAAGATGGGAAGTTCGACACATGTATGCCCTTTCTCTGTCAAGATGCCATCAAAGACTCCTGCTGTCCCAATCCATGTGATCCTATAACCACTCAGCCTCCCCCTGCAGACTCCCCATGCAGCATGAGGATGCCTACTCTAGTGACTCATTTGTTAGCTCTTGTCTTAGCATTTTCCAGGCCCTGAACTGTGTGGGGTATAGACAGGTTCTCACTGGTATGTTTTTTTTTCTTCGAGGTGGTTGTGGGGAACTGAAGCAAAATAATAAATCCCAGAAAAATAAATATCACCTCAGGGTGGTTGAGAACTTCAATCTGGAATGGTTTGACTGTACCCACACTCACCCTCCAATAACCTAGACTGACTGTTTTTTTTTTTTTTCTTTCCTTTCCTTTCTCCAGGCCCCCCTCCCACTGCAAGTCCAGGATCCTCGTAAGTACATTTATCTCCCTTCTTGTCACTTCGAAGTGTTTCTCCAAAGGTTTTTTAGGGCAAAGGCAAAGTTGTCCTCTTCTTGGGCCAAAACACTGTTCCAGATTTCATTCCATTTTTCCCTACCCTCATTCCATTTTGCTTTTTCTCTGATATGAAGATTCACAAGAGACCAGCACCGGCAGTAACCTCAAGTGTGGTCATGTTGGTTGTGAACATGTTGATGAAAGCAAATATCTGCTTACATTTTCTATTTTAAAATTAATCTAACATTTAGTTGCCACAGTGGATTTGGTCAAATCAAACAAAAAACAATACTGTGCTGGCTTAGGTTTTTAGCCTGAAAGGCTCTCTTCTGTGTATCTGATAGTGTTGCATTCCTGATGCTCTAGTTATCCAACAGGCCAACAGTTGGGTGATCACCTTATTTTTATTGCCTTAAAAGAACCCAGAGACAGAAGTTCTGACTCACATAGGGGAAGAAAGCCCTGTGCCAGGTTTGAGAGTTACACACAAGTTCGATTCATTTTGAGTCCTTTGTTACTGGAATCTAAAGATCTCATTTCTTTTTTTTTTTTTTTTTTAATTTTTTTTTCAAAGTTTATTTATTTTTTTTGGGACAGAGAGAGACAGAGCATGAACGGGGGAGGGGCAGAGAGAGAGGGAGACACAGAATCGGAAACAGGCTCCAGGCTCCGAGCCATCAGCCCAGAGCCTGACGCGGGGCTCGAACTCACGGACCGCGAGATCGTGACCTGGCTGAAGTCGGACGCTTAACCGACTACGCCACCCAGGCGCCCCAAGATCTCATTTCTTAAACTGATGCTATTCTTGATGCGCTCGATCTTTCTTTCCCCTGGCTATGGTGTTCTATTCTTTCACTGTAGAAGCACCCACTTGGGGCATTTTTCTTTATATTTTTATTTAGGTGGAGAGAGCCATTGATTAAAAACCCTTGCTCTGCAAGAAAATATCTTCTTCCGAAGATACGCTTCCGAAGTAAAATTTATTGGGGCTCTACCACGAGAGCATCAGAATGTCTGACCTAGACTACACCCACAGCAAATATAACAGCCACTTAATTTGCTCTAATCCCCTCTGTGCCACTTAATTACAGTGTGGGATATTTTAATATATTTGTGTGTGCCTGGAGGCCCAGTGGCCCACAATCCCATTAATAAAACAGGTAATGGGTAAAAATAAACATTGGCCCTCAGCCACACTGTTCTGTTATTTCATCAGCCAATTAAAGGCAACTGTAAAAGAGCCTTTAAAATCACCCAAGTGCTAATTGCATTCTACTCGTCTAGGTAGAAAATATTGATTGATCTTAAAACAGGTCTGCAGTTTTGGTTGCTCTGCGTTGCATTCTTGAAGTTTATCTTTTTTTTTTTTTTTAAATCTCACTATTGGTTGATATGTGGAATCCTTTTGAAGGCTTATTTAAACTGAGATTAAAACTTTTGTTACTTGCTGTAAAAATGCTTCCCACCCTGGTGCCTTATTTGTTCCTATTAATCTGTGCTTCAAATGTGGCAGATAATCTGCGTCCAAGTTTGATGAATGCAGTTCACTAATCTGCCTTTACTATGAAGCACTGAGCAACTGACGTCCTACCTGTTGTATTTGCATCAGAGAATTACTTTTTTATTATCAAAATTATTTTTAAACATGTATATGTCCTTACTTCTTGAAGTTTTCATTCTTCCTTTGTTACCATCTTTCTGATGAGCCCAGTCTGAGTCTCTCATGGTTTTCAATTTTATACAAAGATAGTGTACCACTTTCATGAGCTGATATCTATGGAGAAGATATTAATGTCCTTAACGATGCTCAGCCACAGCTAAAAGTATCCTTTGATGTCAGGCCCCCCTGTTTCATGTTAGCTGTCTGATTATCCATCAGATTAGTAGCAGGAGCATGAAATGTACAGTTGCCATGTTAGCTTGGAGGGAGCTACAGTAAAATACAATCGAAGTTGGAAATCCCATGGGGCCTTTTGTAGGACAGTCTACATACTTGTTTTGGCATTGCCAGTTGGCATTTTGATGGACTTTTTTCTCTTTCTGTTAGAAACTGGTGACATATCCTACTTTTTTTCTCTTTTCACTGCTGCCACCACTGAACCCTATTTCTAAGAGTTCTTCTGTAACCGAGATAGAATGCTAGCTTCCTTCCCTATCCTTATAGCCCCCAACAAGCAGGCAGATCTCACTACAAGAGGTCAGGTAGAATGTAACAAAATGATAGCCATGGTGACTATCACAGCTTTGAGGGTTGCTCTGAAAGTCTTTTGTCAAACTGCACAATACTTTTTCCAAGGTAGGAGTGAAATGTAGCTGAAACATTGCTCTGTTTACTTGAAGATGGTGCAGCAGAGTGACTGCAAAGTACAATGCAAGTCCACGACATAGCGAAATGTTTTGGGTGAATGAATCCTGGTGAGAGCCAAGTGCCATTTGAGACCACAAAGCTACACAATCTCCAATGGAGGACTTGGAGTGTCCTTGAGATAATGGTCTAGGAAGGCAAAGGTGGTGAGACACTTGTCACTCCTTGTAGAGACTACATCAGGTTTCCACATGAAGCTTATGGAATGGCATTTTACTATGTAGTAGGAGCAAGCCTGAGACGTTAGTTTGGCTTCTGTTCTTAGCTTCAGGCTTTATTTCTTCTGTCATTGCTGGGTCCTGGCCCACCCCTAACAATTATAGGGCCCAGGGCATGAGTACAAGTGGAGGCCCACATACCACACGTCTAAATATTTAGAAGTTATAAATCAAGCTAGCAAACTGTTAAATGAAATATGTTCTGTCCTCCCACATTGACAAATATACCTTCATAATGACAAAATCAAAAAATACTTATAAAGTTATGGTTTGTGTATGACTACAAGCCAAGAACTATCAAAAATGACTACTTTAATCATTATTATGCTTGTCTGGGTGTTTTGTTCATGGCCAGAGATATTATATATGATTCATAGATTGTTATATATTAGTTCCATTATTTTTTTATTGCCTTCATTTCAGCAAAATGACTGCTTTTGTCATTTTACACAGAGTTTTACGCGAGATTTTAGCATGCATTCTTTTGACAACAATGCCAAGTTAGACAAAAACTTTCTTCAGTTATTGTAATATTTAGTTTTTTAAAACTAATTTTAATTTGAAGAAATTGTACTCCCTGAGCCAGTAGCAGCTGTAATTATTAATTAAATTCCTAAAGCAATAGTTCAATTTGCTAAGAATTATAGCAAATGAACTAAGAACTTTATATAGCATATTCAAACATAGTAATGGGACCATATGATAAAGAATCACATGATATTGCACAATATATAATGAAACATTATAATAATATAATGTAATCATTAACCTATTATATATATTGTATAGGTTGTTATAGTATATATTATCATATATATTACATATGGTGTCATATGATAAGTAATCACATGATATTACAAATATTATATCATATTATTATACAATATGTAATTTCATCTGTAAGTCAGCATCATGCTTCATGTTATCCTATATATGCACAAATCTAAGAACAATATAAATTGTTTAATGTGTTAGTTTTCTACAGCTGCTGTAACAAAGAATACTGAATTGGCTTAAACGACAGAAATTTATTGTCTTACAGTTCTACAGCTTAGAAGTTCTAAATCAAGATGTTGGCAAGGTTAATTTGTTCTGAAGGCTGTGAAGAAAGATTTCTGTCTTCTTCTGGTGACCTACCATAATTCTTTGGCTTGTCAATGCATCATCTCAATTTCTGCCATGATATTTACATGGCATTCTCCCTCTGTGCACATGTCTCCAAATCCCCCCCACCTTTTTTTAAAGATTTTATTTTTAAGTAATCTCTATACCCAACGTGGAGCTCGAACTCACAATCCTAAGGTCAAGAGTTACATGCCCTACTGACTGACCCAGCCAGGTGTCCCCAAGTTTCCCCTTTTTATAATGACACCATTTATGACCCACTCCAATGACCTCATTTTAACTTAATTACCCCTGTAAAGACCCTATTTCCAAATAAGGTCACATTTTAAGGTCCTGGGGATTAGGACTTCAACATATGAATTTTGAGGGAACACAGTTCAACTCATAACACTTAATATTGTGAAATTATTCCCAGCCATGAGACTATAATCTTGCAAATATTATCCTAATTTGTAAGAACTTTCAGAATATAAAGAAAAATAAGAAAATGGATGCTTGGTAATATTGAGAATGATAGTTTCTTGTGCAAGAATCCACTGAGGAAGAATTTGACATGTTGATTAATCTTTTCTCTTCCTGAAGTATTTTTGCCACTGCAGTGCTTCCTGTGCTCCAAGCAGGGCCCATCTCCTCCATTGGTAGTCACTCAACACACAGACTTTCACAGTATACAATCACGGTTGCCTTCTGTTCTAAGAACCTAGGGCAAGGGATGTAGAGAAATGATCCCTGGGGCAGAACAGTGTTAGTCACAGGGGTGGATGTTTAAGGTTTGGTTACATTATGGCAGCCCTGAGTGCCAGATCCCAAGAGGCAGAGGACCCCATATGTATATTAAACTTATTTTTCAGTAGGTCCAGGGAAGGGACCCTTCTTTAAAAAAAAACAAAAACAAAACAGTTTTACTGAAATATAGTTCACATACCATCAAATTGGCCATTTTAAAGTATAAAACTTAGTGTTTTTAGTATATTCACAGAGTTTGTATAACCTTCACCACTATCTTATTTCAGAACATTCTCATTATCTCATAAAGAAACTCTTCTCATCCCCTGATAATCTCCAATCTACTTTATGTCTCTATGAGTTTGCCTATTCTAGATATTTCATGTAAGTAGAGTCATATATTGTTTGTCCTTTCGTGTCTGGCTTCCCTCACTTAGCATGTTTTCAGGATTTATTCATGTTACAGCATACATCAGTACTTCATCCTTTCTATGCCAACTTGACACATAAATCTGACCATCACATTCCGCAACATTATCCTTGACCTCCTTTTTCAAGATTTTTTGGGGGAGCTATTCTGGGGCCTATTGCATTTTCATGTGAATTTTAGAGTTAGCCTGTCAATTTCTGCCTAAAAGCCAGCTAGAGTTTTGATAAGGATTCAATGAATCTGTAGATTAATTTGGGTAGTATTGCCATCTAAAAACATTAAATCTTCCAATCCATGAGTTCAGGCTCTTTCCATATGTTAAATTTCTTTCACTGATGTTTTGTACATATCAATATTCAAGACTTGCTCCTCTTCTGTTGAATTTATTTCTAAATATTTTATTATTTCTCATGCTATTAGAAATGGAATTTGTTTTTTTTTTATTTCGCTTTCAGATTCTTCGTTGCAACTCTATAGAGATAAAACTGATTTTTGTAAATTGATCTTGTATTTTGCACCCATACCGAGCTCATTTATTTGCCCTAATAGTTTTTTTGTGGATTCCTTATGATTTTCTATGTACAAGATCATATCATCTGCAAATAGATATTGTTTCAATTTTTCCTTTTCAATCTATATGATTTTCATTTTTATTTTTCCTGCCTAATTACTGTAGCTAGAAACCTCAGTACAATGTTAAATAGAAGTGGCAAGAATGGACATTCTGGTCTTTTTCTTTATTCTAAGAGGAAAGCTTTTATGATGCTAACTGTGGGTTTTTTGTAAATGTGTTTATCAGATTGAGGACATTTTCTTTTATTCTTTTTTTATATTAAACATAATTTATTGTCAAATTGGTTTCCATACAACACCCAGTGCTCATCCCAACAGGTGCCCTCCTCAATGCCCATCACTCACTTTCCCCTCTCCCCGACCTCCATCAACCTTCAGTTTGTTCTCAGTATTTAAGAGTCTCTTATGGTTTGCCTCCCTCCCTCTCTGTAACATTTTCCCCCCTTTCCTTCCCCCATGGTCTTCTGTTAAGTTTCTCAAGATCTACATATGAGTGAAAACATATGGTATCTGTCTTTCTCTGCCTGACTTATTTCACTTAGCATAATACCCTCCAGTTCCATCCACGTTGCTACAAATGGCCAGATTTCATTCTTTCTCATTGCCAAGTAGTATTCCATTGTATATATAAACCACATTTCCTTTATTCTTTTATTCTTATTTTGTGGTGTTATTTAAAAAAAATTATTTTTAAAATGTTTATTTATTTTTAAAAGAGAGAGAGACATACAGACAGACAAAATGCGAGCAGGGGAGATACAGAGAGAAAGGCACAGAATCCGAAGCAGGCTCCAGGCTCCTAGCTGTCAGCACGGAGCCTGATGTGGGGCTTGAACCCACAACTATGAGATCATGACCTGAGCCAAAGTCAGACGCTTAACTGACTGAGTCACTCAGGTGCCTCAAGTTGTGTGATTTTTTTTATTATGAGAGTGTGTTTGATTTTGCCAGATGCTTTTTCTATGTCTATTGAGATGATCATGTCTTTTTTTAAAACTTTATTATATCAATGTGATCTGTTACATTGATTTTTTTGTTTTATTTTTTAATGTTTGTTTATTTTTGAGAGAGAGAGACAGCATGAGTGGAGGAGGGGCAGAGAGAGAGACACACACACACAGAAAAAAATATATATATACATACATATATATCTTTGTATATATATATATATATATACACACATATATATCTTTGTATATATATATATATACACATACACACACACACACACACACACATATATACCACTTTTTCCTTATCCATTTGTCTATCAGTGAGCACTTAGATTGCTTCTGTATCTTGACTATTGTAAATAATGCTACAGGGGGGCGCCTGGGTGGCTCGGTCGGTTAAGCGTCCAACTTCGGCTCAGGTCATGATCTCACGGTCTGTGAGTTTGAGCCCCGCGTCGGGCTCTGTGCTGACCGCTCAGAGCCTGGAGCCTGTTTCAGATTCTGTGTCTCCCTCTCTCTCTGCCCCTCCCCTGTTCATGCTCTGTCTCTCTCTGTCTCAAAAATAAATAAACGTTAAAAAAAAATTAAAAAAAAAATAATGCTACAGGAAACATAGTGATGCATATATCTTTTAGAATTAGTGTTTTTGTTTTCTTTGGGTAAATATCCAGTAGTGGAATTACTGGATCATATTGTACTTATATTTTTAAGTTTTTGAAGAACCTCTATACCATTTTCTACAGTGGCTACACCAACTTAATATTCTCATCAGCAGTGTACAAGGGTTCCTTTTTCTCCACATCCTCACCGACACTTGTTATTTCTTGTCTCTTTGATTTTAGCCATTTTAACGGGTGTGAGATGATATCTCCTTGTGGTTTTGATTTGCATTTCCCTGATGATAAGTGATGTTAAGCATCTTTCCATGTGTCCCTTGGTCATGTTTGTCTTCTTTAGAAAAATGGCCTCCTTCCCATTTTTTAAAAATGTTTATTTATTTATTTTGAGATAGTGTGAGCGGGGGAGGGACAGAGAGAGAATCCCAAGCAGGCTCTGTGCTGTCATTGTGGAGCCCAATCCAGGCTCCATCTCATGACCATGAGATCATGACCTGAGCCAAAATCAAGAAATGGACACTTAGCTGACTAAGCCACCCAGGTCACCTCCCACCATTTTTAAAAACTAGACTATTTGTGGGGATCTTTTTGTGTTGTCTAAGATCTTTATATATTTTGGATATTAACCCCTAATAGGATATGTCATTTGCATATATCTTCTCCCATTCCATAGGTTGTCTTTTATTTTGTTGACTTCGCTATGCAAAAGTTTTATTTCGATGTAGTCCCAATAGTTTATCTTTGCTTTTGTTTCTCTTGCCTGAGGAGGCATGTTTAGAAAAATGTTGCTATAGCCAATGTCAAAGAAATTCCTGCCTGTGTTCTCTTCTAGAATTTTTATGGTTTCAGGTCTCATATTTAGGTCTTTAATCTGGTTTGAGTTTATTTTTATGTATGGTGTAAGATAGGGTCCAGTTTCATTCTTTTACATGTAGCTGTCCAATTTTTCCAGCACCATTCCAGCACCATTGAAGAGACTGTCTTTTCCCTATCATATATTCTTGTCTCCTTTGTCATAGATGAATTGATCATGTAAATGTAGGTTTAGTTTTAGGCTCTCTGTTCTGTTCTATTGATCTGTATGTCTATTTTTGTGCCAGTACCATACTGTTTGTAGTATATTTTGAAATCTAGAATTGTGGCACCTCCAGTTTTGTTTTTCTTTATCAAGATTACTTTGGCTTTTGGGGTCTTTTATGTGAAAACTGGACATTTAAAGTAAGACGGCAACTCAAATTAGATCACCTTTCCTCTGATGTTGGCCTGTGCTGTTGTTGCTATTGTTTGTTTAGTGACTTCCCTGGAATAATTCTATTTAGTCTATCTTCCCTATCATCTGTGGCTACTGAAGTCTTTGCTCAATTGGCTTACTGTCAAAGGAGGACAGAGATTTTCTTAAACCAGTAATTCTCCCACCCTTTGCCGAGGGGCTCTGGGTGTGTTTGAGGCCATGCCTTCAGCACTCCAGTAGTTTTTAGCACTGCCTTTGCTTCCATTTCCTGCCAGAGGTGAGACAGTAAGGCTTTCCTGGGCACGCACAAGCCCCTCACATGAACACATCCTTCTATCTCCCCAGAAATATGTCAGAGATTTTCAGAGCCCCCTAGGAACATCTTATTCCTTAAATCTCCCCTTTGAGCTTTTGAGTTTTTTGGCCAGGCTCTTGTTTTTCCCAACTTGTGTTGCTACCCCAGGCAACTATGAGTCTTTTTCAACAAATATCCTGAAGCTAGGGCTTTTCCTACTGAGAGGTTCTAAATCTAGTCAAATAAAGACAAGCCCTGTAAATAGAACTTTTTCAGCATGCTGCTAGACTGCTCAAATAGTGCTAGTTCTCTGGAGATGGGCTTTTGAGGCATTCCAACCCCCTCTGCCTCCTCCACTGACTGTTAGGCTGTTGGTTTTCACAGCTGCTGTGGTGGTGGGAGCTGCTGGTTTTCAAGGTTACCACAGAACTCAGGAGAGGGAGATGAGAAGAGAGCAAGTTAAAAATCCACAAAACTCTGTTCTTACCAAATCTTAGCCTTTTCCCCCTTGTTGCAAGCCTTTGGCTAATTTTCAAAGTTCTTAAAATGTTGATTTTCACAACTTTTTGCCGGTGTTCTCATTGCTTTTAGAAACCATTCCATATTGCCTGCTTGTCTCTCATCCATGTCTAAGGACAGTACTGGATGGGTGCTGTCTTGGGAGGCCTCTGAGGCCCAAGGACACTGCTCCACATGACAGCCTCCCTTTGTTGACCCTTTTCCTCAAAACAAGACAATGTCCTGGGATTCTTTACAAACATTACCTCTCTGTTCCAGAACAGCTCTCTAGGGAAGATGTTTTGATCCCCATATTATCAAAAATGTTCCACAAACACTAAATGGCTTTAATTGGACCTAGTTCGTATCTAATTTCTTCAATTTTAATATTACAAGCTCCTTAAATTGAGTGAGGCCTGGGGAACACCAATATCATATTTTTTTATATTTTTCATGGTTGCTTTAGGTCTTCTGGTATATAACTGGAGCTTTTTGACAGGCAAACGGATCCAATCCAACAAACACTAAGCACTGATTCAGTTTAACAATTATTTATTAATTACCTATAAAGTGCCAGGCTCTCAGCCATCCTCTGTAGAAACTACGAAGACTGCACTTTGCCCTCAAGCTACTTACCCAGTATGCTGGGGCCAAAAAAATGAGCCTTCCCCAGCACCAGCAAGTGCAGTGGTACAGCTGCTCTGGAAAACAGTGCATCTATGAGATGGTGATCACAGTTTCCATCTCATAATATAGTCATTAGCGGTAATGAGCAATGAATATGGAGCACATGAAACCTAGTAGAATTCAGTTAGTATTCCTCAAGTGAATGAGATATTTATTGACTGACTGATTCTACTGTTTCACATATGGGGCCTAGTATATAAAGTTCAATGAATTTAAGTTGTATTTCTTTCTTTCCTTTCATCCTTTGAGACATCCTGCAGAATCATCCTATAAAAGGGGCATGGTATAGGGACTCCTGGGTGACTCAGTCAGTTAAGCGTCTGACTCTTGATTTCGGCTCAGGTCATGATCTCACAGATCCATGAGACTGATCCCAGTGTCAGACTCTGTGCTAACCTTGTGGAGCCTGCTTGAGATTCTCTCCCCTCTCCCATTCCCCTGTTCCTGTGCTTGCTCTCTCTCTCTCTCTCTCTCTCTCTCATAATAAATAAATAAACATTTTTTAAAGAGGGAGGCATGATAAAAAAAAAGGTATCTCATAACACTGTTGCAAAGAATAAATGAAATAATAAGATAATGCATGTAAAGTAGTAGCTAGCACTGTGCCTGGCACATATTAGGAGCTTAATAATATATATTGACTGACATCATCATCCTTATTGTTGCTGTTTTTTTAATTGAAGTATAATTGACCCATCATTGCTGTTTGAGCTAAGAAGCTATGCCTTCTTTCTAGGCAGAGCCCTTCTAGACAACATTCCCTGCTGTGAACCTCAACAAGAGACCTCAAAGCCTTTATTTCCTTTTTTCTTTTATTGACCTTTGGCTAAAGTCCCTTTTTGCAGAAAGACAAAGTGACCAGCTTTTGATGAATTCTTTCCTTCTCTTATCTGCTTCCAAGTCTCAGCCATAGTGAAGAAGTGTTACAGGGCACTGGCCCAGACCAGGAAGCGATAATGTAATTTTCAACTCAAGATAAACTCAAGGATAACTTTCAACGCAGCTACTTGGGCAGTCCAAGGACAGAGGTGCCTTGTGGAGGGGAAACCAGGAAGTCTACTCAGCAGCTGGCCCAGGACACGGAGGGCCATCACTTCAGTGAAGTAACTGATCTCCGTCTCTTCCTCAAACTGCCTGAGACTCAGCGCTCTGCAGAGAAGGGGCAGATGGAGGGAATGTGGAGAGATTAGATAAGAAGGATTTCCCAATCCCAGTGGGGGATAGATCCAAAAGTACAGAAGGTTGAGAAGCCAAACTCTCATATCCCAATCCACCCCCATCACTCAACAATTTCCACTGTATGAATGGGGTGTGGAAAGCTTCCAGTTAAAACGATACTTGTGAATATTGGCAAAGTGTATCTTTGTGTGCAAGGGCACATTTAAAGAGAGAAGAGGAAAGATAAGTCCTCGCTTTCTAGGAACACACATTCTGAAAGTGTGTCTACCAGGCCATGAGCCTTCTCAGTCTACGCGTTAGTCATGAATGCATCTCCACACCTCGCCCAGCACCTAGCACATAGCAGATGCTCTGCAAATTGTGTTAAATTGGACACTGAAAGTCTGTGTCCTGAAATCTTTTCTCTACATATGACAAGGTTTTATTCATTTACTCAACTCATTTTTTTAAATGTTTGTTTATTTATTTTGAGAGAGAGAGAGAGAGAATCCCAAACAGGGCTTGGGGCTTGACACGGGATTCGAACCCACAAACCCACAAACTGTGAGATCATGACCTGAGCCAAAACCAACTGAGATGGACGCTTAACAAACTGAGCCACCCAGGTGCCCCTGATTCAACATATTTTTATCAAGTGCCTTCTGTGTTCTAGGTCTCTGGATTTTAGAAGCTTTTTTTCAAATCATGTAAGTGAGTACCAGGGAGCAAAACCAATCTAAAAGTCCTCATTCTACATCATTTACCCATCCCCTTCCTGTGTTTATGAGTTGTTTTTTTTTTTTTAATTTTTTTTTTCAACGTTTATTTATTTTGGGGACAGAGAGAGACAGAGCATGAATGGGGGAGGGGCAGGGAGAGAGGGAGACACAGAATCGGAAACAGGCTCCAGGCTCTGAGCCATCAGCCCAGAGCCCGACGCGGGGCTCGAACTCACGGACCGCGAGATCGTGACCTGGCTGAAGTCGGACGCTTAACCGACTGCGCCACCCAGGCGCCCCTATGAGTTTTAATATTAGCTCCTGCTGTAAGTTACAGAGCAAGTACTTTTCAAGAAATGGAGAAAAATCTCTGCTTCAACTCTGGCTGTGGGTGAACAGAAAGCCCCAGAGGAATCAGAGGGTGATTCATTTCTCTTAGAAAGCTCTGAGTGTACAAGTCAGTAGTGAACCTGTATTCACAAATCACACATGTAAACAAGTGGTCCCTATTTTCCCATCAGCCTCCAGGGCCTGCCAGTCAGAATCAAATTACAATGTGTATATAAATCACATGGGGATGTTGTTAAAATGCAGATTCTAAAGGTATAGGTCTGGGGTGAGGCCTGACATTCTGCATTTCTAACACTTTCCCGGTAGGTGCTGGTTCTGCTGGTCCACATATGTTGAGAAACTAGGGTCTAGAGAAAAAGTACCTATCTGGGTTCTAGTCCTTTCTGTGTCATTCACTAGCCAGTGACCCTGGACATACTGCTTACCTTTTGGGGGGCCTCAGTTTTTTTTTCTTTGCAAACTGAAGAGCTTGAGTTCAATGTCATCTAAGAGTCCTTTTAACTCTAAACTTTATGACGGATTGTCACTCAATTTGCTCATTCCTTTATTATAGTTAAGACCTCTTAAAGTTCTGAATTTCATGCAATTTACCCTTGGGTTCTTTTTCTCTGCTCTGAAGTGTTAATAGTCCTCTTTAATCTATTGTTGTGCTTGCATGTTGCCCATTCTAAGCATGACATTATATAGTGGGATCAGTCCGTGAGAAAGATTTTACATCAGTCCGTGAGAAAGAATTCTCATGTGGAACCCCCCCCCCTCCCCACATCCCCGTCCCTCTCACCAGCACAAAATTATGAACTGGTGTGGTTGGTATCTGCCCTCCTGGGTAAAGGGGAAGTAGCTGTCTGTGAGCTGAGTGCCTCTGTTTGAAGTTAAGCAATGGGATCACAGCAGGAGGCATTGTGATGTGGTGATGGAGACAGCCTTCTGATGTCTTCACATGGGTGTTTTGAAAGCACTGATCTGATGACATTGATGCCTGACTGGCAGACTCTAAAGCCTGATGGGAAAATAAGGACATGTGTGCATATGTGACTTCTGAATACAGGTTCATTTGTACACTCATAGGACTTTCTAAAAGAAACGACCAGATTGTACAACAAACACAATAAATGACATGTTATGAATAATCTTGACTAGGCTAAAAGTTGATGATGCTACTCAAAAGATCAGCAACAGATAGAAGCCACAGCTCTGCCTAGACTCAAGGGACAAAGAGAAGAAGTGGTTTTACCAGAGGCCAAGAGTAGGGTCATCTGTGGAGGTTGGCATGATGGCAAGCCCATTTTGTGGGCACAGGAGCCACGAGAAGCTCTTCCTACCGATCACCCTAGGCAGAAAGCAGGTGAGGGGAAACAACTTCCTTTCTCTCTTTGTCTCCACTTCCAAAATACCAGCCAGTGCCTTCGATGAGGGGAACTCTACACGACGCTACCTGACATGGGAAGCTTGAGAACTGAGCCTGCAGAAGTCACCTCTCTTGTGGATCCTGAGCAGAACAGAGGAAGGGCTAGGAATGAATCTTAGGGCAAATAGGTCCAGCACTAGTGTCAATACCCCAGATTGATTTCTATGCCACTGGACAGCTGGAGTGGAGGCCAGCTACACGGATACTGTGAGTTGAAAATAGCGTATTCAACGCTGCTGTTCTTGCTTAGTCTTCAGGTAGGACCATCCAGTGGACAATTTGGGTTGTGGAACTAAGATCTAGGACAGAGGTCAGGACTAAAGGGGTAGACATGATGGCCATTTTGCCTAAGTGAATTTGAAGAGGGTGAAAACCAAGAGAGGTTATAAAAAGGGATAAGAATAAGATCCCTTACATTCGTATGACTACTTATAATTTTCAAACCTTTTTTTTGATGTTTTTTGATCTTACAGCATCCAATAGTTTTGACAAGGTAGCCTGGTGTTTTACTTTCCTGTCCAGAAATATGGAAAAATTGATAAATGATTATCCCTGTGCTCTTTCTTATCATTACAAGTTCTTTTTAATTGTGTAGGGGGTGCTCTGAGTCTAGACCTCAATATTTATGAACTCCTGGGGGCTAAAAACAAAGACAGAAAACTTGTAGAAATTTGCTTCTTGGAACTCTAAAGACAGAATTTGTTAAGTGGTAGGAGTTCCTGGGTGGCTCAGTTAAGCATCCAACTCTTGATTTTGGCTCAGGTCATGGTTTGTGAGATGGAGCCCCATGTTGGGTTCTGAGCTGACAGCGCAGAGCCTGCTTGGGTTCTCTCTCTCCGTCTCAAAATAAATAAGTAAATAAACATTTTTTTAAAAAAAGAATTTTTGGGGGGTGCCTGGGTGGCTCAGTTGGTTAAGCATCCGACTTCAGCTCAGGTCATGATCTCGCGGTTTGTGGGTTCGAGCCCCACGTCGGGCTCTGTGCTGACAGCTCAGAGCCTGGAGCCTGCTTCGGATTCTGTGTCTCTGTCTCTCTCTGCCCCTCCCCCACTTGTGCTCTGTCTCTCTCTATCAAAAATAAATAAAACGTAAGAAAAATTAAATTAAAAAAATAAAAATAAATAAAAAAGAATTTTTTTAAGTGCTAAACACTAAGTGCTATTCTGTGCCAGACATCTTTATAAAACCTTGCACAGGATGAACTCACTGAATCCTTTGAGGTGGGCACTATTAATTTCCCATTGTACAGATTGAGTAAGTCACTATCTTAGTTCGGGCTGCGGTGAGACTGGGTGGCTTATCAACAACAGAAATCTATTTTTCACTGTTCTGGAGGCTGGAAGTTTGTGGTCTGGGTGCCAGCATTTTTAGGTTGTAGACCATCTTGCTGTATGCTTACATGGCCAAATAAGGGAGCTGTCTGGGTTCCTTTTATAAGGGCGTTAATCTCATTTCTGAGGGCTTTACCCTCATGGCCTAATTACCTCTCAAAGACCCCACCTCCTAATACTATCACTTTGGGGGTTAGTTTTCAACATAAACATTCAATCAATGCACTCACTTAAGGAGACTCATCTAGCAGAGGATGAAACCTCAATCTGGGCCCAGACAGGTAGACTCCAGGAGTCAGGCTTTAGCCTCACCTGGGGAGGAAATCAATTGATGAACTCTTACATGAATTACACATGACCTACATTATGTGTCTGATTGCTAAAAGGACTCACAGAACTCAAACAGTTTATCCTCATGGAGCAGTTCTATTACAGGCAAGGAACATAGCACAGCAATGGTAAGAGGGAGATCTGCAATGCAGGGGATCTGGAGATCTCAGGTGCAAGCTTTGTCCTCCTACAACTGGGTTGCACAGGACATCCTTTGTCTGCAGGTCAACCAGTCAGGTTGTAGTGGAGGTCTCACAGTGAGCTGGCCACATAGGGACATTCTACAAAGTGACAAGCCTCAACCATCAAAACCCCAAGACTCCACTGACCCTAGGTGCAAATCAGAAATCCCACTATTATTACTAAATAATGCTAACAAGCTGATACATTCTGACCTAACTAAGTCATGAACTCATGGAACATCATTTATCTTTTGTGAATACATTCCATAGTGATTGCCAATGGTTGGTGGCTCTTCAGATTAGTCTGGGGTCAATTTAAGTCAGCTGAGATAAACCCATGCTTTTCAACCCTCTTGCCCTTGCTTAGCGTGTAAGTCAGGAACCTACTCCTAGAACTTGGATAATGAAGTAACCCAAATACAAATGATTGCCATTGGGATGTGAAGTGTTCTATACATAATGGAAAAGCTAGCATGGATCTGTCATTACAAACATCTGTTACTTCAGCAGATGGCCTAATATTTTTGTGACTGGTCATGAGATCATGATCTCACAGTTCATGGAATCAAGCCCTGTGCTGGGGTCTGTGCTGACAGCACAGAGCCTGCTTAGGATTCTCTCCCTCCCTCTGCCCCTCCCCTGCTCATGCTCTCTCTCTCTCTCTCTCTCAAAATAAATAAATAAACTTTAAAAACAAAGAGAATATGGTGAGTGATGTAATATTCACCTGTGCCTCTAGAACAATGTTGCAAATTAGAAACCATGCAAATCATGTAAGTAATTTTAAAGTTACTAGCCACATGAAAAAAAAAGTTACTATATGTTAACTAACTGGAATTTAAATAAAAACTTGAAACCATACAAAAAAAGTAAAAAAAAAAGTGAAATTCATTTTAATCATATTTTTGACTCAACTACGTCCAAAATACTATAATTTCAACATGAAATCAGTATAAAAGTATAAAAGATATTAATGAGCTATATTTTTTTTAAAGTCTTCAAAATCCAGTATGTATGTTGTATTTATAGCAATCTTAATTTAGATAATAAATTTTCATTGGAAATACTTGATCTGTACTTAGGTTTTATAAAATGAACAATTAAGACCATAGATTCACATTCCCAAATTGTTCCAAATATACTCAAAGTTTTCCAATAACCAAATCAAATACAAAAAAAAAATATTTTTCTTTAATATTCACATCCATATTTCCAAAACCGGTTCATTTTTTTTTTTCAGAAGAATTGATTTGACTTTGCACGAGAATATCAGTTTTTAAACTGTGTTTACTCATGTTAGGTAAATTTACTAAATCTTATATTAACTCAGTATTATATTGAATTCAAAGGTGTATTGCATGAATTGAAAAGAAACACTAAATTTACCAATACCAACAAAGCATTCTTCAAATTTTTCCTTTAGTCTTTGCAATTTACAAAACTCTTCTAGTTATAGTTAAAATCTCCTGCCTATCATTTCATGCTAAGTGTGTAAAAGCTTTGATTGTTGGTTTGTATTATGAAACGTCTCAGTTACAACATACATTCTCATACCTGTCTAGTTAGGTTACAATAAGCTTTTCCTTTCCTTGGAGCTGCAAGTTTAGTTGTTTATATCCAGTGTGGTATCAGTGGGAAAATGTAAATCATGTTGCCATTTTTGTCTTTGATTATTGAGTAGTTGGCAAGCATCCCTTCAGTTTCAAAGAAAATCTTGAATTGGAGTTAACAGCAAAGTAAATCTTTGTAAGACTCTTCCACAATTTAATCAACAAGTACTGGAAAAGAACACAAGATCATTAAATTCATTGCCTTTGATTCCTTTCAACATTTCTATAAACTGGCAATGATTCCATTTGCATGCATATATGAAACAATTTCAACAACTGTATCCATGATGCTTTTCATAGAGTCAGCTTCAGAAAACTGAGCACAGATATTTTCAGTATGTATCATACAGTAGAAAAAAGCAATAAAGAAACCATCAGTTTCATTTTAAGATTACCACTAAGTCTAGATTTTTGACGTAACAGCTGAAGTACCATCATGATAGAAACTAATTTTTTTATGTCTAACTGAAATTCTTTGACAGCTATGAAAGATTAAAACAAAACAAAACAAAAAGACCCACCCACTTTAGGAGTTCAATTTCATAGGCTACAAATTGACATTTCTTTGTGAATTTAGAAGTCATTTAAGGTAAAAGGTACCTGAAATATTAATTGGCCAATTTCTCTTTTATCTCTTGACTCATCTAAATTAAAAGAA
This sequence comes from Puma concolor, assembly GCF_028749965.1. Lineage (NCBI taxonomy): Eukaryota > Metazoa > Chordata > Mammalia > Carnivora > Felidae > Puma > Puma concolor. Next base: position 52,936,453 of record NC_141674.1, read on the forward strand.
AGAAGTTTTCAAATTATGAATCAATTGATCTTTGATTTTATTAGAAAGGTTTTACATTTTCTAGGCTATCCATAACTAAAATAATAATTTTTTCCTCATCTTTCCATCTAAAAGTGGTTTTATACCTGGCCAAAGTTACAAGTTCAGATTCTGTTAAAATAGTGTAAAGGGTGCTTGGATTGGCTCAGTCAGTTAAGCATCTGACTTTGGCTTAGGTCATGATCTTGAGGTTTGTGAATTTGAGCCCCACATCAGGCTCTGTGCTGACTCAGAGCCTGGAGCCTACTTCAGATTCTGTGTCTCCCTCTCTCTCTGCCCCTCCCTTGCACTCTCTCTCTCTCTCTCAAATAAATAAACATTTAAAAAAATTTTTTAATTGTGTAAAACAAATTTTGTTAGGACATTTCATTCTGATTTTAGATGACTAATTTCATTGATTTCTTTTGACCGTTGAAAGGGACCCTTTTAAAAATCAAAATAACTGTATATTATTTGCTGAAAATGCCACTTTAATGTTGTCTATTTTATTATCTTTAATTTTTTTAAATACAACAAACAACTTTATTTGGCTGTACTCAATTGACATTCATTGTGAACTTTGCAGCATATCTTATTCCAGCCGCTTTTTCCCATTACTGTTCTGGTCATAGTCCAGTCCAATCTCCACTCAGTTCTGCGTCAGTAATATTACCTGAAGTAATGATGTGTTCATTTTAATCTTAAAGTTTTCCATACTTTTCTTAAACTAAGACAATGAATTAACTATATTATAATGAAAACAATAGTATTTCAATTTAATTAGCGACTATGATTTACATAGGTTTTTACCATAATTTATGCTGTCTGCACAAAACATTCAAATTAGCACATTACAACGTTACAGGGTGTATAGAAAAAAAATCATTTGCACTGATTCAGTCTGTTTACACCTTCTGGATTTGTGATATATTAATATGTAATTTTGGAAACAGTACAGTCAATATATGCAGTATCGTAAAAGAATAAAATCTTATGTGATGCAGCAATTCAAGTAAAATGAAGTCATACAGCTTCAGTTTTCAATTCCATTTAAGCTAATTAGAATTAAATAAAATTTAAAATGTCATTTTCTCAGTTACGGTAGCCGCATTTCAGCTGTTCAACCGTCACACCTGTTTAGTGGCTGCCGAACAGGACAGCACAGCCCCAGAATCTAGACAGATCATAAAGCAGCAACCATCTGTGTATCGTGTCCACTCTTTGTTCCCAGTGCATAGCAGAGCACAGTAGGAGCTGAAGAACAATTTGTTCCGTTAAAATGAAATCACGGGTTTAGCACAGTGACTGGCATTTAGTAGACATTTGTTGAAGTCCTGATGGAATGAAGGATGTGCCATTTGGTTGTTCATTCATCAGTGACTCAGTCTTCAGGCAGCCATGGCCCCTTGGTGAGCCCACTCCCCCTCGCGACCACTTTCTCTGGTGAAAGGCAGTGCATGCATGGCACTGTGGCATCATTCTAAACAGTCCTGAAGGCTCTATCCCCCTAGGGCTTTTCAGGCTATGTCACTGAATTCAGGGCAAAAAAACCCCAAGAAGTCAGGATTCCTAACCCTAGAAAAGCACTCTGATGGCGAGAGCACAAGGAGATTTGATGTCTGGGGGCAAAAGGAGAAGGATTCTCTTAAAATGGATGGGGTTCTGGCTTTGGGATTGGGAGGAAGTGTGAGCGCATCTGCCAGCAAAGAGCTCCACACTGATCCCTGCCACGGCCTCCCTCCCTTCTGTTAAGAGAGACTCTCCTTGACAAGAACACTACAGAACTCAGACTTCAGAATAGTATTTGTTTGAATCATTTTTCTGCTTGGGGCTAAAAATAGAAATTCAAAAAGCAGGAGTGGTTAGTTGGACGGGATTTCAAAGCTGCATTCAGCAGGCTACATTTCCTCTTGGATTAAAAATATGTATGTGTGTGTGATTGTTTGGGGGAGTCATCCTGATGAAAAAGGAAGGGTAAATTGCAAAGAGATACACCACCAAGTTGCAAAGTGAAATGTTATTCTTTTAGATTAGGGTTAATTTTGAAACAGTCCACCATGCCAGTAGGCACACCCTACAGAGGGTCAGGACAAGGGGAGGAGGCAGCATGGCCCCCATGTCTGCCACCGGCACAGCAGAGGGGCCAGGGGTCCACCGCTTTGCCTGCCTCAGCCTCCAAATGGCTGTGGGTACCTGCCTCGCCTGGGAAATCTTCCTTGCTTTGTTGTTGTTGCTGCTAGTACTGTGGTAAAAATAGACATAAAATTTACCACTCAAACCATTTTAAAGTACACGGTTCAGTGGCACTTAGTACATTCACAGTGTTGTGCAACCATCACCACAATGCAGTTGGAGAACATTTTCATCATTCCAAAAGGAAACCCTGTGCCCAGTAAGCAGTCACTCCTCATTTCTCCCTGCTGCCCCCCTGCCCTTGGCAACCACTAATCTGCTTTCTGTCTCTATGGATTTACCACTTCTGGACATTTTATATCAATGGAACCATGCAGTATGTGGCCTTTTGTGTCTGGCTTTTTTCATTTCGCACAATGTTTTCAAGGTGTGGTAGTATGCATCTTTCTTGTGTTTTGATGAACTTGAGTTACTTTCTGGCATAGTAACAAGAGGTCTGGCATAGGAGCCTTGCAGACCTGGGTGGGAATCCTGGCCCTGCCTTTGAGCTTCAGTTTCTTGAGCTACACAATGAGAATGTCCTGAGATGGATATCTCAGGAGTCCTTGAGAAGGTTCATTTGCTAACATTGAACTATTATTTATTTGCTAATTCAATAAATATGAGTTGAGCAATCACTGTGTACCAAGCCAAGGCTTCAGGGCTACATTGGTGAACACCACTGGGCAAGTTCTTGGTCCTCATGGAACTTGGTTCTAGTGGGAGAAATACACAATAAACACACAAACAGATAAATAAGAAGAAGACTGGGTGTGGTGTAATTGGGTATAAGGAACGGACTGCTTTCACAGCTTGGTGAGTAAAGGTTTTCCACCCAAGGAGCTGATATTTGAGCCAATATCTGGGGAACGGACAGAGCCAGCCTTGTTAAGAGCTAAGGGAAGACTGTTACAGGCAAAAGAACAGCAAGAGCAAAAACCCTGGGGTAGGAAAGGCTTTGGCACAATTGTGGAATGGAAAGGAGGCCAATGTGGATGAAAATGGGTGATGATGGGTGGGAGGTGTGACATGAGTTTGGAAAGGTAAGCAGGAGCCAAACTGTGCAGTGCTGTGCAGACTGCATTCCAAGAGTGATAGAAGCCATGGAGGGTTTTAGCTAAAAGAGTGACATGTTGTAACTTATAATCAGAAGAGCACTCTGGCAGCTGCGTGGAGAATGAAGCAGGTATAGAGGCTGGAGGACTAGTGGAAGGAGGCTCTTGTACTAGTTCATACATAGAAAAAGGTGGCTAGGGTGGGCTAGGAGAGTTATAAAGAAGTGAGAAGTTTTGGGATGGCCTGGAGAGGAGGCAAGTGTGAAGATTATGTTAAATAAATAAAAGTAAACAGGATAAATGAAATCAAATGAGAAAATTCATGCAAAATGCCTAACAGAGCTTAAGACAGAGCTAATATTTAACTCACATCCCATTCCCCACCCCACCTACACACCCCCATGCACACACTCACAAACCTTTGAGGCTCTTTGAGGAAGCATATTTTGGGTTCCCTCTTCATTGGAACTTCTCCAGCATCAGGGATGAGTGGGAACTACAGAAAGAGGGACATGGGTATGTCTCTGATTTTCGTGGGATAAAGAGAGAATAAATCTACCACTCTCTAGTCACCTGGAATGGTTGGCCTCTTAGAGCAGCCTTGGCCTTCAGCAGGTGATGGAGAAGTGGAGTTCTGTGGGATGAAGCCATTGGCCATGTTCTAAGAGAAGAGGGAATAGCCAATAAGGAAGGTGTTCTCTCCCCTTCTAGCTGCCAGAGGCTACCTGAAGGGAATTTTCTTCCTCTGCTCTTTTGACACATTTGTGCTTCCCCATTTCACACTCTGTTGTGGTCTGTGGTTTGACATTCTGAGCAGAACCACTCATCTTTGTGTCCTCTACCCCTGGCACAAAGTGGGCACTTAATTAATATCCAAATATTCAATGAGTATGTAATGGACCACACTATTGCTGCCTGGTTTAGAGCCGAGAGCTTCTGGGGTTGCAGAAGAATCAGTGAGGTTTTCTCTTTTGTAAAAATGTGGGCAATAATAGCATCCACTCAGAGGATTGTGAAGATTAAGTGTGACAATGTGTGTAATTCACATAGCACAGTGCCTGACACATAACGAGCCTCGATGGAAGTTTGCTATCATTCCTCTTATGAGGGGTCTGCTTTCTGTGGCTTCTTCTTTCAGAGTTGTTGTACATAAGTGGCCTGCAGAGACTCCTTTTGGAGCCCTGGATTAAGAGGGGTATGTGGGCCAATGTCCAAGAAAGAAGGGTGCTGGTGCAGGAAACTGAATAAGCTCTCCCAGTTCTCACTGTCACTGGGGACTTGAAAGTGGAATTAATAAAGTGCCTTAAGTTTACCGCCAGTTCCTTTACAGCCTGATTTCCTGCATATTGGGTACTAGATGAGACATAAGGGATTGCAAATGCAAATGGAAAGTGGGATATCGTTAGCTGGGGCCAATATAAATATGTTTGTGGAGGAGGACAGAACAAAGGCCAAAAGGCTTGATGTTGACAGAAACCATGTTATTGTTTAATATATGACTTCATCCTAGTAAAAATGATAGTTCCCCCGGGCCTGCCAGGGAATGGGAGAGATGTGTTATCTGTACCTACACATGCCAGCAACCTGGGGAGTGGGCAACCTGCATGTGACCCTGACCCAGCCCCCACCCCAGTACCCTCCTGGTGTGTCTGAGGGAGGGGCTTAGCAAATGGTGTCCACCTTGGAGTCAGAAATCTGGATCCCAGCTCTTCCTGGCATCAGCTGCAGCAGAGGCCTTAGCTGGGAGCCTCAGCTCTCCCTAATGCACCCTCAGAAAACAACTAAACCCCCCTAGAGTAGTTGTGATGAATAAACAAGATAAATAGGATACACAAGGTTTTAAAGAAATGCTCAATTAAAGAGAACCTTTGGGATTTGCACTAACCTTGCCTGCTTGTGCTTGACCTCTCCCACCAACCCCACAAGGATTGCAATTCATGGCTCCACCTCCCCCCTCCCACAGCCCTCCCACCCCACCCACACCACCACTTTGGTTCCCATACCTTCTCTTTGTAAATCTGTTTTATTTCATTAGGCCCTTTGCAAGGTGTTGCTTGGCTACGAGAGTGGAAAAGCCAGGGAAACCTTTAAGAATATATTGTCTGCTTGGGCTTCTTATTCTTGCCCAACCCATCAGAAGCTCCCAGCTACTCCTCTGCCTGCCCCTTCCATTCCACATGCCCCTTTATTTTACCCATTACCTCCATCAGAGATGGAAGCATGAGTCTTTGATGGTACAGAGGGAGCCTCCACAAGCACCCAGTGGAAATTCCTAGTCAGTGGGTTGAAGCATTTCTTCAATTTTAAGAGCACTGGGACCCAAGAACTGGACCTGAGGGAGGCTTCCCAGTCTGCCACCTTCCATTTCCTTCCCCGGAAAGTTTCCACTGGAAATTCCCCAGCTTTGGTCTGAGTGCTTGGCTCTGTAATCTTGGAGACATTCAGCATACACCCCACAATTAAGACTTTGCAATTCCACGCAGTGTTTCTTAAGAGAAAGTTAGATGCAATTAGATCATTTGAAGATGGATTAGCCTGCCGTCTGCACAATATTAAGAAAAATCACGTTGGCAATTGACAGGGCCTCTTTGAAGAGCTCTGAAGGAAAGCCACTAATGAGCTCTACACTGGGTTGCCCCCCTGTTCCCGAAGGGTTAACACAATTTGTGGGAAAGGAAAAAAATCCCCTGTGGTATTAAAATGCTGTGTCAGAGATTTGTAAGCTCTCCTTTGTAGCTCTGCCCCCAGGCCTGGCTCACTTCAGTTGAGATCAGGTTAATAAGAGCTCTGTTGCCGCCTGGCAGTTACTGTTTGATGCCTGACCAGTGAAGTACAGTTATTGGTAGGAGTAGTAAATAAATGCTGAGGAATCTGATTCAACAAGTTAAGGGACATCTGTCGCTCTTGCCTGTCCAGTGTCCGTTCATCCTTCTTTTGATAAGAGCAGCTTGATTTGGGAAAAACTACCTCATGTCCACACTCAGTGTGGGTGGGGCTGGCCCAATCACCACTTTAGGGTGACCATGTGACCAACCCAGCTCCACTGGTGTATTTGAGAATCCAGCCATGACCCAAGCCACTGGACTTGTCAATTACATGAGCCTATAAACTCCTATTCCACCTATCCCCAACCCCTGCTTTTTTTTGTTGTTTTTCGTTTCTGCCAGGTAGAGTTAGGTGTTCTGTCATTTGCAACTAGGAATCCTTATTAATTCAAATATTGGAGGAACTTGTGCTATACTAGGCACGCTGAAGAGGTTAGAAAAGAAACCTATATAAAATTGTCTTGCTCTGAGGAAGTAACAATGCCAGAGTATCAAGTCTTAGAGACATGAACTATTTAAAAGATTAAACGACATGCTGTGCATTAAGTGACATAGAGAATATGTTCTGTGGGAAGTCAAGAGAGGGAGAAATTGATGTGGGTGGGTGGGCTTCCTGGTAGAGGCTGGGCTTAAACTGGGTCCTACAGGGTAGAGAGGATTAGGTGAAACTGAGGGAATGCAGCGCTCTCGCTCTTCGGGAGGCACTGGGGGAGCCCAGAGAAAAGGAAGATCCTGTGTGGATAAGAAGAGGAAAGTGGATTTTGACATCTATATAATCAGGGCAGATACCAAAGGACTTGGAATCCCAAAGGGAAAAGTTTGAACTTACCTGGAGAGTTCACTAGTGTGAGCTTACGTACAGGCAAGGGAAATCCACACCAGATTGTGCCGCCATATGTTTTCCCTGTGTTGGAGAGAGACCGGTACAGGGAAGGGGAAAGGCCGCTGAACTTGGCTGTACCAGTTTTTAACTGAGTGACCACGGATGAGCATGTAATCTCTCTGAATCTCCATCTGCAAAATTTGAATCTGCAAAATGGAGGTAAGCGCTACAGATTCAGAGGGTTTGTGAGGAGCACTCAGGCAGCACCTGGCACAAGTCACTAATAGTAGATAATATCTATGGAGTGCTTACTAGAGTTCCCCAGGCACTGTGCTAAGCACCTGACGTGCCTTATCTCACCTAATCGTCCAAATAGCCAGGGCCCCCAAAATCTGCTGAATCTGATTTGGGTAACATCTTCATTCCTGTGCTTCATGAGACAGTAAGCCTTATCAGACAGAGCTCAAATTCACTGTCCAATGAGATCTGAATATATTATCTGAGCATTTTTAAAGTTTACAAATTCTAATTCCTTAATACACACCTTAAAATGTGTTAAATTTAATATAATCCCGCTACAGAACATTTGGAGAATAGATTAAAAGAACAGAATGCAAACATAACTCTGCTACCTACAGCATAACCGTGATTTCCTAATACAGAGGTTAACATCTGCTTCGAGTCCTGCCAGTTAGCCACAGTGTGATCTTAGTTAGGTAAGTTACTTTAACTTCTCTCAACCTCAGTTGTCTCATCCATCCTCGTGGGGTAGAAGCCTCCTCACAGAGTTTTTTTGTTGTTGTTGTTTTTGGTTGTTTTGTTTTGTTTGAGATAAATGAGATTAAATGAGATAATCCATGCTTTATAGAGTACCTGGCACATCATACACACTCAAATATTATCAATGGCCATCCATCATCTTCCCTATAATTCCCTATTTTCCATATGATTGCAGTAACTATATAAATATGATTGCATCCATCTTCTGTTTCCACTTAATAATGTACTTTAGATATTTTCCATATAGCAACATAATCTATCTCTCATTACTAATGTCTATGTTCTCCTGACTGAAATCACTATCATTTATCAACTTGTTCCCCCCTTTTCTAAACATTTATAAATAATGCTGCAGTTCACACCTTTATACATATGGTTCTTTGTAAGAGTTTGAGTCTCCAGATACTGTCTCCTTGAGCTCAGGTTGTGATTCTGCACACAGGTTTTCAGAAAGTGACACCCAAGTTAGTGAAGACCTTTGACAAATTGTGGATCATGCTGGTTTGATAGACTGCTATCAGAAGATAGGATTGCTGTGATTTTTCCAACCAGTGAATTCCTTCCGGTGTGATATTCTGTGACTCACCTTTCAGGTGGTTTTATTGTGGGTCTGTCAGCTCAGTCTCCCTGCCCTTCTTGCTGACAGAGCAAGAGGAATCCTTTTAGCTGGAAGTTATTCCCTCTTCTTTCTGAATCTTGTTTCTTGGAGTAGGACGGACGCCACAGAACAATTTCGGGCTGTCTTTCTGTTGCAAATCAAAGCCTCAAGCCCTTGTTTGGATCCCAGAGTACTTTGAAATTGGACCTGCCCTGCATACACCTGGAGTCACCAGTAAGCCCAGCCCCCAAATCTCCCACACAAAACTAAGGGCAAAGGTGAGCTTTTCATTTCTTCCCCTGGTCCTAAAGTTCCTTTGAAATCTTTATGATCTGTACCTTCAGGGATCATGCAAACAGCTTGAGGAAATCCTTAAATTGTGTTTTCTCCAGATAAGCATTCAGGTCAAAGGAAAGACCTTTGCATGCCTTCCCGATGAACAGAATCTTGCCTAAGTTTAGAAAAAGCCACCAAGGACAAAAATGGCATTCAGCATTTATTCAGTACACTGAGAAATAGTTTTCAAAGGATAAACAGCAAAGCCTAGTACAGTAGAGCAGTGACCCATTCTGGAAGTCTCAGATCCCATGGATACTTGGAGTGAGTAATAGAAGTCCATGAACTATTTATGAAATTTCAAAAGCCCTAGTGGTAACTGTATGTTACTATTATTTTTTAAAAACAGCACAGGACAACTAGAGCCACAAACTTATTTGTCTTGAATTAGCTTAAGTGAACATTTGCATTCTCATGCTAATTGAAGGCTCTGACTGACAGTATTTTGACAAAGTCGTATGTAAAGTTTGGTTAACTATTTTTATATTTATTGTTTTAATAACAACCAGGGAGAAAATTACTCTTTTACCTAATTAGCTGTTACTTAATTGAGGTCATTTGAAAAGCTGTGTGGCCTTGGACGAGCTGGTTAACCACTAATATGGTCATTGATAAGGTGTGTGGTCCTGAACTAGTTGCATCAACTGCCTGAGCCCCATTCAGTTTCCTTGTTTATTAAAAAGAAATGATATACGCTTCATATAGGTTTGCTATAAGGAATAAAAGACAACATGCAAAGCACACAGTACAGAGGCAAAGTACCTGGCACCCAGTTAAGGTCCAGTGCATAAATATTTTCCCATTAAGCATGGGTCTCTGAGGGCAGAGCGATGTAAAATTTAAAAAGGATTCTCTGGTGGTGAAAATGTTGGAGCACCAGCTCCTTGGATCTGACTAGTATTGGTTACTAACACTATCATCAGAAGGAAACATTCACTAAACTCATCTCCATTTTGTAGCTACCAGGCAACATTCTTTTGAGCTCTTCCACACCTGGCATAACATACCTTTTCCTCCCGTACCTCCATAGCTGACATTACTCCAGTTCCTGAAGGCGGAGGTGGAGCCGAGCACTGTGTCTGAGGAGGGAAAAACTGACAGACAAGTCCTCTGATCCTTGCCCAAGGGCCTGCTTTGTGAGTGGTGGACTCAATGCTGCTTTTGTTCCACCTTCAGTGGCTGGCCCACAGTTGAACTCAGCGGGGTTGGCTGTTCAGGGCAACCTTGGCCCCCTAAGGACAGGCAGCACCAACCAGAGCCAAGAGTTCACTCAGCTCTCAAGATCTGACATGGGAGTTCTCCCCACTGGGAAACCTGTCTCAGGGAACATTGAGTCCCCCTTTGGCATTCTAATTCATTCCAAATTTCATGGAGGTATGTTGGAGGCTTGAAATGTGATATCACTGTTGAAAAGGGCAGAACCATCAGCATAGAACCAGTATACCCTTGCTAATTATAAGATATCATAATTGCCTTGTACTCATGCAAGTGAATTGTCCTTCATTCATTCATCAGGTGTTAATTGAGTTCCTACTAAGTATTATGCTTCATGTTAGGGACATTTAGATGAAAAAATGGCATCCCTGTCCTTAGAATCTGGTAGACTGGTGGAAAAATTATCACCTGCTTAGACACATACAGCATAATCTGCACTGACAGCGCAAAGCCTGCTTTGAATATTCTTTGTCTCCCTCTCTCTCTCTCTCTCTCTCTCTCTCTCTCTCACTCTCTCTCAGCCCCTCCCCTACTCATGCTTTCTTTCTCTCTCTCAAAAATAAATAAACATTTAAAAGAATTAATAGGCACCTAGAGAAAAGGAAATAGAGCCTGAATAAGGAGCTAATAATCGTTAACAGTTATAATTTATCAAGCATTTATTCTCTGCCATTCACTGTGCTAAGCACTTGGCATAGATCACCTCATTTAATTCTTAAAATACAACTATAAACATGGTATTTTGATGGTCTGATTATCTTCCTGCCTCTCTAGGGAAGGCCAGGCAAAGGACATGGCATCTGAGGGTCTTAAAAAAAGAATAGGGGTTTGCCAACTGCACAAGGTGAATAGATCATTCCAGGAAGAGAAAAAAAATGGTCTGTTGGGAGGCCTGCAGATTACCTGGTATGTGTTGTGCAAAGGGAGTAGAGAGAGGGTATGCCAAGTGAGGATACTGATTGCATTGGAGTGAGAAATAAATGAGATAAGCCTTCACATATGGATGACTCTTAGCAGAGCTAAGATGTGGAGGAAGGAGACTCAGTACTGTAGTGCTGTGGGTAGAAAGAGGGATGACCATGAAGGTTGGCTGCCTTTTTGAAATGGAAAGCTGGCACATACAGGTAGGCTTGAGAAGGGGCAATGAGAGGAAAAACTAAAAACAGAGAACAGAAAGAATAACTGATGGAGACAGGTCTTCACCCTCCCCAGACTGGAAGAAAGATAAAAAGAGATCTAAAGACATACGTTCATAAGAATAGATGTTGCAAGGATAGGGGATCCACATAGGAAGAGGCAGAAAGAAAAAATGAGATCTTGAGAGTTGTACCCACCTGATGCCCATTCTGTCTGTGACATCAAAGACAAGTCTTCTGGGGGCACCTGGGTGGCTCAGTCAGTTAAACGTCTGACTTCAGCTCAGGTCATGATCTCATGGTTTGTGGGTTCAAGCCCCGCATCGGGCTCTATGCTGACAGCCTGGAGCCTAGAGCCTGCTTCGGATTCCATGTCCCCCTCTCTCTTTGTCCCTCCCCTGCTTGTTCTCAAAAATAAATAAATGTTAAAAAAAAATTAAAAGACAAAAAGAAAGACAAGTCTTCTGAGGAGACTGAGAGGTGAAGGAATATTTTAGGGCCTTGACAAAAGGGGTGAAGGTCTGGAATCACTGTTGATGGCAATTGTGAGGTGCTGATCATGTCCCTTTGGATCCTGAGGAGAGAGTGTTCAAAAGAGGGACAAGAGAGTAAAAGTGAGGGCGTGTGAGAAACAGGGCATGTGGGAATGGTTGATAGGAGTGGAGAAGATATGATGAAGAGAAGACTTGCCAGGTGACTTCAGGGTCTACCATTGGAATTCTCAATCAGGGAGTGGACTTATTCCGTCCAATAAGTCGTCATTACTGGGAGGCAGATTCTAGCCCCCAACATAAAAACATACAAGTGGTGCTACCCAACAAAGGGATAATCTGCCTTGTGAAGGGTTTCAATCATCTGTCAAGGATGTCATGCAGGCAGTTTAGTAAGCTGAATCAGATGGCTTCTTAGATCCTTTTAACACTGAGATTTTATGGTTGCATAATGCGGCGAGTATCAAAGTGGGGGGAAGCTGGTTTCAGCATTCTTGCTGGTTGTCTTGCTTTCTGAGCATGAGAATCTTGATTATAATGTTCAGTAGGGTTTGTGCAGTTAGAGAACTATAGAAACAATCTTTGAATTTTTGTTAATTGCAGGAGGAGTTTTGTGAAGATTGGTAGAAGCCATGCTTTAGTTTGGGGACTTTATATATGATATTATCTAGTTAGCATGCATAATGTGTCTTAAAGCCTATGTTCACTATAGAAAAGGCTTCTTTCTCTTTTTATGCCCATTCCATTTCATTACAGATCTGAAGAAGGCCTTTAGCTGGGGTGACTAGGGAAGACCTTTGGTTCTTATCTACTTTGGAGTCCTTCTCTCACAAGACATTTAGTTCATCTTCCATGTCAAATCACCTTCCTTTCATTTGCTGCCTGTGTTGGGAATAGCTGCTTTCTTCTTTGGAATCTATTCGTCTGTCTCAGTGTTCTCCACCAGGAGTGATTCTGGCCTTCAGGGGCATTTGACAGTGTCCAGAGACATTTTTGATTGTCATGACTAGAGGGGGGCTGTTAGCATCTGGTGGGTAGAGGGCAGGGCTTCTGCTTACCCACTACAATGCTCAGGACAGCCCCCACAACAAAGAATTTTCCAGCTCAAAATGTCAATGGTGCGGGGGTTGAGAAATCCTGGTCTACAAGTCTTTCTCCTAAATCAGCTGCTATCAATACATTCTGTAAAAACCTTGATGTCTACTTCAGTTTTCCAACTTGAGAGTTGTAGCAAGGCTGAGTGCCTGCCAGTATTAACTACATGCCTCACCCATCCTTTCCTTCATGCCATAGCAATAAGAAGGGCATTTTTGACTCTTTTTGGAAGGAAAAGTCACTTCTTGGTTGGGGTCCAAACAGAACCAGATCTCTCCCAAGATAAAGGCAGGGATGTCATGACTTTCAGAGTCACAGCATCAGATATCTCCCCACTGCAGCAGCTCTAGGCCAAGGGTACAGATGGAGGACAAGTTGCAAATACAACTATGTGGTGCCATTTGTTTGATTTTGAGTAGGAGCTCATGGCATCTTTGAAAGACTGGGTATTAGAGATCAACCATGAAGGCCCCCTGCAGTCTTTTCAAGCCAGTGCAAAATCAAGACAGTGGTACTAATGCTAATGTGACTTCAGCACAAATGCACACTGAGAAAATAGTACCTGACTAGGTTATACCTAATCTTCTGATGCTCTGAGAGATCCCACGCAACTCATGCTATATATCCTTGCATCTCTGAATCCCAAATCAGGCTGAGGTTTCCAGAAAATTAGATTAGAAATTACCCCTTCGTAATTTCCAGATCTTCTACCCCCTGAAGAATCCTATGACAGCATCCCTTCATGACCCACTATGGGTAGCCTGCCACAATAAAAATAACCCAGAGCTGAGATTTTTCTTTTCATCCCTTATATTTTACAGACTTAGTAGCCTCAGGAAAAATCATTCAAATTCCTAGAACCTAGGTTTTCTCATCTCTAAAATGAGGATATCTACCTTTCCATTTCTGGAAATCCATTCTGAGAAAATACTCCTAAAAAAATTCAGACAAAATTTTATGTACCAAGTTATTTATTGCTTCATTATTTAACATTAGATATCATTATAAAACATTAATTATGACATATCCACAGAATAACATGTGTCCCATGAAAAAATAATTTTCATAGAGTTTTATTGACTAAGAAAATGTTTGTTCTCTAATATCAAGAATAAGAAACAAGATACGGGGCGCCTGGGTGGCTCAGTCGGTTAAGCGGCCGACTTCGGCTCAGGTCATGATCTCGCCGTCCGTGAGTTCGAGCCCCGTGTCGGACTCTGTGCTGACTGCTCAGAGCCTGGAGCCTGTTTCAGATTCTGTGTCTCCCTGTCTCTCTGACCCTCCCCCGTTCATGCTCTGTCTCTCTCTGTCTCAAAAATAAATAAATGTAAAAAAAAAAAATTTATTAAAAAAAAAAAGAAACAAGATACAACACACGCACATGCACGCACACACACGCACACAAATACACACACCTATATCCATATAATAGTATCTCAACTATATAAAATACGTGTAGAAAAAAGTCTGGGAGGAAACCAAAGTGTTAACAAAAGTTTGTACTTAGTTTTGTGTTAGTACATACATAATATTTTATTTATTTTTTAAAGATGTCTATTTATTTTGAGAGAAGAGAACATGTGTGCACACATGAGCTGGGGAGTGACACAGAGAGAGAGAGACAGAGAGGCAGGGAGGGAGAATCCCAAAATCGACATGGGGCTCAATCTCACAAACCATGAGTTCACTACCCAAGCCAAAATCAGAAGTTGGACACTTAACCAACTGAGCCACCCAGGTGCCCCCATGTGTAACATTTTAAATAAAATAATTTAACACTAGAATATACAATACATTTTTCCCCTTTAAACAAGCATACAACACTAAAGTTTGAGAAACATTGATTTAGAGCTCTGAACAGAATGGGGCTGGAGATGAGAATTGTGGAGTCATAGGTATTTCAGTAGAGGTCACTTAATGGATAAGATCATCTAGGATGAGCCTGTAGCATGAGAAGAAACAAGAGTCAAGGACTAAATCCTGGGAAACCACTACATGTACAGAATGAGCAAGGAAACTGAGCCAGATAAGAGACTAAGCTTATGACAGCAACCAGTATGAGATAATAATTTCGATGGATTAAAACCGTGGCATTGAGGGATTAATAAAACTGAAAATTCAGAATTTAATAATCATACATTGGATGTAAGAGATAAGGGTATTAGAAAAGCCAAAGATTACTTGAAGATATCAAGCTTGGAAGATGGAAGAATGCTGATATCAAAGGCAAAGATGGGATAATTTGAAAGGAAAGCATAGATGGTAGGCACGGAGGAGTCTTGTATGGATTGTGTTTGTGATTTCCCTTTAAGAGAGCTTCTAGCTGCAGCACCTTGGGAATCTGCCACAGCACACAAGCTGGCATCACACTTCCCAGGCAGCTCGCAATCAACCAGTGATTAAGCTCAGAAGGAGTAATAGAGCCAAGCTTTTCTGTCCTATGTTACCTGAGGCTCCCCTCTCGGCTATCCCAAACTCTCAAAGCGGCACTGGGGTCTGATGCTTCTCCTTCCCAAACCTCCTTCCCGCCCCATCTCTTACCTAAGATGCCAGGCTGGCATCACTGTCTGAAACCTCTCCCTACCTGCTTCAGCCTTTCCCCCTTTTCATCCAGCAGCATTACCCAACAATAAATCTCTTGTACTTTTAATTCCTATCATAGCATTTGCTCCCTGAGGACTAGAACTGATATAGGTGGTGGTGGTGGCATATCCACATGGAATTATGTGGGAGGGAAAATTATATGGGTCTTGAAGATAATCAGGATTGAGGGATAACTGAATAACAAGGGCCTCCCCAACAGCATAATCCAAAGGAAGAATGGAGGACCAAGGTTTGAGCCTTCTGTGACACTCATAATTGAGAGAGGTACAGATGAAAGAGAACTCAGTATAGGAAGGGAGATAATATTGAAAAATAGAAGCAAAACCAGGAAAGTACAAAATCAAAGAAACCATGAAGTGAACCAGGAAGGAGGGAAATTGGGATAACGAGAAGTAAGTGTGTGTGTGTGTGTGTGTGTGTGTGTGTGTGTGTGTGTGTGTGTGTCTTTAGGAACAACTGACCACTTCTGGAAGAGGTCTTTGAAGATGCTAAAGAGAAAAAACAACCACTGTGGGGATTAAAATCCTGGAGACAGTGGGAAGAAAAAGCTAATAAGCCCAGGTAGAGGTGTTAGGTTTCTATAGGAAGGGAGGAATCTCTTCTCTGGAACTTGGATGGAAGAAAGAGAACATGGCTGGAATGACAGAGATGGATGAGAATAATGGGTGGGGATGAAGAATTGCATACTTGATATGCCTTACATTTATGACAATGACAAGGACAAGCTCTGAGATGAAAGGAACGAGTTGGGAAAAATGTTTAAAGAGAAGGGAGAAGGTCAGGAATCACTGGTGTTCACACAATGTTGTCCCTTAAGAAATGTAATGGGGTGAAGGAAATTCTTGCCTTAAACGCATGAAGTTGGTTCTCTATAAAAGCACTGGTCTAAAGGACTGTGACTCTAATTGGCAAGAAAGGACAGATGAATACTGACATTTCTCTTACAGTCGGAGTTTTCCCAGCTGAGACATAACCTGAGTGTTCAGAGATATGGACTGGCATACAGTCTACTATTATAATCATCAATACTCAGAAATAGAGCTAGTACATAGCTAGTTCCCCATTTTCTTTGTTAGGGTGCACTGTACTTTATCATAACAATGGATGATACAGATGATAAGAATGAGTGTCACCATGCTCTATGGTAGAGCTGGTATCATCAGAGAAAAAAAGTTGGTGTTCTTGAGCAAAAGCTCTGCATTACCAAAATTTGGATTTGCACAGTGTTTAGGCTTCATAGCTCTATCTTGTCCCCGCACCTGCGGTTCTTATAGCCATAAAGGAAAACTTTATTATTGACATTCCTACAGGAAAAAAAAAAATTCCTGTTACTAAGTATGAAAGCACCTAGCTCCCAAGTATTTTTCCTATTAGAATAATTATTTCAATAACGGAGAACTATTATTTCAATAACTGAGAATAATTGTTCAATAATAATGTCTGCAAACTGGTGGTATCTTAGGAACATGACTGTACATTTAGACCAGAGTACAGTGTAGTAGACTGAAATCACTGAAAGGCAGGATCCATGGCAACTATCATTGGTATTGGCCACACGTGGCTCTAGGAATCAGTTCACAGAAGGGCCCTTCCACAGGTCTTCTGAAGAGAAAACCATCAGGAAGCAAAGAAATGAGCCGGGCATGTCAATTTCTCCAGTGTGGACAGTTGATATGTGTGTAAGTGTGACTTATGCTTGCTAATCACCCCCAAAGTTCTGCAACTGGAGAAAGTGCTTTATTCTTCTGACTTTGAAGCACAACTTGGAGACACCTTGATAAGGTCTAGTGATAGGCCAGCTCTTGCCTCATACTGGGCTATGCAGGTGCTGCCTGTTGGCTTCCAAGCCTGTTTTATTCCAAGGCTGGCAAAGTTTGCAGGAGTGTCATGTGAAGAGATTTATGATACTTTCTGATTCCACCCAGCTCCAAATCACTATATGAATAATCTTTCTCATAGCATACTAGTAATTCTATGAGCAGTCTTAGCCAAAATCAACGGAATGAGCAAGCTCGAGGAAATAATTTTTTTCCTTTTTAAGAAATCATTTTGCTGACGTTTTACAAACCTCATAAAAATTAAGGGTTCGTTTGAATTTGGGAGAAAGACTCATTTTATCAAAACTCATTTGCCAAAAATATTTAAATGAGCACATGCTCGATGTAAAAGTGCCAAAAAAATAGTATCAATTATACATTCTCAACCTTCCAGACTCTCCAGAGCCCTTAAAATGCAGCGTTTTTCTACAGGTGTTAATGGGATCCTGCAAAGAGGAAGGCGATTTCAGGTAGGGTTGTGACAGAGTGGCTTGTGGGGTGGGTGCTGTGGAACCCTCAGAGGACTCCTGACCACAAACCCATTCAGAGCCAACAATGGCACTCGTTGTTATAAGCAAGTGTCAGTCACGAAAGCGCTGCCCTTACAGAGTGGAGCCCGGGTTTCCATATTCCCAACATGGCCAGAGGTTTCATTCCTCGAGAATGTGTTTATTCAGCCTAGTAAAAACATTAAAAAGGGGAATAAATCTCTGCCGACCCCAAAATGCTTTTCGCCACAGCTGTAAACCATAAAACATTTAGAAAGGTAAGCAGGACTAAAGATAATATGGTTCCCCCAAGCAGCATGGACCTGGAGGTGGCCCTTGCAAAGATGGCTGCAGCACACAGAGCTTCCCTGCAAAATCATTAAGAGAGGGACAGGTTCTAGAAGGTGTTAAATTATTAGTAATAGCTTGTTTTTTTTTTTTTTTTTTTTAAGGCGGGGGTGGGGTAGGCAGTAATAAAAACCATGTGCTCAGCAGCCTGCTTGGCCATATAAAATAGAGAGGCCTGTGACTTTAAGTGTTGTAAAAGGGGTTAATTGTCGATTTCTGAATGTGGCAAGTTTATTGATCTTGTTAACAGCAATGGAGCATGTGCCGTTGGTTACCATGGCGGGAAAGAAAAACAGCTTTCTATCCTGTTATTCCATGGACACCCTTACTGGTCTTGGAGCCCAGGTTAAGGAACATATGGGCAAATGCAGCATTAAAATGGCTTCTTTCCACTTGTCCAAATTTGTAGCCATCCTTGAGGTTCTAGTTCCTTATTACAGCTACATTTTACTACATTATACTTACCTTTCACACAAAATATATTATTTATTTGTATGACAACCCCACACAGTGGGTAGGAATTATATAGCCATTTTACAGATAAGACAACTGAAGTTCTGAGGGGTGAAGAAAGTTATCTGGTGTTACAGAGCTATTAAGCAAGGATCCAAACCTAGGTCTTCTATTCCAAGTCTAGTGCTTTTCCACTAGTTATTCACACAGTTTGTTCATCTATTAATTCAATAGGAATTTATTGACCACCCACTGAGAGCCAGGCACTGGTCTATGTGCTGGAGATAGAGCAATGGATGAAAGTGACAACATCTCTGCCATTGCAGGGTCTGTGTCTTAGAGGGCATTACCCTAGCTTTTACCTACTCTCTCTTCTAAACTATTTTCACATGCATGCACTGCATCTGCAATTTGGTATTTTATTTTCCTCTTGGGTATTGTCCTGTTGTTATTTCATGCATATGTTTTCCCTTTGGCTCCCCGGACTAGACAATGATCCACATGAAGGCAGGGCTACTTTCTAATGCTTCTCTTTTTTACACTCCATCCAGCACAACCTATTAGGTAAAATGCACCAGGCTTTTTCTCTGCTGCAGAAACTCCTTATTATTCTAATCTTAACATCATTTAGGGCTTTATTAGAGCTTGACTCTTGCAACTTTAATTATTAAGCTCTATGCTAAATGTTATACTTACATTGTCTCAATAATGCTGAAACAACCCAAACAGAAGTCCCATTTTACGGTTGAGGAAGATGTGGCTTATGGCAGTTAAGAAACTTGCTCAGGTTCTCACAGTCAATAAGAAACAGAGCTGGGATTCAGACATGGTCTGACTCAAAAATCCCATTTCTTTCCACCAGGTACTTGGGACTGAGAAGTGAGGGAATCTTTGCTCCAGTGAAACACATAGAGAATATCAAAAATTCCTGTTATATGCAGGATAAATAGGGTGAATTTAACAACTTGGGTCTCTTTAAGTCTACTAGACATTCTACCAATGATTCATCCAATCATTTAGAACTTCATTGCAAACATCATTGTGTATCTTGGCTCCCTGCCCCACCCTCCATTTTGTGATCCTTTTAGGTTTTTTTTTTAATGCTTTTTTTTTTTTCTTTTGAGAGAGAGAGAGAGAGACAGAGCACGAGTCAGGGAGGGGCAGAGTGAGAGGGAGACACAGAATCTGAATCAGGTTCCAGGCTCTGAGCTGTCAGCACAGAGCCCAACACGGGCTCGAACTCATGAACTGTGAGATCATGACCTGAGCCAAAGTCGGATGCTTAACCAACGGAGCCAACCAGGTGCCCCTTGTGATCCTTTTATAATGGCATCTGTCTTAGTTCAGGTGCTATAACATAGTTTACAGAGTGGGTGACTTAGACCACAGAAATTTATTTCTTACAGTCTGGAGGCTGAAAGTCCAAGATCAGGGTCAGGCTCTTGGTGAGGGCCCTCTTCCTGGCTATGCCTTCACATGGCCTTTTTGGTATGTGCGTACAAAGAGGGATATCTCTTGTCTCCTCCTCTTTGTATAAGGGCTCTAATCGGGTCATGAGGACCCTACCTCATGACCTAATCTAACCTTAATTGCCTACCAAAAACACCACCTTTTAATACCATCCCACTGGGGATTAGGGTTGCAACATAGGAATTTGGGGTGGATCCAAACATGCAGTACATAACAGTGTGGTGGTTTGGGTTTTTTTCAATAAAGCAAGTTACAAAGGAATCCCTATGTTCTTAGAAAAATGATAAATTGGAGATTGGCTGAAGTCAGGAGGCAGATGGTAGGTTCACACCTGCTTGTGATAACTGGCTTATTAAAAACATTAGTATTAGTGCAATGGATTGGTCTAACCACCATACACAGTACATTAGCAGTTGGCATCCATTCTGAGAAAAGATGGTGGGCCAGGGCCAGAGAATGGGTCAACTGTTGAAAACAGAACCCAGCTGGAGCCACAGGGGTCCTGAAAACTAGGTAGAGACTGAGCCCTTCTTTCCAGTTTTGATGGCATAGTTTCCACTTTAAGTAATGTAGTCTAATCTTCATTTACATTCTTCAATCTACACAGAAATGTATTTATTATTGTCCTGTGATAAGTTGTAATGGTGATGTAAAGCAGCACTCAGTTTCAGAGTCTGGACGTAAAGACACAAAAATGTAGTGAGGAGAGTCCTGCAGCATGACAGAGTTTATTAGAATGAAAAAAGGGAAGGGAAGAGCAGGAAAGAAAAGGGAGGGAGAGGGAGAAAAAGAGAGGGGGGGGGAGAAAAGAAGGAAGGAAAGAAAGAGAAAGGAAGGATGGAGGGAAGGAAGGAAGGAAGGAAGGAAGGAAGGGAGGGAGGGAGGGAGGAAGGGAGGGAGAGAGGGAGGAAGGGAGCCTAATCCTTTTGGAACCTTTATCAATCAATGTGTCAACAAGCAACTGATAGTTTCTGATTGTGAAGAATTGGATAACAAATGAGTTATGTTTGTAATGAGATTTTGTTTGGTTTCTGCAAGTGGATAATGACTCCACTGGTGAGTCAAGTTAAAGAGTGGCAGGCTACTAGTAGACTGGGTCTCCTGTGAACGCTTGTGATTATTGAAGGGAAGGCTACTGCTTTCATTGGGACTTGCTTGGAAGAGGGATACCTTGCCAATCTGTGTTTTTGCCAGTTGTGGTTTTGAGATAACATGATTTAAAATTTGTATGCCAAACTTAAATCCACAATTTTTTTTCATATAAGCACAAGTCAATTCTGTCTTCTTAATCAAAAGAACGTGCCAGCAATTATTGCTTCCCAATATTATTGAGCATGAAGCAATGTAAGGAATAATCCAGAAAGGAGTGATATATTAGTATTATACTTTCTCATAAAAGGATCACAGGCACATATTGTTTTGTATGTCCAGAGCACCTTTTCTTCCTTTGGAGGAGATATTTCTCTTTTTGCCAACTATAATGATTCTTATGGGAGTGCCAGGTAGAGTCCTTCACACTCAGACCACAGAGACCAGTCTAAGGATGAGTAGTGACACAAGTCAAGCCAGCCCTAAGCCTTCCACAAAAATTTTCTAATACAGAGCTGACAAAAGAGCTCCCTTGTGTTTCTAGATATGTAATTGCAGTATAAATCCAGAACTGCCTATGGCCATAAAACCAAAAAGCTGAGATGAGAGAAAGATAAGATGATCTGATTCTTTGGATCCAGTCTTCCCTAAGCTAACTCCACCCCCGCTTTTCCCAGGCATTGGCTAGTGAGCCAATAAATATTCCTTTATTGCCTAAGCTAGGTCAAGTTGGGATTCTGTCATTTGCAACCAAGCGTCCTGAGCGATACAAATGATCAGAAGACCAGGCCCCCAAAAATGTGATCCTTAGTTATCTGATAATTAGGAAAAGCATTCAAGCAAGGTTTACATTAAAGAAGATAAGGAGAGGGGCACCTAGGTGGCTCAGTCAGTTGAGCTTCCCACTTCAGCTTAGGTCATGATCTCACTGCTTGTGGGTTTAAGCCCTGTGTCGGGCTCTGTGCTGACAGCTCAGAGCCTGGAGCCTGCTTCAGATTCTGTGTCTCCCTGTTTATCTCCCCCTCCCCCCCTCTCAAAAATAAACATTAAAAAATTTTAATTTAAAGAAAATAAGGAGAATGTGTATGCAGAAGACAGTATATTTCAAGACATTAAGGGCTAGTTTGAAATCTGAAAAGAAATACAGACTACAGAATACAAATCTTGTGGGAAAACCAATCTCTACAATGTTTTCTGCAGAAGTGAAAGAACAGGGCTTAAAAGTGATAAATCTACTTTGTTCTGAGAACAGGTTTTCAAGAACATGTTTCACTATGTTTTGGAATATATTTTCATTGTGACTAAAGATTATCATTGGTATTTTCAGGAAGATTACTCCAAAAGTGATTAAAATGATGTTACTAAAGATTATGGTACATTTAATCTTTGGTACACTTATTTTATTTCCCCAGTTAGTAGTTACCATCTTAGCTAGCCTTGATAATACTAGCCAAATAAATAAACCAGTAGGTTAGGAAGTGTCAGTATGGACAGGCTCTATTGAGTGTCATTCACTAGAGAATAAACAGGCTGGAATGTACACATCAAACCCATTTTTCATCTTCTTTGAAAGTGTCAACAATATCTGGGGGACATTTCTATGTCTCTATCTATACTTTCCATAAATGAGGAAAGAATATGTGAAAATCTGGCCACAACTTATAATTTTTGAAGGCAGGAAAATATTTGATATTCCCAGTGGAACAAGGGAAACATAACAAGTCTTCTACACTTTAAAAAAATGCCTGTTGTGTTCTCCGTGTCCAGATCAATTGCATTTATTCTAAGTTGAGGGACGTCTCATAACTCATTCAAGGAACACCCACAGTGGGTCATGACAGGCCTTGGGGAAAAATGTAATCATGTTCATAAGTGTCTATTAAAAAGCAGAGGATCTCAGAAGTCACATTTGGATGAACTTTAGTTGATTCATTGAAACATCAATTATGTCAGATATCCCATGAACCCTAAGCTGCCTTAGTAAAAACTCTCTGATGCTCTGTTTAGTCAGTACATAAGTACCTCTGATTGTTGTTGAATGTACATAGAGCAACAATTAACAATGAACAAATAAACAAGTCGGGATATGATATCAGCAGAGTGCAAGGAAATGACCCAAAAGCTCAATGTTCTAGAATTAAGTGTTTTCCAAGAGGAAATCAGTTTCTACCCCATGTGGCCATTGTTACAGACTGGAATCTGGATTTTGTTTGCACTTGATTACACAGAGGAAGAAGAAAAAATGTGTTGTTCTGGTGAGAAGCAAATGCTGAGTAGTTTTCCTCAGTGAAAAAATCAATGTGAAGTCTTCTTCCCAGGCCTAAAAAAAGAGTGAGGAAGTAGGGGAAGGGATGCTATTTAGCATCAATATCACCAAAATTCCCTCTTTCCTCTGGTGGACGTCCTTCTTCTGGTTTTACAGCTTAGAGAGCTCAGCTCTATCCAAGGGCTCTAACATTACTTTTCACACTTATATGGACCTATTGTAATAATGGCTGTTTGTATTAATTGAAGTAATCTTCAAAGTAGTCCTAATAGTTTCATACATTTGTCACCATCCCCGTTTGAGACTCAGAAAAATTAAATACGTTGCCATAGATCCTGTAGATGGTTAGAGGCAGCTAGGATTTGAATACCAGTCTGTCTGGGTCTAAAGCCAACATCTTAACCATTAAATCCATTGCAGCATGCATTTCACTGCCACATATGCAAATCTGCTACTTCTGACCCATGAATGCTTTTTTTTTTTTAAGCTATTGAGGATAAGCTTCCTCCATACCCCAGGCAGTTATGCTATAGCCTAGTGGTGTAAGTGTGTGAAAGGTCTGTATACTCTAGTGTAACACAGATTGGGCTCAGCCACAGAACAAAACCAGTGACATTTTTCTTTCACATTTATCTTAACACACCTAATCAGCTGACCAGAGACCATAATACTAAGATTGTAGACTACAGAGTAGGATTATACTATACTACAGTTATAACTATAAACTCCTTTTTATTTATTAAAACCCATCATATTAGTAATCACATTTTATTGGTTGAGGTCACTGCTGTGGAGAAGAAGGAAATGGCACACTTTGGTCCTCTTATATCCTGGATCCCAAAGATCATTCTCTCAGCCTACTGGTTGTCAGTCTGTGTTTTTGTATTCCAGGACACATTTTCTACTCTGGGCCAGTAGGATCATGGAAATATTCCCAGGTACCTCCTTTCTACACAAAATGCCTATGTGGTTTTCTTCCTTCTGACCCCCAACCACTGACCACCATAATATTCTCTCCTCTCCTCCTCTCCCTTTCCCTGCCCTTGTCTCCCTCTCTCTCTCTTTTCCTCATTCTATTCCCAGAATAATATTTAGCATCAAGGAGGCCTTTTATCCTGGAGTCATTCATGCCCATATCCTAGCAGCAAGTGGTGTCTCTGAACAGAATCTACTAGTTGGAGGGAAGAGTCAGTGGATAGATGCAGCCTTGAGCCATTTAGTTCCTTCAAGACTCATCAAAGTCGTTGAATTTTATAAACAAATAATAATTTTGATCTGTTTTTCTCCCCATTCACGTTACTGATTCATACAGTTTTGAGTACATTCCTATGGAGGATGGGGTATTTGGCCATGCTTTTAATGTTGAAATTTAACTCTCTCTTCCCTCCCTTTCATCCTTCCTCCCTCCATCCCTCCCTCTCTTCCTCAATTGCAGATATCCTTTAGACAAGCAAAGAAAAACAAACAAACAAACTTCATTGAGACTTTAAACAGTTCATATCCGATTGGGTGACTCACCACAGGTGAACTGAAGGTGGTGTCAAATGTCTTCTCAGAAGGACTCCATGTTACCTAATGACAAGAGCATGGGGCTGGACATCAGGAGCCCTGGCTTTAGCCCGAGGCTTCCCTTTCATATTTCAGAACTCTGAGCAAATCACTTGGCCTCTTTGTACCTAGTTTTGTCATCTGTAAATAGGGAAATATGGATTAGTGAGTGACTTTCAAAGTGTTGATAGGAGCCCTCAAATACTCATGGAGGTGCCTCAGGGGCCGTCCCAAAAGAGATGTTGTGGTAGAGAAGAAGAGGTCGTATAGAACAGGCAAAGCTAATCTCCCCATCCCTACTTCAACCCGGGTAAGTGTTCTTGTTCGACGATTTTTAACTCTATCACACTTTTGAGCTCCTGCTAGAAAATCTGTTCCAAAAGAGGTGCAAAACTACTGGACTAGGTTATCTTCAAGGTGCTTTTGGCATGTCTGATTTTAATATATAAACTATCTGTCTATGACATTCATTTACAGAAAGAATGGAGACTTTCCTTTTCTCATGTGCTTGTTGCTCTAAGAATAAATTTCTCATCAAAAGAATAATCTCCTCTTCATCCTGATTCCTACCTGGCTCAATATAGGACAAAATGCACAAGCTAGATCCGTTATCCCCTTGTGGGTATCTTCCATTTAAACACGTCTATCAATGATGGGCTTAAGAAAGGCATAATATGTTTTCACAGTTGCCACACAGGGCCAACTGTTTTGGTAAGGATGACCACGTAGGACAGCTTTGTGCTCTTGAGCAGTCCTCTGTTAGGTGAGAAGTCATAAGCCATAATCAAAGCAAAGGCCAGGTTGTTCATCCACGGTGAAAGAGACATTTCTATAGTTCTGCCAACATTTCCTATATTATATTAATAATATGTTTTGAGAAGATGTTGTTTGGCTTGTTTTCTGGACAAGTTGGATGAGTGTCTCTCTCTGTTTTGGCCACAGACCTTCATAGGGTTTGTTTTTCCTTCTGTCCCAAACATATGACTTAATGGGTTGCTGAAAATGTCCAGGCTGCTTCTGGCTCTGGAGGTAGCTTGGCTCCAACAATGGAGGGCATTTAGCAGACTCTCATGTTTTAGAGCAGGAAAGACTTGAGAGGGCGTGTCATCTGGTGTTTTTCAAGATGTTTTTTAATTTTTTAAACAGTATACTTTTTCCCCCTAAAACAAATCTGATGCAAAACCTCAGTATAAAATAGACCAAAGAAGAAGGGGAAGTAGGAGAATTTTACCAAACGGCACTTCCCTTGCTGTTCGCCCTCACACACAGTCAGCAACATCTAAACACCTTTAAGTCCTAGAAGTGATTATAACTACACTGCATAGTCCTGTCATGAACCCCTCTTTTTTTTTAGTCAGGAAAGTGAGACCCCATGAGTTTTAGTGACTTGCCGAAGACCCCAGAGCTAGCGATGTGTCAGTACCCGATTGCAAGGTTTCTGTTTCTAGTAATATCCCCCCTCCTACCTACGCTCCATACCCATCCCTGCCTCTAATTTACTGTGCCACCTCACCTTTTAGCCCTGGGAAAGAGCAGAAGGAAAAATTATATACCAGGCAGTGTGATTGATACTTTATATCTGTCTTTAATTCTCAGAGCAACTTCACGAGGAGAGCAATATTAATATCACTTTATAGATGGAGAACATAGACAAAGAAAGGTTAAGTAACTTGTCCAATGAAACTCACCCAGAACTGGCTGATCTTGATTGAAAGTTAGTTTTATATGTGGTGCCTGGGTCTCAGTCGGTTAAGCCTATGATTTCGGTTCAGGTCATGATCTCACAGTTTGTGAGTTTGAGCCCTGCATCGGGCTCTGTGCTGACAGCGCAGAGCCTGGAGCCTGCTTTGGATTCTGTGTCTCCCTCTTGCTCTGCCCCTCCCCCACTCATGCTCTGTCTCTCTCTCTCTCTCAAAAATAAATAAACATTAAAAAATTTTAAAAAAGAAAGGAAGCTAGTTTTATCTGATTTCAAAACCTGTTCTACTATACCACAGGATAAAGAATGCAAACTAATGTTGCTCATGAATAAAGCCCTGTCTTAATATGACAAGCTCAGGTATAAAGCCTGACTCGTATTTCATGAGATACTTTGTAGCTCTTGTTAAATAATTACTAGAGTAACCTTCTCCAAAGTTTCTGTGTCTATTGTGAACATTTTGGAGGGTGTGTTCCCAAACATCAACCAATAACACCCCTTCTTTAGGAACCATTGCCTGTCACTTCTGCACTTCATGCCACCCAGAAACTGGGGCTTCCAGAGCCATGGTTTTAATGTCTGATTCATCAGGTCTTGAGTGGGCCAAGGTAGGAATGAGGACCAAGAAAGAAACGACATGTAAAATCAAGAGGCTTACTCACCATATGCGTTGAACAGTGAAAAGAGAACCAGATAGAAATGGAAGGCCATCCTGTGATGGCATCCATCTTGGTTCTATTTCTCCCCTTCAGTTCAGTGAGACACCCTTGTAACTAGATAATGCAGTCTGCCTTTCCCTTCTTAAGCTTTAGTTTCTGTTACTTGCAAACAAAACAGTCCTACTGAATATATCATCAAATCTAGGGATGAGTATTCTTCAGGTGAGTTCAGACTACCTACCTATTGCAGTCATGCTGATTGTTTGTACAAACCGTACAATGCTACCATTATTAGAGGCCTCAGCAATCAGCTATTTCATTCCTCTATGTTTACACAGAAACAAGTAACTCCGTAAAGGCCCTTTTTCACACAGATAAGGTACAATATCCAGAGAAAGTCGATCTCCTTTGGCCGTATTGAGTCTGTCTCTTAGACTTCTCCTTGCTGGACAGAAAATATAAAATATGTTTGTTCAAAATAAATAAGGTAGGAATATAAAGCTCTATTAAGTAGAATGAAATGCTTGATATTTCACAAACAGATTAATTTGAGAAGCAAAATCTAAGTTATGAATAACATAAAGTAATGAATAACTGCTACAGGCAACAACATGGATGAATCCCACAAACATATTGGAAGAAAGAAGCCAAGTGAAAAAGAGTACAAATTAATATAATTCAGTAAGTTGCTATAAAATTCCAAAAGATTAAAAACTAATATAAGATGATAGAAGTCAGAATAATGGTTACCTTTGGGAGGAATAATCGGACCATCGGGGAAGTTTCTAGGTGCTATAATGTTCTAGATCTCTATTTATGGTAGTTACATGGGTGTATTTACTTTGTGAAAATTCACTGAGCTCTGTATTTATAATTTGTACTCCTTTCTGTATGTATATTATACTTCGATTTTAAAAGCTTCTCTCAAAAATGTCTGAATTACTGGGGCGCCTGGGTGGCGCAGTCGGTTAAGCGTCCGACTTCAGCCAGGTCACGATCTCGCGGTCCGTGAGTTCGAGCCCCGCGTCGGGCTCTGGGCGGATGGCTCAGAACCTGGAGCCTGTTTCCGATTCTGTGTCTCCCTCTCTCTCTGCCCCTCCCCCGTTCATGCTCTGTCTCTCTCTGTCCCAAAAATAAATCAACGTTGAAAAAAAAAAAATGTCTGAATTACTAGAAATTAGGCAGAAAAACCTAATTCCTTTAGGTCTTGGTCTCACATTACATAAAGTAAGTATTTAAAATCAACATTCTTAAAACTAGAGGGGATCTAAGAAAGTATTTAGTTCAGTTGTCAAGTGTTTTACAGAAAGAGAGACAAGGTCAAAGAAGTGAAGTGATATTGCTATAAATTTTACAGCTTATAATTGGTAGAGCCAAGATTAGTACTTAGATCTCTTAGCTATGTTAGCAAAGATATTCCAAATAAACCTCTAAAAGAATAATATGTTAAAATCAATTCACTCTGAAGTATACTTTTGTATTAGGGACAAAAGACTTATAAATAAATAAAGTGACCAATACGATCCATGTTGGCATAGAAACAATATGATAGTGTTTGTAAAGATAAAATCCTTCTGTGATCCACTCCATGAAACAGCCATCTGGTTTGGTTCCTGAGAATTTTGGAAAAATTATATATCACCAGCAATCTCATTCCCAGGCTAATATTTGAAAGAAAGCCTTGATGAGGATGATGATGATGATGGTGATGATGATGTCAGGGATGATGACAGTATCAATGATGACAAGGTCAACAATGATGACGATAATACAGTCTTATACTTGCGTGAGTCATTAGTTTTCTGATTAGTGAAATTAGTTTCCTAATTGTTGGTATAACAAATTACTACAAACTCAATGGCTTTAACCAGCACAAATTTATTATCTTAACAGTTTGAGAGGTCAGAAGTCCAAAATGGGTCTCACTGGGCCAAAATCAAGGTTCGTTCCTTCTAGCAACTCTAAGGGAGAATCCATTTCTTTGCCATTTCCAGCTTTTAGAGGCTGTCTACCTTCCTTGGCTCATGGCCCCTTGCATCTTCAAAGCCAGCAATGGCCAATAGAATCTTTCTTAACACTGCATCACACTAACACTGACTTTTCTCCCTCCTTCCATATTTTAAGAATGCTTGTGATTACACTGGGCCCAATGAATCTAGGATAATCTCTTTATTTTAAAGTCAATTGATTATTGACTTTAATTCCATCTACAACCTTAATTCCCCCTTTGCCATGTATCCTAACATGCTCTGGGGATTGGGGCATGACCATCTTTGGGGACCATTATTCTGTCTACCACAGGTAGATTGTATTTATGCATTTTTTCAAAATAATGTTCCATATATATATATTTTTTTTCCATGTCTGAAAGCAGTGCTTTACCTAGAACAAAGTCATTCTGTTCTGTATATGATTATTCTTATTTTTCCAAAGGAAAAGAAAATAAACAGAGAAGTGAAATAAATTGTCTACATTTCTGCAGCTGGTTGAGGCAAAGTACAGTGCTAGAAGCCAGATTTCCAAACCTACTCTTGGCTTCTTCAAGCTCCATAACCTCTTGAGGCTGAGCTGTGGTGAGCAGTTCGAAGCATGTGAGATGTGGAGGACTGGAGTTGCTGCATTACTAATGCTACTTGATGGGCAAATTTTTGCAAAGAGCAGCATTCTTAGTCCATACATAGTTACTACACATCTATAACATCTGCCTCATTCCCTCCTCTACTGAACCCTCAGCCTGGGTCGCATGCTTGTCACAAAGCACTATTTCTCTAGTTCTAGGAGAACTTTAGCCCTTTCAAATTTGTTCCAGGTAGTGGGGGCCAGGGGTGTAGGGCAGTGATGAAATTACATGAAAGCCACTATTGACAGGATGTAAAGACATGCACTGTGGGTGAGAACCACGTGGTCAGGGAGGAAGACCCTCATCACAAGCATTTGGGATTTTTTTAATTTTTTAATTTTTTTTTAATGTTTCTTTATTTTTGAGAGAGAGAGACAAACAGACATAGCCTGAGCGGGGGTGGAGCAGAGAGAGAAGGAGACACAGAATCCAAAGCAGGCTCCAGGCTCAGAGCTGTCAGCACAGAACCCAACATGGGGCTTGAACTCACAGACTGTGAGATCATGACCTAAGCTGAAGTCAGACCTTTAACTGACTGAGCCACCCAGGTGCCCCACATTTGGGCTTTTAGATGTGATGTGCCTTGTCCAGAGCCAGGTCCCCACTGCCAGTTCATTGCCTTCGGTCATGGCGTCCTCCCAAATTCTCAGATGGTGGAAGAAGGGAATCAGTTGGTACAAGGCAAGCAGCACAAGTTTTATGCTCTCTCAGAGAGAAACAGCAAAGGGGCGTTCCTGATTTCTCTTAGTCTGAGATCTGCTCATGGAGGTTTCTCAGTCTCCCTGGCAGAGACCCAGATGCCCCACTTGTAGTGTTCCTCCACAGGCCAGAATTCTCAGCTGAGCTGAGCCTCAGAGCAAACTGTAGCTCCTGGCTAAACACACACAACAGCACAGCCCAGAACTGGGAACACTTAGCTTGGTGCAGACCTGGCTTTCTCTGTCACTCTTTATGCAACACTCTCCTGTTCACGTTTCTTCACAGTGCTCAGCACCACCAACCCCCCCTCCCCCACATGTTTATGAGGATAACAGATCTAAGACTTCAGGATTATTCAGCACCATAGTCCTGCATAGTCTGGCTAGAGGGGATTGCTGTTCATGAATGTGCTACATGCCTTGTTCTTTCATCCCAGCTGTGTGAGGGGCACAATAAGCTTTGAAATATTGTTACAGAGCTAAAGCAGACCCTTTCCTCCATCAGGGTTTTGTCAGCCTGAAATAATTTTCTCTTAGTAATAAATAAATCATTTCCCCCACAACCCTGAGAAATAAATATTAGGGCTATGGGTGAAATAAACTGCAGAAGAGAATTAATGTTATAAATAAAAATAATGGAATCTTACATATTTCACCATTTGTCAAGCTCTTTCACATATATTATCCACTTAATCAAGAAATGTTTACTGGTGGGCTCCAATGCTATCGATACGTCTGGAAATGAGGCTTACACACGTCTGGAATTATGTGGTGAGGTTGCTGAGGAGGGAACCTGTAATATCGCGGATCAGAGTGTATCTCAACCTCCAAACTCTGGTCCATTCACAGTGCATGTACCAGCAACACTTTGAGGCAGGCAGGGTATTCTACTGCCATATCAAAGCTGAGAAAACTGAAGGCCCACCAGAGTAGGGCAGAGTCTTGCCAAAGCCCCACAAACTAGACATGCTAGATCTGCCTTACATCCCAGTGATCCTTGGTTTGTTGTCAGGCACAGTGCTTGGCCCATAAGAAGCCCCCTCTACAAACATGAATAGCTTCTAAGCGCTCAGTCGATGCCGCTTGCTGTTATAATTGTTAATGGAGCGTGAGGAGGATGGCAAAACTCATGTGAGCATCTGAACTAATCAGAGGCCGCCTAAGGAACATTTCTGCTCTGGAACATTTGCATTGTAACTGGAAATTGTACACAGCAAAAACAAAGTGTTTATATTTTCTAGTTGGTTGTAAAAAGAGAAATATTGATGACAACAGATTAGTTGTCTGACCTACTATTTTGAAGTTTGCATGCTGACAGATTCTTTTTCCCTGCAATAAATTCAGTGAATACTTACTTGTAGCATTTCAAAAGTCACGTGCTCATTTTACTAAAATATGTCTGTGGGGGTTTTGTTGCAAACAAATTTAAAAATTGGAAAAAACATTTTTTTTTTTAAGTTTTAAAAAGGTTACCACAGTAGATACTTAAGAATTGTATGTTGAGTAAGTTGGACTAAATTGAATCTTTTGATTTGGTGATTTTTTAAAATGTCTAGCATTAATTTTCCCAAATATTTATATTGATACCTTGATATGCAGGTGTTGATCTCTAATGATTTCATATCAGCTCACTTAATTTCAATAAACAAATGCTCCCAGCATTCATTCTGCGTTTAAGTAAAGTCATACAAATAAGCTGGAAACATATCAAAACCCTTGCTAGTACATGCCCTTAACTGGTCAAACCTGTACATATCTGAGTCATAACAAATCTGTGTTAAGGATACAGTGAACGCTAGTGATCCACCCACCATGAGAAAACCTCTAACTCTAACTCTATGGAGTCCAGAGTTAGTCCTGATTCAAAATCCAGACATTCAGGAGCCTGTAATTCACCCTAGGTAGGTGCCTTCTTTGTGCCTGGACTGGGGAATAGATTGTTCCAGAAGATTGCCACATCTCAAGAGACAAGTCTTTTCAGGAGCACTTGATGATCTGGCCAAGTTATTTGGGAAAACTAGTCCCTGTATTTATTTTTACAAGCCAGATGCCTACACATTGTGAATTCTTTTGCAAAAACAAAAAGGACTTGGAAAAAAAAGAAAGGTTCAGGATCACAGATGAAACCTTGAGAGTATCTTACAGTTTTATGGATAAAAAGTGTCCTTGGTTTTTACCTTCTATGATGGTTCTGAAGAAGAGTTTACCACTCTGAATGCAAAAAGTAAACAGAGAAAGAGTTTTAACGTATGCCCAGAGTGTGCAGTAAAGACCTTAAAGCTGAGATTTCAAGGGACTCTGTAGCTGAGGGTATGGAGAGGGTGATAGTGCTTTGAGGTAGAGAACAGAGACTCTCTGCTCACCATGATTCTGTCTCATTCCTAGGGATTCTTCAGGAGCCCTTAGGCCATTTTGATAAACACCAAGTAATAAGCAGAAGTAACATGTGGAATGGATTAAGAGAGGAGGGATTAACTAATATGGTCAAGAACTCATCACATGCTAGTGGCATGGGGAAAAGGTAGAGGTGGTTATGGTATAAATTACTGACCATGATTGGTCATGAGACTAATGTGATCCACAAATCTTTACTGAACACTTACTACAAGCCAGCTACTGTTTTAGGAACTAAGGATCTACAGTGAAAGAAATAGGCAAAAATTCTTCTCTGTCTTTTCTGGAGCTTGCGGTTGTTTTGTTTGTTTCTTTGTTTGTTTTTAATGTTCATTTCTTTTGAGAGAGAGAGAATGCATGTGCATGCGAGCAGGGGGAGGGACCCAGAGAGAGAGGGAGAGATAGAATCCCAAGCAGGCTCTACGCTCAGCATAGAGCCTGATGTGGGGCTTGATCTCAGAACCGTGAGCTGCAATCAGGAGTCAGACACTTAACTGACTGAGCCACCCAGATGCCCTGAAGCTTACATTCTTGAGGGAAAACCCAATGATGCCAGGGAGGGAACGATTGCTTAAGCAGAAATAGAAAGTAAAGTAAGAGGTAATGAAGTGATGTGGGGGAGGACTGCTACCTTATCCAGGTTGGTTAGGAAAGGCCTTTCTAATAAGGTGACATTTGGGCAAAGCCTTGAATGAAGTGAGGGAGTCTATCCGAAAGAAGTATAGTTGAGACAAAGGAGTCAGTCGGTGTGAAAGGTTCTTGATGGAAGCATGCTTGGCATAATCAACAAATAGCAAAGAATCTTAGAAATTGACTGAGTATGGCTTTAAGATCACCTGTGATCTCTTTATCAACTTGTTGGAATCCTTCGTGTGCTTGATAGTTATGGCCCACCCATTAAAGGCTGGTGCCCATTAATAACCATAGCACCTCCATGTTTGGGCAATGAGGAAAAGAAGGCCCTGTTCTCCAGAAGCACTGAGTAGAACTGGGGAGAGGTTTGGGGAGAATGGGAGACTGAGGCATAAACAGCTCACCTACTACAAGTAGCTGAATCCTGACCTCCACATTTCTCCTGTTTGTTTTAACAGCTCTATTAGCAGCACCACAAGAAGGAGTATGAAAAGTGTGGAATCAGATCTGTTTGTTCAGTTTTTACATTCCAGATGATTAAGTGAAATGTTAAATGGAACCAAATCTATATTCCTGTCAGTGTGAGGCAGAGAAGGAAAATAAACTCCAGCTTCCTGGTGTAGACAGGGAAGAGCGAGACAAGCAAACCCTGCTCCTTCACACCCCCTCTCCCTTCTTGTCACAAACAGCAGTCCCTCTGAGGCCCTCAGAACTTACAAGGGACATGACCAGAGATGGAAGTCAAGGGAACTCCAGGAGCCCTAAATGCTCAAGGGCCCATTGTTGGGTCCCATAGCTGTGCATTTATTCAGTTGTCTTTTATTACACATCCACTGTGAGCCAGCATTGTGTTGTATCATAAAATGCTATGATGGGGGCATGCACAAAGGCCTGTGGTGTCCAGAGAGGAGCTTCCAAATGTCAGATTAGAACAGCTTCCTGAAGAAGGCAACATGTATCTCAAAGCCACACAAGCAGGATTTAATTGACTTTTTTTTTTTTTAAGGACAGTTTACTCATTGTTCATTTGCTAAAATCACTCAGAGCCAAGGTCTAGAACAGGATTTTTCAACCTTGACACTGCTGACATTTGGAGCCGGATAATTCTTTGTTGTAGAAGGCTGTCTTGTGCATTGTAGGATGTTTAACAACATCTCTGGCCTCTCTTCACTAGATGCCAGTAGCTCCGTAGCCCTCAGCTGCAACAAAACCCAAAAATATCTCCAGATATTGCCAGACGTCCCCCATGGTACAAAGTTGCTTCCTATTGAGAATCACTGGTCCAGAAGAGGAAGTCCCAGGCCAGGCCTGATGCTACTTACGTTCTCCAAGTAAACAAGAATGAAGCTCTTCTGATGAACAGCTGGTCTCATTTTTCCACTAAAGCTTGAACAATGGATAACAGGCTAAAAAGGCATATAAGTTAGCCATATAAGAGAATTTCCTGCTTCAAAATTTAGTTAAGAATGTAGAAAACCTCAGTGCAGCAATTATAAAATATCCTCCACTTTGGATATGTGAGGGAAACCAAGCCTCATTAATGTGCTTAAATTTTTAAGATTTTATTTTGTTATTTCATAAAATTTTTTAAGTGTATTTATTTTGAGAGAGAGAGGGAGCAGTGGAGAGGCAGAGAAAAGGAGAGGGAATCCCAAGCAGGCTCTGTACCATCAGCATGCAGCCCAACGTGGGACTCAAACCCACGAATCATGAGATAATGACCCAAGCTGAAACCAGGAGTCAGGCATCTAACCCACTGAGTCACCCAGATGCCCCAAAGATTCTATTTTTAACTAATCTTTACACCCAACATGGGGCTTGAACTCACAACCCCAAGTTCAAGAGTCTCATACTCTACCAACTGAGCCAGCCAGTGCTTTCTCACCCCCACTTATTAAAAGCGAAAATTAGTGTTTTTGTTTTCTTTGGTAAATACTCAGTAGTGGTATAAGTGGATCATGTGGTATTTCTATTTTTAAGTTTTTGAAGGACTTCCTTACTGTTTTCTACAGTGGCTGCACCAACTTACATTCCAACCGGCAGTGTATGAGGATTTCTTTTTCTCCACATCCTCACCAAAACTTGTTTTTCTTGTCTTCTTGATTTTACCCATTTTAACAAGTGTGAGGTGATACCTCAATGTGGCTTTGATTTGCATTTCATGATTTGCATGATTAATGATGTTGAACATCTTTTCATGTGTCTGTTGGCCATCTGTATGTGTTCTTTGGAGAAATGTCTGTTCATGTCTTCTGCCCATTTTTTTTTCAATATATGAAATTTATTGTCAAATTGGTTTCCATACAACACCCAGAAAACATGAATAGACACTTCTCTAAAGAAGACATCCGGATGGCCAACAGGCACGTGAAAAGATGCTCAATGTCGCTCCTCATCAGGGAAATACAAATCTGCCCATTTTTAAGTTGGATTATTGGGGGGGGGGGGGTGGTGTTGAGTTGTGTAAGTTCTTTATATATTTAGATATTAATCCCTTACCAGATATGTCATTTGTAAATATATTCTCCCATTTCAGTAGGTTGCCTTGTCACTTTGTTGATGATGTGTAAGTTTTTTATTTTGGTGTACTTCCCATAGTTTATTTTTGCTTCGGTTTCCCTTGCCTTAGCAGACATATCTCAAAAGATGCTTCTATAGCCAATGTCAGAGAAATTTTGCTTATGTTTTCTCCTAGGAGTTTTATGGTTTCAGGTCTCACATTTAGGTCTTTAATCTATTTTTATTTTATTTTTGTGTATGGTGTAAGAAAGTAGTCCAGTTTCATTCAAACACTAAATCAAAAAGGTACACGCACCCCTATGTTTATGGAAGCATTATTTATAGTCACCAAGATAGGGAAATAGCCCATGTCCACCAATAGATAAAAAGATAAAGAGGATGTGGTATGTTTGTACAATGGAATATTACTCAGCCATAAAAAAGAATAAAATGCCGTTTGCAATGACATGAATAGACCTAGTGGGTATAATGCTAGGTGAAATGAGTCAGACAAAGAAAGACAAATACCATATGTCTTCAATCATATGTGGAATTTGATAAACAAAGCAAATGGACAAAGGAAAAGCTACAAACAGACTCTTACATATAGAAAACAAACTGATGGTTGCCAGGGAGAAGTGGGTGGTGGGATGGGTGAGATCGATAAAGAAGATTAAGAGGTATGGACTTTCAGTTACAAAATAAATCATTTGTGGAGATGTGAAGTACAGCATAGGAAACATTGTCAATAAGATGGTAATAATGTTGTTTGGTGACAGATGGTGACAACACTTATCATAGTGATCATTGAGTAATGTACAGAATTGTTGAATCATTATCTTGTATACTTTACAGTAATATACCATGTATGTTAATTATACTTCAATTTTAAAAGAAGTAATCTCTTTTTTTTTTTTAGTAATCTCTTTTTTTAAAGGGAAAGTTAATCTGCATTAGACGACAAAGTCAGAAATAGCTGTTCTTTTTTTAATGGAATTGCCATTTCAATAACTTTAAGTATAGTTATTGATTTAAATTTGCTTAAAAATATTTGGCAGTCTGTATTTTTTGAGGCTTTGACAAATGCTTAAGAATTATTTTTACTTACTGTACTAATTAAATGTAAATGACTTTCGGGGCGCCTGGGTGGCGCAGTCGGTTAAGCGTCCAGCTTCAGCCAGGTCACGATCTCACGGTCCGTGAGTTCGAGCCCCGCGTCAGGCTCTGGGCTGATGGCTCAGAGCCTGGAGCCTGTTTCCAGTTCTGTGTCTCCCTCTCTCTCTGCCCCTCCCCCGTTCATGCTCTGTCTCTCTCTGTCCCAAAAATAAATAAACGTTGAAAAAAAAAATTTTTTTAAATAAATGTAAATGACTTTCACATGAGTGCTTATAAATAGTATGTTTTCCTAAGTGAATCTTTGTCTTCTGGATTATTATGTACACTGCTCATTTTTCCTGTAGTACTGAAAATATGGGCTCAATTCTGACAATTTTTGAATTAACACAGATTCCAAATTAGTTAGGTCTTACTTCACCAAAAAATGAAGTTTCATTTAAAACAAGAAAAAGAATTTACATTTACTGAGCACCCATTACATGACCAGCACTGGATTAGGACAGTGGTTCTCAACCAGGGGGGGAATTTGCCCCACAGAGGACATCTAACAATGTCTAGAGACATTTTTGGTTATGACAACTGCAGGGCTACTGTGGGCATCTAGCAGGTAGAGGCCAGGGATGCTGGTTAACATCCTGCAATGCACAGTCCAGCCCCCGCTAACAAAAATTAGCCAGCACAAAACATCTGTGCTGAGGCCCAGAGACTCTGAACTAGGCTATTTATCTATGTTACCTCATAGAATCCTTATGCCATTCCTTACTAAATCCTCAATCTTATTAATCTCATATTGCAGACAAAGAAACTGAGGCTCAGAGGGATGATGTAACTTGCTCAAGGCCCTACAACTAGTACATGCAAGGGCCCGTGTTCCTTTCCACATCTTGGACCTTGTCGTTGGTCATCTTGACCACAGCCAGCTGTCTTCCTGTGGGCAGTTTTCTATTTATTATTGTAATTATTTTTACCTAAAACCATGTGTGGTAGGACTTTGCAAGGACTCTGCTGATGGATAAAATGGGAAAATCATCAATTTTGTGTGCTCAGTCCTCTGCTAAGCCATACAGCATTAATTTCTACATGTCTTAGCCTCTCATAGAAGATAAATGCTTGGCACACAGGTACAGTCATTTGTTACACCTTGTTTTCTTCTATTTTCTAAATGTGCCATTTTTTTTCCTGCCTCACATCTTTGTGTATGTGCGAAAGGTCTGGAATGCTTCATGCTCTGTCAGCCCATCTCCCCCCGCCCCCCACCATGAAGGAGTTGACAAGTCATTGCTGCCTAATGAACTTCAGTTTCCTTGTCAGAAATGGAGACAATGACACTTTTTCTCACATGGTTGTTGAAAAGCTCTTATGAGAAGAATAGTAGAGTTGCCATTTATTACATGCATGTTATGTTGAGTACTTCATGTGTGTTATCTAACTTTTAGAATAAGCTTTACATGTAGGCGTTGTCCCCATTTTACACATGAGGAGAGTGAGGCACAGAGAAGTTACATCATTTGCTTGAGCACATGGGGTCAGTAAGTACAGAGCCAGCATGTGAACCTAGGATGTCTGTTTGTAAGGCACAGGCTCTCTTAACCACAAAGCTCCCTGTCAAGTGCTACACAAGTGTGAGAATTATTACAAGAAACAATAGCTAGTTTAGATGATTAGAAAGCCTTTGTGTGACCCAGAGAGTTTTCACTGGGCAGTCATAACCAATTGTTTTTCAGTTTTATCGAGATCATCTTTGTAAGGTGCCTATTATATTTCACTTTTGTGTTCTCTCTACTTTAAATAGGAACTGAGGGTTCTTTTTTTTTTTTAAGTCTGCTTTTGTTAATAAATTTTCAGAACACACTTTAAAGTGCCAGCAAATTAAGTCCTTTTTATGATTTGTACAGATTTTTTTTCATTGATTTGTTTTTAAATTCCTATTTTAAGCCCTCCACTTAAAGCTGATTATAATAACCCATATTTATAAATATAATTGCACTGGGCCTCACCTCTGAGGTATTTTCAAATTTGGTCTCACTCACTGTATCACTAAGTAAAATAATTATTCATCAGGTAGAGGTAGGGTAGAGAGAGAGCATATTTCTGTAGCCACCTCTGTGTTCTGAGAGAGCCGGCCATAAATATTCAACAGCAGTGCTCGAAGTTTGGCCCTGTGCTAAATCATAATCATTTTTTTTTAATTTTTTTTTCAACATTTATTTATTTTTGGGACAGAGAGAGACAGAGCATGAACGGGGGAGGGGCAGAGAGAGAGGGAGACACAGAACTGGCAACAGGCTCCAGGCTCTGAGCCATCAGCCCAGAGCCCGACGCGGGGCTCAAACTCACAGACTGCGAGATCGTGACCTGGCTGAAGTCGGACGCTTAACCGACTGCACCACCCAGGCGCCCCAAATCATAATCATTTTAATGGCAGGGAAATGGCATGTTTAATTATATTATAGAGTTATGTAAATTTTTGTTTTGATTTGGGCATCATACTTTTGCCATCTGCTGTTTTTGTTTTTGTTTTTACTTACTTATTAGCTGTTAGTGCTAGGTCACAAAACATGTGGTCACTGTGGTCAAGCAACATCTCAAATAATCAGAACTTTCAAATAGCTGGATGTGTTCAGCACACTACTTCTAGGATAGAGGCAAGTGATATGAGTGGAGACTGGCAATGGGAATGACTATGGGGCTCCTGAGCCCTGAACAAGTTTGTTGAGTGAGCTTTCACTCTACCCTATACACACACACACTCCAATACGTTTTATACATTTTTTTAATTTTATTTTTAATTTTATTTTTCTAGGTAGGCTTTATGCCCAGTGTGGAGCTCAACATGGGGCTTGAACTTACAACTCTGAGATCAAGACCTGAGCTAAGATCAAGAGTCAGATGCTTAACTGACTGGCCACCCAGGCACCCCACCAATATAACATTTTAAAAGAAAGAAGTGAATGGATATTGATCACTAATGGCAGTGATTAATAATGATAGAGAAGTGGAGCACCTGGATGGCTTAGTCAGTTAAGTGTCTGTATCTTGATTTCAGCTCAGGTCATGATCTCACATTTGGTGGGTTTGAGCTCTGTGTCGGGCTCCACCCTGCCAGCGCAGAGCCTACTTGGGATTCTCTCACCCCTCTCTCGTGGCCCCTGCCCTGCTCGTACTCTTTCTCTGTCTCCCCTCTTTCTCTTAAAATAAATAAATAAAATTTAAAAGAAATAATGAAAGAGAAAAATCAAGAAGAGATCCAAGGGACATCCTGTATTCTGGGGTTTATGTGGACAAGGTGACAGGAGAAATTGTTTAGCAATTAGTTTTAATAAGCTTCTGTTATATGGGATCACAAGCACCCCTTGGTGGGGAACTGACCCCACCCTAGTCCTACCAAATCCAAATGTCTAGAAGAACTGGGGGAAGTGAATTTTTAAAAGGGCCTCAGGGATCTGGGATTCACCCTAGACCTGATAAATCAGAATCTTTAGGGTTGAGGCCAGGATATAGAAATATGGAAGAAACTCCACAGGTAATTACAATATAACCCCCTGCTTTAGAGGTATCTCAGGATCACTCTCATCCCTTAGTCTGTTTGGGAAGATGGTACTCTCCTCTACCCTTAGCCCCATGTTTCTCAAAGTCTGGTGGGCACTCCACATGTAGTTTATTAAAAACATACATTCCTGGATCCCACCCTGGACTTCTGAATCAGATCTCTGGGAGTGGTTCCTGACAATCTGCATTGCTAGCCTACCCTCTTAGGTGTATCTTAGGAACACCCCAGTTTGAGCAGCACTGTGCCAAGGATTATTCTGAGCTTTATCAGAGCGGAGGCAGCCGTTCTGCCTCCTACACTTTGGTGGGGTGGGATGGACAGGGCATATGTGGTCTTTTCTGGGCTTTTAACCTGCAGGGGTCTTACTTTAGCCCTGCAGGCATATATAACTGTGACCCTATATATCACTCATGTACATACTTGAAACCA
The DNA here is from genome assembly GCF_028749965.1 of Puma concolor. Lineage (NCBI taxonomy): Eukaryota > Metazoa > Chordata > Mammalia > Carnivora > Felidae > Puma > Puma concolor. The sequence goes on from NC_141674.1 coordinate 52,977,377, forward strand.
GTTTCCATCTGCTACCATTAAATATTTCTGAATGGCATTTACTATATGGGCTGTAATTAGCAAATCATTAGTGCTTTTGATCTGGGCAGGCCCAAAGACTGAAAGGGATTTGTTAGATTCTAAGCACTGAAAGTAATCACTTGTAGGTCTGAGGCATACTATATTTAGGAACTCATCTCCCTCATGTTATTGAACCAAAAGATTGGATCATAATCACTACAGACCTCCATTCTGTAGGTTGCCCTTTGATAAAGATAATCAAGCCACTTGCTGTGAGCTCTAGGTCATGTGATTCTATAAACTACAAAATGATTGTGTTGTGTAAAATCTTACTGTGTTTCTCTTTTGCCCTCAGGATAAGTACAGACAGACACTTTTCCTTGATGCAGAAAGACATTCTGCCCTGTCCTGCTTTGACCCTGCGGCCTCTTTTGCCCTCCTCTCCATCCCCCACCTGTCTACAGTCCAGAATCCTGAACAACTCTCAGTTGTTCCTTGCTCACCAGACTTTACCCAGGTTGTTCTTTCCATCTGGAACATTCTCGTTGCTGCTGTTCCCATCCAGTGCTCACTTTAGAAATCACTTCCTCTGGGAAGCATTCATATCACCTGCCAGTTCAAGGTCACATGCCCTCCTCTGCACTCCCCAGGCTCCCTTCTTTGTGCACTCTGCATGGGATTGCCTGACTGTTCCCTGAGGCCAAGTACTCTTCATCTGTATAACAGGCACATACACATGCTTAGTTAAGTCTTTATGGAATGAATGAATGAGCAACTGCAGTTAGAATCAATGTGTAAATATTTCTAATATGCAAAGCAAGAAAGGTGGCCCATTCTAAAATCCAACTATTCTCTGCTTATCCATATTGTCTATTTTAACCAGATTTTATTATGTAGATATACGGTAATGTGGGAAGAGAGAATACTAGGGATAAATACTACTTCCTCCATTTGACATTGAGGAACCTGAAGGCCAGAGATGGCAAATAACTTTCCCAAGGTCGCATAGCCTATCAGATATGGAGCTGATATTAGAATCCAGGTCTCTCTGACTTTGAACCCCAAGGATAGACAGCTAGTGAGCATCACAGCTGGGATTAGAACTCAGGTCTTCTAACTCTTATGTCCATGTTTCTTCCCTTTGCTTCCTACCTGAAAACCAGGATGAGGGTTCTTTTTGTTTTCAGTCTCAAGGTTAGTGCTAACGTAATTCAAGCGTCTCTTAACAGAAAATCATGTAGTGTTCATTGGCTACATATTCTTTCACTCTCCTTGTGAGGGTTCAGCTTTGGTCTCCTTCATTTTACCAAATAGGAAATGAAGGCAAGGATGTTTGAACACTCTCATAAGCTTCTCAGAAGGCCCATGTATCTTGGAAGCAGAATACAGGATAGTTCTGGAGGGGCCAAGAGTAGATAAGGATTAAGGGGATATGTTCAGAGCAGTGGAATATAGACTTTTAACTTAAAACAATTAAAAAAATACTTTTGGACCATATTTTTGTGAGTCCAGGTAATTTCAGGGAAAAGGAAAGGAAAGCAAAGCAAAGCAAAGCAAAGTAAAGCAAAGGAAAGGAGGGGGGGAGGGAAGAAGGGAGGGAAAAAGGGAGGAAGAAAGGGAGGGAAGAAGGAAGGATTATGCCACTCAGAAACTTGTTCCAAATCCTCTTTCTTCTATCAGAAATACTCTGCTGTCTGTCCCTGGCATTCCCTGGAGATTTCCTAAGCAAGAGCATTCTTGTCTTTTTCCTCAACTCCTCCTATAAGAGAATGTTTTACTTTTAGGAGCCAGATTTAAGAAAGCAAATCGGTGTAAAACTACATTTGGTTGTAATTTTTGTCAGTGCTGCCCTCTGACAGGATTTGAGGATGCTTCCATTTCTGCCGGGATAATAGCTTTGTTATCTGCTGAGATCTGCAGGAGCTCAACACAGGAAATCTGCGTCTCAGCCCCCTGCTCCAAATTTAGCTCATGCATTACCCTAAAATTGAGTTTACACAAGGAAAATTACTTCAGTGCTAATCCAGTTGACTTGTAAGTAAATTTAGCTTCCCCAGGTTCCTACTCCCACCATCTACATTGACTTCAAAGACACTTTAATAGTTTTGCTACACTTCCTAAAAACACTCAGGAGCACAGGTCCCCGGCAAGCTGGCCACAGGCTCCTAGGCCATTGTGAAGGCTTAGGGAGTTGTCCCTCACATTGGTGACGCTCCCTGCCGTGGTACATGTCTACAGTCCCACAATTCCATACAACTGGGCAGGCCAGGGAGTTGGTTCTGAGAAGATACATTTGGGCTAGTTATTTCACATTTCTGTGCTTCCATCTATAAAATAATGGTGACAAATGAGGTGCCACACTGAGGGGAAGAAGTTGATTAAATTCTTTGAACACATTCGCAGAAAACCTGTGAATTAAAAACCTATGATTAAAAGTAACAAAATACCCCTATGTTATTTTTTTCCTTGTTACCATGTGTTAGATCTGGGTTACGTTCCATAACTTACAGACGAGTCTAATGTGATGGTTTTTAAGACTTATTTACAGTGGTTTACCCAAAGCTCATCAATAAGAAATCCTTATGTTTCCAAAACCTTGTCAGCTTTGCAGCAACAGCCCTAGAAAATGGTATGGTTCATAAGACATACCCTCCCAAGAATGCCAGCCCAGAGCCTTAGGTTCCATTATGAAACAAGGGATGTCCCGCATGAGTGGGAGCCTGGCAGAGGATGAAGGGGTTGGTCTGATCTTTGGCCCTTCAATTCAGAGGCCAAGAGCTTTGGAAAAACAGGCCTTTCTAGGTGGATTGCCCAGTATGTAATAGCTAACAGTTACTGAGTGCTTATCATGTGTCAAGAATTGTCCTAAGGGCTATTGTAAGTAAAGACTATTGTGTTTATTAAGTCCTCTTAATAATCCATAGGGAACAAATAAAAGTATTTTCCTCAGCTGAAGCACAGAAAGAAAGGTTAAGTTGTCCAACTCAGCTAATGAGTGACAGAACTGGGATTCAAATCCAGATGTGCTATCATGATTACTAGTGGCCAAGAATCAGATAATTATGGCTCTGTGCTCATGCAGGGAGCACTGAAAACCTCCTTAGAAGTCTGATGGTTTCTTCTCAGTGGACAACGTACTACATCTTCATAGGATGGGATGGTGCCTGGCTGCACTTCGTTATTAGTTTTTCACCCTTTCTATAACTCTCTGAGACTTTTTCACTTGCTGTGCCAATCCCATTTTCTTTCAATCCCATATTTATGGGCACCCCACAATTTTGGTCCTTGCTGTTCCCACTATTCCACCATTTCATCTCACCTGTATACCTGGGTGAGCACATCAGTTCCTATAGCTTCAACTGTCAGCTCTATAAGGATGGCTATAACCTGCCAACCAACCCTGACTCTTCATGAACTTGAGACCTGCATTTCCAATGTCCCATTGGACATTGCCTCATTGACAGCCTACCAGCATTTCCCATTCAACCTGTCCACATTGGCCCAGTAATTTACATAGTATCCAGCATATTATCATGTGATAAATGTTTAATAGATGAATGAATGCAAAATTTATTGAGACAGTGACAAGGTTCATAGATTTTATCTTCTAGATTGCCCTTAACTATGCTGGCTTCTTCCATGTTTCTGAATCCCCATCACTTACCCTGTTCACGGGTTCCATAACATCTTATGTTTCTTTTTGTTCTGATGCCTATTTTTTCCACTACATTTTGTTGTAGTTATTCATGTAAGTATCTTTTCTCTTAAAAAATGTACATACTTTAAGAGCAGAGATTGGGTTTTATTCATCAATATCTACCAGATAGTCTAACACTGTGCTTTTCACAAAGAGACACTGTTAATGTCTATTGAAAGAATGTATTCATTAATAAAAGGGGACCTAGCATTCTGCAGGTTATGAAGGGCTTTTCGGGGCACCGGGGTGGCTCACTCGGTTAAGTGTCTGACTCTTGATTTCGGCTCAGGTCATGATCACACGTTTGTGTGATTGAGCCCCATATCAGGCTTCACGCTGAGCATGGAGCCTGCTTAAGATTCTCTCTCCCGGGGCGCCTGGGTGGCTCAGTCGGTTAAGCGGCCGACTTCGGCTCAGGTCATGATCTCGTGGTCCGTGAGTTCAAGCCCCGCGTCAGGCTCTGTGCTGACTGCTCAGAGCTTAGAGCCTGTTTCAGATTCTGTGTCTCCCTCTCTCTGACCCTCCCCCGTTCATGCTGTCTCTCTCTGTCTCAAAAATAAATAAACGTTAAAAAAAAAAAATTAAAAAAAAAAAAAGATTCTCTCTCCCTTTCTATTTCCCCCTCTCCCCCACCAATACTCTATCTCTAAACAAACAAACAAACATTTATAAAAAAGAAACCTTTTCTTTTTTTTATTCCACAGTGTGCTAAGCAGGTAGGTGGTTGAGTCATTAGCCACATTTTACAGATGAAGAAGCTAAAAGTTAATGTGGTAGTTAATGGTCCAGGATCTCACTGCTCAGAAGTCAGCAAGCCAGTATTATGATTCTAAATTGGAAGACAGATTGACCCCATGATGACTTCCTCCCCTGTGCTGTCAAGAAAAACAAGGGACAAAGAGGAAGAGAAATTTGGGGAGAAAACTTGCACAGAAACTATTACAGATGTGTCCGATTTAACACATCAGATGTCACAACTTCTCCCTCAAGTTCCATAAGCCTGTCAAGAACCCCTATTGGAAACTCCTAAGATTAGCTCACTTTGGAGGAAACCCAGATACAAGTTAATCTGGGAAGTTCCAGGCTTTAGTCTCAGATAGTAAAAGCACAAAGTTAAAAGTTTCCAAGGATTTTTCTTTAGGAATCATACAGATCTGGGTTCGAGGTACAGCTGAAACATTTAACTGTCCCCTTCCCACCTCCAAGTATAAAATGAAGAAACTAACACTGACTCATGGGGACATGTGCAGATTACAAGGGGGAAAGTTTAAAGTGCTTGGCACGACCCCCGGCATGGGGAGCCCAACCCATTCTCTTCTTCCCCTTACTCTGAATTGTGCCTCTGTGTCTTTGACTTGCTATGTGTGGGGCCATGATCAGTGAACGTGGGCCCAAGAAGAGACTCACCTGCGGGAAGGAGCGAGAAGCAAAGTCCCAGCTAATGACTCAATCATGAGATGGTGCCGGCAGACATCAGCTTCTTCTTGCACATTTGCACCCATCTTAGCAACTTGAAGCCATCTGCAGCTTGCAACATGACTGACCTATGGCTGGGTCGTTCAAGCCTGACCTGCAGAATTCCTCAGCCGAATTCGCCGCTTGCCAGACAGTGCACCCATTTGATAGCATCATATGAAATGTTGAGAAGGGAAAGAGGAGTAGTTTCTGGAGGAGTGACTGCTGGGGAGGGGTTCCATGGTTGAGAGTCCAGAGGGACCATGGCAGGTGTGAATGACAAAGCTGGCTTCCTCAGAAGGCTACTACTGAAAGAGCCCCCGGCCCACAGCCCTGCCGCACCTTTAAAGAAAGAGAGATGCTTAATCTTTTCTGCTATACAGCCGGGGCCCAGGTATTGGAAGTGATGACAGATCCACTGAGAAGTGGTTTAAGACGGCATTAACAAAACTGGCACATGGCCTTTTCTGATTGACACAATTCAAACAGGCGTCACCTGCCTGTCAGCACCAATGAGAAGCGGTGAGTGATGAGGGGCTCATAGAGCCGACTGAGTCAGTTCCTGGCAGGGGCCATGAGCCATCCCATCCCACCTCCTCTTTTCACAGGTGAGAAAGCCAGGGCTCAGGACATCACCAGATGGGCGATAAATTTCCCATTAACTGGAGTATTCAATTAACCAGAATCCTTTGACTATTATATTGTTATAGTGCAATTTGCATAAAAGTAGGGGTAAATGAGACAAAAATAAGATGGTTGGGATTTTTTTTAAGAAAAGGAACTTTAATATGTACAGTTTCATATCTGGTATCTTGTTCCACTACTTGCTAACTAGATGACCTGAGACAAGTTTCTTAAATTCTTGTATATATGTTTCATGTTACTCATCTGTATAAAGGGATGATTAGAACTTACCTCTTAGGGGTGTAATGGTAGCTAAATGTGATAGAGTATGTTTATCACTTAAAAAGTATATATACTTGGTAAATATTAGCTATTTTTATTAATATTGCTTTTATTATCTGCCTTTGTGCTCTCACTCTCTCTGTTTCTGCCTGATACACACCAAGATTGAGCAGCTTTGGGGCACCTGGGTGACTCAGTTGGTGAAGTGTTTGACTTCAGCTCAGGTCATGATCTCACGATTTATGGGTTCAAGCCCCATGTTGGGCTCTGTTCTGACAGTTCGGAGCCTACTTCAGATTCTTTGTCTCCTTCTCTCCCTGCCCCTCTTCCTCCGCCTCCCCCCCCCTCTCAAAAATAAACAAACATTAAAAAAATTTTTTTAATTGAGCATCTTTGTAAACAGAGGTTGGAATCATGGGTTTAGGCATCATGCAGACCTGAGAGTGAACTTGGGCAAATCATTTCTCTAAGCCTCAGTTTCCTGCCAATAAATGGGAGTGGTAATATCTGCCATTTGTGATGGTTGCATGATGCAAATAAGATCATATTTCTAAAGTACTCAGCATACACATGCCAATAAATGGTCAATGTTACTGTGTTTATAATAAGGACTCTCAAACACTAGAAAGTACAGAATCATCAAAGAAAGCAGCTCTTCATTTATTCAGATTTATTTCTTGCGTGCTTACTCTATGCCAGACAACAGAGTTTGGCATTGGGGACACAGATTTGCAATGTGCAGAAACAAATAGGGAATTTCTTGTGAACTCTCAGTCACTAAGGAAACAGGGCCATCCCCTTCCCTTGCACTTTCAAGTTAATCCACAATGTTCCAGCCAGGGAATGGCTGTGTTTCCTATCTCCTCAGATCAAAAAGTACTTCTATGAACAGTGATGTAGAACATTAAACTGGCTGTATCAGACTTGAAAAGACGGTGTAGTGATTTTGTGTCACAGTTGTTTTCAATGTTATGCCTGGTGAATCTGCACATGGTAGATATAAAGGAGGTTTCAAAAGGGGTGACTTTACTACTTGGGCTTTTAGATTTCCAGGCTGCATTTTTGGGAAAGCCACATAAAAGAATGCCTTCTCTTTTTTAATGAGCATTACCTTGGAAAGTATAGCTCTTTTACAAAAGCAATATTGTCATCCCGAGCACCGTCCACAATTTTACTGATGCTGCAATGGTGATTTTGACTAACATGTGAACTACTCTTAGATTCACAGATAACTACATGCTTGGCAGGGCTTATGTTGAGCAACCAAGTAACACATGAGTGGGGTGTGTGTGTGTGTATGTGTGTGTGTGTGTGCGCCATTTTAAATGTATAGTCTACTCTTCCCCTGGGCACCAATCTGAATACTTGGCTGGGACCCAGAAACTGGCCTCTGGTCTCTATTTTGCCATGACTTTGAGACAAAGCTTAAGTTCCGCTTCCTCCAGGAAGTTTTCCCTGACCACCCAGCCTCCTCTGTTTTCCTGTACTGAATCTATTGCACTTAGATTCCATGCAATATGATTTAACACACTGCCTCTCTAGCTGTTTTGACATTTTCTATCTTCCCTGTCTAGAAAGACTACATGCTCCCCGAGGGTAGAGGACAAGTCTAATCTATCTTTTAAACCCCCTGAGATAAAGGAGAATGCTGGAAAACAAATATGCTCCTCAACCAACACTTGGTTAACTAAAAAGACCAGTTGATGACCAATGATGTTAAATTTTACACTGCTAAGTTTTTTTGTTTTGTTTTGTTTTTTTTTTTTTTTTTTTTTTTGGCCAGGGAATACATGGGGAAATGGGAGAATGGAGGCCCAGTTCAGAGGAAACTAAAAGAAGAAGAGGGGTGCCTGGGTGGCTCAGTCAGTAAAGAGTCCGACTCTTGATTTCAGCTCAGGTCATGATCTTGTGATCATAAGATCAAGTGCCACATCTTGAGATTCCTTCTCTCCCTCTCTCTTTCTGCCTCTCTCTCTCTCTCAAAATAAATAAATAAACATTTAAAAGAAGAAGGACATTAGACTTGACATCAACAGACCTGGTATTGAGTCCCCCATCTTGCCAATTGATAGCCAACAATCAAATGGAAACTACTCAGTCTCTTCAACTTCCTTTTCCTCATCTTTAAAATATCTGCCTCTTAGGGTGGTTTCGGGGATCAAATGAGATAATGTATGGAAAATGCTTTGTAAGCGGGAACCCACTGTACAACGCTATTTTTCTAATTCAACTCCAATTTGGTTTGGGTTTTTAAAACAAGGGTAATTTTCTTTCCTCAAACCAATGAGAGAGGGAAGAAGTTATAAAAAAATCACATTTTCCAAAATCACTTAGGCTTGTAGACGAAGTCAGAGCTCCCCCCGCATGTTTGCCCTTCTCTCACACCAAGCCACCCATTGCAGCCACTGATTAGTGTGGTATATGCTTCAGGTAGGGTTTTATAGCTAACTAAAGCATCTTCACGTGCACAGCCATACAAAAACCCAGTGATACAGGCAGTGCAGAGGCAAGTCTCTCATTGATAAGCAAAGAGATCCAGAGGCTTAAATGTGTCCCATCATCACTCTGGCAGGTGTCCACAACACCACGTTGGCCCTGCAGTACACAGGCCCTTACCAAAGGCATTCTCAATCCCAAACACTGTGCACAGTCTGCTTCCTTGTGAGGGAGATCAGTTCCCTAGCATTTTGTCTCCATAAAAATCATGAAAATATTCAAGGCAAAAAAGTTCATCCTTAGAAATTTAGTATTTCATAATAAATGTAAACATGGTGTACCTGACTTTTCTAGATTTTTAGCAGCATAGCAAACTGTTAGAGGGAGCCGATTTTAACCCTCACTCTGGTACTCTCCAGATCAGGGGAAAATTGAGAAACCTCTTTGAGGCTTGGTGAATTAGGGTTAACTATAGCAAGCTGCCAGCGTTGCAGTAAGAGTGAAGTGGAATAATGCATATAAAGCCCTAACTCCCCTATGTGATTCATAGATGAAAGCTGTTGGTATGTCAACTGTTCCCAGCTACGTGAAGTAAGGTAAGATTTATGTCTGAGTAACACATGAAGGTGCAGCATTTGGACCTGTAAATGTTGTCATGATTTGACAGTGTTAATGAAACACTTCATCCTGCATCAGCCAGCATCACCTTGACAGGCCTTCTTTGGCTGGTGTAACCCGAGGGCCATTGTGAAAAGGACGTTTCACTGAGGATCTACTATGTTGGCCTGTTTTCCCTTCTTCTTAAGGAACCATTTCAATTAATTTTTTTCATTCATAGTCCTGACCCCTTAGCCTCCAGGTAGAATGCTATACGTGCATGACAGGAATTTTGACATTTATTGTGTGTACTTGATGGGAATGTGGTTCCCCTTTTACTGCCTTTCCCACCCCAGTCCCCACTGGCAGAATTTTTCCGTGAGGCAGTGGAAGCAAAGGTGATTCATACCCCTGTAGTCAAATTTTTTTTTATCCTTACTCCTGATCCTGAATAGCTTCTTAAGAGGGATGGCTGGGGGCCTGTGGGGTCTCCAGTCTGAAAGTTGGACTGTATCCATGGCACGTGTGTTAAAGGTGGAACCATGGTGTGAGTTGTGGGTCATAGTTTCCTGGCTTTGGAGAAACGGATGCCTAAAATGGCTAAGTAATTACTCAAGGCCATACAGGTAGGGAGGGGCAGGGCTAGAACGTGAACCCCGCTTCACATGACTCTGAAGCCCTTGCTCTTGCACACTGTGGCAATGCCACTTTCTTTAACAAGGGCCTTCTAGAAAGAAAAACATTAAATTTAAAGGCAAACCCTTCATGGGGGTAAGTTCACATATTGTGGTGGCCCAGTTGGGGAAGGGTGTTGTATTCTTTTGAGAGGCAAAGCCTTTTGGTGATTCTCAGCTGCTCTCCAAAGAGGTGCTCTGCTCTCCACAGAGTCCCTGTGCACTCTGGCCATGAGTAGGGGCCTCCCTCTCCTGCATCTTTGAAGGAGTCTAATGGATGATCATGATTATTATCGATGAACCCTAATACCCAGAGAATAGGACTCCCCCATTCACGGAAAGGACTGTGGAAAGACTAGAACTGGGGGGAAGGGGGTCCAGGGAGTCACTAACACCAGTGCAAGCAGCAGCTTCGGAAGAACATGGAATTGCTAAAGGGAGGTTAAAGCAGCACCATCCAGTAGAAACATGATGTGAGCCACAATGCAAACATATGTCATTTTAAAATTTCTGAGGCTCATTTAAAAAAAGTAAAAACAGGTGAAACTAATCTTAACCATATATTTTATTTAACCCAATAGATCCAAAACATTAGCATTTTAACATGTAATCAATATAAAAATATTAAGATATTATACATGCATGCTTTGGGTACTAAAGCTTTGAAATCCAAAGTCTGTTTTACACTTACCACGCTTCTCAGTTTGGGCTAGCCACATTCAGGTGCTCAAAAACAGGCACATGTGGCTAGCAACTACTGCATTGGGCCATGCAGGTCTAACAGCAACAGTGACATTATAGCCCCTTCCTTCCTTCCTTCCTTCCTTCCTTCCTTCCTTCCTTCCTTCCTTCCTTCCTTCCTTCCTTCCTTCCTCCCTTCCTCCCTTCCTCCCTTCCTCCCTTCCTCCCCTCTCTTCCTCTCTCTCCCCCATCCACATCTCTCCTCTCTCTTTTTCCTTCCCACCCTGCCCTTTCTTTCTTCCTTTTTTCCTTCGTCTCTCACTTTCTTTCTGCAAGGAACTCAGAGGTGGTACACTTCACTTATGCTCACATCTCTTTGGCCAGGACGTAGCCACATGGCCACATGTAGCTGTGGTCTCTGGCCAGTCAATATGGGCAGTTCTGCTATTAAAGTTGGAAGAATAGAGCCACCGCCACACCTCCCCAAAATGTAAGCTCCATGGAGGCAGGGGTTTGGGGATGAGTACTCACAGTGGCATACCAAGGGCAGGGCAGTGGGATCATTCCCCCTGGTAAGAAGGAATATCTCAAATGACATTGTTTGAATTGCAAGCACATAATGGTAATAAAAACAGACTAATAGTTGTTTTTATTATTATTTTGAAATTCTCCATAGATCTTGTACCCCGTGTTGGCTACATTGGAGCAGACTGTTCCCCTGCCCAACCCTAGGTATATCATTGAGCCCCAACACTTAGAATAGTGACTGTCACATAATAAACACTTAATACTACAGAGTAAATGGATAGAACTATCACTGTATCCCTTCCTGCCGTTTTCTTCTCTCCAATTAGTAGCCCTTAGAACATTTCTCCATGATTAGTCCATACTTGCTCTTTAAACTGTGAGCTCCTTGGTCACCAACACCTGTACCAACTGTTACAACTGGTATATATCAGACACTCAATTGATACCAGTTGAATCAAGAAACCAATAAACTTCATGGAAGGTACCTCCCTTGCCCCCCACCACCTGCATTTGGACTCCAGACAGGGCTTTTCCTATTTAATTCTCTTCTTTTTGTCCAAATAGCAGAGGCTAAGGCTGGAAAGATAGCCTCCAATCTGTAAGCTGCCTTATACAGCAAGTTAAGGAACTTGCACTGTGTCACAACAGCAATAGGGGACAGTCAATGCAGTTTAACCAGGTGGAGCTGTAGTTGGAGGTGTGATTTAGTGATGTGAGAATGGAGGAGAAGGAACTTATGGGCATTTTCTCCTCAGACCTGACTTAAGCTCTTCTATGCACTGACATTTCCTAGTTTTCTTCAGCCATTTCTGAGGACACTATCCATTTGTCGTCTGAATCCAAGTGTTCCCCCACTGTTTGCCATTTTGATAAGTATTATCTTTCACTCAGTCACTTAGGTATCTAGCCATTTTTAATGGTCAAGTATTAGATACCTTGAGAATGTGCACTCCTTAAGACAGGGGCTCTGCTTTATCCCCAAGGGTGGGAATAGTGCCTGGCACTAGTAGACTATCAGTAAATATGTTTTCTGACTGACCGACATATGCCAGGAAACTGGAGATAGGAGATGAAGAGGGAACTTGAAGAGCACACCTGTCTAGTAAAGGACACAGATTGTCCTTCAAGAATTTGAAGAATGTTCTCCTCTTCCCTCAAGTCTTCGCCATAGTCACCTCTCTAGCTCCTTCAACCATTCCTCTTGTGACATGATTTTAGTTCTTTTCATCAACCTAGTCTTTTTGCTCTCCATGAATGATGGTGTATGTATAGCTGTGCTGCCTAGAGTGGAACCCAATGCTCCAGCTGAAGTTTGCCAGTATAGAGAAAGACAGGATGGCTTCTCCCTCATTTCAGAGTGCATTCCTACTTGTGAATGCCCTTAGCCTCAATCAACCTTTTTGGAAGCTACCTACCCTCTCTGACTGGTAGAATATACCATCAACAAATATGCCATCCCCCATATACCATACAAAGCTTTACCTTCCTCAACATGTCTCCTCCCATTATCCCTCTGCAGATTTACTTTAAGTCTGCCAATTTGGAAAGGAAACATTCAAATAAAACACATTATAACGTGCTTTCTTTGCTATTCTTTGCAAATATTCTAAGCCCAGAGCTTGTTGACTGTAATCAAGGACCAACAAGTTATCTGATATTCCTCAATACAGGGCATTTCACCTTGTTGTACTATTGTGAATTTTCTTGATTTTATTTATTTTGGTATTCAGTGGATTTTGTTTTGCCATGTTAGACTTAGGAGATTATAATTATCCTTGTCATTTATAAAACAACACTGTGCTTGGCATGACGTGTAGCCGACTTAGAAAACCCAAATTTGTCACAACTATGTGATTTTGGACAAATTGGCCAATCTCTGAAAATCTGTTTTTTCATCTAGTATGAATAATAATACCAACAGTAGAATGAACAGAAAGTATACACAAAATGTGCAAGGGGTTTACATGATAACTAATACAAATGTTTTACGAACATGCGAACATATGAAAACGATGTTTAACTTCACTAAATATAAAAATGAGACATGGTGGGGCACCTAGGTGGCTCAGTCAGTTGAGTATCCAACTTCTGCTCAGATCATGATCTCACAGTTCATGAGTTCAAGCCCTCCATTGGGCTCTCTACTGTTAGTGAGCCCACTCCAGATCCTCTGTCCCCTTGCCCCTTCCCCTTCCCTGCTCACGCTCTCTGTCTCTCTCAAAAATAAAAACAAACATTTAAAAAATGAGATATTGTCTTAAAACATAATACCTAGTAGTTAGCAGGTACTTGTTAGCAGGGAATGCAGGAAAATAGACACTGTCCTATACTGATGGTAGAAATATAAATTATAACAATTTTCTTAGAAGACTACTTAAAAATATATGTAAAATGCCTTGGAGATGTGCATACTTTTGGCCTAGAAAATAATTCCACTCATTGCTTCTAACCTAGGGAAATAATAATGGATGTATATAAAGATTCATACACAGGGATATTCATCTCAACATTTTTATAAATAGTGAAAAGTTGGACACAACCTAAATGTTTAATCGCAGCCATTAAAAATCATTTAGGATTTCTTAGGAGAATATTGAACAATGGAGAACATATATATGACATCAAAAAGAAGAAATTATGTCTAGTATAATTCTAATTTGTAAATATATGTATATATTTGTATGTTTATATATATGCATAAAAATATGTGCTATAGGTTAACAGCAATTATGTGGGGGTTCCAGATATAAGATGATTTTAATTGTCTTCTTTGCACTTCTGTTTTTCAAAATTTCTACAATAATCATTGTTTTTAAAGGATAGATCAAGAATACCCTTACATATCTTACAAGAGTATGATAAGTGTCTAAATTTAAATTGTAATAACTATGTGGAAACATACAAATCTACTTCATTATTGTTAGATGTGATAGTAGTCTCATATTTTGCTTTTCTTTAATACTTCCTTCTTGCTCCCTCTCCTTCCCTTTCCTCACCCTTCCCACTCTCCACCAAGCCCTTTACTTTTCTTCACTTTCCACTCTCACCCTTCTCTCTAAGCTCTGCCTTAGTCCTGCTCCTGTCCCTGGGGGCATTGCTCAGCCACTAGGAGTAAGAAGAGTGTTTGTTGACCCTGATTTGAAGCTTGGTTGATCCAAACTGAGCAAGAAGTGAACAAGTTTCTTGCATTTCCTTCCAGACCTCTAGTAGCCCTGACACGCATCCTGGACTAATCAGGACTGTGTGAAATGCACGTCCATCAGTTCAGAGCTGAGCTCTTGTCATACAGGACTGAATTATCAACTTCTCAAGAACTGCTGGGCATGGGAGCATGTTCTTTTCTTCAACATCCCAAATGTTGGATGCTTCTGCCTTCCAACACTGCTCTAAAATAGCTTTGTCAAACAAAGCATGAACACTAGGAGTTTCCTGACATTTTCATAACTACGAGCATATGATTTGCAGTTTATATTGAATAACGATGTAAGAAATCTGCCAAGAAAGCTCCAAATACTATTTCCAGCACTGGTTCATAACCAGTTACAGCTGCCTCACCACAGAATGTGAGCACAATAGACTACCAGGTTCCGTGGCTCTTGTGCTTGCAAAGTTTGTATTGAGTTACTGGGAGTCCTTCTAATGGGGGAAGTCACCCTCCTGGAAAGCATTTAAGATGAATAAAGCTAAGGGTTTAATGTTCTAATGAAAAAATTTGTCAATATTTAAATCAAACGTGTGAACACTAAGTGTTCTTACATATGTTTGCTGCAGAGGTTTCGAGGCGGTCTTTGGCTTTCCAGACCCAAATAAAGGAGATAGATGCACTGCTAAACTTTTGAACAATGACAAAGAAAAACATGGAGTAATTGCTTCACTCAAAGCCTTCCAGGAGATTAATTGCCTAAGAGATGTATTTTATGCAGTGTCCAAAAACGGCAGAATCTACAGAAGTGACTTGCTTTCACTAGGAGAAAACATATGTCACCTCTCACCAAAGATGTTTATGTCTTTTCACAAACCTGTCTTTTTTCAGCCTCAAGACATTCCAACTGGAAATGACTACAAAGCCAGGAGTTGATAGGTTAGGGGTGTTTAGTAATGCTTAAAATAATACCCTTGTGGAGTCCAGTACAATTCTGTACTGCGAGCCCCATGGAACAGCAACCTGGACCCCAGGGCTGCAAGACCTTTTTGTTTCTGGTTAGAGGAACTGGGGGGAGCGGGTGGGAGGTGGTGAGCCTTTCTTTGACATGCCAACTCTGCAATTAACAGATCTGGGGCTGTGGAGTTCTTGGGGAGTTAGCTAAGTGTTCTAAAGCAATAGGGATGCAACCTGCCTTGGTCCATCTTTGGGATTGTATTCAAACATGGGCTTGCCAAAGGCCGATGGTGTTTGAGTCTGGAGGAAGTCTATGTAGCTATAGCTGAGAAGTATAGAGTGCAGTTTCATAGACACTTACTGGATGCCTTCTACAAATGGTGTTGCATGTACTGGGCTCTGCTGGGAGTGAGACTGAGGATGTGTTGAGACTACAAAGAAAAATAGGAATGGCTGCTGTGCTTCAGGAACATTCTGCCTGGTAGAGGAACAAGCATATCAATATTAAAACAGTAGAATAAAGTAAGTATAGGATGCTAGAGAAAGCATATCTGCTCATGGGCTAACCGGTGGAGGGGGGGTGGTTTGGGGAAAGAATATTAAAGATGGTAAGACTGACCTGGAACATGAGCCAGGTGAATAAAGGTGAGAATGGGTTTCTTGGAAAGAAATAGCCAAGGCACAAATGTCTGTAACTGTGTAGTATATTCAGAAACTATGAGCTGTTCTTTACCACTGGGCCTAGAGTTCCAAAGAAGGCAGTGACAGGAGACCGAGCTGAAGAGGCTGATGGGGCCAGCCTGTCAGGGCCTCATGATCCCTGTTAACATGCTAGGACTGCCACCAGTGAGTGGACTTTATGCAGTGGAGAGTCACTGCAGTTGTTAGCAAGAGATGATCTGATCTATCTATTAGGTTGCTCATTCTGTGACAGCATGAAAGTTCAATCTACAAGGTCAAGAATGGAGGTAGCAACACTAGATAGGAGACTTCAACCATCTTAGTGGGACACTATGAAAGCTTTAACTAGAGTAACCATAAAAGGTTAGAATTGGAAAGAGTATATCATATAGTTCAACTTGTATATTACACAAATGGAGTAACTGAGGACAAAAAAGGGTAAGTGACCTATCCAAGGTTATATGGAAATAAAGTTTGTTGGCAGACAAATCAGAACCAAGGACCCTGGCCTTCTGGTTTCCAGCCCAGTGACTTTTCCACTCAGCAATGCCAAGATCAGTCCCAGCATCCTGCCTGTTAGGTAATGCCCTAGAGAAACTTGAAACGTTACTTGGCCCACATTTTTCCTGTCAATATCTAGGAGGTGGGAACAGTCCTTGCTGGATAGAGAGGGCTTGTATGAAGCCAGACTGCCAGGATGGACCTTTTTTGTTCATCTCCTTTCTGTCTGGCTTTAAATATCTCCCTTACCTCTTCCACCCTCTTCTTCTCCAGAAAACCTTCTCCAACTACTGCTTAAAAAATTCTCTCCTTTCTGCTGACTCTAAGCAGTGCATGACACAAGTGAGCACCCTTCCTCAAGCTTGTTTTCTCAATACTAACTCAATCTAACTACTGTATTGTTATTAAGCATTGGGACAGTTTGGAGGACATGTGGGCCAATAAAATCAAGATCTATTTCCATCTAAATTCCTTCCTTGTCTCTGTACATATAGCCATTTTATACAGCAGCATTGTGCAGATGTGTTTTGTCTTTTCCACTAAATTGTATGTGTGTATATTCCCATATATATTTTTATCAGCTTTATAGTATTCCTCATAGTGAAAACAACAGGAAATTTGGAGTGACTCCTAAGGCTTTGGGCAAGAGGTTATTTTTTTAAATCTACCTCAAAGCTGAGAATATCATTGAACTCAGAGAAGAATCTTAATAACTTGTAAAAGCAGGTGGGAGAAATAAAGAAGGGGGAAAAAAACATTGTTACTTGAAAACTGGACTAGCTAAGAAGTTTGTTTGTGGCCTTCTCATCCTATATTCATTGAAGTGACCAATATCTATTGTGTACCTGAGGATGGCAATGTGGTTTATGGAGAGTGTCAGCCGCAGAGATGACACAGATTTCCATTTTACATGACCCCTTGGCAGCCTCATAGAGGGTGGATGGGAAGAGTAGAAGACTGGAGGCTGACATCCCAATCAAGGGACTGTGGTGGTGAGTCAGCTGAGGAGTGGTGGGCACCTGAGCCAGGAGGGAGGAGGGGGCTCAAATTCAAGAAGCGCTTTGGAAGCCAATTTAGTTTTCAAGTTAGAATGTTGCCACTCTTAAAGGCTGCCCCTTTTCATCTTCTTGTCTTCTTTGTTCCTTCCATTCAGCAGAACTAAATTCATGGAGAGGCTGAGTGGCCTGACAGGGAAAGTAGAAAAACTGGCTGTAAATTTCATGTTGTTAGATGAACTCAGGTTCCCTCTTTGCAGCCACCACCCAGAAGTTAAAATTAAAAGTGAGGGAGATTTAATTCACTCATTAAATTTTTTTTAAAAAATTTGTCAACAACTTGACACTTTTCTAGGCACAATAGGGACATAGCAGTGACCAAGCAAAGTTCCTATCCTCACAAAGTTTGTATATAAACAATAAACAAAAATGTTTAGTATAGCATATATCCGATGATACTAAGTGCAACGGGTAATAATCATTTAGGTAAGGACAAGAGGGAATGTGATAGGCATGAGGTCAGAGAAATGGTGGGGGTAGCAGAAGACTATGTCGGGATGTTGTAATGACTCCAGTTTTACTTAGCATGAGAAGGGAAGCCATTGGAGGAGTTTAAGCAGAGGAAGGAAATGAATTGGTTTATGTCCTACAAGGATTCCCTCCACCTGCCATGTGGAGAATAGGCCAAGAATATGAATAGAAAGACTAGTTGTGATGCTGTTAGAAAAGATCTTGTGGAGGTAATGGTGGCCTGAACCAGAGAGTAACAGTAAAGATGAGTTTGGCATAAAATTTGAAGGAAGTGAAAACATGAGCTGATAGTCTGGATAAGGATTATGAAGGAAAGTGTAGAGTCAAGGAGAACTCAAAAGTTTTTGCTGTGACCAGTTGGGAAGAAGGAATTATTATTTACTGGGATGTAGAAAGAACTCAAGAATGGTCTTTGAGGAAAATAAAGAGTCTAATTTTAGACATGCAGGGTTTGAATCCTTTTTAGATACCCAAGTGGAGATATGGAGGCTGAAGTTCAGAGATTATTCTTAGCTAGAGATATGAATTAGGGATTCATCAGCACAGAAATGGTAATTTAAAGGTAGGAGATGGGAAGATCAGGTAGGGAGTGACAGTAGAAGGAAGAGGTCTGAAAACTGAGCCTAGGGCTCTCAGTTGAATGGAATCTTGAGCTAGTGAAGGCGACTAAGAAGGCACAGGCAGAGAAGAGGAAAACCAAGAGAGAACCTTGTCCTGGAAGTCAAGTGAAGGAAAGTGTTTCAAGGAGTGATGAGCCGTGTGAAATGCTGCTGCTAGGTCAATAAAGACTGGAAGTTTACTATTGGATTTTAGTAACATGGAGGTTGTTGACCTTGACAAGACCTCTTTCAGTGGAATGGCAAGGCAAAGGGTAGATCCAAGAGCAAATGGAAGAACTGGGGGAAACAGGTGCAGGTATCTCAGTTGAGAGAAATATTATTATTAAAGAGAGCAGAAAAATGTGGAGGCAGCTGAGCAGAACACAATCTAAAAAGAATTTGCTTTAAAAATGGGAGATATTATAGCACATTGGTGTATTCATGGGAATGGTCCAATAGAGATGGGGAGAAATGGTGACAAACAGAGAAAAGGAACAATTGCCAGAACCATGCCCATGAGTAGGCGAGAAGGGGTGAGATCCACCCATGCAAGTCAATGGTTGGGACTTAGAATGGAGCTCAGAGGGCCCATCCACTGTAACAGGATGGGAGGCAGTTTAGGGGTCAGGCGAAGTGCAGGCAGGAGTGGCAGTTTAATCAAACTTCTCTTCCCTAAGGCCTCTTTGACTTCATAAGCCATACTTACTTCTGCCCCCAGCATGTCCACAGAATTCAGACACATGCATAATCTTACACATGATTAATCTTTGGTACAATGAGAAGGAAATGAAAGATACAAATTATTAAAAAGGAATCAGATAAAGAACTTCCAGCTAGAAATCTAAGTCAATGTAAGCATGACATGGGTGGGAAGTTTTGTCTGCTTTCTTCTCTCCAGTGTTTAGAACAGTGCCTGGTATATAGTAAGCAAATCAGTACATATTTCTAGAATAAGTAAAATAGAAAGGGACCTTATTATACTTTATAAGCAACTATCTATAAGCAGATACTTTGTATACGTTACCTTATTTAATATGTCAGCTTAATAGTTATGGAGACAGAAGCTCAGAGAGATTTCATACCTAGCCCAAGGCCACACACAGCTAGAAAGAAGCTGTTAGGATTGAACCCAGTATTTTGTGGGTCCCCAAAGCCCTGCCCTTTCTACTACACTGCACTCTGTCTAACTACTTGGTGAACTTGGTCAACTCACACAGCCACTTACTCTTGGTTCTTTCAACTTTAGAAAGGGTCGACCAAAGGCCTACAAAGTCCCATTCCAACTGAATGATTCCATGAGTTGGTAAGCCCAGGGGACAGCTACGGGTATGGCACCTGCCCGAGTTCATAGTTTCCTATCACACCAACTCTTCCAGCAGTCTTGTATCATTTTCTGCCACCTCTGATGCAGGCTCAGCTCTTTCCATCCAAACAGCTGGATGTTCTGTACTCTGTGTCTTGGGTTTATTGCAGGTCCTTGTAGGAGGTTACGGCTCCTGTCCTTTCAAGCTGAGTCTACAATCTTAGACAATAATCTGCAACCTTAGATCTCCAGTCCCTTCATTGCCACACTGTCACTAATCACATCACTTGGTTGTGTCCCTTTGTTTTCAAGATAAAATCCAAGATTTGAGTGCACAGAGAAGGTAATGGAATGATGAACCTCTTTACTTGCCCAGACTCCACAGGTTAAGACCTGACCCTTGGACTCATCCTGCCTCTCATGTCCTATTATTCCCATTTAGCTGTACTCTGCCTCTGACTACACTTACCTCGGCTAGCCTACCACAGTTGACCCTTGAACAATGCAGGTTTGTACTGTGGGCCACTTCTAGGCATGTTATTTTCAATAAATATAGTACACTACTATAAATGTATTTTCTCTTCATTATGATTTTCTTAATAATGTTTTCTCCAGCTTACTTTATTATAAAAATATAAT
The DNA here is from genome assembly GCF_028749965.1 of Puma concolor. Classification (NCBI taxonomy): domain Eukaryota; kingdom Metazoa; phylum Chordata; class Mammalia; order Carnivora; family Felidae; genus Puma; species Puma concolor. The sequence goes on from NC_141674.1 coordinate 52,997,699, forward strand.
ATATAACACCTATAACATATAAAATATGTGTTAATTCACTGTTTATGTTATCAGTGAGGTTTCTGGTCATCAGTAGGCTATTAGTAGTTAAGTTTTGGGGGAATCAAAAGTTATACACAGATTTTCAACTCCCCAGCCCCTGTGTTGTTCAAGGGCCAATTGTATTTAATCCATGATTTGTTGAATTATTCGTCTTTTAAGCTATCACCTCCAGAAGGTGGAGTCTTAATTGAATGCCCCTTCATTGGTTCTTAACTCAGCACTTCAACAAACTTGTTGGTTGAAAAGGAGGAGGAATGGAAAGAGAACAGGAGGAAGGAAGGAAAGGGGAACAGAGACTGTATTTATCACACTTAAATTTCTCTTCTACTAGATTGTAGAATCCTAGTGAACAGGGATTATATTGTTTGTATCTGGAATGCCAAAAATATGAGTGCCCCTCCCCCCCCCACAAATTCCACCCCTATTCCACATTCCTCCTTGAATAACCCATTGGATTTAACAATTCTTTTCCAGAGACCTATATATAGTCTAATGGATACCGCTTGTCTAATAACTATATTCCCATTTGGTGCATCACAAATCAATCCTTACATTAACATGAATTTCTGCCTCTACTACAATATTTTTAATGTGTAAGATTCTAGGCCTGCCATGGGCACCTCTGATTGCCTTATTTTGGGTTGGGGGTTGGGGGCAGCATTAAACCCACCATTGCTTTTTATGGAGGCTGGTAGTCTTCCATAACTGCCATCCACAGAAGGGATAGGAAACAAAGCTGAGCGGAAACAGAACAGCAAGAACTGGGGATTGGGTTTCACCCCACTTCTGAGTAGCAATATGAAATTAAACCCTTCTAAGCAGTCCCTAAATTCCCTTTACCACTCTTTCCACAGACCTCTTCTTTTTTCAATCCATGGCCAAAGGCATAAAAGGAAAGTGAAAAACAAATCAAAGCAATCTTAATAACATTTGTGGTAGAAAATCTGACCAGATTGGTATGTGTGAATTTCATATTATTCTAAACTCCTTTTATTCTCAATGGGCAAATTTAGGGGTTATTTGAGGGCCTGATATTTGGAGAACTGACAAAGAACATCCAAAGAGTTTCTAATGAGAACTTGGGGGGTGTGAATGGGGGCTGAACTGGGGGCTCCAAGTCCCACCGATGCATTCACAGCTCCAGCCTAAGGTTAGGGGCAAAGTAGACCCTTCACAGGAGGAAAAGTAAAAACACCCCAGTCTAACCTACCACAAAAGCCTCAGTAAATAGGAGAAGGCAAAAATCACTCATTCTTTTTATTAGTGATCTTTATATCCTTACAAATAGGTAACAGGGCAGTCCTATCATTTCAAATGTGTGTCTAAATAGGAATAGAATATATTACATGCATAATTTTCCCTCACATTACATTTGTGAGATATAAGCCTGGGTAATTCTGCTCCTTTTCCAAAGTGAAATGCAACCCTTGCATTTTCAAACATCGCTATGAAGCAAAGCCAATACCTTCCCATTTCTAAGTTGGACACAAGGAACTATTATGTGCTGCTCTGGAAACTATGACAGAACATTATTCATCTGTTTGTTTTAATGGTTCATGGCCAAGAAAAAAAAACTTTTAAAATTTAATTTTTTAAAGCCGAAAAGTGGTGTGAGAAAGAGTGAGGGACGCTTGGTGAGGAAATTAGTGTTAACAATTGTTGGTGTCCAGGTGTGGGAAACAGCACAGGATACCCAACACAGTCACCTCAGAATTTCTTGTGCTCACAGAGGTGTTCCAGGGAGAGAAGAAGGGACGTTAAGAGTTAGGTGAGTTCTCAGCCTTCTAGATTGAGGTCCTCTCTGTGAGTCGTGGCCCCTCTGGGTTGATGGGTCTGGATTGGCTGGTTTACTTTCAAAGCTGACCTTAAAGGTCAACTCTGTTAACGCATTGCCCTCTTTGATGACCACTTACAGGTTGGTCTTTAGAGAACATAGTATCTAAATTAAGTTTGGAATCACATATTTAACCTGTAATCTCAGTCACAGCCAGCCTGAGGTAAAGTCTACTCTTGGCTCTCCAGACAGCTCCCTTTCCAAGACTCTCACTTTCTCTCCTTCATTCCCACCAACTCATTCCATGTCTCTACCTGTGTTTGTCCTGATGCCCCTCCTCTGAGGATGGGTAGATATAACTAATAAAAATTAAATTATTTTCCTACCTCCTGGTTTGCAGTTAACCAAGGACGCTTCATGGCCCAGGCTTCTAAGGAAACAGAAGGAAGTATTTTTGAAGAGGTATAACTTTTAGACCGCATCAGATTCTAATTCATTCTTAAAGTTTCCGTGTCTCTGATCATTTATCCATATTAGAATCATTTTGTATTCTTTACTTGGATTCTTTATTGTATATGTATTCCTCCCCATTTTAAATAAATGACAGTGGATTTTCACCTTTAAGAGATGTGACTGTACCCCCCAAGGGAGTACCCTATTTCTGAGATGGGAAACTTTGTACCCAGTTATTAGAGCTGGGCCTGGGGGGCATGATGTGTGGATCTGCCATGGCTATGCTTTAACTGAGTAGCTAATATGTGCCCTGATTTACAAATTTTATAAGGGACACTTTCCAGCTACCTATGGCCTTGATGGTCTTTGGGGCAGGCACTGGTAAGTTATTTTTGCTTCTCCAGAATAGGTAATTTCATAGAGACAGAAAGCAGATTGATGGTTACCAGGAGCTGGGGAGAGGGAGACATGGGGAGTAACTACTAAATGAGTATGGAGATTTATTTTAGCAATGATGAAAATGTTTTGATACTAGATAGATGGAGGGAAAAAAAAGAAATTAGTACCCAAACGAGAGAAAATAACGCACACTTTGCTAAACTGCTCACTGGAGCACACCTGGGGATACTATAATACACCCAGGACTACTTGGAGCTGTGTGATAGCTTTCCTTCAAACGAAAATTCAGAGCTTTGAGGACCGGCAGCTTGATGTGATTTCTTCTTCATGGCTCAAAATGGAGCTCTTAAGAGGGACTGAGTGGGGTATATTCAAAAGTGTTGGATTATTTCATTCACTGCAGTCTGTATACATGAGGCTGCGGGCTTGTGGGCCACCCTCTTGGCATTCCAGTTGAAGAGCCATGAGAATCAGAACAAAGAAACCTGCTGATGCTGTGTAAACTGCCAGTGCTTACAGCAGATTAGTCTGCTTGGAAGCGACCCGCAAAGCCGGTCTGCAAAACTTCTCCCCAGAACTGAAGCTTGAAATTCCAACCATTGGCCCGCTCCCAAGGTGCCTCAACCTTGTCCCTTGGATATATAGAAACAATTTTTTTAATTGAGGTGAAATTCACATATCCTTAAAATTAACCTTTTTTTAAATGTTTATTCATTTGTTTTTGAGTGAGAGAGACAGAGACAGAGCACGAGTGGGGGAGGGGCAGAGAGCGAGAGAGAGAGGGAGACACAGAATCTGAAGCAGACTCCAGGCTCTGAGCTGTCAGCACAGAGCCCAACACAGGGCTTGAAGCCATGAACCTCAGTACCATGACCTGAGCTGAAGTCAGACACTCAACTGACTGAGCCACCCAGGCCCCCCTAAAATTAACCATTTTAAAATGAGCCATTGGCACCTTCATTAGCACCTTCACAATGTTGTGTAACTGCTACTGCTTATCTAGTATCATAATATTTTCATCATATCAGGGTGCCTGGGTGGCTCAGTCAATTGAGCCTCGCACTCTTGAATTCGGCTCAGGTCATGATCTCAGGGTCATGGGATTTAGCTCTGTATTGGGTTCTGAGGTGAGTGTGGAGCCTGCTTGAGATTTTCTCTCTCTCCCTCTGTCCCTCTCCCCCACTCATTCCCCCACCCCTCAAATTAAAAAAATATATGTATTTTCCTCATAGCAAAATAAAACTCCGTACCTATTAAGTAGTTACTCCCTATTGCTCCCTCCCCACGTAGGAACCACCATTCTGCTTTCTGTCTCTATGAATTTATGTATTCTGGACATTTCATATAAATGGGATCGTAAAATATGTGGCCTTTCTTGTCTGGCTTATCTCACTTAGCGTAATGCTTTTAGGATTCTTCCACGTTGTAGCATGTCTCGGTTCTCCATTCCTTTTTTTATAGCTGAATGATAATCTGTTGCATGTATCTACTCACATTTTGTCTATCCCTGCACCTGGGGATGAGCATTTGGAGTTGTTTCCACTTTTTGACTATTATGAATAGTGCTGCTGTGAACATTTGTATATTGGTATTTGTTTGAATACCTGCTTACTATTTTTTTATTTGAGTAAGATCCTTTTTAAGTTTATTTGTTTATTTTGAGAGAGAGAGAGTGAGAGTGGGGAAGGGGCAGAGAGAGAAGAAGACAGAGAATCCCAAGCAGGCTCTGCACTGTCAGTGCAGAGTCTGATACAGGGCTCCAACTCACGAACCATGAGATCATGACCTGAGCCGAAATCAAGAGTTGGATGCTTAACCCACTGAGTCACCCAGGCACCCTGAGTAAGATTTTATAGTTAGCAAGATACCTTTACATCCATTCTCTTCCCACTAAGGAGAGACATGCATTTTAACTGGTCTTATTACTCCAAAAGGGAACTGTTTAGGGCCTAACTCATCAAAAAGTCTATTAGGCCTGCCCATGCTGCTGTGTAAAATCTGATAAAGAAGAAAGTGGCTCCCAGTTTGGAGGGTGCCTCAGGCATGTCACTGGGCCAGCCTGGGACAGCCCCACATCTATTACATCTGTTTCAGTGGTTGATGGTCAGGCAACAGGCCATTTTTTCTACTTCTGAAGATCTGGAGGAGGACAGTTCTTAGCAGCAGCCTCTGCCTCATTCAGCAAGTGTTTCCTGAGGTGTGTGCTATGCGAGGGGCCTCGAGGAGGGAAGCTGAATCAGACATGGTCTTTGCCTTAGAGTCGTGGACACTAAACAGACAGACATAATGTGGAGTCAGAGGTGTGTGGGAGGGGTGTGATAAAGACACTGGCTGGGGAGGTGGGGGGATGGTCAGTGACTCATTTTCATGGGGGTACTTAGCATCTGGATCTTGAAGACAAGAAGGCATTCACAAGATGAAAAGAGGGTAGAAGGCATTCCAGGCCTCAGGAAGAAAATAAGCCAAGCCAGAGGAATAGCAAATTGCCTTCCCTGTTTTGAGACTAGCAAAGTCATTCATGTGACAAATATCATCAGGTTCATAGGTTGATTAGCAGGAGTGAGACTGAAAAACTAGGGAGCAACTAGATTATGAAGGGCCTTGTGTGCTGCAGTCAGGAAACTGAAGTGAGTGGGAAACTAGAATTTTAGGCAGGAAATGACCTGATTGGGTCTATGTTTGAAAAGATCACTGAGTGACAAAGTGAATAATGAACCAGAGGACAGAGATGCCCTGTATTGATGAGTCCCACACCCTCCATCCCCAGCCTGTCTTCTCCGTCATGCTGGCATGAAGCTAGGCCCAGATCTAAGTGGAAAGTCAGGGAAGATTGCCTTCGTCTTCCACACACGGACCTCTCATCGGTTGCCCCAGCCTTCCTTGCTAGGCTGCAGGAAGTGCCCACAACAGCTAGCAAATATCAGTCTACACTAAGGGCTTCCTGACCAAATAGGTCATCTCTCCTGGAAGCGTTGGAATTTAGAAGTAGGCCAAGCCTCACGCAAGTAAGTGAATTTTTAGTGATGGGAATTCAGCTACCCAGGGATAGACCCAGAAGGCGTGATATAAGGTTAGTATAAAAATTAAACAATGGGGCGCCTGGGTGGCTCAGTCAGTTGGGTGTCCGACCTCGGCTCTGGTCATGATCTCGTGTCGTGAGTCTGAGCCCCACGTCAGGCTCTGTGCTGACAGGTCAGAGCCTGGAGCCTGCTTTGGATTTTGTGTCTCCCTCTCTCTGCCCCTCCCCCACTCGTGCTCCGTCTCTGTCTCTCAAAAATGAATAAACATTAAAAAAATTTTTTTAAAAAGATTCAATGAGCTCATCTGATGGCCTTCCTAAACTCCTCACCCCACCACATCTCCAGTTCTGTCTACACACAGTAAGGTTCCCACCCCTCTCCCATCCTGTAAGACTTCTTTTTTTTTACTTTTTATTTTGGAATATTTTTTATTTAAGAAAATTTGCTAAAATAGTACAGAGAGTTTCCATATGTCCTTCATCTCATTCCCCCCAATGTTGACGTCTTGCATAAACATAGTGCGATCACCAAAAGTAAGAAATTACTGTTGGTATGATACAAACTAATCTACAGACTTCATTTGAATTTTGTCAGGTTTTGCAGTCATATTTCAGGGTTTCTTTTTAAATCATAGGTGTAGGACAACCACTGAGTTTGTCCTCTTGTGTCCCTTAAATTGAGGCAGCCTTCTGAGAGCCTGGACACTGCCCTCCCTAGAAGCTCTGAGAAGAGTAGTCATGGGCCTCTCATAGTCCAAGATTGGCACAACTCCATTTAGGCATCAGTTTGGGGTATTCTGCATCTTTTCAGTCCCCCTACCCCATCTACCACCAATCCTTTCTCCCCCTTTCCTTCTCTCTGCTCCCCAAACTACAGATAGTCTCCAAATGTCCCATATCATACAACGTGCTTTTTCTACCTTTAGAGTTCTCTGCTTTAGTCACTGACCTGAGAAATTGGGCCAGGAATTTCTAAAGCTGTAAAGCGCCCTTGGGTTGTCAGTTGCAGTGGTAGCATTTCCCTTTCCTGGGTTTCCAGTGGGTCCTGGATGGATACCCCTACTGCTGCCATGTTGGTCGTGGTCACTTTTAGCCCTATATGACCATCCCTCATAGGCCCCTTGGGGAGACCCTGGAGGTGAAGGCAAACTGGGTCTGCTCTTGCCTATCACATGACAGTGAACTTAGAAGGCTACAGGGGTTGGCAATGTGATAACTAAATTACCTTTATGAGAAACTTGAGTCCCCATCACAAAGCTCCCCTGCATCTTGACATCATGGTGAGGTAGGTGGCACTTGTGCAAAATTCCATTTTCCCTGTCACAATGCACTCTTCTTCCGTGCAGAAAGAACGCAGTCTCAGGCACGCTCATTGCAAGTGCCCTTGCACGTTTGCTGCCTTGTGCTCTGTGTTTTTAATTTGCTAAGCATGGAGGACATTAATGATGAAAGAAGTGTGAGCTGGAGAAAAGCAGAGAGCTGATGAAAAGCAGAGAGCTTTTCATGAATGTTGGAGGAGCATTGGTTCCCCTCTTTGGAAAGCAGGAAAGGTGACTGTGACTCTATGTTTAAAAGAAAGCCTTTTTGCCACCTAAGCAGACACCAAAACATCTTCACAGCAGAAAGCCCTTGTAAGCAGTGCAAAAACTTTTATAATCAAACTGTTCAGAGAAAAGTTGTATACTATGGTTGCAAGCACTAGTTTGGGGCAAATCTAGCTCTTCTGCTTGCTGTGTAAATTTACACCAGGTCTTCGCTCTTTCTGACCCTCAGTTTTCTCATCTGTGAAGTGGGAATGATCACACCTTCACCTTTTTTATAAGATCGTTGTCAGGATTAAGTGGCCTAATATCAATTCTATATGCCAGTGAAACTTCACAGTTTCTGGCACAGAATAAAGGCTCATTTTAAAGTCTCTTATTTATAATTAGGCTGATGTAAGTAAAAGTAGTATTGAAAAGCAGAACATCATTGTAGATCGAACAACACGGTGTCATGGCTTGAGCTTGCTCTTTAAGTTTAAATCCTTTCTGCACCAATCACCAATAACTGGCTTTGTGAATTTGAGCCAGTGGCTCCTGTGAACTTGAATCTCTCCCTCTGTAAGATAAGGATAATGATACCACAGAAGGAGCTACTTGGAAGAAAGCACTTAGCATAGTACCCAGCACAGAGTGGCAGACACTTAATAGAGGTTTGTTTTTCTAGTTCTGTGGTTCTCAACCACATTCAAATCACCTGAGAGCTTCTTTAAAAGCATGCGTACTACGCTGCATCCCCAGAGAGTATGATTTAATAGGTCTGAGGTGGGGCTTAGGCGTTGGTATTTTTGAAAGCTTTCTGAGGAGATTCTTCCCAGCAGCCAGGGCTGAGAACTACTCCCTAGCAGATGACATTACATACTGGGTTTTTGTTTGTTTGTTTGTTTGTTTTGCTTTGCTTTTCATATCTGTTTCTAAGAGACCGGTCAGAATATCAGGAATTCTGGGTGCAGTCAAAAATTCACTACACCTGCAGCTCTAAGCCCTTGATAAGAAATATGCAGCCAAGGAATTGCATTCCATTTTATTATTTAAAAAAAAAAAGTATTCAAAGAGTCTTTTTAGAGTCTTGAACTGGAAAGGTGGTAAGAAGTTTAGCCTAAGCCTCACACATAAAATATGGGAACTCCCAGTAGGTTGGGGATTTATATCTGGGGGTAATTCCAGGGTTTTGTCCTCCCAAGAGATATAAATTGAGGCCTTGAGAGTTTAACGTGGGGGAGGAAGAAGTGTTCTCATAATGACACCTTAAAAGTCCAGGGCTCTGCTAATGCCTAAGGATAGAAAAGCATCATCATCATAGCAGGGGGTGGTGTGGAAGTGCATTCTGGTCTCAGTACTTTGGTTTCCAAGATCCAGGGCTAGGTCATCGAGAAACTTCTTTCTCCCCATAGGTTTATGGTATTAGTTACCCAATAAAAGCGGGGTTAATTTTACAACCCAAGTAAAATTTAAGCCAAAAAGGCTTCAACATTACTCTAGGATTTATGAAAGTAAACATGTGGAGTGCTTGCAGGATTTTGCAACATTAAAATTTCAATGTCTTCAAGTCAGGTATATGATGTATCCATTTGTATGTGTACTTGAAGGTTAAGTTTTTAAGAGCTTTGCAATACAAACTGTTTTGGGAACTAAAATGAAGACACTTTCTCCATCTCCACTTTCAAAATGACTGTTAGAGTGAACAAGGAGTAGAGAGCCACTGGAAACTGGGCTTTTAATGACCAGCTTTATCAGATTTTTTTTCACCTGGTTTCCTGTTAGAGCAGGCTTTCTAGACTCCCACACTGAACCCCCAAGCAGTGAAGTCTAGCGCCACAAGGCTGACCACAGTAGATTTTACAACGTAGGAGCTTAGTAAATAATTGTCCTTTAAATAACTGTCTTCTTTGGTAATCATAAATACTTCAATAATAAGCATGTGTGACCTCTGAATAGCACTTTTTAAAAGCCTTTACATTTGATAGGATCCTCATGACTTTCACTCCTAGGGTTGAGAGGTCAATTATTATCTTCTTATAGATAAGAAAACCGTAGCTCAGAGGACTCGGAGAGATTCTAAGGACATGCAATGTTAAGCCCCGGAAGACAATTTCATTCTCCTGACTTTGGTCTACAGTACTTTAACTTAGAAGAAACCAAAGAGGAAAAATATTTTCATTCAGACAGCGTATTGGTTCCAGCCAGGTTAACCCAAGAGGAGCATCCAGGGTGGAAGTCAGCCCAGAAGCCTAGCAGGTGGCCTTTTGTTTGGCTGTGGTCTGCTTATGAGAAGCAGCTGGCTATTCTGTACTCCGTTGTCTTGTGTTTATCGTAGGCCCTTGTAGGATATTATGGCCTCTATCCTTTCAGGCTGAATCTGCCATCGTGGGTCCTACTTTCTAGCCTTAGATCTCTAGCCATTTGCCACACTGTCACTAACCACATTATCTGGGACTGTCACTAGCCACATTACCCTTTGTCTCCAGAATAAAATCTACTCCCCCTACCTTTTTATTATTATAATTTTGAGGTAACAACGTTTTTTAAGATTGGGGCCTGGTTGGCTCAGTCGGGTAAGCGGCCGACTCTTGGTTTAGGCTCAGGTCATGATCTCACAGTTTGTGGGTTCGAGCCCCACACTGGGCTCTGCGCGGTGGGTGCAGAGCCTGCTTGGGATTCTCTCACTCCCCCTCTCTGCCCTTCCCCCACTCTCTCTCTCTTTTGCTCAAAATAAATAAATAAACTTGAAAAAATTTTTAAACAATTTAAGATTGTTTTAAAAGTTTTCAGGGAATCATGAAAGCAAGATTTCCATTGCCATTTTCTTTAGATTTCCTGGGATTTAGTGACTCTTGAAATTGTGCAATCCACGGTTTGCCTGGACCTCTCTCTGCAGGGTAGAGATAATGGGTCTTAGGCAGTGAGGAGCCACATAACTGGACTGCCCTCTGGTTTCTTTCCAGCTGCACCCAGCTTCTCACCCCACGGAGCCTCCTAATTGACACATCAGTTGGAGTGGGTCTTGTGGATAATGCACCCACGCCTTTGTAGCAAATGACGCAGAAATAATCTGTGCTTAAAAAACAAAAAACTGTAGAACATGTGCCCAGATTTCCAACTCATTTCCTCTTTACTTTTATAACTACATCATCTTCCAGCCCACCACCAGCTGCGAAAATAAAAGTGCTTTCTCCCATATTTAAGGATGATTTTTGTGCTTAGAATGATTTTCTGGGGGTGAAGGAAACTTGACCAACGTGACCAGCAGATGTTTGAAGTGATGGATGGAACTGAGGCCCAGCCTGACGACTCGGCCCAGTCTTTGGGATAATGTGCCCAGCTTCTCCCCCTAGCGACCGTTTAGCGCATTGCACAGTCAGAGCCGACTGAATGTGGATATATTGCACCAGCTAATGTCTGTGCTCTGGTTTTAGAGATGAGTATGAAGAAGATGGATTCTGTCAGCCATACAGAGGGATTGCATGTGCAAGATTTATTGGCAACCGCACTGTCTATATGGAGTCTTTGCACATGCAAGGGGAAATAGAAAATCAGATCACAGGTAAGTGACGCCAATGACATTGTATTGATACCTTGTATAACTATTTTTCTCACTGAAAGTTTTCTTGAGCTCTTCTTTTAACAAAGGATAAATGGTTAGGGGTTGGAGGTTAGAAGCACAGGCGTTAGGAGCAGGACCACAAAGAAGCCTGAGATACGATCTCTGTGCTCTGGAATGTGCATTACAATACTTTATTGAAGGTTATTGCTCTTAGAGGGAAAAGATGCTCTGAAAAGTCTTTCATTTATTCAGACACTCCATAAATATTATTAGTGTTTCTGGTATATCAGGTACTGGGCTGGGCTCTGGGGACACGATAGTGTGGTGAATAAGCCAGGTTACATCTCTGCCCTCAAGGAGCTTACTATTTGGAAACAACATTGTGTAGACTAAAAGTCCCGTAAGTGCTAAAACAATTTAGAGTCCAGAATTCTGGATGCCATTACTGTGACTGTGAGGAAATCTCGTATTCTCCATGAAAGTCTCTTCATCTGTGAAGTGAGTGATAAGACAAGATGATCATATGTCTCTTCCTGCTCTAGCCTTCTATATTTTACCCCTCATTTTTCTGAATTGAAAGTATCTTTTGAATCTAATAGTGAAGCACTTCCTAGAATGCAGGAGTGAAGTAATATAGGCCACCTTGTACAATTTTGCACCCCTGGTTCTAGTGGTTATAGTGGCCTTGAACTACTGCATTAGTGTGGTGATGCCTCAGTGCCACGTACCCTTTCAAGCCATTAAAATTGCCCTTATGAGAATCTGATAAGCTGTCAGTGTTAGCAAATAAAAATACAGAACACCCAGTTATATTTTAATTTCAGATAAACAGTGGATAATTTTTTAGTATGCGTGTGTTCCAAATATTTATCTGAAATTGAAATGTAACTAAGTGCCTTGTAGTTTATTTATCTGGCAACCTTAGGATTTATGAGGCAAGAACAAACCTGAGGCAGGCACACAGAACAGCAAAAAGTCTAGAAACTATGTCCTATGAGGAATTTGAAGGCACTAAGAGGGGCCCAAGGGAGCTATTCAACCAGGAGAAGCAACCATAGAAAGTTGTAGTTGCCTTGCTAAAGACCTCAGGCTCTCAGGAGGAAGGACTCTGTGAAATTCCAGAAAGCAGAAGCAGGACTGATGGGAGGGGCTGTTGAAGGCACATTTTAACTTAACATAAGAACATTTTAACATACTCTTCACTAAGTATTCACAAAAATAAATGGGAGTTCCAACGTAAATGTTTCATCACCCATCTATGATGAGGTAGAAGCTCTTGTCAATGGAGGTTTGCAAAGGGACGCTAGTACTGTTTTTATACATGGATGCCAAACTGGATAAGAGGTTAGGCTAAGTGACCACTAATACACACACTGCAACCACTGAGTTGTGCTTTTTTGAGAACCTCCAAGAGAAATGCCTCATTTTCAGAAGATGGAATAGAAAGTATTCAAGCCACAAGAAATTAGACAAGTTCCCCAAAGTCATCCAATTCAGAGGCAAGACACAGATCTAAATCCTGTGATCAGCCTCAGCCACCGCATAAAGCAAGTCCTGCCCTGCAGCTGTCAAATGTTTTAGAAGCTGCACAAAACTAATAAAACGTACCGGATGAAACACAAAGTTCTTTGCTTTGTAGTAAAAATGAAAAATATATTGTGCTTTAACCTAATTAATTCTTTTTATTAGGAAATGGTACATATGTAACTTAATCCTGTTTTTTTAACTTTGTAGTCAAAATGATTTTTTTTCAAGCCAGTGAAAGTAAGCTGCCTGGACATCTGAACTGAATCTCTTCTTGGCCTTGTCTATTTGAGCACAGCGGATTCCTTCCAGTGTGTGTTTATATCTGATATCTGTTGACTAGATAACCGAAGGAGATAAACCCTGGCCCCTGGGAGTTAATAACTGTGTTTGTTTTCCAGCTGCCTTCACCATGATTGGCACCTCCAGCCACTTATCTGATAAGTGCTCTCAGTTTGCCATTCCTTCCCTGTGCCACTATGCCTTCCCGTACTGCGACGAAACCTCATCCATCCCTAAGCCCCGGGACTTGTGTCGCGATGAATGTGAAATCCTGGAGAACGTCCTGTGTCAAACAGAGTACATTTTTGCAAGATCAAATCCCATGATCCTGATGAGGCTGAAACTACCAAACTGTGAAGATCTCCCCCAGCCGGAGAGCCCCGAAGCCGCAAACTGCATCCGGATTGGAATTCCCATGGCGGATCCCATAAATAAAAGTAGGTGACTCTTGACCTTCTGTGCTGCCTGGGGGCCAGCAACCCCATGGCACAGTGAAAACTGGACCTTTATCTGTAGTAATGATTCATATTGGTAGTCAGATTACCTTCCGATGGGCTAAATACTGTGTGGGGGCTGAGCATTCAGTAGATTACATGCAGTAACTATCTTTAAGAGGCTTCATGAAGAGAATACATTTTTATTTTTATTTTTTAATATTTATTTTTGAGAGAGAGAGAGAGAGAGCATGCAAGCAGGGGCAGAACAGAGAGAAACAGACAGGGGATCCGAGGCAGGTTCTGCGCTGACAGCAGCGAGCCCCGTGTGGAGGTCGAACTCACGAACCAGGAGATCACAACCTGAGCCAAAGTCAGAAACTCAACCCACTGAGCCACCCAGGTACCCCGATAATAAATGTTTAAATATAGTTGTTGGTTCCTCAATGACTTAAATAGAATTACCGTATGACCCCGCAATGCCACTCGTGGGTAGACACTCAGAGAATTTCAAATAGGTGTTCAAACAAAAACTTGTGTGTTAAGTGTTCATAGAGGCTCTATACACAATGGCTAAAAGGTAGAAACAACCCAAATGTCCAGCAGTGGATGAGTGGCTAAACAAATTGTGGTGTACCTATAGAATGAAATATTATTCATCCATAAAGAGGAATAAAATCCTGTTACATGCTACAGCATGGCTGAAACTTAAGAAAAGTATTACATAAGTGAAAAAGGCCAGACGCCATTGTGTGATTCCTTTTATATGAAATATCCAGGAAAGACAAATCCATAGAGATAGAAAGCAGATTAGTGGTTGCCAGGGACCAGAGGAAGGGGGTGTGGGGAGGGACTGCTAAATGAGTATAGGGTTTCCTCTGAGATGATATACAAGTGTTCTGGAATGAGATAGTGGTGAAGGTTGCACAATGTTTTGAATCTTCTAAAGACACTAACGGTAAATTTCACGATATGTGTATTGTACCACAATTTTAAAAATATATACATGGGGCTTGCCTCTCTCCACTCTCTTCTCACCTCTGTTCCTCTGTAATTTTCCATTTACCTAGAGTTAAGTTTTACTGGTAATTTTTTAGTTTCCTTTTGGTATTTAATATTATTCTATTAGTTAAATGAGTTAATGCATCTAAAATGCTTAGAACTAGGCTTAGCACATAATAATAGTGATATCTTCATTACTATTATTATTACTATTATTTTATCATTACCCCTCCAGATTTTAATTTCAACTTAATGGATTTTTACAGTGCTTTCAAGTAAGTGCCATGGTGGTCACCTGGGGAGAGGATTTGCTTTCCACGAATATCCAGTGCATCAGCACACAGTGGCCCCAACTCCTGTGAGAAACTCATAATTCACTGCTCCTAATGAACATTTGCTGGGAACTAGGTTCTTTATCACACGATTCATGTCTAAAGACATCAAGCAGAAATGGAAAGAGCAGTTCAGCTTGAACCTTTCCTGAGCCATTCACTAGGAAATTACTCCTGTGCCCCCAGTTCTGATTTTTTTTTTTTTCTGTGTTCAGTATTAAAAATGCATGTGGAGGACTGGTTTTATTCCTGAAGCATAAGCTTTAAATCCTCCCAGGAATGTAACTGTGAGGCAGGACCTATGTCCCAGCCCAGCAAGCAGGGAGACTGCCCACATGGCCCCTGACCAGCAGGGAAGCCTTAGCCATGAGCTTAATTGCACGTCTTCCCTCCAGAAACTGCTGGCTGGAAGTTCCAGCATCTCCTGTTTCTTGCTCTCAGTTTGGGCCTTTCTCTTCTATTTTTCAGACCACAAGTGCTATAACAGCACAGGTGTGGATTACCGGGGGACCGTCAGCGTGACCAAATCAGGGCGCCAGTGCCAGCCGTGGAATTCTCAGTACCCCCACACGCACACCTTCACCGCTCTCCGTTTCCCAGAACTGAACGGAGGCCATTCCTACTGCCGCAATCCGGGGAATCAGAAGGAGGCCCCCTGGTGCTTCACCTTGGATGAAAACTTTAAGTCTGACCTGTGTGACATCCCAGCATGTGGTAAATGCCTTTAATGTATTCAGTCACCTTTAAAAATCCCCTCTCCATCCCCCACCCCCGCCCTTAGGAGAGTCTTTGAGGGGCAAAGGAGATGGATAGTGTTTGTTTGGTCTCAAACTGGGTTTCTAAGACACGTAAACCTTGCTGTTTCTGCATAAAACACCTTTTAGGGTACCAATGCACACTCTCGGGGAGGAAACTGCCTTATTCCTGCAACCATTGTGGTTCGTGGGGAAAATGGGGCAGGCGTGAAACCACTTGTCACCGTCATTTATGTAGTAAAAGATATTACCAGCAATGGTCCATGTCCAAGTGCACCCATTACTCAGTCATCCAGGGCAGAGTGTAGATAAACTGTGTCTTCTGTGTCATCCTTTTATGCTGCAGAAGTGTGGAAAGAAAATGAAATACCTGAATCAGTTTTTTGTTTTCTGTTTTTTGGGGTTGGTTTTTTTGTTTGTTTGTTTTGTTTTTTTGTCTAGAAAAAATGTTTGGAGGGTAGGAGAAAGACCATGAAAGCAAGGGTGAAACCTGGAGTTTGGGACTGTTTTGGAACTGACTCATCTTCCTGGTCCTTCTTCTCATAGATGATGTCAACTGGGTTTCCCCAGCATAGAGGGAGAGTACGATGTCACTGCAGGAAAAGCCATAACAATAACAGGGACCTAATAATGATATCCACCTAGGAGGATGAATGAGTTGTTAACTGAAAAATTCTAGGAAATCTGGAAGATAGTAAATGCTTAACAAATATTATCTATTATAATTATTGTCTGGGCAGTATATAAAGAGGAATCTACTCTAATTAGTATGCAGTCTACATAAGGAATGTTTGCTCTGAGTTTAGCAAATATTATTTGAGAGCCCACTGTGGAGTAGGGGGTTTGAAAGAGAAATAAAATGTGATTCACATTACAATCACAATGCAGTGTGTATGATACAATAGAAGTTAGCACAGATGTTATGGAACAAAGAAGAGGAAGCTAAAACATACTAAAGAGGTCCATAGGAAGAAGTAATAAAAATGTTAAAAAGAAACCTTAGTGATGAAAATTTGGGAAACTTATTTTATAATTTCATTCTTATGTGTTACCTGTTACCATAGTGTCTTCTCTTGCAAAATGGATTTATGGGTGCTTAAACATGCCAAGTTTGAGAAGGAGGTGACCAGACCCCTTTTGTGGTCTGGACTTTAAAATGCCTTCATATGCAGCATAAAGAACAAATTATGATGTAAAACTCTTCCAGAGCCACCATTGGAAACTTCAAAGCAAATTATCCTGTATTTTTTAAATGGTTTGCCCTTAGTAACTCATGACTTTTCCCACATGCTATATTCAACATTAATAGGAGAAGAATAAAAATAAAATGTAGATTTATAATCATTTACTTAGTTTCCACCTCTTCTCTTAAACTAGTTAAGGTACAAAGATCTGTAAGAGAGTCAAGGATAAAAGCAACACTCACTGAGCACCTTCCATGTGCCAGGCATGGTACTTGGGGTTGTCATGGGCTTTATTTATACTCACCCTTACACTGTGACAAGTATTTTTTTTTTCAAGTTTATCTATTTATTTTGAGAGAGACACAGTGCAAGCAGGGGAGGGGCAGAGAGAGAGGGAGAGAGAGAAAATCTTGGCAGGCTCTGTGCTGCCAGCTGCAGAGCCCGACACAGAGCTAAAACTCGCAAACCATGAGATCATGACCTGAGTTGAAACCAAGAGTCAGTCGCTTAACTGAGCCACCCAGACATCCCTGTGACAGGTATTTTATTAACCCTATGTTGCTGGTAAATGGCAGGTCTGTCTGACTCTAAGCTCACCTTCTTGCTACTCTACCATGATAATTCAGAATACTGATATGTGTCCTCAGGGAAACCAAATGAATTGTTTTAAGGAAGAAACACATTGTTCACTCCACTCTGGGTAAATGCTCTTGTCCTTTAGATGACTTCTGACCCTTGATTTCCAACAAACGCCCCACAGAAGAAGGGAGATAATTTGTTCATAAACTGGAAAATTTGTTGATTAGCTGATTCGAGCTCTATTACAATTAGTTTACTATAGTCAAGACTCTAAGTTCTATCTAAAAAGTACTGTTTTCATGTCAGTGACCTTCATGAAGCAATCACACCAAATACACACTCTGAGGGATAAAAGAAATCCTTGAACAGTCTTTCAGACTGGACAGAGAGAGAAAGATCACCTACATCTACAGAACATTTACCAGGTGCCTGCACAGTGCCCCATGCTTTACATATTTGTATGCATTTAAAATTCATAACCACCCTGTGGGGTAGGTGTTATTAATGTAGTCCACTGAGGTTCAGAAGGGCTAAAGGACTTGTCTAAATCACACAAATGGTGAGATTAGACCTTGGACTCTCATCTATCTACGTATAGCTCTGACCAAACTCAAAGCTCATGCTCTTTTCCCAAACACTCTGCTATCTCCCATTTAAAGATTTTTCAGAAATAAATAAAAGAATAACAATAGGCCTCACCTCTGAATTCCAGTATGTAGATTTTCATAATATGATAGGACATCAAAAAGTGTTCCCTTGCCAATAAGGAAATCCATCGTGGTATTACTCTGTATTATTACAGTATTAATCAGTACAGTGATGTTAGAAACCCTCAGGGTATTTCTCTCTGAATATCAATCAGCAGAGGACACAGTTAACATTCTGATGACTGGTTAGGTCTAGTCATGTGAGATAGATTTAGAACGTTAAGCCTAGAGAAGACGAGGCAGTTTTCACCACTTACAATAATAATTTTTATTAAAAAGAACGTTTTCATTTCATTTTGAAAGAAAACAGTTCCTTTTGAATTCTTCAAGCCAAGCCACAAAGACATCCATTAAAGACACTGGGAACACTTGACATGTGATCTGGAAGCAGCTGCTGAGAGGCCAGTGGCTCCCCCGTGTGGGAACTAAAAAAGAAAACAGGCTGGCATCAGCTGTTGTGCCCAGGCAAGGCTTCTCAGAATTGCCCCTGGATAGACCACCTCTAGCAACCTAATCATAATAGCATCCCACTTTGATAACACTTCTTTAGGGCAGTTGATTTTTTTTTCTTTCATTCTTACACAATTATGAAAGATAAAGTAGGAATTTCCTGCCCTCTTTCACCATATGAGTAAATCAAGGCCCAGGGAAGTGGTAAGACTTACCCAAGACCACAAATCAACTAATAGAAACTAGGTCTGCTATGTCTAGGACACTTACTGCTCTTTGTTCTATACCAGTGCTTCCCAATCGGCAGAAGTTTTGCCTTCTGGGGAACATTTGGCAATGTCTCAAGATATTTTGGTCATCACTCCTGGGTGGGGTTGTGAGATGCTACCGGTGTCTACTGGGTGGAGGCCAGAGAGGCTGCTAAACACCCTTCAATGCACAGAATGACCCACACAAAGAATTATCCAACCCAAAATGTCAATAGTGCCAGGATTGAGGAACCCTGAGACTGGATAGGAATTATACAATTTAGACTATAGAATATAGTATATTGTATATATTATTAAAAATTATAAAATTTAGGGGCACCTGGGTGTCTCAGTCGGTTAAGCATCCGACTTCAGCTCAGGTCAAGATCTCGCGGTCCGTGAGTTCGAGCCCTGCATCAGGCTCTGGGCTGATGGCTCAGAGCCTGGAGCCTGCTTCCGATTCTGTGTCTCCCTCTCTCTCTGACCCTCCCCAGTTCATGCTCTGTCTCTCTCTGTCCCAAAAATAAATAAACGTTAAAAAAAATTAAAAAAAAATTATACAATTTAAACTATAAAATAATAATAACATTAGGGGCGCCTGGGTGTCTCAGTTGGTTAAGCATCCGACTTCAGCTCAGGTCATGATCTCACAGTCCGTGAGTTCGAGCCCCACGTCGGGCTCTGTGCTGACAGCTCAGAGCCTGGAGCCTGCTTCAGATTCTGTGTCTCACTCTCTCTCTGCCTCTCCCCTGCTCATGGTCTGTCTCTCTCTGTTTCAAAAATAAATTAAAAAAAAACATTAAGAAAATAATAATAATAATAATAACATTAAACAGGAGTGCCTGGGTGGCTCAGTTGGTTAAGAGTCCGACTTCATCTCAGGTCATGATCTCACGGTTCATGAGTTCAAGCCCCACATCAAGCTCACTGCTTTCAGCACAGATCCCTCTTCAGATCCTCTGTCCCCTCTCTCTCTGCCACTTCCCTGCTAGTTTTCTCTTCAAAATAAATAAATAAACTTAAAAAAAAAACAATAACATTAAACAGCAGTTGCCATTTATTGAGTGTTTATAATGAGCCAAAGACCATGCTAAGAGTTTTTTAATGCATTATCTCATGTATAATCGTTCTGTAATCCAGTGAGTTGCATTTTATTCTACCCTAGAAGAGAAAACAGAGACATAGAGAGGTGAAATAACTTCCAAGGCCACATGGTTAATAAGAAATGAACTCAGGACTCAAACCTATAGCTGGTCTTGTGTACTCTATGATTTATGTATGTGTGTATCTGTATATACAGAGAGAGAGAAAGAGAGAGAGAGACTGAGGATAACTTTTCATCTTACAATGAGTTGAAATCGTGTGGGGCAGATTTGAAATGAGTCCTTTCCCTTCTCCCTCTGAAAATGGGATGGAATCTCATGGGAACGTTCCTGCATTCTTTAGTTAAGTAAAAGTTGAGGAGATTTCAAAATCTCCATGTGGTTTCTCATTTTCCTACTGATAATTTTTGTTTTCGTTTCAACCAAGTAAGGCTAAAAGGAGTTGAGGCCTAATTAAATGCAGAATGTGAGCATTTGTTGTACTTTCTAGAATAAAGACATTTGAGAACGGTCTGCCACAGACCGTTTTATCTGCAAACTTTCGCTTTAAGACAGAACATAAAATTAAACACAACCAAATATGTTTGCTGTGAATTCTGGGAATTGGCTAGGACTCTGTGCATGTGCCCAAGCCAGTGCTTGGAGGAAGTGACAGGACAAAAGATAGTTTGGGCGAGACCTGACCTCCCATCCTCCCTGTCTTTTCCTCCCTATCCCAGGCATCTAACAACAACTCGAACAGTTAATTAGTTATTTAGTCACTCACTGAAACCAGTTTGTGTTGGGCTTCTACTATGCTTCAGACTTTGTGAACAGGGTAGATCAAAGCATGCCCTCATGTAGCCTACAATCTAGTGAAAGAATCTGATGGAAAAAGTATGAATCACGTTAAACACTGTCTTATAGCTCTGAACATTTATGTACGCTGTTACATGCTTGGCATTTTAGTGATGACTGTGGTCTGTCGAACACTGTGCCAGGTTCCTTAACACCAGCATCTGGCCTGGGACTTAGCTGATGTTTAATAAAATGTGTTGAATTAATGAATCCTCATAATAACCACAGGATAAAGGTATCCTCTCTGTTTTACTGATGGAGAAGCTGAGGCAATGTTGTTTTTACTACAGCCAAGATTCAAACCAGGTCCACAGGATTCTAGGTCCAGTCTTCTGTTCACCATGGCACAGTTACCCTAAAGTTCAAATTCTAGGTTATTCAGAGGAATAAACGATGCTTTATCATTTTCCTCCTTCTTTTGATCACTATGAACTATCTAGGTCTTTGGGATGCTGTCCATTGATTTTCTTATTTGCAGCTCCACACATGCAGGAGTAGGGCCTCAGCCAGGAAGCCATCTACTCTGAGAGACCCTAGGTGCTCCACTCAGCCTCAGCCCTGATGAGGACTACCTCCCCCAGCAGCTCCACGCAGGGCTCGCAATGTTTGCCCATTTCCCGTTAAATCCACCTCTCCTCCCTTCCCGGCAGCCCCACGTCCCCAGTCCTCAGAGTTGGCCATTTTCCCTGAGATCCTGCCTGCAAACCTTCATTCACTACGCCTTTACCTCTAGTCACTGTGGCCACCTTCCAAGCCAAATACTGTGGGTTGGGTGGAAACTACGTCGAAAAAGAAACATTTGCCTATGTTCTTTCCAACTGGCACCTAGGCACACCTCCCAGGTTCACAGTTTCACTGTAGCCCTTATCATTGCTTTTCTATGCAGCCCTGGGGGCAGATCCATGGAAAAGGCCTGTTTCTCTGGGAGCAGCTTTTGCATGATCTGACCATTTGACTTTGGCTGTATTCTACCGCAAGACGTACGTTCTTTCTCTCTCCCCCAGCTAACTGAGATCTTCTGTTGGTTCCTCTCTCAAATTGTATGGCGAAGCTGAATCTTGATTGTAGTGGTGTTTTCCTCTTCAAACCTCAGTGTTTTATTCTACTGTAGATTAAGTCTAGAGGCCACGTTTCTTCCGCCAGCCAGGCTAGCACGTCTAAGAGACCTCTACCAAACAACTAGAACTTCCAAGCAGCGGTATTGTTTTAGTCCTCAACCAGTTTCACCATAGAGTGCCCAATGATAAAAAAAAAAAAAAATTAGTCGGCCATTTGGCTCCATTTGCAGTTTTCATACCTGGCCTATTACTTTTGTATTTCCTTTTAAGTCCTTGGCTTGCAACAGTTTGCCAAAAGGCACATTGCCCAGTTCTGTGCCTGAATAGCCCTGACTTGTCCCATAACCTTACAAACACCCGCCCTGGGTTCTGCTTTGTCACAAACCATTTTCTACAATGTGGTGGTTTACAGTTCGGGGCAAGGCAGATGTTTTCCAGATTGCGAACACTGCAGTTTTTAACTCACTCTGTCAGCAGCCTTCTCCCATATTTCATAGAAGACCTGTTGTAAGGCAATTTGTCTTTCAGCCATTTCTTCAAACCAAAATTGAACATTACAGTGAATTGGATGGTGGGGAGGGGGAACGGAGGGAGGAATAGAGCACTGCTTTGTATGGTTTGAAGTTTTCCGGAAGAGTTATTTTTATGCTACAGAGATTTTCAAGATGTACCTTATTCTCCAGTCTCTATACATTTTCGACAAAGTAAAGAACAATAGTTACCCAAAACTTATAACTAAGTCATGTTCCATAAACATTTTTAACCATAAATTAATTTTTCTCAAAGGTATTTTTATTGTTCTCAAAATATATTGAGTCATGTACCCTGTGTGTCCGCTGCTCCAGCAATAAGCTCTGGGAAGCTTTTAACTCTTTTGGTCCACCACCATGCCAATGGGAAGGGCTCCTGGTCACTTTAACCCTTTGGTGACAGAATTCTGATACAACACCACAGTGATCTCTGCTATTTGCTTTGTATCAGCCAAGATTCTGGCAGAAAGCAAAAGGGACAAGCAGACACACTATGGAGAACTTCATAAAGAGACCGTTTATGAAGGTGTTGGCAGAATTAGGAGAAACCAATAAGGTGAAGGACCCATGGCTAGCAGAAGTGGGAGGCATTATCCAAGGCTTGAGGAGTCAAACGAATGATTGGTTACCTTACCTTGTGGAACACAGCTGAGGCTGGAGAGAGGGCTGTTCAAAGGCTCTGGCCTTTAATAGAGGGAGTCAATCCTCTGCAACTCAGCAAGGGGAAAGCCTGGGAACAAACATGTGAACCATACTCTTCTTGCCCTGGGCAGTTCTTCTTGTCCTGCCAATGTCTCCCATTGGCTGAACCTGACTGGAAGCCAGAGGACAAGGGTGCCCACTGATACTGTCCATAGAAGTCAGCCTCAGCATAGAGCTGAGGAGAAAAGACCAATACTGGATCTGAGGACACTCAGGGAAAAATATTCATCACTAACTTTAAATCAGTTACTTCGCAAGAAAGCCAAAAGTACAGTAGGGGTCTAAATAAGGTATGTCAAATCAGATTATAAAATCAGAGAGCTTTGGGAGGAACCATAGAAACTATCCAGGCTCTATTTGACCATTGCCAGAGACCTTCAGAGACAGGGACATCTCACCACCCCAAAGAGGTTGTGGGATGGCTCCCACTGCTCAAAGTCTGCATTTGTAAGTCTGAAATCAAAACTTCTATGTGAAATCCCCTCATTTTTAAAAACTGTTGACCACTAACTCAAATTAGAAAAAACAAAAACAAAACTAATAAGGAACAAATCTATGTACTAGATCCAGTTTGTAACCCCTGGTGCATTTATCATCCAAATTCCAAAGTACCTATTACATCCTTCATTTAATTTTTAATTTGGTCTAAAGAGCATGTAGCTCTTCCAGCCTTTCCTTACCCATCTTCCTCTTCCTCTGAATGTTTCTTGCTTTTTTAAAGCCCTTCTTAAAAACATGGCTCTTAGAATAGACCTTTTTGGTATTTTTAAATCAGTGAAGGTAGAAAAGGACCATGATATTTTTTATTATTACTCAGTATTGCCAATGAATGTTTTTTTGTTTGTTTGTTTGTTTGGTTTGGTTTTTGTTTTTGTTTTTGTTTTTTTGCTAAAAGTGCCATATATAAAAATTTTTGGAGCAATTTCATTGTGCTATTTCTGGGTCCAACTGAGACTTCAAGTCTTCATTAAAATTTATTAGTCTTCCTTTTTCCTCTTTTCTTTTTTTTTTTTTTTTTGGTTTTGTTACATAAAAAATTATTTAGTAGATTTGCTTAATCATGGGATTCTTTAAGCAAGAACTCTAACGTAACTGCAAGCTATAATATTTATTTGTAAAATTTCAATTGTTTTTGGGTCATTATTTTAGCCTGTACATTTTATTTCTATACATCTTATTTCTATAATCAGGTATCTTTCCTAGATTTTGGTCATTTTCAAGTTTCATAAACGTATCATCATCAAGCAGTTAATGATAATGTCATTATCATTATCATTATCAACAGGCAGGTTGGCACAAGCTTAGCTCTCTACAATTTGAGGTTGATTTAATGATTAACCCTTTTAGGGTACAGGCACATGGTAAATTTCAAATTTATTCTGATGACATAATCTATCCCTCCATCTTAGGTCCATAAGGATATCTTGGGTCTCGATCAAATGACTTGCTAAAGTTTAAATGTGCTTGGTCTCTCACTCTAAAATAATCCTCTCAGAAATGAAAGAGATTTAATTTTATAAAAATGATTGAATTTTGGCACTTAAAGAGTAGCCCAATTAAAAGTGGGCAAAGGATTTAAACAGACATTTCTCCAAAGAAGATATACAAATGGCCAACAATATATGAAAAGATGCTCAGTATCATGTGTCATTAAAGAAATGCAAATCAAAACCACAATGAGACATCACCTCACACCCATTATTAGGACCCATTATTTTATAAGAAGAAGAAAAGGAAGAAGAGGAAGAGGAGGAGACGAAGAAGAAAATAGCACATGTTAGCAAAGATGTGGAGAAATTAGAGCCATTGTTCACTATTGGTAGGAAGGCAAAATGGCGCAGCCATTATAGAAAACAGTATGGATGTTTCTCAAAAAACTAAAAATAGAATTACCATATGATCCAGCAATCCTACTTCTGGATATGTATCCAAAGGAACGGAACATAGGATCTCAAAGAAATATTTGTACACCCATGTTCATCACAGCATTATTCACAATAGCTTCCACAAAAGAGGTGGAAGGAAGCCCATCGATGGATGAATCCATGAAGAAAATGTGGTATTTACATACAGTGGAATATTTTTCAGCCGAAAAAAGGAAGGAAGTTTGACACATGTAAAAACATGGATGAACCTTGAGGACATTTTACTGAGTGAAATAAGCCAGTCATAAAAAGACAAACACTTTATGATTCCACTTATATGAGGTATCTAAAATAATCAAATTCATAGAAACAGAAAGTAGACTGGTTGCTGTCAGGGGCTAGAGGGAGGGATAAGTGCAGTTATTGTTCAATGAGTATAGAGTTTCAGTTTTGCAAGATGAAAAAGTCTTGGAGACCTGTTGTACAACAATGTGCATACACTTAGCACTACTGAACTTACACATGATTAAGATGGTAGATGTTATTAATTTTTTGCCATAATTAAGCTTTTTTCAATTAAAGACAAAAGATTAGCCCAACTCTGTCCTTTTATAGAGGAGAAAACTGAGATCATAAGAATTTATAGACACTCCTGGTGAACTCATGTGGATTCTAGTTACTAAGATTTTTCTCAAGTGCTCACCAATGAGTTACTGTCCCTATCTTATTGTGGTTAAAATATTTGCTGAAGAGAAAAAAAAATGTTAACCACTATATATGGCCAATCATAGTCTTTTTAAGAATTAATTTGAAAATATATAAGGCAATAGGTGATCTACTTAGTATTTTCATCATTAAATCAAGAGACCACCTAATGGTGGACCCAGCCTGCCAACTAAGGGCCTAGTTACCCCCTTTGCTCCTATGACTTCCAGGCATGTGCTTAAATATCACTGGTGTGGGCTCCTATCTGCTACAGACCCACTTATTTTGTAGTTTTCAACTATTAAATGGTAGCAATTCCTGTTTTTTTCTATGATTTTTATTTCTTTTCAGACAAGATTATAATTTAACTTGTTTATTTTATTTTACTTTATTTGGAATCGTAAGGTTCTGTAAGACTTCTTCCCACCTTTGCCGAAATTATTTAAGATCTAAGAAATTTTTTGTTTTAACTCAAAGTAATATCCCAGGTGATGTTTCACTTTATAAAAGTACCTCTTGAATAAGAAGTCATGTTTACCTTGTTTTAAGCCTCAGGATAAGAAAGGAGTATTTTCTCCATTATATTTAATTACTAATCAAAGTATTGAATATCTTTGTAAAAATAAAAATAGGATGTCAGATGTGAACTCTGATACCAAATTGTTGATTTTTAAAAGGAAATTAATCATGTGATCCAGACTAAATAGTTGGTTTCAAAAATCTCAAGTATTTAACTTGATGTAACTAATATGTGCATTTAACTTTTAAACAGTTATTTCAAAGTATTAAAAATCTTCACCGTTCTAATTTTCAGCCAGTTTCCTTTGTAATGCACTGAAGGTGTCCATTACCCTGTAAAGTGAATAGTAAGAATAGTGTCCATTGTTCTAATGGGATCTGTTTAATAGTGTGATTCCCCACCAGATATTAGCCCTCATTAAAGGGAACCTTGGAATCTTAAGGAGAATAATGAAAAACAATTCCATATGGTATTTTAATTTGTATTAGTAATAGAATTTTGAAAGCATAAAAGCATCGAAGGGAGACAGCCTTGCATTCCAACCCAGACCCTACCACTTTCTAGCTTTGTCAAATTATTTGTTCTTTCTTAGCCTTCTTTTACCTACATGTAAAATCGAGAACATCAAGTACCTGATTAAAGTAATGAATACAAATGATAGGCTGTTCAAAGAAGGTGAGCAAATGTTCATTTTCTAATTTTCCATGAGTAGGGTTAGTTGTTCTGTGGAAAGCTTTTATATAAAGTTTTTTGAACCAGACTGACTCCCTTCTGGCCTAATGCAGAGAGAGGTGTGTGTGGGACAGTGAGTGTGCTGTATCACAGGTTTACAACCGGTCTAAATTTGTTTTCTGTCACTTCCAACATGGCCACATATTGTTCTGCTTGATTATTTCACTTGGCAAAAAGACACTGTGGGCTCGTTTGCATATCCTCAGTGTAATCAGAAGGAGCCAAGTTTGACTGTGTTTAAAGATCCGGCTTCTTGAAGTTTGTTCTCCTGCAGACCCACAGGGGGATTTGTCCCAGACCTCCCATTTACAATCAAAGGCGTTCCGTGAATAATCTGATACAGAATGAGTACAGAATAGAACTCCTTTGTTTGCTAGACAGGTGAGATCCCTACTTTCTCTTGTTGCTAAAAATCTGGGCCAGAAAAATGACTAGCATTACATGAGTACTAAATTAACCTCATTCCTTTTGTAACCATTACCCTTATAATGATTTCACTGAAAATCCAAGAATAACAAGAGGGATCCCCCCCCCCCCCACACACACACACCGGGGTACTGAGAAATTTGAAAGTGTTTTTATAATGTTAATAGTCATAGCATCCAACAACTGTGTGGCAGTTTTCAGTTTTCTGCAGTTTTGTCATGAACATCATCTCTCACATGAAGCAAATAAGATTGGTAGAGCAAATTATCATTCCCCTTGAATAAATGAGGAGGTGAAGGTCAGAAAGTTTCTTTCCTGCTTAAGGTTATTGTGAATTTCCAGCCCAAAGTTTTTATCTCTGAATCCTTTTCTACTCTAAGGGTAAGGGATAAACATCGACTGATTTAGTTTTAACAGGTACTAGAGTAATACTTTCCGTGTTACTTCATTTACTGTTCACAACAATTCTGTGAAATAGGTATTACTGGTCTCATTTTATAGATGAGTTCACGCAGAGAGGCTAAGTGCCTAATGAAAGTTACATAGATGATGACAAAGTCGGTCTTCAGAGGTTTCTGAATCTAAGACATACACTTCATTTATTCTGCCACACTGTCTCTAAAGTGTCTATAGATAGACAGATCTTAGATAGATAATCTATTCTAGATCTATTATATTCCTGTTATAGAAGATCCATCTGCTATGCCCTGTGGTAAACACTTTTCCATGTGATTTCTTTTTTTATGTTTATTTATTTTTGAGAGAGAGACAGAGAGAGAGAAAGAGCAAGCAGGGGAGGGGAAGAGAGAGGGCGGCAGAGGATCTGAAGCAGGCTCTGCACCGACAGCAGAGAGCCCAAAACAGGGCTCGAATTCACAAACTGTGAGATCATGACCTGAGCAGAAGTCAGATGCTCAACTGACTGATCTACCCAGATGCCCCTCCATGTGATTTCTTTCTCTCTGTCCATCCACTCACAGACATGCAGACACAATTGTTACAAAAGCGACTGAGACTGAGTTCCAAAGACAAGAATGACTACAATGGTCTCCAGAGATGCCTGGCTTATACGTTTACCTGCCACTGTATATAAAGTGGGGAGTGCAAAGGCAGCACATCTAGCAAAGCTTCTGTGTCATTCCCCACCTTTCAGACCTCCTGCCTCCTTCCTACCTCTGTGAAACCAGAGAAATCCTACCATAAGAAAATGGGTGCCAAACAATAGCCATTGTCAAATTACTGGCAGTGCAGTGGACTTTCTAGAGTAGGAGGTATTACAGCAAGACCAACAGGGGAGGAGTCCTGGCTTTTGAGTTACTAGCCACATGTCCTGGGGCAAGTCACTTAACCACTCTGTCCCTCCGCTTCCTCACCTATAAAAATAGCCATAAGGATGGCACCTGCCTCATGGGATTGGTTGTGAGGATAAAATTAATGAGTTAATGAAAAGTACTTACAACAGTACCTGGCCCATAGCTAACATGATTTTTGTGCTAGAGGACACTCAGTAAATATTAAAGCTGTTATGTTTATTATTCTCGATAAGCATATTTTACTCCTCCCCAAATCCCTCTGAGGGTTAACCCACAGCACAGTCCCAACACCCAGGTTTTGGTGCCCCTCCCTAACTTCATGTATTGAGTCTGTTTATGTAGGGAGAAGGCAATGTGATTTAGTTACTGCTATATCTCACTGAATAATAGGTTCCCAAGGCAGGTGCATGCAAGCAAGAATGATGTATAGTCTATTCTCTTTTATATGTACTAGGGAAGGCCACTGTTTAAAGAGACTTTCTGGGTTTCTCGACCACTCTAGTCATACTTCCCTTGCAGCATTTCTAACAACATATTGTAATTACCTTTTCTCTGTTTTCCTTACCCAACCATGAGCTCCTTAAAGGCAAAGGACATATCGTATTTAATTTTATATCCCCAGTACCTAGAATACTCCTTGGCAGTAGTAGCTTTTGTTTATTGACTTACTGAACAAGTGGGAAGATGAGTGAATGGATACATGGTTAATTCTATGTTAAGTAAATAATCATCTCTGAATTTTGTGTCAATCTGAATTTTCATACCTTGGATTTTTCTTAAAGCAAGATAGCCCATGAGGTTATTGGTGATCAGGGCATGCATTATGTAACCCCTCTAATTACTGCCCATAATTCTTGTGTTTGTTTTGTCAGTCAAATAATTTATTAACATATGCCCAAAGAATTTAAAGGTCAGACTCAAGTCCATTTTTAAGAAGTATGCTTCATGTCTTTCTATACATATTATATACTTTTCCTAGCAATGGCAGAGTAGATATATAAGATTTCAAAAATATACTTCACAGTGTTAGTACTCATAATTATTGGGTTCATATGAAATCATTTAAGAGGAATTCTTGGATTTCAAAAAAGCATCAGGTTATGCAGCGATGCTGTGCTTGAGGAAATTGTAGACACTTTCCAAAATAGATACTTCACTTTTGCAGATGAGTAGCAGTGAGGCCCAGACAGGACAATGATTTGCTCAAGGCCACACAGCTCATCAGAGACTGAGTCAGGTTCCCATGTTCTCAGGCCAGTGGCTTTGTGGACACTGGGACCAGGATTCTTAAGTGATGTTGATTCTGGAAGGCGCAGGAGTGGCCCTGTAAATCCAAACCAGCCAGGACAAGGGCATGATTTCTGGAACATCACATTGTGGTGGTTCTGGGCTAACAGCCAATTGTAGAAGAGCCCTGTGACCCACATCAATGCCCTTAGGTGTATCTAGTCCTTTCACATGACGCTTAACTTTTAACGTGTTAGAGAAATGCAGGTCTGCTGCTAAAGAGAGGCAAGATCAGAGGGAGACCCACACACATGCAAAGGCCTCATAATGTCCCTCTGCAATTTTTAAACACTTGAACTTTAAACTTTTAAACTTCAATAAATTATGTTGAAGGTTTGATAGAAACAAATTGTAATAAGCAATGGTTCCTTTTTTCTCCAGTGAATTTGTGTGTATAGAAGAATAGGAGGTCATTTTAAACTACGCAATGTAATATTATACATGTTATTTGAACCAGAATGACTTTTGCTCTTTTCTATTTCTGTACCCAGATTCGAAGGGCTCCAAGGAGAAGAATAAAATGGAGATCTTGTACATACTGGTGCCAAGTGTTGCTATTCCTCTGGCCATTGCTTTTCTCTTCTTTTTTATCTGCGTCTGCCGCAATAACCAGAAGTCATCGTCACCGCCAGTCCAGAGGCAACCGAAACATGTCAGAGGTCAAAATGTGGAGATGTCAATGCTGAACGCATATAAACCCAAGGTAAAATCAGCAGTACAGAGCTGCATATATTCTATAGGCTTCAGGTTAAAGCAAAACTTATCACCCTCCCCAGCTTAGAAATCAAATGATCTACGATCAGAGTTGACAAGCTATAGAGTTCATTTTCAGCATAACTATCTATCTCTAACTGTATCCAAGGCAGCCGGAGCATTCTTTCGTCAGTGTGTGCACGTCAGTGTTGGGCCAGCCATGTGGCTGCCTTACCATCAAGTCTGGGCTAGAAAGAATCCTTAGGACATCATCTCTCCTAAGGATTCAGAATGTGAGCTATTTTTCAAAATTTCCAAGAAGGAAATACCATACTCTTCCAATGAACCTGAAAGAGATGAACAGAGGAAAAAAAAAAAGCAAACAAACATGGTTTACTAACTTCACTATCAAAAAATCCTTTTATTGCACAGTAGTGTACGTAGACTATACACTTAAAAACGGTTAAGTTTTATGTGATGTGTCTTTTGCCACAACAACAAAACCTAAATCCTAACCCAGGAGTTAAGTTCGGTTAAATGCCTGACCTAAATCTGTTCCTCTTTGGTTTAAGTATATTTAAAGAGAAGTGTTGTCCTTCCTATAATCTTTGAATACTGTTTGATGATAGCCTACCTTAGCCTTCTCGTCTCTGTGATAAATCAATCCACTTCCTTTGTTTTTCCTCCTCATCTTTCAGCATGTGGGCTGCTCTAGGTCCTGGCAAGGAAGCCAGGGTCACCAGCCCTTACCTTAAATGGAGCACACACACCACATCTTAAAGCTGAAACACAACAGAGGCTTTCTCTCCAGAAAGCCAGAACCTCAATCCCAGCCCTCTCACCAAAAAGATTTCATTTAAATAACTTAGAAAACTTCCAAAAAGCCCGTCTTTTCTTCTTATCCCAACTCCATAGGACATTCATTCACTCATTCTACAAATATTTGTCTTCTCTGTGGGTTAGTGGCCATATTATTCATTTGGCTTTCATAAAGAGAAGATGCATCACTTTAATAAAATTTTAGGGGAAAAAATGTCTTCATGCTCAAATTAACTAATTCTTTTAACTTGTAAGTAGATGTAGCTGCATATTGGGACTGACACATAGCCCTCATCTGATTGTAGTCTGCTGTGCAGTGGATTTTTTTAATTTAAAAAGTCTTAAAATGTTTTTTTTTCTATTGTAGTCCTATTTGTAGTCCTATAGAAACCTTGTTTCCTAAAGTTTTTAGATTTCTTAAATTTTAAAAATTCATTTTTAAGTATTCTGTCCCAAGCAAAACCACAGTTCTCTTAAGTGGGAATTTTTACCATTAAAAAAAAAAAAATGAAGAAAACATGAAGACCACAGGGTTTACTAAGTGGCTTGGGGGACAGGTAAAGGTGGAGGTTCAACGTTTGTGACACCCTAGCTGCCAGCTAGTCAGCTTACATACATTACAGCATGTGATATAATGTCATATTTAATCCTTACATGATACTAGAAGAAAATAGAGGGGTAAGATTGATTGCATATTCGTGAAGAAATGCCTAGTTGACATTTTACATTTCCCATACTTCAAAGTTCCAGTGCAGTAGTCTTTATTCTGTAAGAGTCTTAGCCCATCATTTCTTTTTTTTTCTTTTTTAGTGTTTATTTATTTTTGAGAGAGCGCAAGTTGGGGAGGGGCAGAAAGAGAAGGGGACAGAGGATCTGAAGCAGGCTCTGCGCTGGCAGCAGAGAACCCGGTGTGGGGCTTGAACTCTAGAACTGCAAGATCATGACCTGAGCTGAAGTCAGACACTCAACCGACTGAGCCACCCAGGCACCCCTCCCTGTCATTTCTGTTATTAAATGTTGAGAAACCTTGGAAATGCCAGAACTCTGGATGAGAGAGAGACCCGGATGGGGTTGGTCACTGTGCAAAAGCCACCATCCTGGAGGGGCAGCCTCCTCATTGCTATGGCAGGAACCATGGGAAGAGTCATTTCCATTTGGGAAAATTGTCAGTTTTGTAGGCCAGCCTCAATCTGCAACTCAGTTCCATTTTTAGCGAGGTTTGTTTTGCAAAGCATGACATCCAATAGGCATGATGGTTTGGATTTATGCAGTCCTTCAGATAAAGGTCTCAGAGAGCTTTCTGGTGTAAGTGGAGAAAGCTAATGTGGGTCGACTGATACAAATTGATACAAATCAAGAACTATACCAGGAACTTTCATAGTCATCATCTTATTTAATCCTCACAATGATTCTGTAAAATAGGAGTTATTATTCATACTGTACAACCAGAGTAAGTGAGATTCATACAGATTAAGTAACTTGTCCAAAATCAAAGAGCTAGAAATTGGAAGAGATGAAATGTGAACATAGGATTTTTCATGACTAAATAAAGTCCTTGCTCTTGCCTGACCCCATAATAACTTTTTCACGGAACAAATCGTGCTGGGAAGGGAGAGTGGGAGGGGGTCAGGCAAACAACTAAATACAATTCCATTTGGTCAGTTTGGGCTGAACACTAACCACAGGCATCACCCTGGCTTGTGATAAATCCTTAAGAGGCTTGTGTAACAGCCTCACGTCTGAATGATATAGCTCCAATCCTGCCAAAGGCATGTGAAATTTGGCCAGAGCAGTAATAGTCCTCTACCCTTTGTGGTTGTAGAGACAAATGTGAAATATACTGGGCCCGATTTTCCCAAAGACTTGGTGAAGTAAACATTGTTTTCATCATTTCTGAAGTGTCCCTTGCAAAATCTGCCAGTGCCAAGATTTCTCCAACCCAGGGCTTAAAATTCAGCCTTAAACGTCCCTCAAGTAATTCTGAACCACACTGGATGTAGGAATGGCTCAAGAATATTTGACTGGGTTGAGGAGGGGGAAAGGAGACAACAAAAACAAATGCTAGCTCGCTTTGTCTTACTCTCTTAAGAGATTTGGCTCCAATCAAATTTGAATTATTCTGTTGTTTGTTTTGGTTCTTACTGAGTGCCTTTCCTGGAAAAAGCACAAAGGACTTTGTAGACCTTAAAGAAAATTCCTAACTGTAAACAGTCAATCTCTAAAAGTGCTTTGAAAGGTCACTGACACATAAATAATACATGTACCTATAAAATCTAGAAGGAAAGAACACATAATAAAAGAAAAGAAAAAAGGAAGGAAGGAAGGAAGGAAGGAAGGAAGGAAGGAAGGAAGGAAAGAAGGAAGGAAGGAAGGAAGGAAGGAAGGAAGGAAGGAAGGAAGGAAGAAAAAGAAAGAAAGAAGTCCTGAAAACAAACACCCTACCAGAGTAAAATCAAAAGGATATTTGGAGGCTGAGATGTAAAAGAATGAAGCATGGAAACTGGTCTGCCCAAGCCTTATTCTTATTTCTCCTCCGTCAATTCAAAAGTCCAAGACTCCAGGGTTTTTATGGATCCAAATGAATATGGCCTTCGGGGTTTAAATGGTTTCCATCTTTCTCCACTTGCTGAGCTGCTAAACCCCTCCCCACCCACACACACACACTTTTGGATTAAGAAGAAGCTCCTCAGGGAGATTACAAACCCATACCCTCCAGAGGGGACAACAGCAGTCAAGGACAAACTGGTTGACAGACCTGGCTTGAGTCTCTAGAGAGGCAGGTGAAGCAATTGGAAGTTAGACCTCAAGGAGTTTTGAGTTTCTTTCTGACCTGTGGGGAAAGCAAGCCAGTGGACCAGAGAGGCACCTCCACTCTGAGTTGTGCGCAGTCAGAAGATGGGGACGCCCCTATGGCTCCACCTGCAGTTGCCCCGTGGCCCTGAGAAGTCACTTGGCCTGAGTGTCACTTTTCTCAGCAGTTCTTCTGAGAATGAAATAGACCCTGTTCATATAAGTTACTGTCAGTTTGTTTTCTTTTTATTTTGGTAAGCAGATTTCAAGCCGTGCAGTTGGATAAGATAACCTGTCTTTTCCATCTTTAAAATTCCCTGATGAGTATTCTAGTGATGCATGAACTAAGTAGGATTTTTCTACATTGAATTACAAATTTTACAATGCGAGTGGGTGTTTTTTTAAGGTAGTGTGGAAAATGAACCTTCTCCAAGAAGCCTGGGAAACCCTAATTTCCCTTCTCCTGGATTCTTTTCCTTTGCCTCTCCCTCCAACTCCCCAACTGTCACGTGTCTGAAAAACAGGGCATTGTCAGTAAGGGGAAAAAGCTGTGGAGCAGTCTCCTTGGGGAGTGAGGAAGGTGGCCCAGCCTCCCACTCAAGCACAGTGGCAGGGATGGGGGGGGGGGGTTCTGTCTGTGAAACATGTGACTCACCTACGTGGGACTCTGGTGCATAGATGGGTCGAGAGATGGAGGAGTTTGAGAATAGAGGATAAGGAACAGTGGGTCGGGCTTGGGGGGGGCCACAGCCAAGGCCTTGGGTCAGACTCCTGCAGCTGAATAGGCCTTGGTCAGACTCCTGAATAGGCCTTGGGTCAGACTCCTGTAGCTCCTGGCTGGCTGGTATCAGGAACACTTGAAGAAAGCAAGATTTGCCTAGCTTTCTGAAGTTGGTGGCTCTGTTTTCTCAGTTTACCCTCATCTCTTGCCAGCTTCTCTGTTTCTTCACTTCTAGGAAGTTCCTCTCTCCTTTTCCTTTCCAGCCAAAGTAGTTGCTGAATGTACTGACACTTGATTATATTCTCTAGGCCTGTCCCTTTTGCCAACAACATACTTCCATCTAGAAAGCCCTACTATGGCCTGGCTACCCCTTTTGAGCCCCTTACCTTACCCAGTGTCACCACACTTGGTGCTAAAATGTCCTCGAAAACTTTTTCACTCAGTCCTTAAAGCTTTTGTCTCCCCGGACATCTGATCTCATCATTCTATTGACAGGGCCCTCTACGGAATCACCAGTGATGTAATTCAACCCAATGGCCTTTTCCAAGTCTTTATCCTCTTTAATTTCCCTGAAGCATTGGACATTCTGAACCACCATCTTGAAATACTTTTTCTCTTGGCTTTCCTCCTATCCCCTCTGTTTCCTTCACTGGTTCCTCCAGTTCCTCTTTACTTCTCTCCCTCTTCCCCCTCCTCTCTCTCTCTCTTTCTCTCTCTCTCTATCTCTCTCTCTCTCTTCCTCTCATGCTGATTTCATCCTCTGGCATTGCTTTAGTTCCCACTTGATATACATTCCCTAATCTAGAAGGACACATCTCAAGCTATAGAATCCTTGCTCCCAGCACCTAAGGATCCATAATCTCCAGGCCTAACATACCTTTACAGCCACATTTTTTTTAGTCTATATCCAGGAGGTAGTTTGTTATACTCCAAAGGGCAAGGACTGAGAGGAGAGAGATGATTACAAATCTGTGTTCCATTGATTACTGGCCATGAGATCTTAAGCAAATTATCTGAACCTTTGTTTTCTCACTTGTAAAACAAGGATACAAATAGGGGTGCCTGGGTGGCTCAGTTGGTTAAGCGTCTGGTTAAAGATCTGACTCTTGATTTTGGCTCAGGTCATGGTCTCACAATTCATGAGTTCGAGCCCCATGTCTGGCTCTGTGCTGACAGTGCAAAGTCTACTTGGAATTCTGTCTCTCCCTCTCTCTCTGCCCTTCTCCCCCTACACCTCTCTCTAAAAATAAATAAATAAACTTTAAAACAAAGCAAAACAAAATTTAAAAAACACAAGGATACAAAGAGTACTTAGAGATTTTTCTTTTTCTTATTTGGAGGTTCTAGCCAGGGAGCACAGCTTCTTATATACCCTTGACCAAAGAACAGTCCTGCTCTATTGGGGAAGGTCATCTTCTTTGGCCAAGCAGGCAGCTTCAGGAGGGATGTTCATGGAGTGGTGAGGGAGGAAGGGGACACCCGCTAGGCAGTCCGATCAGCCAAATCAACCCTGGCGATCAATGGGGTGACAGATGTTGCAGGCAGATCACTCTCACATCTGATATTTTTGACAATTTGAGATAGTGTGTCTGGCACTTCACTGGAACCTGATTTCTAGAAGTTACTATTATTTTGGTACAGTGATGATACAAACAGCCACAAATATTTCAGTCAACTACCAAATGCTGTGCACAGGATAATGTGGGTTGGGAGGAAGCTATAGGACCCATCAGCCCACAGCATTAGCTGGGTGAGGAGACAGGCAGGGGAAGCACAGCAAAGATACTAAAGGTAGCTCTTTGGACAGTTCTGGTATTCCATTCCAATTGAGTTAGCATAAATCCCCTGCCCCACACACCCTGTTGACACCCTGGATAAAATCCGTCAGGGTGGAGAGGGTTTGATGGTTAGGGCTGGGAGGCTTCCAGTACAGAGCTTCAGCTTCAAGCTACATCTGTAGAAACTTTACTTGTGGGGAGGATGAGTATTAGAAGTGGATATATTATAAGTGGTATTGCCGATAAGCTAAAGTACATCACAGACATTATCTCAATGGAATCTCCATTATGACCTTATGAAGTAGGTGCTGATTTAAGCCTGATTTGGGAGTAAGAAAAGTGAGTCTTCATGCCACTATTAAGTGGCAGAGCCAAAATTTGAACCCAGGTCTGCCCAGGTCCAGAGCCCACGTTCTTCCCCATTTCACTCGACTGCCGTAACTTTCAGGTGGACCAAAACACATGAGCTCAAGTTATGAGCACTTGGTGGCTCAAGCTGACATTGAAATTACTAGCCTCTGTTCTGCCTGTTTCCAGGCAGGATAGAAGCTCTCCCACTGACATGGTCAAGTAGCCACCACAGAATCAACCCTGGTCACCACCAGACATTCAAAGTAACCATCAGAAAGTTACGTCGTACAGAAAAGAACTGCTTCTGAAGTTAAATCACTTCCAGAGAAGTGCGGCTGAACTCTGGGCCAATGTGGCAAACTGTTGGTTGAAACTCCCTCCAGAATTTGGTGGCACTTAGCTGGAAGGCACTTAGTTCGACTGTAGTCTTTGAGAATGTCCATAACCTCCTAAAATGAATGCCTGTGGCCTTTAAGTTTTTAAAACATAATCACTTCCATTTAGGAGTAGAGTCCATTCCTTTACAGTTCGAACACTGCTTACCTCAGAACCAGGGAAATGCACAAGAATGGAAAATAGGCTTTGGAGTCAAGCAAGTTCTGTCAACAGTTAAGTCCAGATACTAAGAAACCGCTATTTTATATGTTCTCCAGGGCTCTTGTGCCCAGCTCAGGCAAAGGCTGCTGTGGAAAGGGTTTCTTCACTTGTCCCAGTCAACTAATGAGGACAACAGAGAATCAACAGGAGTAAGATCTAGATCAGAGACCGAGAGCAACTATACCTTGACATTCCAGTCTTCTACCAGTGAGCTTTATGCTTTTAAAATGGTGAAGCCCTTTAAGGATCAAAATGAAAATTGCCAGTTATTGCTGGAAGAATGCTCCAGGTTTGGAGCAGACATAGTTGAATTTGCATCTTGGCATCACCACTTAATAGGTGTGCTTCTTAAGCAACCTCTTAATTTCTTGATCCATAAAATGGGGACATCACAGTATGAATCTCATGGGATAGTGATGAAGATGAAACAAGCTGATGCACGAAGCACCTAGAGAAGTCACCGGGAAGACAGACTCTGCTGTCCAACATACAACCTACCACCTGTGCAATCACTCTCTTTCTCATATTTTCCACCTGCAAAATGGGGGTAATAGGCAGAGTGACCAATTTCATGGGGTTGCTGTAAGGGTCAAAGGGGTTAATATGTACAAAGTACTTAACACCCTAACATATAAGCGCTCCAAAATCAGCTCATAGGCCTTATTATGGTCTCAGTGTCTGTCACAGGACACGCATTCAATCTATGGTAGCTATTGTTAAACTCAAGATTACAGACATGTACGACAAGAGCTGTCTTTACTCTTCATGCTTCTTGCATGGGTCCTCATATACTATTCTATATGTATACTCTTTGGTATATAGCATATACAGTATCAGTTGACTGACTGATACAACCAGCTATGAAAAAAGATCCCCCACCACAGGCTGCACATGAAAATAGAATAAACTGGTGACATAGCCCAAGCGATAGAGTGATTTAATTTCAAAGCCTTGAATCTCATTAAGATAGTAGCAGAATACAAATACAGTAAACACCAGTCAGTGGTCCTTATCTTTTCTTTAGCTGGCATTTCCAAAGCATCTTCTGAAGCAAAGTATTAGTTTCTCTGGCTTGTATAAGTCAAAATTGCTCAACCAGGTTCTTCAGACACATTGTGGTCATTCATCAGGCAAGGAGTAGAGATCCAGACGGCTAGTGATTGTCTGACCTAGAAAGCCATATCCTGCTGGTTCTTGAAGTGAAGCCTTCAGTTCAGGAGCATCCTCATCACCTGAACGTGTCAGAAATGCAGGACCTCAGACCTACAGAATCAGAAACTCTGGAAGTGGGGCCCAGCGATCTGTGTTTTAACAAGCCTTCCAGGGGCTTCCAATGCCTGCTCTGAATTAGACTATGCTGATATAGTCTATATCAGAGATGATATTAGAGAGCAAGCAAGTCCCCAAGGAATATCGATCTCATGGAGAACTTTGCTTAAAAAAAAAAAAAAAAAGGACCTGCTAATGTCCTATTACCCCAAATCCCCCTCTAATTTTAATGAGGCTGAGGAAAAATGCCACTGTATTCAATCCATTGTAGCTCATCTCCTCAAGATACTTGGGTCTGGCTAGAATCAGCAAATGTATAGCAAATGAGATTTGTAAAAGGGCGTGGGAAAGGAACCACTACAAGGATGGCAGGGACTACAGGGAATGGTTTGAGTCAATTGTATGAATACAACTTCAGTTCTTTTTTAGTATCTGCCGTTGGAGCCACCTTCCTGTCCTGGAGAACCACTCTGGGTTCTGTTTCCCTCCCCCTCATGTCACTCA
This sequence comes from Puma concolor, assembly GCF_028749965.1. Classification (NCBI taxonomy): domain Eukaryota; kingdom Metazoa; phylum Chordata; class Mammalia; order Carnivora; family Felidae; genus Puma; species Puma concolor. The sequence goes on from NC_141674.1 coordinate 53,036,568, forward strand.
GCTTTTTATCTGTGTCCAACTTCAAGTTGGGCTCAAAAGTAGAGCATTCATACCCTGTTCAGGTTAGAAGCCCAAAGTCGCAAATCTGTGGATCCCTGCTGCACGCAAATGTCGGCCATCACGAAATCCTCCCCCTCTTCCTACAGCTATCACTTATGTAGAGTGGGCAGGAAATGGCAGGTTAGTCATAAGCTTTGTCACCCAGAGGAATCATTTGAAATGTATTATCACCTAAGGTGTAACTTCTTAAAGGTGGAAAGAGATAAAGTCATTGAGTCTGTCCTCCTTATCCATCTACCACCTATATAATTACAATGTAAAAAAAAAAAAAAAAACCCTACTCCTGGTTCATTGCTTTCATATCCAAAGGTAATAGATCTAAAAGCATCACATGTCCCCACTTAGTATTTGTCACTCAAGTGAAGGAAGCCACCAACATCAGCCTGGCCTCCATCGGCTGGTTAGACACAAGAGTCACATCTGACTCACATCTAAATGACTGTCATCTAAAATGTTCTCCCTTCTTTCTCCTCCTGCGAAGAGCTCATTCAAACCCTAATAGAGTTGCTGTTCAAAAATTTCTAAGGAAAGAAGCAGATTCGGATTTTAGAATAACGTATCAACTTCTACATCAACTTTGATTTTTCCTCCTCCTCTCTCCCCCCCCCCAAATTATAGAATTTTTAAAACCTCAGTGAGGCAGATGTGTGTTTACTTTGAGAAGCAAAAATGTTAACATTTAAACTGAAAGCCTGTTTCAGTTTTAAGGTACTTAATTGCCTTACAGCATATAATAAACTGAGCCCATCTTGTCATTCAACTAATGGAAGGAGTGATAAAGAGATAGGAGCCCAGGACCCTATTCATTTCAGTTTTCCTTTGTACTTAGTTTACTTTGGCACTGTGCCTTATGTGTATTTTACACTTCTTTACATTTTGTACATCCCTGTATGACAAATACTTGTCAAACAAAAACTAAACAGATTTATAACCCCTTAACTTGAAATGAGCCAAAATTGAGCTGCCAAAACTTTATGACTTCATTTTCTTTCATAGTTTTCCACGACATTGGGTTCAAACAGACAAACCCCACTTGAGGTCAAGCAGAGGTCATTTCACTTTCATTACTAAAATATAATTTACAATATGCCAGACCTAAACAAGTTTAGCCTAAAGGGTTTGTATAATGTAAACCATCTGTTCCTCAACAATACAGCTAATTTCCTGCCGTCACTGTAGGGTCTACTGACTGCTTCTTTAAGAGTTTTTATGATTTTTTAACTAGTTCAGGATTTATGTAAAATTTGAAAATGAGTCTATAGTTAAGACACATTTGTACCAAGTAACCTGAGCATTTTAAAAATGCAAATCACCGTGTAAATTCTTCCCCTGAAACTAAGCTCTGAGCAGTTTTTCTGGTAACTTCTAGGCCGGCTGCCGCACAGGTGTTCCCAAGAAAGGTTTTGTGAAATCTGCCATTTTAGTTGCTTTCTGTGCTTCTTTCCAAAGGGAATCCCCAAATTTGGTTATGACAAGCCCTGGTGAACTGTTCCTTCCTTCTATAGGCTAGAAAGGAGCTGGGACTCTGTGCCATATGGCCCACCGGGTATGGGTGGGATCTGAGAAGACACACTTAGGGTCAAAATGTGCTCTCATGTGTCTGAACAGGGGAAAAGAACAATTAGAAGTCCATAGAGCGACCACACACTGAAGGCTGACCTCACAGCCCTGTGAGGTGTCAGGCCCCAGGCTAAGCCTCCAGAGGCCTTCTGTGTCAAACTGGGATTGCCCACCAACAGGCTTCTCTGATTTCAGAAAGAAATGGTGTGGCCCGGGGCGCCTGGGTGGCGCAGTCGGTTAAGCGTCCGACTTCAGCCAGGTCACGATCTCTCTGTCCGGGAGTTCGAGCCCCGCGTCAGGCTCTGGGCTGATGGCTCAGAGCCTGGAGCCTGTTTCCGATTCTGTGTCTCCCTCTCTCTCTGCCCCTCCCCCGTTCATGCTCTGTCTCTCTCTGTCCCAAAAATAAATAAACGTTGAAAAAAAGAAATGGTGTGGCCCAAAACAGGGCTTGCAGTGCAAGTGTGGTTCTTTTGGCTCTTCTGAAAATTCTTGATGCTTTTCAAGCCTCTTTCTCCATGTGCAAAATGCTAAGAGTAAGAGTTCTTTTTCCAAAGGCAAATAGCAGAGAACTAATTTGCTTACCTCAGTGCAGGGGAACGCAGCCCGTCTTAGCTGTGAAGTCCCAGGGGCTATGTGTCAGGCCGATGCCAAGGTCCTGTCCACCCGTCTTCTCCAGACCCCAGAATCCTGGCCAGCTTGTTTCCTTGTCCCATCTGCCACCATCTACTCTTCCACGTGGGTTCTTGCTCCCTCCACCCATATGCATCTCCCAGAATCCTAGAGGAGCAGGCCACATGTCACTCAAATTGTACCCACCTTCGGGCTCCAAAACAAATTCTCTGTTTTGAGATTGAAGATTTTTAAGATTTTAAGGTGTTTTTTTGTTTTTACTAATAACTACACACAAACAGGAAAAGATTAATAGGAGGAAATGTAATGCATTTTTTATTTATTTTAGTGTTTATTAATTTTGAGAGAGAGAGAGAGAGAGAGAGAGAGAGCATGTGAGCAGGGGAGAGGGGCAGAGAGAGAGGGAGAAAGAATCCCAAGCAGGCTCCACACTCAGTCTGGAGCACAACGTAAGGCTTGATCTCACAACCTGAGATCATGACCTGAGCTGAAATCAAGAGTTGGATGCTCACCTGATTGAGCCATCCGGGTGCCCCAAATGCATTATGAAAAGAACAGTAGGGATGCCTGGGTGGCTCAGTCGGTTAAGCATCTGACTTTGGCTTAGTTCATGATCTCACAGTTCGTGGTTTGAGCCCCGCACTGGCTCTGTGCTGACAGCTCAGAGCCTGGAGCCTGCTTCGGATTCTATGTCTCCCTCTCTCTCTCTGCCCCTCCTGCACTGGTGCTATGTCTCTCTGTCTCTCAAGAGTGAATAAATGTAAATAAATAAATAAATAAATAAATAAATAAATAAATACCACAACATAAAGGGAATTATAGAACACTGGCTAGAAGTATTTAAGGCTATAAATGGATATAAGTCATTTGCATTTACCTCACTTATTGGATTTCTTCCACAATAAGTATAATAAGATTGATTTAAGATTACTTACTAGGTGGAAATTACTTTCATACATTGTTGCATTTAATCCCTACTGTAACTATGTAAATTGCATATCATTTCATGGATATGGAAATAGAGGTTCAGAAAAGTTCAGAAACTCGCTCAACGTCAACCACCTAAGATATAGGACCTACCCCACAGGATTATTGTCATGAATGAGTTAATATTTGTTAAGTGCTTAGGACAGTATCTAGCATTTAGTAAATGTTATACAATTATTAACTAATATTAATAGAAAACAACATGTCCAAGGTGCAAATTCAGATTGGTATGATTCCAAAGGCCACACAGTTTGAATATACTGCACTTCCTATGGATTAGTTCCAGCAGGGGCAGGAAAAGGTAGTAGTCCTAATACCTAATACTCCTTGAGTTTAGTTATGAATTCCTATTTTCCCTCAAAATTTTTTATTGTTCAGTCCCATACCCTTCTCTCTTACCAAAGGCTGGAGATCCTGTTTAGGTCCAAAAGTAACACCTACTATGCCATTCAGGGGACCTTCGCATAAATTGGACTCAATTAGAGCATTAGGAAAAATTGTGATAGAAATCCCAACATCATGCAGGAAAAATTCACCTTGGGTTGGTCTTCCCACGAAAGCAAAATCATCTCAAGGGAGTCTGGGTGGCTCAGTCCATTGAGCATCTGACTCTTGATTTTGGCTGAGTCCCAGAGTTGTGGGATAGAACCCCGCATCAGGCTCCACACCGAGCATGGAGCCTGCTTAAGATTCTCCCTCTCGGGGCGCCTGGGTGGCGCAGTCGGTTAAGCATCCGACTTCAGCCAGGTCACGATCTCGCGGTCCGTGAGTTCGAGCCCCGCGTCAGGCTCTGGGCTGATGGCTCAGAGCCTGGAGCCTGTTTCCGATTCTGTGTCTCCCTCTCTCTCTGCCCCTCCCCCGTTCATGCTCTGTCTCTCTCTGTCCCAAAAATAAATAAACGTTGAAAAAAAAAAATTTAAAAAAAAAATGTGGAAAAAAAAAGATTCTCCCTCTCTCTCACTCTCTCTCTCTCTCTCTCTCTCTGTCTACCCTTCTCCTCCACTTGCACTCTCTCTAATATAAATGTATGTAAGCCAATTTGACAATAAATTATATTAAAAATAATAAGGGGCGCCTGGGTGGCACAGTCGGTTGGGCGTCCGACTTCAGCCAGGTCACGATCTCACGGTCCGTGAGTTCGAGCCCCGCGTCGGGCTCTGGGCTGAAGGCTCAGAGCCTGGAGCCTGTTTCCGATTCTGTGTCTCCCTCTCTCTCTGCCCCTCCCCCGTTCATGCTGTCTCTCTCTGTCCCAAAAATAAATAAACGTTGAAAAAAAAATAATAAAATAATAAAAATAATAAAAGAAAATAAAATAAATGAAATGAAAATTTTTTTAAAAAAGCAAATCAGTTTCTCAAGAAATATGCAAATAAACATGAATATATTCATTCTTTTTCACCCCTTTCACAAAAGCAGCATGCAGCATTAACTATTCTTTTGCTTTTTATTTATTTTTAATTTTTTTAATGTTTCTTTTTTGGGGGGGGTGGTGAGGAGCAGAGAGAGAGGGAGACACAGAATCCAAAGCAGGCTCCAGGCTCTGAACTGTCAGCACAGAGCCTGACATGGGGCTCAATCCTATGAACCATGAGATCATGACCTGAGCTGAAATCTGACACTTAACTGACTGAGCCACCCAGGTGCCCTGCTTTTTATTTTTGACTTAGCAATAAGATTTGGAGATCTTTCCATATCAACACGTAGAAAATGTGCTCGTTCTTAAATTATGTAATATTCTATTATTGGCTTTGCCATAATTAATATAACCAGTCTCCTCTAGGTAGACATTGAGGCTGTTTCTAATTCTTTGTTCCTGCAATACTATAATGAATAGGACTGGATCAATAAGTAAGTTTTAATTTACTGCATGTTTAAAGCAATGTGGTACCATTACTTTAAGCAGAAGTAACTTTCCTGTAAGACATTTCCAAATACAAACCCCTTGAGATCTGCTTTAATGAATAAATGAGACATATTTATAATAGGAAATATTATTTGCATGGGCAAATTAATGTTTCAAAATTCTCAATTTTATTTCATCCTCTTAAGTGAGTATTTTCCTACATGTTTATTTACACTTATATAATTAGGTTAATGGGCATTTTGCCCTGGAAAATCAGCCTTGAACAGAGCTAATCATCATGAATTTTAAATTAATACAATTTGGATTAGAGAAATATTTTTACTTCGTTTTCTAAACTGTTGTTTTAAACTCTGCACAGAGAGCTCTGAATTCCATATGTATTTGCCACATTGCCACCTTTAATTGGAATACTCAAAGCAATCATCTTTTTCTAAAATATTTGAAGTGCAGAGATTATTTTTATAATCAGTTTATGTATTGGGGCGCCTGGGTGGCTCAGTTGGTTAAGCGTCCAACTTGGGTTCAGGTCATGATCTCACGGTTTGTGAGTTTGAGCCCCGTGTCAGGCTCTGTGCTGACAGCTCAGAGAGCCTGTTTCAGATTCTGTGTCTCCCTCTCTCTCTCTGACCCTCCCCCATTCTTGCTGTGTCTCTCTCTGCCTCAAAAATAAATAAATGTTAAAAAAAATTTTTTAATCAGTTTATGTACAAATGCATTCCTTTTATGATCTTTTTCTTAATAAATTCATCTCAAAGTCAGGCTAGATTTGAGGTGAATTTCAAATATTACACCCACGATCAAATGTCACAATTTAGTATTTTCATTGTGAGCTAGATCCTTTTTCCTGTCTGTCTTAAGGTCAATTAGTAAACAACCCACTTGTGAAGCTGTAAGGTTATCAATTGGTATGAAGGGCAAATGCCTCCCTTCAAGGAAATGAAATGTGATTGAGAGGACAAAATATTCATAAAAAGAACAGCAACAGCAAGGTAATACCTAAAAGTTAAATAGCCCTTGTCGTGTGCCAGGCATCATGTTGAGTACTTTAAAAATGTTAATCTATTAGAAATTCATAGGAACCCTATAAGATAAGTGCAATTATTATCAATTATTATCATCCCATTTTACAGATGAAGGAATTGAGGTAGAGGATGATTAAATACTGTACCTAGCGTCACACAGCTGGTAAGTGGGAAAGGCAGGATTCAAACTCTAATTGTCTGACTGTGGAGGCCATGCATGTAACCAGCCCCCACACTGCCTCTTGCATGTGGTGGCCTTCAGACACTAAAGCAAAAGGAAGCCAGAGGATGCAAAGATCATAGTGGTCACGAAGAGTTTCAGAAGGAAAACTCTGATGAGCAGAGAGGAGTGGATTCCAAAGCTCCCTACCTCTACTGGGAGCGCTCAGGAGGACAGCCTTTCATTGTGGTTTCTATGGCTTTTCCCACAATAAATATCCTAAGAATAAGAAAGCATTGCAGGAACAGAGGTATTAGGCAAGAATGGCCATGGTGTTTAAGGGTGGTCACTGAGCAGACCTATTTAAATAATGTGATGCTATCATATAGAGAAGTAGCAAGGGTAGATGGGTTAGGACCAGATCACACACACTCTATGTCCCAGGCTAAGAATTAAGGCTGTATTCTCTCCAGCAGCGCCCCTCACACTGTAATGTTCAATGAAATCACCTGGGATCTTCTTGTTAAATGCACATTCTGATCCAGCAGGTCTGAGGTGGGCCCAAGAGCCCTCATTTGTAATAAGCTTGAAAGATGCTGATGTTACTGGTCCCAGAACCACACTTTGAGTAGCAAGACGGTAGGCTTCAGCAGGAAATTGCCATTGGAGCAGGGGATGTAGATGGGGGGAGGGGGGTCGGAGTGGAATGATAGACAGTTACCTGTGGCACCTCCTCTAAGTTGTGGCCAGCAATTTTAAAGACTTATGGACCTACGGTGTTTTATTTGGTCTGATTTCTAGAACTTTTCTCTATATGCCCCACCCCTCCTCTCAGATGCCACGGTGTCTTGCCTTAAGTGTTTTCAACTACACTTTTCCTTTCTTTCTATACAGAGCAAGGCTAAAGAGCTGCCACTCTCTGCTGTACGTTTTATGGAAGAATTGGGGGAATGTGCCTTTGGAAAGATCTATAAGGGCCATCTCTATCTCCCAGGCATGGACCATGCTCAATTGGTTGCTATAAAGACCTTGAAAGACTATAACAACCCCCAGCAATGGACAGAATTTCAACAGGAAGCCTCCCTGATGGCCGAACTACACCACCCCAATATCGTCTGCCTTCTGGGTGCTGTCACTCAGGAACAGCCTGTGTGTATGCTTTTTGAGTATATGAATCAGGGGGATCTCCATGAGTTCCTTATCATGCGCTCCCCACATTCTGATGTTGGCTGTAGCAGTGACGAAGATGGGACCGTAAAATCCAGCCTGGATCATGGAGATTTTCTGCACATAGCAATTCAGATTGCAGCCGGCATGGAGTACCTGTCTAGTCACTTCTTTGTCCATAAGGACCTTGCAGCTCGCAATATTTTAATCGGAGAGCAACTTCATGTAAAGATTTCAGACCTTGGGCTTTCCAGAGAAATCTACTCTGCCGATTACTACAGGGTGCAGAGTAAGTCTTTGCTGCCCATTCGCTGGATGCCCCCTGAAGCCATCATGTATGGCAAATTCTCTTCTGATTCAGATATCTGGTCCTTCGGGGTTGTCTTGTGGGAGATCTTCAGTTTTGGACTGCAACCGTATTATGGATTTAGTAACCAGGAAGTGATCGAAATGGTAAGGAAACGACAGCTGTTACCATGCTCCGAAGATTGCCCGCCCAGAATGTACAGCCTCATGACAGAGTGCTGGAATGAGATTCCTTCCAGGAGGCCAAGATTTAAAGATATCCATGTCCGGCTTCGGTCCTGGGAGGGACTCTCAAGTCACACCAGCTCCACTACTCCTTCAGGGGGAAATGCTACCACGCAGACAACCTCCCTTAGCGCCAGCCCAGTGAGTAATCTCAGTAACCCCAGATATCCCAATTATATGTTCCCGAGCCAGGGTATTACACCACAGGGCCAGATTGCTGGTTTCATTGGCCCACCAATACCTCAGAACCAGCGATTTATCCCCATCAATGGATACCCAATACCTCCTGGCTATGCGGCATTTCCAGCTACCCACTACCAACCGACAGGCCCTCCCAGAGTGATTCAGCATTGCCCGCCTCCCAAGAGTCGGTCCCCGAGCAGTGCCAGTGGGTCGACTAGCACTGGTCATGTGACCAGCTTGCCCTCTTCAGGATCTAATCAGGAAGCAAACATTCCCTTACTACCACACATGTCGATTCCAAATCATCCCAGTGGAATGGGTATCACCGTTTTTGGCAACAAGTCTCAAAAACCCTACAAAATAGACTCAAAGCAACCGTCTTTGCTAGGAGACTCCAATATTCATGGACACACCGAATCTATGATTTCTGCAGAACTGTAAAATGCATGACTTTTGTAAATGTGGTATACAGGAAAAACTAGAAAGCCGTAGAAAAGATTTAAATTCAAATGTTTTTATTAAAGTAAGGTTCTCACTTAGCAGACATTGCAACAAGTATCTTCTGTGAAGTTTAACTGTGTCTTACCAAGCAGGGCAGACAACCAGCCAGAAAAAGAAAACATTGTGGGATTAACACTCCATCAGGGGTACACGACATGGCATTGGGATTGGTACGTCTGGTTTCACGTACTAAAAACTGCAAACCAGTGAAGAAGAAAAGAATCTCATGATTAAATGTCAAACCAAAAAGGAAAGTCAAATGGTGCTTTGTGTATTTGCCTCCGTTCGCCATGACTGGTCTCTCCCCAAAATGTATATACCGTAGCATTTGTCTACCTGCTGTCTTATCTTCAGGACAAATGTTCAGGAATTGTGTTGATTCAATTTAGACTCTATGCATTCTTGTATGAAAATGATCAGGATCAATGAGGAAACTGTAGGCAAAATTTGAAATCCCAGATGGAAACGAGCCATAAGACAAGTGTAAGATCCCCTGAGGCCATCTACACAGTGGGGCTTCTTTGGGAAGGTACAGAATGTGCCTCTTTGTGAATCTCCTCTGCTGATCACGAAGGCCTTCTCCACATTATCGTTTTCCACAGTGTGTTTACACGAGCCCTTGAAATAATATAGGGCATCAGACCATAAGAAGGCTAGACGTGGATGCTGGAATTGATTGTTGGTTGATAGTTCACTCCATTGCATTAGAAATGAGGAACCAAAGGAAGCACAGTCAGGAAAATGGTCCCTCGGCCTAGATCAGCACCCCTGGGAGAGGAACAAGGTTTCCCATGGGGCAGCCTCACGGGAGCTTCCCTGGAACAATAGGATTGAAGAATAGAGGTATGGCTGCAGACCAGCACATTAGTGCTTACAACCTCCTGAATATGAATCTTCCTAGGTGTAGGGGGCCCACCATCAATGGACTCTGGGGAAGTAGGAAACTCTATGACATCAATACCTAGTTAAAGTTTCTCTCACCTTTATTTTTTTTCTGATCTGGAAATGTTCATAGATTTTATTCCAGCACCAGGAGTTACGACCATTTATTCATAGCATTAGTTGGAATCCAAAGACTATGAATTCTATTTTGTAAAACATTACAGTATTTTTTTTAAACACAGGTACTGAATTCTCATTTCAAAGATAACCATGAATTGAAATTTTGAAGCTGGTGAATAGAAGAAACATAATCATTTTTGCCTTAGGAGGGAGGCATCAAATGTGCATTTCATGCCACTTACCTACTAGCCATCTTTTGCCAAGTTTAGAATTCTTATGGGTTTCAAGTTCTATATAGAAAGGAATGTTATGTTAGATTTTTCTCTTGTTAAAAAATAACTCCTTTATTCTAAGAACAATGTCTCAAGGTCTCATTTTTTTAATCATTACTATTTTACAACTAAAGAGACTTACAAAGAGACTTTACAGGATATAAAATAATTCCTGGAAATGATATCTGATGAGGAGAATGTAAAGCACATTGATGTTTCAATTTTGTAAAAAGAAAAAAAATGCAATTAGGATGAGAAATCAAGGAAATCTGTTTACCAAATGTGTTGCAATTTTCCCAAACACTGAATCTTCAAACAATGAACATGGACTTATCGGTACTGTGAACTCAAAGAATTGGCTATATCCAGTTTTGTTGAAAGATAAATTAAGAAATATTTTTGTGGCATAAGTAAGCTGGTTCAAGAGCTACATTTCTTAACTTTAGGTAGAGGAGAATATTTGGATCCTTTTGTTGCTATGCAACTGTTTAATGATGAAGATTCAAACCACAATTTTGTATATCATACGACAATCAATTGTTTTCCAAGGATATTTATTATTTTAAGTAAACATGATTTCAGTGAATCTGAGTTTTTCTAGGAGTCCCTTAAAGGGAAATTAGCATTCCGTGAGCCAGTAAAATACGTACTCTGGAAAAACATTACTATGGTAAAAAGTAAATTCAAGTTAGTTTTTTATAAAGAACTATAACATTTATTTTAAACATTTTATACTTACTGAAGTCATTAAGGTGAGCAAACCAAATTTCAAAACCACTTGTAATAATGTATTTTGTGATAGCACTGTGATACTACATAACACAGTCCCTTTTGTATTAAAATGGTATTTTTTTCACAAACTGAAAAATGTCCTTCGCTTTGTTGACAATGTTTTGTAAGATGACTTTATTTTCAGATCTTTTTCTTTTTTTTCCTTATTTTTTCCTTTTTTTTTTTTATTTTTGCACAAAACTATGTTTATGGTTTGTATCACAGAAGTGAAAATATATCTCTGCATTTTTATATCCGGTCTGTTTCTTTGTTTCCTTTGTTTCTTTTTAACTCGATATAGATTTCCTTCAAATATATCATGGCAATATTCAGATATCTTGCCCTCCCATATCTTTTCTTATTTTCACTGCATGCATTTAATCACTGTATTACTTAATGTTTGATCTGTTATTATGGGCATTTCAAGTAGACAAGCATGGATGTAATGACAAAAAGGCTATTTTATATTGAGGATATGTGCATTTGTATTTCACACACCAGCGATGATATTAAACACTGATTACTTTATGCTGCTGTTTATTAAAAATGTTTACCATATAATATTATTTCCTGAATATTGCTATCCTGGAGGTATTTGGGGATTTTAATATTATTTCTCTAATTATTGACATTTCATAGAAAAAGGAATCATAATTCTTATTTACTATAATTCCTATTTCATTGAAATGATTTTTTTTTTTAAGTAGGCTTTTAAAATAGATTTGGGCATTCTTTTGCCGCTGACCACAGGTGGAAGGGAAAAGATCCCAATGATTTCATGACCATATACTATCCAACTATATATGGCAAGCTTTTAGTTTTTAAAATCAAAATAATATATTGAATAATTACTTTACAACCAAATGGAATGTAAAAATTGGTTTTCAAAGTTGCATCCTTTTCTGCCTTGTTTCCGTGTGAACTTAGACATCAAAAATCATGTCTTCAAACTCTGAAGAAGAAAAAGCTGTGTACATCTTATCATGTTCAACTTAGATTCCAATCATACTGATAAAATAAAAAGAAATGTGGCCATTTAATTGTCACAGCTTATCTTTATGACCTTCTTTGCCCAAAAGAAAGAGTTCCCCATCTGGCAATTAATACACACTGTCAAAGAAAATGAGTATCATTATGAAAGTTCAAAGAACTTGTCCATTCTGCTCTTTAATACAGAAGGGAATACAATAAAACCTTCAGGGCCTTATCCATCTGTTTTAGGTACAGTTCTTGTCACCACCTCAGCGATCAAACTCAATAAAGCAGTCACCTCTCATGGCAGTGAGATGGATGTCAGGTTGGGTTTCTCCCTCTCATGTGAATTCTTCAGTCTGCCCTTCACTCCTATTTCCTTCTGTCTCTCCAGGCTCTTCCCCTCCCACCATCCCCAATCCCTTCAGCTCTGTGATTTGGGCCTTACCCTAATCACCAACATCTGCAAATTTGCAACACCACCTCAGATAATGCCTACTACAAACCACTAACTACTGATTAAAGGGAGCTCTATTATCTATCCCAGTGGTTCAAAGATGATTACCTATCCCAGTGGTTCACAGAGTGTGGTCCTCAGACTAGCAGACCTTGGAACTTGTCAGAAATGCAAATTCTCAGGCCCCTCTTTGAAGCCCTGAATCCAAAATTCTGGGGATGGAACCCAGCAGTTTGTGTTTTAACAAGCTCTCCTATGATCTAAACATTGAGGTGGCGAGTGGCGGGGTGGTGGGGGTGTGTGTGGTCATTACATACTTAGAAATGTATGCGTAAGCATTTAATAACACATTTGCCACTTTGGTTCCCCTTAAAGAAAATCAAGTTTTAGTGAAAAATTAAGCAGTAAAATCCTTTTGCTTTAACCATTTGACAATTGGTTATATGCTTTGTAGCTGTTGTCTTGGATAGAGAACTAATAGCCCCAGCCTTTGACAAGACTACCTTGTCTAGCTCCCTCGAGACCCCTATTCCTGGGTAGTAATCAAAAGCTTTTTCCTTCATGTGGACAAGCTCAAAAGACTTGGTCTCTTAGTGTACTTTCTCTGACTCCTTGCAGCGATGATTAACACAACTAAAAGCGCTCTCCTCTGTGTTGCAACTTCACACAGTCCGGGTCAGGGATAGGCTGCTCTTTCTTGGGAGGAAGAAAGATCTGGCTCCTAGAAAGCATCAGGCAGAAGCAGCTGCAGAGGCTCCCCTCTCCCCTGAACTTCCTGTGACAACTTGACCCACTTGGCTGGATGCAGTCACCTGTGGCGCATTCCACTGTGTTCTTTTGCCAGTTGCAGCCCATCGGACCTCGCTGGCTGGCTGTGTTTCTGTGCTCCCCACAGCCTGTAGAGACTGAAAGCTCTGAAGGAGGACAATAAGGAGCCACGGGAGGTGCTAGGGGTGAAGCTCATACTCTTAATTTATATAGCATTTTTTTAGGGCAATAGTTTAAAAGCTAAAGAGAAAATGCTAGTTTAGAAGAGAAGGAACAAGGGATCACATGCCTAAGAGGAACTTGTTTGCAGCCAAAATACGACTGCACCTGAAGTTTGTTACCATAAATGCCAAGAGTACTAAGGAGTCTGTTAACTCGGAGGAAGGAGAGACTTACAAACCATCAGAGTTCTCAAGGTCATTGTAATCCCCTAGGAAATTAGGCGGGGAAGATTTAAAAAAATGGAGACATACAGGGAGAAAGTCTGCTGACATATTTATGACTAGTTGAATCATATGCGCCTATGAAATGCATATTCACAAACGAGTACTATAACATTTGCTGACAAGGCCTGACACGGTGCATAGTCTCACCAAAGTGACCAGGTTAGTAAATATTCTTATCTGGGAATGGTAAAGTTGGGAGAAAGGCCCCTCTTTAAGATTAGATAGGACATCCCTTACACTTTGAAAAAGGCCAGTATCCTGACATGCTGAATAAAGATAATTCAGGGAATGTTCCACTTGAAGGAGAGTGGTTCTCAATATCAGTCTTTGTTGGACATGTGCTCTTGACCAAAATCCACATCCCATGCAAAACAACAGAACTTGCTGCCCACGATCATAATTAGTGCTAAAGCTCTCCCTGACCTTAGAGGCATGTGAATTTTGCAGCAGAAATAGGGAGAGGTCAGGCTTCATCCTACACCAGGTGGTCCTTGACCAATGCAATCCTTGGACAGAGAAACGGTCATTTCATCTGTCATCCGGGCCTATTCTAATACAATTCCCTGAAAGGTTTCTTTTGAGTCTACACCCATTAAGATCACTTACTTGAAGGAGACTGAAACACCCCAATTGCGTGATCTAGATGTTAACTAAGAATCAACCTAGGAAGACTAAAACTAATAATCAGGCAAAATGACAGTACTTATTTGTACTTCCCAAATTCACTCTGGAAACAGAGTGTATTCATTGTATTGGTCAGCTTGGCTGCAGTCATACCTCCAAAATCTCAGGGACTCGCATTATGTTTACTTCTCATTTCCATCAGTCAGCAGAGGTAGGTCTGGGGCTGCGGCCCTGCTCCCAGGTCTTGGAAGGACCAGCTGTTCTTATGGCCTGGGGAAAAAAAAAAGAGCAAGGGGCAGAACTGAAATATGGGCACTTGAAAACGTTCTGCTTGGACGTGCTGTATGCCACGTCCTTTTCTCATATTCTCCGGGTCAACACAAACTCTGCAGATGAACCCAACTGTAGGACATGGATGTATCTCACCCTGCTGAGAGGCAGTGCAGCCATACCCTCACAGTCACAGGTAGGGATATAGAATCTCCTTGCAGGGAAGGGGGCAAGTAGTTGGGAACAAGAACACAATCTCCACTCAGCTGAAGCCCTGGGTGGATGAAAGAGCAAACCCACAGCACCAGCACCCTTCTCTCCTCTTGCATTCATGCCAAATGTCACTAATAGATGCTTTTCCAGCAGACTCAGAGTTAGCCTTAAAATTTTCAACATACTTCCCTGGATAACCTACTAATCAATCAGAAATGGCAACAGAGATGAAACTTACTAGCCATCTCTGCATTAGAGCAATAGTTGTCAAAGCAGCTTATCAAAATTAGGGAGATTCTGAAAATTATAACCTCAGAACCATCCAAGAATGTACCAGAAAAGCTACCTTAAAATCTCTTATAGGGGCACCTGGGTGGCTTAGTTGGTTAAGTGTCTGACTTTGGCTCAGGCCATGATCCCATAGTTTGTGGGTTTGAGCCCCACATCAGGCTCTGTGCTGACAGCTCAGAGCCTGGAGCCTGCTTCAGATTCTGTGTCTCCCTCCCTCTCTCTGCCCCTCCCCCACTCGTTCTCTCTCTCTCTCTCTCTCTCTCTCTCTCTCTCTCTTTCTCTCTCTCTCAAAAAAAATAGTAAACAATGAAAAAATCTCCTATAAATTCCTCAGATATAGCATAAAACACTATCCTTAGCCCTCCTTCATGGGACCCGAATAAAGAGACTGGGAGAATACAGCGCATACTTTTTAAGTGTTCCTGCAAATGATCTGGATAACCTTGAGTAAGTAAGGGAATGTCAATTTCCTTATCAGTAAAATATTGTAAATGTAGCATAGAGGTTAGGAGTAAAGGTTCTGATGTCATACTGCCTGAGCTTAAATCTCTCTTTCACCCCTTGGTAACCATGCAAATTGAGACAAGTTTCTGAACTGATATTTATTCATCTGTGAAAGTATCTGCTTCCTAGGATTGAAGCTAATCAACCTAAATGAGCTAATTTATGTAAGCTGCAGAGAAGTGCACCTGACACAAAGTTATCAAAAAATAAAGTCTAGATAATTTAATAATTTTTCTAGGGTATCTGTCTTTCAGACTTGCTACAAGCATTTAATGAGAATGTATTTAAATACTTTAAGAATTGTCTGGCACATAGTAGATGCCCAGAAAGTGGTAACATTGCTATTATTCAATGTGTTTTAAACAACTTTTATAAAGAGATACATTATTTTCTAATGTGGTAAGATATTTAGAGCTCAAAGTATTCCACCTAATTATTCATGCACATGCTATAATGTAGAACACCCAGGATTAGTGCCAATGAGGTGGGGGTGGGCTTAGCCCTTCAATAATTTCCATTGTTTCCCCTCAAACCGGCCCTAATAAACATACACTAAGTAAAAACAGCTTCGAGACATATCCCTAGACCATCCCTATACCATATGTCATCCCTCATACCCCCAAGCTGATTGCCACCTCAAAGCTTCTCCCGTGTTGAAATTCTGGAATCATCCCTGGGGCCAACTAAGAGCACCATGAAGAGGTATATTAAACCAATATATGTGAAGGAAGCCCAGAATAATTACATCTTTTAAGCAGTTCCCTACTCCTATACACACACACACACACACACACACACACACACACACACTTAGTCACAGTTGTATTAGATAATATTATATGTGGTATCTCTCAACAATTGGTGTTCTCATGTGGAGAATGAAATAAAGGGAGACCCGATCCTCCTAAAACATTTGAGCATATGTAAAGTGCTGCATTCCTTCATTATAGACCCAAATCCCCTCCTAATGGAATTCTGGGCACTATGTTTTAGAACTTGGATTATGGGGTTTGGGCACCAGCCTGCCAGGGAAAACAAGTTGGGTTCCTTTAAACACCAAGTTCCAAAACAAGTAAACAGCTGTTATCAAGTTGTCGATGTAATTCCCACCCTGAAAATGTCCTCGATGCCCTGGGTAGGGTGATCTAGCTGTGCCAGTTTGCCAGGAATTATCCCTGTTTTAGCACTGAAAGTCCTTTTTCCCAAGAGAACCCCTATGCCCAGGCAAACCTGGCCTTTTGGTCATCCTTTCTGAAGCAAAGAATATAAAATCAAAGCCAGCATGTATTGGTTCTGAGCTCCTCTCTGTTAGGTAGACACAAATTCAGATATGAATAGTGATCAAGGGGCCCCTGCATCTTGGGTACCTTATGGGGAGAGAGACTAAATTATTCTATAATTAACGCAGTTCTGAAATTTGAAAGGGCCTGCAACTTCCAACTTTACAAAGGGGAATGAAGCATTTCTTTGAGCTTAGACGTTTATAAGCTAAAATAAAATTTTTAAATGAGAAATTTTAGGAATTTAAGTCGCTGAACTATGCTGCCCACCTCTTTCTTCCTGTTTGATCTTTGAAGATTAGCATTCAGTATTTTTCATGACATTTATATTGGGGAAGGAATATAAGATTATTAAAAGCAGAGAAACTCAATATTGGGAACGCACATCAAAAGGTCTTCAAGACAAAGAAGGGATCATATGATTTGAAACCAGAGTTACTAGAAGCATGTGCGCTGCAGTTCATTTTCTAGTTAACAGCGTAACATACGTCAAAATATGATTTAAACCACTTCTCACAGCTGAGCTGACATTTGGCAATCCTCAGCCTTTTTTTGTTCTTGAGGATGGGGGTTCAAATCCAAACGAGGTTAACACTTTGTACTGGGACATATTCCTGGTGGATGAGGAAAGCAGTTTTTTAGTTTCCGTAAAATGAAAACATCTGTTGGCCAAGTCCTGAGGGAAAGATTTGTTTTTAAAAAGAGGGGGAGGGGACACTTGGCTGTTAAAGCCAAAGGTGGCCTCAGTAACTTTGCAAATGTTAAATAATTACATTGCTCACCGCTTTGCTCACCTAGGATGTGAAAGTTTGTATATGAGCCTTGGTTCGGTTTTCATTTTTCAGATACCACACCCATTTTATCCCTTAGCCCTCTAAAGCCATATGTTAATGTCTATCAACTGGTTTCAAGTTCTTTTTACACTAAATCAGGGTAAACCCAACTCAGTAAGTGACTGACCTTTTGCCACATAACTTGTCTTGGTCAGTAACTGTACGCTCTGGATAAGTTGTATTAGTTAGCCATTACTGTGTAACAAAATACCACAGGCTTAATATTTGAAAACAATGCCCATTTATTAGCCCACAGTCCTGTTGGTCCGTTCTGGGCATGGCATGATGGAATCCCCTGTTCAGGGTCTCACAAAGTGTTAGCCAAGTTGAATTCTGATCTGGAGTTCAGGTTCTCTTCCAAGGTCATGTGTTTGTGGCAGAATTCAGTAGCTTCTGGTTGTAGTACTGAAGCCCTTGTTCTCTTACTGGATGTTAGCCAGAGGCCACTGTCAGCTTCTAGAGGCTGCCCACATTCCTTGCCACATAGCTCCCTTAATTTTCAAAAGTAGCAAAAGGGAATCTCCCTCACAATGACTCCTTCTCACGCTTTCAGTTACTGATTTCAGGAAGAGTCCAGTCTCTTTTAAGGGCTCACCTGATTAGGTCAGGCTCACCCATTCTTAAAATCAACTGCGCCATTTAACTTAATTGCAAGAGTAAAATACATCATATTCATAGTCCTACGGAGTATGCAGTGGGTGGAGATCTTGAAGGTCATCTTAGAATTCTGCCAACCATAAGAAATGTAATGCAACTTTTCTCCTTCCAATCCTCTAGGCCTACTTTCAAGGGGAAAGACTGAAAGAGAAAGCCAAAAAAAAAAAAAAGTGTATAGTAGGACTTAATAAAATCTATTGTCCACTTAAATTTTCAAAAGTAATAATTTAATGTAAAAATAATTATTTTGTAGTTCGTACATTTTTTTTTTTTTTTTTTTTTTTTTGCAGCTGCATGCAGAGTGCTACATATTTGTAAGTTCCAGGAATTAAGGCTCAGTCAGTTAAGGGACCAACTCTTGGTTTTGGCTCAGGTCATGATCTCACAGTTCTTGGGATAGAGCCCTGTGTCTGGGTCCATGCTCACAGCATGGAGCCTGCTTGGGGTTCTCTTTCTCCCTCTCTCTCTACCCCCCTCTTTCTTTCTCTCTTTCTCAAAATAAATAAATAAATATTTAAAAAAGTTACAGAAGTCAGACTGAGTTCCTAATGAATTTATAATCTAAAAGAAAAGACAGAGTACACATTTAGCTAATAGATTTATATTGGGCCTTTATTACATACCAGACATTATTTTATTATATAGCAATTGTCCAGCTTTCTTGGGTTTGCATTTTAGTGGAGGAAAACTCAGAAAGCAAACAAGTAGAAATTCAGCTGGAAAATTGCTTAACTGACTGAGCCACCCAGGTGCCCCAAAAGTAGCAATAATTTTTGAAAGAAGCCCAGAGAGCTCACTTGGTAGAACATGAAACATTTGTGAGGCAGGGTAGCCTAGTGGTCAAAAGCATGGACTCCAGAGCTAGATACCCTGGGGTTGCGTCCTGGCTGCTGCATTCCAGCTGTGTGACTGTGTATCTCCCTCATCGATAAAAATTGGAATCAAAATAGTACCTACCTTACAGAGTCGTTTCTGAGGATGAAATGAATTACCATGAAACACGTAGAACCCTGTGCCCAGCCCACGGTCAGCATAGGTGTTGACTATCACTCTACCCCAGCCAGTGACTGAGCGCTCAGCAGGCATTAACTGCTTTCAACCCTCACAATGATTCTGAAAAGTAGCTGTTATTACTGGCTGGATACTACAGGTGAAGAAATGCAGGTACAGGGAGGGAGGCTAAGTAACTTTTTCAAGGCTATGCCACTACTAAAACATAGGTATCTTGGGATACAACCCAGGTCTGTCTCGAGAGCACACATTATTTACCCAGACTTACTAATAAACTTAGACAGTGGAGGGGCGCCTGGGTGTCTCATTCAGTTGGGTGTCTAACTCTTGATTTCTGCTCAAGTCATGATCTCATGGTTCATGACTCTCTGGCCATCCCCCACTTGAGTGCGCACGCGCTCTCTCTCTGTCTCTCTGTCTCTCTGTCTCTCTCTCTCAAAATAAATCAATAGACCTAAACAAAAAGACAGTGGAAGGACTACAGATGGGATTTATTTTCCTGATTGTGCTGGTTTATCTAAAATACAAACACCCACAACAATACATCTGATGAACAAGGCAGAAAAGAACATGGCTTAGGAGAAGTGGCAAGGACATAACATCAGTGCTATCATGTATGGGGAAATTTTATTAAAACATATGCTATAATAAATGGAAGGTGAGTCTATACAGAGAAAAATATTTTCAGATGGACCTCTACTTAGAAGTTTGCAATTTTAAGAGACTCAGATATTTGTACAGCTGATGTTACTAGTTTCCAGCTCCTGCTGCTATTAATGCGAGACCAAACCTAGCCAGTCGCTACTCACATGCTCAATGCTTGCACACGTATGCACACACATCACACTCCTACCCCTTACCAAAGCCCCAGTTCTGCTTATCAGCTCAGGAGCCTCTGTAACCAGAGCTTGTCTCCCATCCACACAGGAGCTAAGGGAATTATAACAACACAGGATGATGGACAGCCAGCAAGTACAACTGTGATCCCTTTTACTTAGTACCTCCAAATCCAATAGGGCCAAGCCTCCAGAGGCCGACTGGCAGGAAGCTCTGTATTTCTTAGCATTTTCATTCCCAAAACAGTTCCAGGAGTTCTAACCTGTTTGTCCTTTGAGGCCCACTGGTTGCGGACCCTTCTAAGTACCTATGACTTCCTCTTGGTGCCCTGGGGATTGCGTTTGCAATCTATGTCCTGCCTGCAGCTCTCTAGCCCCTCTGCTCCGTGGGCTCCTGCTGTCACTGATTCTTCTGCTCCATTGTCTACTTTGTCTCTATACTCCCAACTTGAACCTGCTATGTTCCCATGGGGCTAGACAAACTCCCCTAAATCACCCACCGCCCACCCCACCCCCCATCTTTGCAAACCCCTTCTTTTGCTTACATCTGGTTCTGTCATGAAAAGGTCACTCTCCTGCCCACCCCACCCCCCAATTTTTTATCTGCTAAGTTCAATTCAATCAGCAGAAAGTGTTGTCCCCCTGAGCCAGGTGCTTGGTGCTGGGAATTCAGTGATGAATAAACAGGTCTCCATGCCCTTAGGAATTTACATTCTGTGAGGAAGAAAAAGCCAGGAATAGATCATTTCAAAATAATGTGGTAACAAAGATGTGCCCAGGTTAAATGAGAACATAACCCATCATGGTGGTTTAGGAAGAGTCTGAGAAGGAATTGATGTCTTTCAGCAATCTGTAAGAGCTGGTTAGCCAGATAAAGAAGAGGAAGAAAGTCCAGGTAGAGAGCCTAGGCAAGGTGATACAGGGAAAAGACAAGCAGTTCAGTGCTGCTGTTTCAAATATGAAGCAGAATGGGCATCAATAAAGGAAAGGTCAATAGGAAAAATATCATGGAAGTTTTGTAGTGCCATGTTAGGAAGCTTGGATTTAATTCTATAGTGCATGGTCTCTTAAGCTTTTTACATCACAGGTGATTATTAAAATTAATGAATTCCCTGACCCTGTTCTACAAAAAAAAAAAAAAAAAAAAAAGCCTATGTGCACACACATACAGATATACAGGCAAATACAAGGTGGCCCACAATTACAGCCCCCAGATCTATACCCTTAGAAGTCAATCCACATTTAAAACCCCGAAAATGGAGGTAGGCAGGGTAAGCTGGGGTGGTGAAGGGAATCTTTTGCAGTATTTTAAACAGAGAATTACATGATCGCATGTTAGTTTTACATACATTACTGTGAGGTATCATGACACACAAGTCTGGAGGCAGAGAGTATAGTATAAAGATGCTCTGTGTTCTAGCAAGAATAACAAGGCTGTGAACTAGGGTACTGGTAATAAGGCTCGAGAAGAAGCTAGAAAAGCAGCGGGTCTGGTTGAGTACTTGAAGGTGAGTCATGAGGAAGAGAAGTCAGAGGGGAACTTCAGATTTCCAGCTTGAGAAACTGGATGAACAAAATGGAATAGGAGGCTAGTGAAGAGGAGGAAAGGTATTTAGTTCATTTTTGGACATTTTGAATCTGAAATGTCTTTGAAACAGCTGGCTGAGAACCAGGCAATTGAGTACACGATGCTGAAGTCCCAAGGAGAAATCAAGGCTAGTAATATCAACTTTAGGGGTCATATGAGAATCTACCAACTTGATTTTCATTGCATTGAAGTTACCCATATAAATACCAATTTCTAAAAATTCAGAACAAAGAATGTTTTAATTTTACCTTTTCCTTTTACCTTAACATAATTTTCCCTAGAACAAAATTGTAAAGAAAGGACAAAGGATTATGCAATTACTATCACAGTGTTCCCCTACAGGGTCAAAGGAGCCACAGAACCACCATATCATCAAGAAATCTAGCTAAACCCTCAAATTGGGTATACTCTCTTCTCACTAAAATGTCCTGTCTTCACTTTCACTCTACATTCACAGTTCTATAAGGTCCAAGTTAAAATCTATTGGATATAAAAGGTAGCCAAAAAAGTTCGATCTTAGATCCTACTTGATATTTTAATAGGAAAAATTCTTTTATAGTCAGTTTTATGTAACAGAATAAAATCATTTTATTGTGCTACAATGTTAGTAAAATTAATACATTGTTGGGACTCTGTAAGCTATCATACCTGAACATGAAATTGACCATGGGAGCCTTCTAAATTGTCTTCCCCACAATCCATTCTCCACAAAGTAGCCAGAGAAATTTTGTAAATGGAAATCAGAGCATGACTCTCTTTGGCTTAAACCATTGAATGGATCCCCATGGCTATTCAAATAAAACCCAAACCTCCCATCATGTAGGGAGGGCCCCACCCTAATTATATCTCCCTCTACTCTCTCTAGCCCTCCCTGGTTCCTTTTTTAAGCCTGGCTTTTCCCTGACTATAACTACTGTGTTTTCATCTTCCTGGAAGTATCTGCCCTCAGTTGCATAAAGCTGGATCCTTTTCATCTTATCTTTCAGGTATCATCTCAAAAACCACTCCTGACAGAGGCCTTCCTTGACCACCATATCTAACCCTTAACTACCTACTGCACTCTCTGTCACATTACTCTTTTACTGTCTAGCCAGCACCTACTGCGATCTGAAATTATGATTTTTGTTTTGTATACTTGTTTTGTTTTTGTGTACTTTATTGTATCCTGGAGCCATAAAGCATAAAGGAGACATAAAGGCAGTCACTTCATTTGAATTGTTTTCATGGCACATAAGAAGTCCTTAATGTTTGTGGAATGCATGAACTAATTTAACTGATAGCCAGTTTCTGTAAAATTAGCTAAATAACTAGCTAACCAGAAGGTACTCTGAACAATGATGTCAACTTCTGTAGTCGGCACTGTCAAGCGAGCACCTTTCAGTAGCTCACAGTCTGCTGTAGAAGACGACAGGCAGTTGTGATCCAGTGTGATAAATTCTAACGAGGAGGTAAACACAGGGTCCTCTAGGATCACAAAAGAAAGATTCCATGAGGGCGAAGTTAAATCTGAATGACAAGTGAAGGAAAAGTGGTGGGGGAAAAGGGTGGAAGGAATGTGGTAAATGTCTAGAGAAGGCAAAGTAGTGCAAAACCCTGTGGCACAAGATGGGAACCTGATACATTTGAAATACTTCCCTGTTCCCGGAGCATCCTCCCAAGGTAACTGTCGGGTTTGAAGACATAGTAATATTTGTAACGTATTATGAATGATAGCTTGCCATATACCTTATGATTAATAAGCTCAGACTTGTATGTAGTGATTACTTATTACCAGACAGTTTCTGATATTCAAAGAAGAGTGAAAGCATTTCAGAGAAGGACTGCGAGTGAACGCTTCTGAAAGATCCTGGGACTTTACCCCACCCTCTACACTAATTGGGTACAGTCCACCTTGGTGGACTGAGTTGGCGTGGGGGGCGGGGGTTGTTGTCTTGACAACAGATCTCATTGGCCTGTCAAAGTGAAACTGTTGGACGATTGGCTGCGAAGCTTTCCAGAGGCCTGCCCCGGTCGCTGATTGGATAAGGGGCAGCCAAACTCCCCCACTCCTTTCCCGCAGGGTTCTGTTGCTTGGCAACCGATTTGCGACCTCCTGCGAAGCGGGCACCCAGTTACACCTGTGAAACGTAAACTACCCGACTAACGAGGGCCCCACGCTGCCCTGCGCTTACACCTCTCCCGCTCGCCGCCCGCACGGACGACACGGGTTGTGCCAGGTGCTCATCCAAGTTTGCCTTGAGACCAGGCTGTGGGCTGGCACGGCGGTCACACACCGCAGTTGAGCACGTGCCCGGTTTCCTTCTTGAAGTCAGAGGAGAAAAAAAAGTCACTGTTCTATGTCCAATTTAGAGCCACTTCTGTTGGGAGGACACAGCGTTCTGGGGCTCTAGAAAACAAGATTTATGTCGGAGTGGGACAGTGACCGGTAATCTCAGACATCTGTCTCAGAGTGCACCCTAGGAGTGTGGGGACAAGTGCCAGGCCCTTTGCTGCCTTATCATGCACCGCAGGGCTTACTTCTTGCTGGAAAGAGACTTCCAAGAGTTGAAGGAGAACAATTTTAAGGTAAATACCGGGAACCTGGAGGGATGGGTTTCGTTGGGGTACAAATTTTTAAAAATCATTTTGATCCGTGTTTATTCTAGAAGGCATAATTTAGTTAAACCTAATTTGCCACTACAGCATTGTTATTTAATGAGTTGATTGCACTGTAACACTATAATAATAACAATTATTATTACTTCATAATAACAGTTCACAATATTGAGCATATTATGCTAAGTAATTTATGCGTATTTAAGCCCTGAATAGCAAGTAGTAATTAGTAGGTGCAGGGCTGTGGCTCATTAATTACAATATCATAAAATAAGTAGTGCTGGGGTGCCTGGGTGGCTCAGTTGGTTAAGTGTCTGAGTCTTGATTTTGGTTCAGGTCATGATCTCACTGTTCCGTGGGTTCGAGCGCCATATCTAGCTCTGCTCTGGCGGTGTGGAGCCTGCTTGAGATTCTCTCTCTCTTTCTCTCTCTGCCCCGCCCCTTCTAAGATAAATAAGTAAATTTTTCTTTTTAAGTAGTGTTTTGTTACCTACATTAAGTAGAAACCTAAGTCTTAGAAAGGTTCAGTAAATATTTGGCCCCAGGATTCTATCATAGGGTTTTCTGATTCCAAACCCCCTTGCTCTTAAGTCTTAAGTTCTACTAATCACTGTCTAGTGCACTTTTCACCAACTGCTATCATAATGCACGAGTGCCTTTCCTTTATAATTTTAACACAGAGGAAGGCTTTGCCCTGAGTGCCACCACAGTGAGGTCCATAGGTGCCACAGGCTGATGTATCACTTATGGTATGGAGAATTAAAAATGGAAGGGGGGGGAGGGGGTACTTAAGAGAAAGAATGGAAAGAAAGCCACCTTAGAGGGAATGCACAGAGGGCTACCAACAGTTGCTCCAGGTGTAGTTCAGTGGTTTTTTTTCTGTTTCGACCCCTGCTATAGAAGTGTTGTCTTTGCTTGCAGATGTTAGAACAATTAATTGAGTCCAACAACAAACATCCCGGATGCACAAACCTAACATTTGATGTTGTTTCTGCTCTACCTGAACTTTGTAGTTCTCTGGTAAAAGAGAATTTGATGAAGGGAGAAGTGATATGTAAATATAGATAATGGAGAAAATGGAAATATTATAATGTTTATCCAGACTAGCATTTAACATACTTAATAACGATGTGGTTGCTCAGAAATGTTTGTCAACTATATTTAAGTATTCCTCAGCATAAGTGATAAAGTTTTCCATGAAATACATTCTTGTCCATCCATTGGGACAGTACCTCAAGTATATGAAAATTTTATTTTTATATACAAGCATAATTTTGGAATTGTGTTTTTCTTAATGAAAATTTTTTACTTCATTCCTTCAATAGAGCATCCATATAGTTTTTTAAAGCTCTGAAGAAATTCCTGCTTTCCAACTCTTTCCTTCTTTTCTATTTGAAACCTTAAATTACTATTGATTTATATAAGCCACACATCTCAGTCTTGACTTTGTAGTCCCGCTTGCAATTTCCATGCTTATGATTTATTTTAAATTTATTATTGTGTGTATTTCTTGGAATCTACCTTAACTTCTGTGTAATAAGACAATATCTAGCATCTCCTCAAATCAACAAATAAATAAATTTATCAGGAAAAGAAAACGTGGAATTTTTGGAATTCATTGTAATTTGACATCTGATCTTCAAAGCTGTGATATTTAATCTTCCACTTCGCTTTGTTTTTTAAATTAAAGGGTATTACTGCCTTTCCTGTAAGTGAAGATCTGATGGAATGGGGAGCTAGTATTCAAGGTCTACAGAATACAGTTTGGCAAGGTTTGTGTTTTCAAAACTAATTTGCTTTTTAAAAGTCTTTATGCCATTATCAGCCTATTTTCTTTCATGTATATAATAAGGTTATAATATATAAATTCTCTAAATTTTAAAAGTATTCACGTGTTATTTTTTCATTATGTGGCTTAATTTCTTGCCATTTGTCAACATAGATGGAAATTTTAGATTTGAATTTTTCCTTTTGCCAAATGTTAATGTTCTTACACTTTTAAGAAGCAGACACAGTAAAGTATGTCAATTGGGAATATCATGTAAGCCTTCCATGAAATCAGAGAATAGCTATCAAAATTCCTACTTGCACAGAAATCCCACAATTATCTCTCACTTCTTTCCTCTGTGATTTTCCCCCCAAATTTTCACAAATCAAATTTTTAAGAAGACTGGGCCACTATAAACGTTAATGACCATGCACTTTTTCTTTGTGGTTTAACAAGATAGATTTGTCAAGTGAAGCAGAGGAGAGAAACATAAGTGGATAATTGTAAAAAAATATATATAATACATGATAGTAATGGATTTTGAATGGAATGCTGAGGAGGCAGTGATTAGTTAATTTCTCCTTGGAAAGTCAGGAGTGGCTTCTCAGGGAAGTGACACTTGAGTTGAATCTTTAAGAGCGGGTAAAAGTTTGTCAGGTTTAGAAGAAGAGGAAGGAAATTCAGTCTGAGTGAACAGCATGGCAAAAGCTTATCAACAAGAAATGGTTCTGGAACAGTGAGTTCAGTAAATATGAGCAATACAGTGCAGGAGGCAGGTGTTAAGGGATGGAGTCAGTGGGCAAAAAGGGTGATGGGAAGCAGGCTGAAAACACAGTGGGATTAGATTGTGCAGAGTGTGTTATACTGTGTAGGGGAGTCTACATACCCTGTGATTCAATTTACTTATAAATAAAAATCCAGGGACCTTGAGGAGGCTAACGTGTAGAGAAACTTCAGGTTTCAGGTATTCAGTGCCACATGACACTTCTGTAAAAATGTTTGTGTCTTTACCATAGGATTATTCTTCCAACTGACAATAAATTTTACATCGGAGTACAATTTGGTGCCTCCAGTTGTGAAATTCTTAACAATTCCTTTTCATCCAAATGGTAAGGACCAAATGAGATTTCTTCATTGGGGCTCTGTCCCTATTGTCCTTGTTCCTCATAAGTGTTTAAGAATGTTTCTTTTTAACAACTTTGTTATGGTTATATTAGTAAGCATGCTTATTGGGTAAAATATGCAAAGGCACGATAAAATTATCAACTTGAATCCTAACTCAGAGAGCTATTGCTCTCAACACTTAAATTTATTTTCTTTTTACTATGTATGTATTTTTTCTACATAGTTGAAATATTACATATGAAGTTTTTAAAATGACATGTTTATTTCTGCATTATTAAACGTTCTTCAAAGGTCATTTTTGATGACCAAATGATAAACTTAACTATTCTTGTATTGTTCAATATTCTCGTTGGGTCTAATTTTTTTATCATAAAAAATGATGCACTGACAAATTAACATTTTAGAAAGAAATTAGTTAGAATGCTGTTCAAGTTATATACAAAGTGCATTCCTGATATATCAAAAATCTAAAAGTTTTACATACTAAAAAGAAGAAAATCTAATAGAAATTTTTATCAGCTTGATGAGGAAGGCCTTTTCAAATATGATAAAACCTAGAATCCATGAAAAAAGCATGGTACATTAAACTATATAAACTTTTTAAAACTTCTCTATGTCCAACAATATTATAAACAGAGACAAAACACATGACTTTTGCAAACCAAGGGAAAATATTTGCAATGAGAACAGAATATCTACAACATATAAAGAGCACTTAAGAATCAATAAGAAAAATTAAAGCAATAGAAAAATGGGCAAAAGTTATAAACAAACACTTTATAGAAGAAACATAACAAAAACACAAAAAGATGTTCAGCCACACTAGTAAGAAAGTAAATGCATATTAAAACAAAAATTATGATTCATTGCTTATGTTTACAAAATGTTAAAAATCTACACAATTTTAGTAGGGGTAGGCAAACATGGGCTCTCTGACATAATGATGACCTTAGTGTGACCTATGTGGGAAGCAGTTTGACAGTTTCTAATCAGCAATAAAGGGCAAACAGCCCTAAATCCATGTAATACCATATTTATAAATGATTCCATAGAAATAGTAGCACAAGTGTGGAAGAGTATGTTTAATATTTAAAGATGTTTGTTCCCAATAACAATGTTGGAAACAGTAAAAAGGGAGATAAACACCAGTGTCCATTGATATTGGAATTTTTAAATAAAATATCTTACAGCTATATACATAACAAGGAAGATATATAAAAGCAAGACTTTTTGGTCATTGCTATATTCCAAGAATATTCACTACTTGGCATATATCTGGTGTTCAAATATTTTTAAATAAATATGTCCAGTGACACCTGGATGGGTCAGTCGGTTAAGCATCCGACTCTTGATTTTGGCTCAAGTTATGATCTTGCACTTGTGAGATCGAACCTCACATCAGGCTCTGTGCTGACGGTGCGGAGCCTGCTTGGAATTCTGTCTCTCTCTGCCCCTCTCCTGCTCTCACCTGCAAGAGCTCTCTAAACAAACATCAAAATAAATAAATAAATAAATAAATAAATAAATAAATAAATAAGTCTGGAAATATGTTGATGATTCACTGTTAAATGGAAAAAAAAAACACACTTCAAAGAATAACATGTAAGATATAATTCCATTTAATGAAAAAACAAAAACCATACACACACTCACATGCACACATGTGTGTGTATATTTGTATAGACCAACTAGTAATAATTCTAAAGATTGGCATTAGTAGGCAAGGGAGTTTTCATATTTTACTTTATATACTTTCATATAATTCTTTCCAAGTACCTTATTACTTTGTAATTTAAAAAAATCCCTATTTTTAAGGGATAAAATTAATTTATGGTACAAAATTCATTGTGTATGTATTCTATTATTTGCTTAAAATAAACACAAATGAAGTTACTGGTTAAGTATGGGGGGGCAGGTGGTCTTCTTAACTCATAGTTACAAACCTTCCATTTCCACAAAGTACAAAGAGCTTCTGTCTCAAGGAGAGAAAGTATAGAACATCTGTGATTGCTGGTCTTTCCCTCCGTCACTACTTGAGTGACTTATCTGTTGGGGAAATAGGAGGAAAAATTGAACACGTGTGCCTCAGCACTTTTTCAACACTTTATTTCCAACCAGCCTTCCCAGAGAATGGGTGCCGTCTCACTTTCTCCAGGCAAAAAACGGGAGGCCTTCAGTTTGGGTGTTAAGTCCAAATCAGGGGGGCTTTTTGTGGAGCTTGATTAAAGCCATTGATCATGCATTCTCCATATCGATCTAACCTACAGTAAAGTTGATGTTTCACAGTTAGGCCTGTTTCATTATGTATGAACTCAGGAGGAGCAGAGTATTATTTATTAGCCCCCAAACTCCAAAAGATGGCTGTATATAGTTCTAAGTGTTTAGATACATAAAGCCAAGTTGCCTTTCTGGATGCTATTTACACTTCCACCAGTAACTGTGTACAAAGTTCTCATTTTATCACTCTCCAATTCTGGGCATGGAAACTTCAGAGACTTTTTTTTTTTTTGGCAATTTTATAAAAATCTCACTTTTTTATTTTAATAAGCACTTCTTTGAATATTTGTGAGTTAAACATTCTTTCATGTCTGTTGATGGTATTTCTTATTTTGCAAATTGTCAGACTTGGCAATGTTTATTACATTGTCTTAGATGTGGCAAATATTTCCCTCTGTCACTAATTTTTAAATTTTGCTTATGCTGGCTCTTTTATATCTGGGATTTAAAATTTTTTTATGTAATCATATCTATTAGTCTTGTCCTTTGAGATTTTTGTAATTATCTTTAAACTTTGATGACCCTTTCCCCAAACACAATCAAATCATCATTTTAATATTCTTTTAGTTGTTCTGTAGTCTTATTTGTCATATTTAACTCTATTCTTTCTTTAAAATACCGATTTAGTTAACTGAGGTGCCTGAGTGGCTCAGTTGGTTAAGCATCTGACTTTGGCTCAGGTCATAATCTCATGGTTCGCAAGTTTGAGCCCCACGTGGGGCCTGTGCTGACAGCTAGGAGCCTGGAGCCTGCTTTGGATTGTGTCTCCCTCTCTCTCTGCTTCTCTACCCCCCCCCCCCCCACCCCACCTCTCTCAAAAACAAACATTACAAAAAATTTTTTAACAAAATAAAATAAAACTGATTTAGTTAATTAACAGTGTCAGGGGATATGCTAAGCTCTATGTATCTTTCCAATCTGTATATAACAGAACAAAGCTGGCAGAGAGGTTTTGCTGTCCTCATCATGCAGTATCATTTCTGGATGTAAGGCATTTACTCTGTGACCAGTGGGAAGGGGGGGAACCACAGAGGGCAAAACAGCTTCCTTCAGGAAATATGATGTAGAAGTTGCACACTTTCCTTCTGCTGATATCCCGCGATTACATCTTAGTTACATGGTCACATCTCGCTGGAGGAAAGGCTGGGGAAAATGCGGGCAACCATGTATTTATCTAAAATCACAGAGAGGGTTGGAGATGGGGGCAGGCATAGAGCTTCTTATCACAGAAGAAATGGAAGAAAGGAAGAGTAGATACCAGAGGACAATGAGTAGTCTGCACACTTGTTGATTATCTTTTCTTTTGCCGCTGACTCATAATTGCACTTTTAACATACAACAATTGTAACCCATAGTAGGATTTGTTTCTAAAGGCTCTTATCACATTGTTTAATCTCACATCCCACTCCAGGGTTATAATTATTATAGTTTTACAACACAATGTCAAATCCAACAGCTCTCTTTTCACCTTTTCACAATTTTCTTTTCACTTCTTAGCTTTTTATGGCAAGGTTTTTCTATGAGGGTACAAATGTTTCTCTTATTATTTACAAGAGTTTTTAATATGCTAATAAAATGTACTTTATCTTTTAATTCTTTTTAGTGAAGATAGTTTCTTTCATTGTATCCCCCTTTCACACATTAGGAAAGTGAGACCTAGAGAGGTAAAGTTAAATTGCTCAAGGTCACAGAGCTGACAAAGCAGGGGAGTCAATGTTCAGATCTATGTGTATGCTTTTAACAGCTACACTATATCAACTGCCAGTCACATTCACTGAAAATACTTTTCTGCTTTCTCATTTGCTTTCTGATTTTGCCTGTGATATTTTGATGTTCATAAACTGTAAATAATAATTTTATTATATGTGTCAATATTAATGTATTATTTCAATACAGTAGACCAAAATACTGGTCGGGCCTGTATAGATTTTTTGGACGACGCTGCTAAGTGGAATACAAGCTATACATTGAGCAGCATTCTATTTACCCTCCAGGTAAGAACAGAGTAATACAGTGTTCTGTTTAAATTTGTTTACAAGTTTATTTATTTATTTTGAGAAGTGGGGAGGGTCAGAGAGAGAGAGAATCCCAAGCAGGCTTCACACTGTCAGCTCAGAGCCCAATGTGGGGCTCGATCTCATGACCATGACCACTCTCAAAATCAAGAGTCAAATGCTTAACCGACCGAGCCTCCCAGGCACCCCTAATGCTCTCTTTAATACTTTGAACTCTCCCAGTTATTCAAAATATAAGGAATAAGATGTACAATGCATATTTAAATGTTTGAAGGATTTGAGTAAGCTTATGTAAATCAATAACATTTTTACACCAAGGTTATAAAGTGGGACTTACAAAGATTATTATTTTAAAGTGAAATTGATAGTTAGGTTCCTTTACAATGAGAGAATGCATATTTTATTTAAAAAAAGAACTGGATGGTTTCAATTCTAGAAATACAGTCTTAAGTTTTCTTTTGGCTTCTAACTTCACTTCATAATATTGGATGTGATCCTTCTTCATTCATGAATCTTGCCTTGCTCAGAGAGGTGAATCAAATGGCTAGAACTTAAAATGTTCAGCTTTATCAGCTTGGCTTCTGACAGTGCTAGCGACTTGCTCTTTTATAACTTTCATATCAAACCCAGGGAACAATTAAACCAGGGATTCCCCGCCCCCCCCCCCCCCAGACTGATGCCTGTTTCTGGAATGCCCCCTTGCCTCTTGGATGCATCGTCCTAAGAAGCATGCCTCAGTGTTGTGTTATTTCTGTCCCTCAATGAGCCTCCTTTCTCCTCTGGTGCTAAAATAAATTATTTCAGTGGCACTTGCTTTGACCACCTATAATCCAGCTCAGCGATGTCTTTCCCATGGACCTACTTATATCATTAATAATATCTGAAGATAAACTATTAAATGTTGATTATCTGGAATACTTAGAGAATAAAGTATTCTGGCTTAATTGAATTCTCTCCATCACACAGAATTATAAGAGAAATTCTGTTTCTTATTTTTGAAAAAAAAATGTTCTGTGTAGTCATCTTAGTATATACTGAGAAAAATAATCTTTTTGAAGATTAAATGCTCAAGCTTATTCATTCATTCATTCATTCATTCTACAAATATGTACTGAGCATCTACCTGTGTTAGGCCATGTTTGGGAAGAGATATTTGAGCAAACACTGGAAAGAAGTAAGGGAGTGTGATACACAGGTCTCTGGGATTGATCTTCTGGATTCCTTCAGAGTGAGTCACATTCCAATCTCTTCTACCCAAATTAGGATCTGCCTGAAGAATAGTAAAACCAAATGTTCCCAAAATGTAATGAGTGAGGGCAATCCAGAATGAAATGATAGAGAA
Source organism: Puma concolor (assembly GCF_028749965.1). NCBI lineage: Eukaryota > Metazoa > Chordata > Mammalia > Carnivora > Felidae > Puma > Puma concolor. The sequence goes on from NC_141674.1 coordinate 53,069,150, forward strand.
TTTGAATTGCAGACTAATTTAATAAAAGGAAGATTTAGGGCTCTGAGTTCAGGGTGCTTCGTCCTGCCACTTCACACCTTTGTACCACTGGACAAATTTCTTCACTTCTAAATACCTGAAATTCTCCATCAGTAAAATGGGGCTGTTAGTAACTCCCTTGTATAACTTGTGAGGATTAAATAAATTAACACATGAACTTAGAATCGTGAGTGGTCCAAGAAAAGAACTCAATAAAAGCTAGTTAATATTATGATTGTTCTTACCTTTAACAAAGTGACAGCAAAGTACAGCCAAATATATCATGGAAAGCCAGTAGATGACACAGTTGTTTGTCTTTTTATTTTTCAGATAGATTTATAAAACAAACATGCTCACGTTACAGATCTGTAAGATAGTAGAAAGGAAAAGAAAATCACTGATAGTCATAAAGAAAACCCCTAATCCTGCTGTTATTAACATATCCCTGTAATGTTTTCTCCTCTGTTTTTTTTTTGTTTGTTTGAAATCTTTCAGTTCCACATTCACTACAGTGTCAAGCTCAGTTCTGTTGCCTGACAAACAACCCCCTTGTCCTCACACCTGGGCTTCATTCTCTCCCTGACGTACCATGCAGCCCCCTCGTATTATATCTTCATGCTTTTCTTCACTCACAGTGCATGGTTCAGTTCAGGTTAAAAAGCATTTATAGAGCTCTCAATTCTAAAGTTACAAACTCAAGCAAGTCTTGGACCTTGAGAAGTGCCCAGTCTGGTTTCTGCCTGACAACCCAGTCTCTCCTTCCCTCTTGCTCGGTCTGTCTGGCAAGCGGCTGCTCCCATTAGCAGAGTCAGGGCAAATGAGTCCTCCTTTGGGATACCTTTCCTGACTTTCTTTCATAGGTAGAACTGATGGGTTTGGTGTTTGAGGAATTTCTTGTGTCCCCCACCCAGTAAGTAGTACTCTAAACAGATTTCTATCAGGGCACTGTAATACTGTAAAGCACATACTGTTTTCTTATCTGTCTTCTCCTGTTGGACTAGAAGCTCCTCGAGGTCAGGGAACAGGTCCAATTCATCTCTGATTCCCCAGTACCTACCCAGGACAATGCTGACGGTAGGTACTAAGTAACACAAATGGAAGAACGAACCTGAATTGTTGCGTTGTTTCAATTATGGTTTATATCTGTAAATTACTGGACCTGTTTATTTTTCACTTAATATTTTATCTCAAGTAATTTTCATATTGCTGCAGTTAATATTTTAATAGCTATTTAATGGTCCTTTTGAGGTCAGCACTGCCCAGTAGAACTTTCTGCACTGACAGAAATGTCCAGTATCTGCACTGTCTTAATACGGTGGGCACTAGTCACATGGCTACTGAGAACTTGAAACGTGGCTGGTGTAACTGAGGAGGACTCAGTTTTTCACTTATTTTATTTAATTTAAATTTCAATAGCCACATATGGCTAGTGCCTACTGTAATGGACAGTACATGGATAGGCCATCATTTCTGAATACTTCCCTTTAAATAACAGATGAGACCTACGTATAATTATCACATTGTTTTTCAAGGGAGTAGCATTTGAAATGTGTTTAAAATATTTTAAAGTCTAACTATACTACTCATTTCCTCCTAAAAATTTTTATAATCTCATAAAATATTTGAAGAACTCTTGTACTTCAATATATAGTGCAAAGGTAAATACCAACACCTATCCATAAAAGGAATTCCAAATTCATGGGCTTTAACTAATTGAAAATTATAAATTGTACCTACCGTTACAGTTGTTTACCAATGCTTCAGGTTTGTTTTGTACTTATCCTCTGGAAATATGCTTTATGTTCTTTCATACGATCACATGGCTAATTTAAAAGTTGGACCTTTATTTTTTTTTTTACTATTTTAACAAGGTGTCTCATTGATACATTTGAGTATATTCCAGTTCTTAAAAATCATTAAGTACATGTAGTAGCTTGTGTACACATTATACGGAAAGGTCTTGGGCACAGTGTCAACGTGAAGACTATTGAATAAACTTTACCAGATGTGCCTCTGAGTAAGATTGCCTCTCCAGCCAAAGACCAAAAGCTTGCTCTTGAAGATAAGTTTGATCTGCTTCCTGCCCACTTTGAGAGGTATAGTGCAACCCACACTGAATCCTTATTCAAGCAACTTACAATATTCTTGGAAACATAGCTCAAATGTGTTTTCCAAACAGAAAAACTCAAATAACAGCAGTGAGTTCTTAATGCTTTTGAGATATCAGATGTCAGATTATTGCTTTCATTGGTCATGACTGCCATCATTTCCATGACACATAAGTCACAATTATCCACTTGGATCTACATGTAGGTATTCTGGTAGTTATTATTTTGGCTGTATTTTATTATCTAATTTGAATGTTGTAATAGTCACAATACTGAATTATTGAATAAATACTTGCAATTTGGGAAAATAATTAAAAATTTGAGGTGATGGATAGACAAGATTATGGTTTAGCGGAACTATCAAGTTTTGGTTACTACTGGTCACCCTATTTTGCCCAGATGCACATATACTATAGCAGGCAGAATTTTCAAGATATCCTAAGACTCCCATCCTCTGGTTATTCAGTATAATATATATACTGCTGTAAAAGGACTTTGCAGATGGAATTATGGTTACGAATCATCTGACCTTAAAATATGAAGGTAATCTTGAATTATACAGGGGGACCCAAAGTAATTATATGGCCTGTTACCAACAGAAGAGGAAGACAGAAGAGTCACTCAGAGAAATACAGTAGAAGAAGGAGAATGGTTGTGGCAGGAGGGGACATCAGAGCAATTCCAAGAATAAGAAGGGTTTTTTTTATACCTTAATTTCTCTGAGATGTCCAAATGTAACCTGCAAGAGACCTCTTGTAGCTAAGGATGGCCCCCAGCTTACAGCCAGCAAAGAAACAGGGACTTCAGTCCTACAAATTCAAGGGTCTGAATTCAGCTAACAAACAACCGGAATGAGCTTGGAAACAGATTCTTTCAGAACCTCTCATAAGGGCCCAGCCAGCCGACACTTTGATTTTAGTCTTGTTAAATCTGGAAAAGAGAAACCAGCCTAATCACCCCAGACTTCCCACCTACAGAAGTATGAGATAATAAGTTTGTATTGTTTAAGCTGCTAAAGTTGTGCTAATTTGTTACAGCAGCAGTAGAAAACTACAGATAAAAAATTAATCATTCAGGGATCTGGAGGAATATTGAGGTATACACAGCCTTAATACATATGTTTGGTTATCCATATCTAAGTATGGTCTTATGTTAAAATGTAAACCTTTGGGGTGCCTGGGTGGCTCAGTCAGTTAAGCATTCAACTCTGGATTTTGGCTCAGGTCGTGATCTTGCAGTACATGAGCTGGAGCTCCACATCAGGCTCTGCACTGGCAGCGTAGAGCCTGCTTGGGATTCTCTCTCACCCTCTTTCTCTGCCCCTGCCCTGCGCTCAGTAGTTCTCTCTCTCTCTCTCTCTCTCTCTCTCTCTCTCTCTCTCAAAATAAAGAAATAAACATTTAAAAAATAAAATGTAAACTTTTATTTTTTAATGGGAATGTCTCAGTGTTTCCTAATGTTGAGTTTAATTTATACATAAATTGAACTTAAATTCATGTGGTAGAAAGGAATAGGTCATAGGAAGGAACTTATAACTTGCTTTGTTTGGCTCATGAATGTACAGTATAAAACTAAGGTAGATCAAGAGTTTCTTGAGAGTAGGGACCATGTCTCATTTGTCTTCATACCTGTCTCCAGATGGAGGCATAGTAGACATTTAATAAATGCTGTTATTCTTGTCTGTGTTTGCTTGTCTTTTTGCTCTAACAAAAAAGTTTACTTTAAAAACTCTAATTTTTCTGTTTTTTTTTTCCTGTAGGTTATGCTTTCGAATCCAGTGCTAGAAAATCCAGTGAATTTGGAAGCAGCCCAAATGCTGATTAAAGATGAATCTCTGTACAAACAAATAGTTCTAAGATTTTTCAACCAACCATCACAATGTAAGAAGTGCCTACTTACTGTTTTTTGCCAATTATTAATTATACATTTATGCAAATGAATGACCTAGCAAATAACTGTTACATGAGGGAATGTTTTTTGTATCCATTTTCAGTAATGAAATCATACTAATATCTCTCCTACTGTACTGCTTTGTCAAGCTACTCAGTCATCAAAAAGCCAGTCAAAAGTTGTTCTTTAAAGGTTATCAGCAATCATAAGCTTAGTATTTTTAAATGTTATGGTCATAAGGATGGATGGTACTGACTGAAAATTATTTACCCATCACAAAGACATGACATCTGATTTTAACTCTTGGATCTATAATGGATATTTCCCAGATTTCATCTGCAATACCCCAGATCTTACTGATCTGGAACTCCTTTCCTCTTGATTAGCAAGCAATATGTTTAGCTTTTTGTTCTGAAGAGTTCTTCCTCAACGTATTCCTTCTAAGAGTCCATGTGGAAATGGCACCTGAAGCTCTTGAGTCTTTCTGCTCTATTGACCAGTGATGTGTTTTTATATATATATATATATATATATATATATATATATATATAATATTTTTATATATTTTTATATATATATATACAATTTTTTTTTTTGCTCACTCTCATCCTGCCAGTGACCTCTTCATGACTTACCCCCATCGTCTTCACTGTTTCTGTGTTAGCAGAGTAATGCTGTTGGCTTCTTATGACCAGGGAGGTTTGCCACAAATGAGGGTTAGGCCCCTAGGGACAGTTCTTTCCTCTATGTCCTGCCCCTCCCCCTTCTAGCGGCACACGGCAGCCATGTGTCATAGCTGGTATTACCTCCCCAACAGCAAGCCTTGCTGTTCAGACTCGCTCTCCCAAACGGAGCTCTCTGTACTTTTTTGTTCAGATGTCCTCTGCTTCTTTTTCCCTTCCCTTTGTAGGGCTTGCCAGTCCATTAGCTAGGTCTGTACAATTGTGACCAAGTTCAAGTGCTCCTCCATAGGACTTCTGGGTCTGGTGCAAATCAAGCAGTGATGACAGGCATCTTTTTCTGTATCTTCAAACACGTCATGATAGTCATGGAGTCCCTCAACCAATCCCTGACAGTTTTGAAACTGGTTTGTACACAGAGGAGTCTGATCGCTTCACTCTGGCCACATTTCTGACCCACTGGAATACTATAGCCTCCACAACTGTATCCTCTACACTCAGTTACTATTTGTGGAATGAATGAATAAACAATTTATATCACTTAACCGTTCATTGAGCCCTACAGTACCATCATTATAGAGAAAGATTCTATAACAAAGCTATGTCCACAGTCTAGTAAATGGAAATTTAAAAACTGGTTTTAAAGGATTTTCTATAGCAAATGATTCTGTGCAATAGATTTTGGGTTTGCCCTGCAAAAAGGAAGGATGAGAAAAAAAAAAAACTTTAGAGTCCTTCCTTTTGTCCTCCTGTCTAGTAGATGCCATCCTTCACTCCTTTTGGTTCTCCAGCTGTGCCATAAAGTCAGACAGAAAAGCTGCCCCGGTTGCTAAATCTCCCTGCACAGGAGCAACAGAGCAAATAGAACTTTGGCAGGTTTTCACCATATTCTTTAGTTATGTTGGTGAAATATGTGGAAATCCAAGACAGTAAATAGTTATCAGCTTGCTTGCCACCTCAGCCAGACTATGAGTGGTGGCCTAGGGTTCCATAAAGAGACTGACTTCCTGCAGCTTCCAAGGGCAAGAGTGTCCATGATACAGCAGAGACAGCTGCTAAGGGGGTGGGAGGCAGGGGAGAAGTAGTAGAAAACTTGTTCTAAATTAGAGGGTATCAAACTATGGATTTCTGTGAAAAACTTCATCCAGTGAGAATAAATTACTTGTAACACTTTAGAAAAAAAATTTTTAATGTTTATTTATTTTTGAGAGAGAGGGAGAGACAGAGCCTGATGCAGGGCTCATACTCATGAGCCATGAGACCATGACCTGAGCCGAAGTCAGACACTCAACGGACTGAGCCACCCAGGTGCCACTACTTGTAACAACTTGAAAAAAATGTCTCACTAGAATACTTCAAGAGTCATATTTCATATAGTTTAAAAGATTAATAAAGAGAGCTAGAAAATGCTTAAAAGGAATTACCATAGTTTTAGATAACCCAAAACTAGAACAGATAGTTAATTGTATAAAAGAGAAACTCAAGAGGCAGCAAATTGTATCCTCTCTGGAGGCATTGATTATAGGCTAGAACTACACCCTCAGTACCCAGTGTACTGTCTGTTGGTAGGTATTGAATAAAAACTTGTAGAATGAATGAATGAAAAACTGCATGTAAACTTAGATCCTGATTTTACTTCATAGTTTACAAAATGCTTTCACACACATTTATTCATCTGATGCTCAGCCTCTTCCTCAGTGAGGAAGCTGAGGGTCATTGGTGAAGTGGTTGGCCCTAGGCCACAGAGAGCAAGCTGCAGAGGTCAGACCTTCAACCCAGGCGTTCCCCTTCCCTTGTGCCTCCAAATTTAATAGGATGAGCATAAAGTCATTCATTTGGGATCAGAGCATTAAAACTTCCCAGGAAAGAATAAGAGAGAGCTGACTTGGCAGCAGAACTCCCTGAAAAACTTCTTGGGGAATTTATTTGATCACAAACTTAAGGTATAGAAAGTGCCTTTCCATCAGGTACCTGTTGTGTGAAAATCCTACCCTACTCTGGTGTGCAGGGCCCTCATCTGGAGTTACCAGCATGCTCAATCTGGAGCATCACATTCCCTGAGCTGAAGAAACTGTGTATGTTTAGCTAATGGAAGAAATGATAAAAGGCAGCTGTAAAAGCTGTTTTCAAATATTTGAAGGGCTTTCATAGAGAAAAGGGCAATTTCCTCTCTGTTGTTCCAAAAAACTGAAGTAGCTGCAATCAGTTCTGCCTTCCACAGGCCTACTAGGTTGTAGCCACTATGGTCCAGAATCTGCAGGCTTGGCCCTGCCTCGTGCTGGTACATACCTTAAATACATGGGGACTTCTCCCTCATGATCAGTGGTCTGGAATTAATTTCATTAGCCTAAGCCTAAGCCTAAGCCTAAGTCTGGTATTTGGTATGCAGACATGCAAATGCCTCTCATTCCCCAAACTTTCCATAACGTGATGTTTGTCTAGCCTGAACAGCTAGGTCTCAGGTCTCTGCCTTGGCGTATTGACAAGAACACGCTAAGCTGTGAGCTCAAACCCAGATGATGGAGGTCCCAATGACCTTGCCAAATCCTGCCATCTTCTTTGGGACTGGACCCTGTCTCTCTTACTGGTAACGAGGGTGTTCATGTACACCAGACTGCCTGGGACAGTCCTGCTATAATTATTTCTAACACCCCCCTTTACTCTGTGCTCTGGTTTGCGCAACAAATTACATAGTCAGAGGCATCTGGCATCTCCAATTCCTAAATTGTTTCCCAGGTTCTGAAGTGTAAATTCATATGCTTTTTATTGGTGTCCCCTCATCATGTCATTTGATTTCAATTTTTTGGCTAAGACAGTTACCACTTAACATCTTTCACCTTGATGATTTTCTGCCTGTTTTTCTGTTGCTCTCCTTGAGGTTTTATACTTTAGTTTTATTCTTTTATTACTATTTTATTGAGGGTTTGGAAAGAGTGTACATAAAACCATTTATTCCTTCTTCTAAGTCAACCAGATCCCTTTCATATTTTTCTTTACAGTGAGAGATGACAGGCCTGAGTCACTTAAAGATCCAGATAAATTTATCAGGTAAGTTTTTCTTTTTAAAAAAAAAATGTTTATTTATTTTGAGAGAGAGAGCACACACGCACGTGTAAGTGGGGGAGGGGCAGAGAGAGAGGGAGAGAGAGAATCCCAAGCAGGCTGTCGGTGCAGAGCCTGATATGGGGCTCAAACTCATGACTCTGAGATCGTGACTTGAGCCTAAATCAAGAGTTGGATGCTTAACCAACTGAAACACATATGTGCCCCAGGTAAGTTTTTCTTTATATATTCTATGTCAATTCCTTCCTTTTTTCCTTCCTTCCTTCCTTCATTCTTTCCTCTCTCTTTCTCTTTAATCTCTACACCTGACATGTTGCTCGAACTCATGACCTCAATTTATTTACTAAAAGGACTATTGATTTAAACGGTTTATATTTTTTTATCATAATTGAATTTTTACTTTATTTGTTTATTTATTTACTTACTTACTTACAGTTTATTTATTTTTGAGAGAGAGAGAAAGAGAGCACAACCAGGGGAGGGGTAGACAGAGAGGGAGAGAGAATCCCAAGCAGGCTCTGTGCTGTCAGACACAGGACTCCATCTCACAAACCATGAGATCATATCCTGAGCTGAAATCGAGAGTCAGAAACTTAACCGGCTGAGTCATCCAGGTGCTCCAAATTTTCGCTTTTTAACCTAGAAAAGGAAGTAGATCTCTTTTCCTCTTACAATGCTTTTTTCTTAATGTTGTTTTTGGGAAGAATGTGGAAAAGTGATTGAATTCTTTGTAGACTATTAAATTAAAATTTAATGTAATTATATGAACTTGCCTCTTCCTTTAATTTTCATTTTTTATTGCAGATAAAGAAAAAACATGTTATCAATATAATGAGCACAAACCATTTACACATCATAAAAAGCCAAGCAATTAGGGAAATATAAGGTCCCAGAGGAAAATGGTGAGAGTTAGGGATGAATCCATTGTACCTTTTAGGAGATAACATGAAAATGTGGCAACAGTTTAGCCATGAACACCTGAACAAGGTACAGGACAATGTTCTCATTTATAGTTCTGCAGTATTTAGTTTCTTGAGCATTTCCATCAGCCTTAATTTTGTAGTCAGTCAGATATAGAAGACAGTTAACTAGTGTTGAAATGACTTGCTTCAGCTTATGCTTTCTTGACCGGCCCTATATAAAAGATGAGCAAGTTAGGTAACTCAGGTGGCTTCGGTTGGTGAAAGTCTTGGAAAGTTTCAGGAAGGCAAGTACAATCTAATAAATAGTGCACCCTGTTGGCATTCAGTAAAGGACATCACTGCCCCTTAAACTTATCAAATGGAAAGAAGCAACTTACCTTCTTGGCACAAAATGGACCTGTGGTAAATAGTTGTTGAATGTGCCAACACTGTTTTATCTCCTCTAAAACATGAATGTCCCTGGAATTTTACAAAGCTCTTTCTATTTGTGGTATAATCATTTGCAGTGCATAAAAGTACGGTGCCAGCATTTACTAATAAGGCAGTGAAATGGAGGCCAGAAGAACTTCTGTGGTCTCAGCGTTGGCTGGTCCTCTGAATGAAACCCAGAATAAATGAAGCCAGAATCAGGTCTTATCTGTGGTGTTCCCATAGTGCTAGCCTGCAATCTCTAGAGAAATCTCTAGGACTCAATTGAAGCAATATAATCTATATTTCAATGATACTCTAAACTCCTAGTATATAGGAGGCTGCAATTTATTATATATCTGTGGCTCCAAATGTTTACCCCTGGTACATTTGTTATGGGACAAAGCTCAGTTATGTCTAGCTTTTAATTTTTAAAATGTTTTAAATGTTTGTTTGTTTGTTTTTGAGAGAGAGAGCATGAGCATGGGAGGGACAGAGAGAGAGGGGGACACAGAATCTGAAGCAGACTCGAGGCTCTGTGCTATCAGTGCAGAGCTCGATGCGGGGCTCAAACTCGTGAACCACGAGATCATGACCTGAGCCAATGTCGGATGCTCAACTGACTGAGCCACCCAGGTGCCCCTTGTTTTTAGATTTTATGTAGACTTGTACAATGAGGTCTCACAGAAGTTATTCCAAAAGAGATGCTGCTCTTAGCATTGTCTGTCTAGCACCATATGCTAGGACTTTACTCTACTTTATGAGCTAAAAGTATTAACCTGACTACAGAAATGAATTCCAGAGGCCTAGCCAGACAGTTAAGACCCTGTTTCCAAAAGATAAAGCAAAACATAGGTAAAGTCTAGTCAGTTGAGTAGAATATAGTCAGGGGAATCCAGTAGGTGTTCCGTAATTAAAAATGGTTTAGGCTTGTGCTTATCACCTGGGAAGTTTGCACATGGGCTGTAGGATGCCACTTAACAAGATATAGGGTGGCTTCTGGGAGAACAGCTACTTACTCATTTATTTAAAATATATTCACTGAGCATTTGCTCTGTAATAGACACTGTGCTCCCATACTGGGGACACACATCTGAATAATATATAATCTTTGGTCTCACATGATTTATAGTCTAGGATTGGAAGCTCTCCTCTGAGGAGAAGATAGTGTGGGGAGTGTGCCTGACTGTCCATCCTATAGGACCATATAGGGAGCAACTTCTACCAAAAGATGTAGTTGGAAGGCCACAGGGCTAATACCAGGATTGCGGCTGGGGGGAATGCTGAAGTCAGAGGGAATCATATTTAAAATGAGTCATATTGAGTAGAAAATTCTTCTCCTGTAGCTTTTTTTTAAAGCCCTCCTTTAGAGGCTTATATTTTTTTCACCAAGTCACCTCTCACTGGTGCTACCTCTGTTAAATGCAATCTAACATTCCATTGGGCCATACCTATTAATTGTTTTATTACATTAATACTTACAATATAGTAAGTCCTATTACAGAGATGAGATCTAGATGTTGGAGGAGCATAGAGGAAGAAATATCTTCCTAAAGCTTGGACTGCCAGAGTGGGAGGAGGGGCATATAAAGACCAGCTTCCAGGAGAAGGTGATGCCTGAGGTGATTTCTAAAGGGAGAATAGGAAGTCACCTACAGACAAGAGGAGGACATTCAGGCAGAGGGAATAACGCATTCAGAAGCATGGAAGTGTGAGAGAGCATATTTCTCCACCACCTGACCCAAGGGAAAGTAATTTGACATCCAGAATAAAAAGTAAAAATGAATCCAGATGCCAGGGGCAACCAAAGTGTATCAGGACCTGAGGTACAAAACTAGAAGTTGTGAGGGAGAAGGGGATTGGTTGCTAGATATCAAGAAAATAGAAGTGTCTTTTTGGACATGATTCTGCAGACTTTTACTTACTAACATTAAAAGGATGCGAAGGATGGGTTATGAACTATCACATGTGTTAGTATCTGAGCTAAACCTTCTGGAGAACTTGCTGCAGTTTGTACATCAGCACTTGCAGCTTCACCTTGCTTCTTTATGTTACAGAGACAGCTTCGTTCCTTAAACCCCTGAACCAGCCTCTGCCAACTTCAGACTTGTCTTTGGCAGCTTCTTCACCTCTCTCAGCCCTCGCGGAATGAAGAGAGTTAGCGCCATGCTCTGGACTGGTCTTTGTTTTAAGGGAATGTTGTGGTTGGTGAGATCTTCTATCCAGACCATGCAGATTTTCTCCATATCCACATTAAGGCTGTTTTGCTTTCTATCATTCCTGTGTTCAGTGGAGTAACACTTTTAATTTCCTTCAAGAGCTTCTCCTTTGCCTTCACAACTTGACTGTTTGGTTCAAGAAGCCTAGTTTTCAGCCTCTCTCAGCTTTCGATACGCCTTCTCCCTAAGCTTAGTCATGTCTAGCTTCTGCTTCTCTTCCTTACACTTGAACGCTGAGACCATCGTAAGGTTGTTAGTTGGACTAATTCCAATATTGTTCTGTCACAGAATAGGGAGACTGGAGGAGAGGGAGAGAGACAGGGGGAACGACCAGTGGGTGGAGCAGCCAGAACACTCACATCTACCAATTAGGTTTGCCATACTGCACACGTGTGGTTCATGGCACCCCAAAATAATTACCATGGTAACATCAAAGATCACTGGCCACAGATCATCATAACTAATATAATAATGGAAAAGTTTGAAATATTGTGAGAATTACCAAAATGTGACAAAGAGACAGGAAGTGAAAAAAAGCTGTTGGAAAACTGGCACAGATTTGCTTGACACAATGTTAACACAAACCTTCCATTTGCAAAAACTGCAGTATCTGAAAAGCACAATATAATGAGGTATGCCTGTATTTCAAAATTTAAAAAAAAGTTTTTGAAGAAAAGTATTCAAATTTTTTTTGCTGAATAGAGAAAATGGGTATAGCTCCAAACTTCCAAAGTCTGATTCTAAAATCTGAGATTATTACACGAAAGAAAAATTATAGGCCATAACCTCTCATAAACACAGAAGCATAAAGCCTAATCAAAATATTAGCAAATTGGATCCACTTATACATAAAAAGGGGTAATACATCATGACTAAGAGGGCTTCATTTCAGGAAAGCCAGGTTGGGTTAAAATTTTTAAATCAGCATAACTCACGAAGTTAACCAAATAAAGGAAAAAAAACATAAAATGATCTCAACGAATCAGGAAAAAGTATTTGCTAAAATTTATCACCCATTCATGATAAAAATTCTCACCAAAGTAGGAATAGAGAAAAAATTCCTTATTCCAATAAAGAAAATCTATAAAAATCCAATGGCAAACCTCATACTCAGATGTGAAATGTTGAATGCTTTCCTCCTGAGTTTAATGAGACAAGTATGTCCATTATCACCACTTCTATTCAGCACTGTGCTAGAAGTCCTAGCCAGTGCAATGAAGCCAGGAAGAAAAGTTATAAAGTTTGGAAAGGAGGAAGTAAACCATCTTTATTCACAGATAATGGGATTATATAATAGTAAAATCCAAATGAATATACAAAGTTCGAAAATTAATAAGTGAATTTAGCTAGACCCCTGGATAGAAGATGAACATTTAAAAAAGCAACTATATTTTTATATACTAGCAATCAATACATAGAAATGGAAGTGTTAGAAATACCATTACAATAGCATCAAAACATAACAAAAGACATCTATGCCAATACCCACAAAATGTATCTGGGAGAAATTTTAAAAGACCTAAAGAAATAGATATACAAAGTTTGTGACTTGGGAGAGACTGAGTATTATTGCAATGTCAGTTCTTTCCAAATTAGTCTATAGATTCAATTCAATCTCAGTCAAAATATCAGCAGTTTTTTTCCCCTGGAAATTAACAGGATGGTTTTAAAGTATATCTAAAAATGCAAAAGATTTAGGATAACAAGACAATCTTGAAGAAGAACAAAGAGGATTGACACTGCCAGTTATCAGGATTCACTGGAAAGTGAGAATAAATTTCAGTCTGACTGGATCTTTCTAGGTCGTGTTCCTGTCCCTAAACAGTTCCCATTGTCAGAAAGCCTTAAACCCATCAGGCCCTGACTTAGAGTCAGGGTGGAGGTCAGTCCTGTCAGGCTGAATGGCATGTATGTGAGGGGGAGGAATGGAATAGTTACTGTTGGAGAGGCGACCACAATGTCCGCTGTGACAACCTTCATATACATACTATTTTTATTGGACTGAAACCTTGGTAAGTAAGAGTTGGACAGGCACAGGAGACAAACGAGTCTTTAGATAGGACTGCTTGCACACATACAGAAATGTAATATGTGGCAAACTCAGGATCAGCAGGAAGTTCCATATGACGGAGCCTCTGTACGTGCAGATGATGGTGGAAGAAACGGTTGGAAATAGCCAGATGCTAACACACCTCGAGTTCTATTTGAAAGTGTTTAGACTTTATCCTGTAGAATTAAGTCACCAAACATGGTTTGCAAGCAGATGCATGATAATCTGGAATAGGGAGAGACAGAAAAACAATTAGGAAGCTGTTTAGAGTTTGCAGAAGAGAAATGATGAGGTACTTATTCAGAGCAATGGAGAGAAGCAGCTGTAGCTGACACTGAGGGTTAAGGGATGCTAAACTCCCTGCCTGGCTGTTCCCATGGAAGACTTCACTGAATGCTCACCACAACCACTGGAGAAAGTTCTAAGTTAATTTTATACATGAAGAAACAGGAGTGAAATTATTGTCTGCCTGGAGTCACACAGCTAACAAGTAGCAGTACCTGAGTGTTTTAACACACGCCAGATGATTCCAGAGCCTATACTCTTAATCATGATGCTACATAACTAAATATCCAGAGATTTGTAGGGGTTTAGTCAGTAGGCTTGAGTTATGGGTGGGATATTGCTTCCATGAAGTAACACTACCTTGACTCTCTTCTTCCCTTTATGATCCTTTTTGTTTCCTTCATTGGCTCCTCTTAACTCTGAATTGGCTTCTGATCTTTCTTTTCTAAACACTTACTTACTCTTTCTATGTTTGTTTTCCCTAATGGCATCATCTATCAACCTTTATGTTGATTTGACCCTAATCTCTTATTTCCAGTCTCAGTTTCTCAGTCACACTCCTAAGGGTCATCACCTAAAACCCATGTTTAAGTTTAAACTCATATTTTACTTCAGACTCTGTAGATGCTTTCTGTTAATAGCAAAACTAAATGGACTTCCGGGCTTTAGAAGAATATTTGACCCCCAGATTCCTTCACCTTTCACACACCCTATCAGAAAACCAGTCCAGTCATTTCATTTATTGTGTCAGAGGTTCGTCTCCTCCCTTTCACAGTCTCTGCTCCCACCCTCTATTGGCTGTGCGTTTCTTGCCTGAATTTCTGCATCTGTTTCCTAGCTTGTCTGCCTGCATTTGGTCTCTTATATGCTCCACCCTGCATACTAAAGCCAGAAAAAACTTACACACTCGTTCCATAATTTATTTGCCTTATTCAAGAACTTCTGATTGCTGTCTATCACCCAATAAATCAGAATACTGAATCAACTCTAACCCATTCTCTGCCTAAATCTGAAGACCCTGCATTGCCCACTTTCAACTATTTTGTCGAATTCCAATTGCTCTGAAATTGGAACTCTCCACTACGGTTGGTTCTCTTGTCATTATTGTCTCTTCCCTCAACGTGGTCTGTACACATGTGCACGTGCATACACTGTGCTCCTTCCCATCTGAGCTATTGCTAATACTCGTCTCCTGGCCTAAAATGCTTCCATCTCTTCCAGGTTCATATCCCAGGTGACTCCTTCCCTAAAGCCTCCGAGACAAAGTCACACCTCCCTCTTCCGACCTTTTTAGCTTGCTGCCACTGCCAAAGAACTATCTGTCATTGTCATCTCCAAATGTCTCTGTTAAATGATATAACACTTTATGTGTTAAACATAGAGCTATTCTGTTTGCCAATTTGGGTATATATCTTATTTTCCCAATAGGCTAATAGGCTCTAATGTTCAGTTTAAAATTATATCTCCTGCTTTTTCATATTCATAATGCCAATGATAATACTCAGTAAATTCCTGTCCATGTTTCAAATTATAAACACGTGTAGTTTGTGTAATTCCCTGTAAACTTAGTCGCTTATCTGAATTACCATAAAAATAGTTACTGTTCTCTTATTTTAAGGGGCTGTTTCTTTTACAGACTTGGAAATGCAAATTTTCTCAAATGTTTAAGACATTCTGCTTTGTGTATTCAAACTATACTGAAGTTACACCTTTTTTGAGGAATATTTTAAATTATTCTGGGGAAGAAAAGAAAGCCCCTGAAGGCTAACAGTTTGAAATTGAACAGGACACCACTGGGAAGGGAGAGGGTCATGGGTCATCGTCAAACAGACAAAAAAACAATGGAGACGATTGTGTCTAAAGATGGTGTATTTTTTTTTCACGAGACAGTGTGTTGACAGTTTCCTTCCTCTTGGGTCATTGTTGTCTGCTAAATGATCTGTGACAGCAAATTGATCACCAGCTTCTTCATGCAGGAGATATAATGCAGCCTTTCATTTTGTTACCTCTCTTGCCAAATGCTGAAACATTTCGTTGGCAAAATTAATGTTAGTTTAATATGTCATTTACTGGTGTAAAGCTCCGCACGCAGCTCTGGGAGCCATAATAGCGGTGATTAATTTATCTTCACCCAGTTTCAGATTTCTACTTACGTGTGATTGCAAAAGCAATAACGCATTTGAAAAATGTTACTCTTTAAATGATGTGTCTGTAATTATCACTTAAATAAATGAACGCATTAAACAATTTAGCTATTGTACCATCCATTTCAAAATTGAGTCCGATATTTACTTCAAGGTAGCTACAATTCACCTAGGAAAATTAATGCTGGTGTACTTGTTCTAACTGAAAAGTCACTTCTTCCGAAGAGCTAAGAACTTCAAAGAAAACAGACATAAGGTCTTTTATATCTGATGCAGCATCTATGTAAGCCAGTTAATTGGTGATTTCACACATCTGAAAATATCCCAAAGTCATGTTTTGTTTGTAGAGTGTTGAGGATCTCTGCAGTCAAAATGTTGGTATAAAAAAAGGTTGGAAATGTAGTTATTTAAGTGACAGCTTCACGGTTCCTGTTCAGTATTTTCTAACAATCTTTGCTCTACCATTAGGATAAAGTAATGTCAGCACAGGGAAGGAAAAGTGCAGGCAAGATTACTAGAAAAGAGTTGGGTTTTTCCCCCCTCTATGAAAATGGCCAGATTTTGTGTGAAAATTAAACTGATCTCAATTCTGGTGTTTTATTTTTCCTCATTATAAAAGGGAAATAAAGGTGATTTTACTAAAATTTGGCATAGATATTTAAGAAAACTGTTTATTGAAGAAAGAGAAAACATGCAAATCTGATGCTTTTCTTAAAATTCTTTTTTTCATGTTAGTCATGAAAGGCAGATATCTTAAACCTATATTTTTCTCTTTATAATATGCACATGGATGCACATTTTACATTTACCTTTGAAATATGTTTGGCAAGATTTTCGTTTTGTGATTTTTATGTGTTAGTGAAGAAATTCATGTTAGATCACTTATTAGAAACTGCAAATGAGTTTACTGTCTTATGGCAAGATATTGTTATCTGAAACTGTCCAATCTGATAAAATAATTTTAAAAAGCAAACTTGCAAATACTCATTGCCTGATTTTTATGTATATTTTCAGATCAACTAAGGCAGTCTCATTTAATGATTACTACAAGACATGGTCTGGAATAGCCACATCCAAAGCCACAGAGTATTATAGAAGTCCATGTAAGGTGATCTAGCCTTATCTTATGTCCTTTTGGTATATATTAATCTCTTAATTATTCTCAACTTGTCTTGCTTTCAAAGACTAATTGACATATATTTGTAATCTGAAGGTGATAAACTTCTCTGTTGCCTCTATATATGAATCATTCAACATCTATTAATTTGGTTCCTCTTTTGTACAGAGCCCTGGACTGCAGTCTTCTTAAAAGCCAGAAGGAAAGATAGACATTTGGAGGAATAAAAGATGAAGTCCTCAGTCTCATGAGGCTTACTTTACTCCCTGCACCCCAAAAAGAAGCCTTCATAGCAAGAGGAGCCTTTTTGATTCTAAACACAATTATCCTCAAAGCCAGAGAGAGTATTAAGTAGAAAGACAACAAGAAAACATATGAGCCTAGGGCTTTCAGTGATCAACCTAGGGACGAATCACCTGTTGCCATCATACATTAGGAGCCAAAAAGGCAAAAGGGGAGAGCCAGACAGCTTACTGGTCTTATTTAATTGAATCTCTTGTGTGCTGTTTAATTATTTGGATCCAAGTAGGTTATCCAGTCTGTCCTGCTGAAATGATGCATTCTGAAGTTACCCATGACATCCTAACTCCCAGGCTCAGTGATAACCTTCTTTTTTAATTTTAAGTAGGCTCCTCGCCCAGTGTGGTGCTCAAACTCACAACCCTGAGATCAAGAGTCGCAACAACCGAGACAGCCAGGCGCCCCAACCTTTTAGTCTTTATCTTTACTTGTACTCTCATTTGCTATGCCCTCCTTGAGTTAGATGACACCATCATCCATGGTTTGTCTCCTCCCCTCCTCAGTGCTCCCCTGCCTCTTTCTTTAGCAAAAACTTTTTTTTATTAGAGAGAGAGAGAGAGAGAGACAGAGAGAGAGAGACAAAGCATGTGCGAGTGGGGGAGGGGCAGAGAGGGAACAAAAGAGAAAGAGAATCCCAAGCAGGCTTTACACTCAGCTTGGAGCCCGACATGGGGCCCAATGCGGGTATGATCTCACGACCATGGGATCATGACCCAGTGGGAAGTTAAGAGTCAGACACTCAACTGACTGAGCCACCCAGGCACCTCTAGCAAAATCTTCTTCATTCAGTTCTCTCTGCCCACTCTCTTTGAGAGACCTCAGCTATCACCATGATTTTCATTAGCCTACCTGCCAATAATTCTCAAAGCCTCATTTCTAGCCAACGCCTCTTCTGAATTCTGCATGCATATTTATAACTGTGCATTGGACTATCCCACCTACATGTGTTATAGGCATCTCCTACTTAAGATATCCCAAAGCGAATTCATTATCTTGCCCCAAAACTTAGCCTCCCTCCTTTATTAGCTCTCTGGGTTAGGGGTAGATCACCATTATTGCATTTACTTGCCTAAACCAGAATCAAAGACATTTCCTAGAACTCTCTGTCTCCCAGATTAAGCCTTGTTTACTTTATCTCCTACAACATTAAGAAAGTTCCTCCTTCAGGGCACCTGGGTGGCTCAGTAGGTTGAATGACCGACTGTTGATTTCCGCTTGGGTCATGATCCTAGGATTGTGGGATCAAACCCCATGTAGGGCTCCTGCTTAAGATACTCTCTCTCTCTCCCTCTACCCTCTTCCCCTGCTCTAAAGAAAAAAAAATGTTTCCCTTTCCACTCCATCCTGATGACCACTGCCTTAATTGTGGTCTCATCGACTTGCATCTCACCATTGTGATAGGCTCATATTTGGTTTCAATAGAACAAAATATCACCAAAAAAAAAAGTGTGTAGTTTTAAGACACAAATTAGAGAACAAAACAATACTAAGCTTAACAAATATTAAAAAGATAATTAGATCAATAACTTCTAAGAAATTACATGTTCTTTCACGATGTTAGTTATTATTTTGTGGTCACATATTACCTTCCTCACTTATCCTAGATTTGTGGTTAAGAAAAATGATTAAAGGTGCTTTAAGAAACACAATCTTTAGCAGCTCTAGCACTATAAAGAATTTTATTACTTTTGATACCAGAGTACATGAATATTTACTTCATTTCAAAGATATGTGTTTGGGTCCTGCTTAGTCAACTCGGCAAACACATCTTGAGTACCTCCTATGTGGAGGCACCGAGGAACTCAGATCGGTTCCAGGAGGCAGGAACCCTTAACAAACAAGGGGTAGAGAGGCAATTGGCACATTCTAGGGAACAACTGAACATCCAACTCCTTCAACCATAAAACAAACGAACTGATTTAGAATGGTGCTTTATGGAAGAGGCACCTGGGTGGCCCAGTTTGCTGAGCAACTGACTCCTGGTTTCAGCTCAGGTAATGATCCCAGGTTCTTCACTGAGTGTGGAACCTGCTTAAGATTCTCTTTCTCTCTGCCCCTTTCCCCCACTCACATGCTCTCTTTTTCTCTAAAAAAAAAAAAAAAAAAAAAAAAAAGAGGAGGAGGAGAAGAAGAAGAAGAAGAAGAAGAAGAAGAAGAAGAAGAAGAAGAATGGTGCTTTTTGGAATAACATGTAAATATACAGAAACATTTGGAAACTCCAAACTGCTAAGAAAAAAAAAATAGGGGCACCTGGGTGGCTCAGTCGGTTGAGTGTCTGACTCTTGATCTTGGCTCAGGTCATGATCTCACATGATTGTGGGTTTGAGCCCCACCTTGGGTTCTTCACTGGGCATGAAGCCTACTACTACTACTAATAATAATAGTGGCACATGCCAGAACTTAAAGAAATTTGGAAATAATTGTGTTGCAATAAACAACAACTAAAAATGAAAGAAATTAATTAAGCACCACTGACTACAGTTTCTTCTTTAAAAGACTTGCCACCAAAATGTTTAACTTGGTTCTCCTTTCTACATCTATCACTAACTTAGTATGTAATTCAACCCTTTTTGTGAGCTTTAATGGCTACCTCTAGCTCAGAAGAATTTCAGAGACTTTGATTCTAACCTTTGGAACAAGATTTCACAATCACCCTACCTATTCTTCTTCTAGGGATTTGTTACAAGAATGTTTCAGGAGGTTTCCTTCAGTAATAATAAGCATTTTATTTTTACAAATTAAACTTAGGGGTGCCTGGGTGGCTCAGTCGGTCAAGCATCCAACTCTTGATTTTGGCTCAGGTCATGATCTCATGATTGGTAAGATCGAGCCTGGTGTAAGTATCAAGCTCTGTACTTACAGTGCAGAGCCTGCTTGGGATAGTCTCTCTCCCTCTCTGTTTTCCCCTCCCCCTGCTTGCATGCTTACACACTCTCTCTCAAAATAAACATTTTTTTATTGAATTTAATTTTAAACCTTACATATGCTGCTGGCCATTTTGTCTTTGGATAATTCAGCTAGATGAGATCCAATACTCTTTTTTAACGGCCTGATTTTGTGTGTAATAAAGATTAAGCTTTCATATAGAATGCTTCTTCAAGCACTCAGAAATCAAAGGGAAACTTCTAATAACTTCAGCTTCTACAGTTACATCCTTGTCACTGGAAAGATTATGAAATTCTTGTGCATATTTTTGAAAGCTTTTTTATGAATATTGATGAGTGGTTGTATTTTGATTTGGGGTATTAACTCTTTTCCATATCTTTGTGCAACAAATCTACCCATAGTTATGTGTGCCAAAATAATGGTAAGTGTATACATGCACAATACAGTTTACAAAGTATACTCTCCATTATTTTTTGATCATCCCAATCTTATTCTTTTATTCATTTGTCAACCAATATATGTCATGTATAGTAGTATGTCAACACTATGAACCAGGCATTATTACTGTCATCACTCTGTTTTACAGATGAAAAAACCGAGACCAAGAGCAGCTAAGAAATTTACCTAAGGTCACACAGGTAAGAGGGAATATTATACATTGATAAAGAGTGTAAATTCTGGAACCAAATTGCTGATATTTAATCCTGGTTCTTCCATTTAGTAGCTGTGTGACCTTGGGTAAGTTTCTTATCCTCTCTGTCAGTTCCCTCGTCTGTAAAATGAGAATAATTATAGCACGTACCTCATAGCACTGAAGTACTTACAACAGTGCCTAGCACATAGTGAGTGCTCAGTAAGTGTGCTTATTATTAGTACAAGTAGGTTCTGACTCTTGACTTGAACCAATTCCTCTGACTCTACATTTATTGCTCTTTTTCACATACTAAAACTGCCTCCATAATATTATATAAAAATGCTATCTCTCTATAGCCTGAGATGTAAATTCAAACTCTGCAGTATATGCAGTACATTTTTCAATAATTATGATTATTAGTTTATAATCATAGGCAATCATATGGGGAAATGCACTGATGATCCTCTGTTCTCTATCCATCAGTATAGAATGGCAAATAAAAGTTTGGCAGAGAACAAACGAATACATATGGTTGTGGGTAACAGCACCTTTAATGACAGAATATGATTCCCATAAGGAAATGTTTATGTTAAAGGAAAAAAATCCCTTCAGACCAGTGTACCCTGTAATACTGAGTAGAGGCTTCCTGGTGTTTGTTTGCTGTCATCAGACAGACCAGACACCCTGAAGCATCATGGGGATGTTTGCTTTCACCCTAGAAGACTTCCATTCTTTGAGTCTTTGAGCCAGCAATCAGGGCAAGTGTCTCCAGAATGCATTTAGATGCAAGAGGCAGCATTATCTAATTCTAATGCAGTGCTTCTCAGTCTTGACTACTCATTAGAACCACCAGAGGAACTTGTAAAAATTCCCATGTAAAAGGCACACCCCCAGACTAATTACATCAGGATCTCCGGGAGCAGGACCTGGCAGTAGTAGTTTTTAAAGCTCCCCAGGTGATTACAATGTGCAACCAAGGTTGGAAAGGCTGCAGTGGGAAGAGTATGATGTTGGAAGTTGCCCTGTACTAGTTCTGCCACTTACAGTTAAGTGAATTTAGGTTAGTCACTTAAATCTTTGTACCTCATTTTTAAATTTCTATTCATTGGAAGAAACATTCCAATCTATTTTAAGTTGTTCTATGGTAGTATGAGATAATACATGTGAAACCAAAGCATGCTAAGGCAAATTGATGCTACTACATTTCTTTGGATGTGACAGTCCCAGCAGTGGAAAAAAATGTAGATCAACCTATACAGATGTTGCATAAGAAATGTGTCATGGCAAAAACAAAGTAAAGGTGACGCCCAGTTATCCTAGAAGGAAGGGAAGAAAGAAGTTTATCATGGAGTCAATAGATGATTTTCTACCAGAGACTACAGAACTGCCACAAAGATAAGATATGGTCATAATGGGGAATTTTAGCTTCAAGAACTGGCGAAATTTCACTGGTCCTTTCCTCCTGCTCGCTCTCACATCCCCCCGCCCCTTAATTATTTCCCTCCTATCAATATCACTCATTTAGCATCTTCTATGTCTAGATACATACATATTATGATAAGCTTTTTGAGAAGTTTATGATCAGATGGTACAAGAACAGGTGAATGAGAAAATTATGGGGATAAAATAGGAAGCATTAAAAGTCTGTACAAATACTGTGGCAATTTTCAGCTCTCAGTAGAGAAAGCAATGAAGAAAATGAGTCAGTGATATAAAATTAATGGAAATATTCCAGGAAGGATGACCATGCCATTTGGGGTTTCATAATATATAAGGAAGAGACTGATGTACATATTCAAATAGAAAATGTAGGAAGGGCAATTTCAAAAAAAATAAGGCAACATGAATTATCCTTGAATAGAATCCTCAAATTTAAATTTCATCTAAGTGGTAGTGAATAGTCCCAATGAGAAGACATTACTCAAATTTTCTGTTTGTTCATCTGTAAAGTGTATATTGCAATGGTAACCACTACGTACCTTCTTTACAGATGCCCAATGTGCAGTAAGTACTATTAACTCTGTTAATAGTAGTTATTATAATCATCTAAAGGAAATAGTGAGACCTCACTAAGAACCTTAAGGAGCTCATATTTGCTTCCTTAATATAAAGGAAGGGAGAAGTATAAATCCAAATAGTAGAAGTAGGAGTATGAAGTTTAAAGCCTATAAGAGCATGTATGTATGCGGGGCGCCGGGGTGGCTCAGTCGGTTAAGCGTCCGACTTCGGCTCAGGTCACGATCTCGCGGTCCGTGAGTTCGAGCCCTGTGTCGGGCTCTGTGCTGACTGCTCAGAGCCTAGAGCCTGTTTCAGATTCTGTGTCTCCCTCTTTCTCTGACCCTCCCCCGTTCATGCTCTGTCTCTCTCTGTCTCAAAAATAAATAAACGTTTAAAAAAATTTAAAAAAAGAACATGTATGTATGTGTACTTGTGTGTGTTTGAAGGAGGAAAAGAAATCAAAGAATAGACAGGAACACTGCTGGCTAAAATAATATTAATAGAAGAAAATGAGAGCTATTCAATTTAAATGTTTCTATCAATGATATAATTCACCAAACTAGCAACAGTTAATCAATCATTGTTTAGAAGGAAGCTCAAGATAAGACTGGAGGAGAGCATCTAGTTGGTTAAATAGTTCAAGACTATAAAACCAGGACTATTACAAGAAACAGGGAGATGATAGGTAGATAGATAGATAGATAGATAGATAGATAGATAGATAGATATGTTTGTGTGTATGATCTGACTTTCAGTAAATTTTTTGTTAATTTTATTGAAGGCATAAGGCTTATAATTAACCACAAACATATGAGGCAATTGTGTACTTTGATTTTCAGAAAATATTAATGCAGATCTGAGCTGAAGTGATAGAATAGCACACAGATCAAGAGAGGTAGTAACCCACTTAAATCAAGATCCAGAGCCAGTTCTGGACGTAAACTTTAATAGGAACGTTAGCAAAGTTCACCACCAGGATGGTGAGGATGATTAGGTCCCTAGAAAACCATATCTTAAGATAAAGTTGGGGGAACTGAGGCTCTGATAGGTATCTTCAAATTTTAGAAGGACTCTCTCACATGGGGAAGGGATGAACCTGGTCAGTATTACTGCAGAGATCTGAACTAGGACCAGTAAAGACTCAGCACTCAGGTTAAGGAAAGACATTGTGACCTTAATGTCTGACAATGGAAAAGGCAGTTTCCCAACAACAGAGAGGAGAGTTTTCTGTCGTTGGCAAGGGATTCATTCAGAGGCTGGAATGGATGATCATCCATTGTAGATTCTTGCTTTGTGAAAGATCAAGACCTATAATGTCACTTTTATATTTTTACTTCTGGTGCTGAGTTTGAATTTTGTTAAACTGTGGTGTCTGTAGTTTCTATATGAGTTATTTTAACACCTTCTTCATTACTATAAAAGATATATAAACAAATGTCATTATAATGGAAATTTTGAAGAAAAATCTACTTATTTCAAATATCCAATAATACAAAGTTCAAGTAAAAGGAAGAAATTTGGAAAGTGAGCATTGTAATTTGGCTTGAACTATATAGTGTACATCATTGCCACATATCAACTTAATGAAAAGTGAATTATTTTAAACTTTGAACCTTTTTCAAAACTCTAATTTCAGTGCCTGAAGATCCACATTTTATTGGAGAGTATCATAAATGGAAGAAACTTGAATTAAAACATCCTAGAGAATGGAATCTAAAGTAAGTAATTTGATTATCTTCTTAACTCAAAACATCTATCATTCTACTTTCTACTGTCTAGCTGAACCATCAAAAGAAGTCTTTGGAAGTAACAACGGATGCCCTTTTCTAAACATAAGAACGAGAATAAGAAGCATCTTTTTCCCTTTCCTATGAACCTAGGTGGGAAATATCTTTGCTACTGTTAACCTTTAAAATTTATTTGACCAGCAAAAATGGGTTTATTCGGGAATAGCAGAGAATTGCAATCTAGGACTTGAAATCCAGGTCAAAACCACAGGGCTAGTCCAACAAACAAAGGGAGAGGAACATCATTTTATAGAGAAGGAATAAGTTGAGAGGAGTTGTTTTGAAAGCACGTGTTCAGGATGATGACAGTTTCTCATTGGCTAAGTTGCTGGTGCAGTCAGTTTCTTATAGGAGAGGCAATGTACATCTTTCCCTGTTGGTATCTGTAATTGATGATTCTTTCCTGCTGATGATTCTTCTGTTGGGGTCTATAATGGACAGTTCTTCCTGTAATTGAAATTGGGTAGTAGGGCTCCACCTTCTGGCCCCCCAACTTCACTTTAATGAGGGTTCCCTTTATTAATGTTCACCTATTGACGGCCAAAAATAAAGTTGGACATGTGCCACAGTGAAGGACTCTCACAACACCCTCCGCATTACTTCTCTTACTCCAATTCCCATTATCCTCATTATCATATGACTTAGAAATCAGAAAAAAAAACCAAAAAAACAAAAAGTACATCCTGTTTCTGTGTCACCAGTTAGCTTTTCATCCTTCTCATAGTTCCAAATATCTTTTCATCATCCATGGACTTTTCATTCAAGAACCAAATATATTTCATCTAATGGGGAAGCATCTATAAAATATAAAATTATTATAGTATCTTCAGAAATCATTGACTATTAGACCACATTAGAGAAGAGATCTTAATCTCATCTTTGGTCTCTTGACTCCTAAAGGCAGTTTTGCCTTTTCATCATGCTGGAAAAAGATTGCATCTGAGCTCTCTGGTTTGACTAGGCTATCGTAGTTACTTATTCTGGTGTGCTTATTTCAAAGGACTTGGTGAATGTGCCACACAACACTAAGGGAGTTAAACACTAGGGGAGTTTTGTTTTGTATTTTTTGCATTTACCTCATTTACCTCAGTTTTGGCTTGTTATCAATGTGATTGTTTATTTCTAGAAGGATATACAGGATTAATAAAAATAATGTAAAGTGTTTTGAATTTCGGTAGAAATTGAAGTTCTTAGGTGCGCCTAGGTGGTTCAGTCAGTTAAGAGTCCAACTTCAGCTCAGGTCATGATCTTGTGGTTCATGATTTCGAGCCTTGCTTCAGGGTCTGTGCTGACAGCTCAGAGACTGGAGCCTGCTTCGAACTCTGTGTCTCCCTCTCTCTGTGTCCTTATTTCTCAATCTCTCTCTCTGTCTCTCTCTCTCTCTCTCTCTCAAAAATAAACATTTAAAAATTTTTTAAAAAGAAATTGAGGTTCTTAAAACATATATATTTTCCTTTTTAACATCATAGTTCAGATTGGGTTTTTCACCTGGATATTCTTTTTTTCAGTTGACTTCTGTGACAGCTTCCCTTCAAGCCAGAGTGGAGAAAAGCTGTTGCATTTGATACTTTTCTACCTTCAGAATAAATTATAGGCCATAGAAAAAGTTTTTTTACAGCAGAAATTGAAGCATACAAGCATGGTTTTTTCATGAAGGCATGTTTCAAGTTTCATTTAGAGTTAAAGAAAGCTATTTAGAACATAAGGTTAATTTTGTTTTGACATGACTTCCTTTTTTATTTCCTGTAACAGAACTGCTTTGTTTTATTTGTTTGATCATTGATTCATTATGTAATGCCAGCGTCCCACAGAACCCAAAATTTAGAAAAAGTAGGACTATGTCATTTTCAACTTATCCATCCACTTCTACATATGGCTGAAATAATTGTGAGCTGTTTGAGTGCTAGAACATTTTTCCAAATACATTATTTTGAAGTTATAGTTGAAATTATCATGTGTGTGGTTGACCCTGTCAGAATAAAACTCTCACACCTTATGCCATCTGGTGGTTGATGAGAATATATTTAGATCAAATGATAATTGCTTCTTTCAAATTTTGGAGTTGATTAGTTTAAAAACAACAAAGTTTTTAAAAGATATTACATTTAGCTGAATAATTTTATTGTGGCATAAATATGCCACAAGAGGTTACAAAAACCTAACGTATGTTGCACCAACTTCTTTTCAAATAATTATTAGAAGTCTCATGTTTAGTCAAAATACAATATAATAAAGTGGTCAATTCATAGAGTCTCAAGTAGAAAATGGTTGAGCATCTTTGCAAGCAAGTAATTGGTCTATATATGCATGTAATATAATGTCATTATGCATTTGTCTGCTTTAATATTGAAAATGCTTTCCTTGAAATTTCCTATTTTAAAAAAACCAGAAAATGCAAATTAACAACCTTTCATCTGCATAGTATTAAGGAGAAAGACCTATCTTTCCTGCTTCATATCCCTCCTCCTACTGTCCTCGCAACTCCTCATCAATCAAGACTTGATTCTTAAGCCACACCAAGTTCTTTTTTCTCACTATTATTTCGGGACATAAGACCTCTTCACCACTTTGTGCCTTCTGCCTGGGATATGTTTCCCAGCAGGGTCTTTGCTGGTGGTCTAGAGTTAGGCTCTGGTCTGAGTGAAAAGGTGGAATGTGGAATCCTTAAGCACAGGGACCAGGGAGCCAGACTGTCTGCACTTCAATCTTGGCTCTGCCAATTACCATCTCTTTGACCAACTCAGGGCAAGTTATCTGACTTCTTTGTGCCTCAGTTTCCTTATCTGTTAAATGGCAGTAATAACTATACCTACCCCTCAAGGAGATTGTGAGGATTAATACATTAATGCATGCAAGTCTCTTCAAACAGTATCTGGTATGCAGTAAGTACTCGAAAGATTCACTATGATTCAGGCTTTGTCCACTGTGGCCCTAGTTCCAGTTTCAAATGGAACATCTTTCTTTGGAGGTAGCATGGGGGAAAGCATGGGCTTTAGGGTCACACAGATCTTAGAGAAATTCTTACCCACTCTCAGCTTGTTTCCTTAGCTGTTAAATAGAGATAGCATTAGTTACCTTGCAAAGTAGTTTTGCATTTGATCTCTTGAGTGAGATTGTTTATAAATATAATCATATAGTGTTGACACTCAATAAATATTAGTTCCTGAGGAGAGGGGAGACAAAAACCCACGCCCCTCCCCAACTTCTCACACAATGAAAATAGTCTCTGTCATAAGCAGGTAAAAATGGTAACATTTTCCCAGGTTAGGAAACAGGCAGCGCCACCTATTGTGACCACATTTATTTTAGTTCCATTATACACATGGTTCTTTTCTCTTCTCCACTCTATAATCATCTCTCCTGCCTGACAAAGTCCATCACAAGGATGGCGTGAAGATCCAGCCCAACATCTATTTGTGAAAGGGTCCCTGACTCAGGCTTCCACATCCTCCCACTCTCTCCTTCCATAGCACTCTTCGGGCTGTTTCAGCAACTGCAGTGTAGACATTCATCTGTTTATGGAGAATGACCAGGGCAAGGCCATTATTGTAGCTTTGTTTTCCCTGACCTTAGTACGGGACCTGGCATCTTGCAGGCACTCAGTCATGTTTGTTGAATGATGCATACTTACCCTTTTTCCCTACTTAATAGTTGAATTAAATGTGAAGGCGGTTAATTTTTAGAAAAATTAAATGTAGATGCTGACTTCTTTTAAGGCCAATTCTAATAGATAATGGTTCTGTTTGGGGAATTCTGAGGGCATGATGGCAGAAGAGTGATTGAAAATTGGAAATATAAATGAACTGTTAGGAATATTTTTTGCAAATTCTTAAGTTTTATACATGTTTTTAGTATTACTAGGAAACCATTGTCGTTATAAGCAGCTCATGAATATTCATGAATTGATCATTTGGTTTGGTCATCCCATCATTTCTAAGGCCTTTTTCTCTCCCCCATTGCCTTGCCTGTCTCTTGACTATTCAAGCAAATGCTTTATTTCTACGAAGACATGGTAAAGAATATGAATCTAGAGGCTAATCAGTAGTTTGTGTTTATTTTCTTTGGAGAAATAGTGAAAGATACAAAATCAGAAAGCAGTGCAAGCTGTTCTTTTGAATATTCTTCCTTACAAAACTGTTTATGTCATACTCTATGGCTGGTGATCACTTATGTGGTAGTGGAAATATCTGTGCCAATAATCTAAGCTTTGTCAGACGGCAAGTTATCTAAACAAAAGTTATCCTTTCTGGAGTCTTGCATTCTTTGTAGCTTTCAAAAAGAATATTGCTCCTGTCTACACATGGGGGGTACAGAGATAATGGGAACTAAATGGCAAAGCATCTACTGTGTGCCAGGCATTCTTTCTTCTCCTAATGTAATACTGGCCATGCTGTACAGTTGACAGCTGTACCGCTAAGTGTAACTCCACAGTGGTGCCCATCAGCCTCCTTCAAAGCCATAGAAAATTGGGGCGCCTGGGTGGCTCAGTGGGTTAAGCGTCCGACTTCAGCTCAGGTCATGATCTCATGGTCCGTGGGTTCGAGCCCCGCGTCGGGCTCTGTGCTGATGGCTCAGAGCCTGGAGCCTGCTTCAGATTCTGTGTCTCCCTCTCTTTCTAACCCTCCCCCGTTCATGCTCTCTCTCTGTCTCAAAAATAAATAAACATTAAAAAAAAAAAAAAGCCATAGCAAATCAACTTGCACTCCAGGGGAAGCCACTTCCTTGTTATATGGACACAGCACATGTATTGTATTTGAAAACTAAATTATTTCTACTCGCCCATTGATATAGGCTTATTAAAAGCTTAAAATTTTCAGGTAATGTGGAAATATTGTCTACCCAATTGCAAGCACAAATCAAGTCTACGTTTTGTGGAAAAAGTTTTTTGGGGTCAATCTCAAATTCTCTTATTAAACAATATGTGCTCCTTTCTCCTTTGTAAAACTTTCTTATATTTATAAAATATACTATGGATCTAGTTGTACTGTATTTTATTTTATTTTTTATTATTTATTTGTTTATTTTGAGAGAGAGTGTGTGAGCAAGGGAGGGGCAGAGGGAAAGAGAGAGAGAAAAAGAGAGAGAATCTCAAGCAGGCTCCATACCCAACGCAGAGCCTGATGCAGGGCTCGATGTCACTATTTATTGTGAGATCATCATCTGAGCTGAAATCAAGAGTCATATGCCCAACTGACTGAGCCACCCAGACATTACTGTACTGTATTTGAAATTAATGAGTTAATATATATTATTTCTAAGTTCCTGTATCTGAGTCTGTGAGTGTTCTAACTCACAAAAATATGGGATTTTTCTTTAGCATACCATGATTCCCTTTTCTCTAGTTATATAGAAAATATTTATGCATAATACATTAATTTAATGTATGTTTGTACTATCCTTTCAGGCTTATTGAAGTTAAACATTGTTTTTATAGATTTACATAATTCTATATTTAATGCATTTTTAAGGCAGAATGCTGGCTTTGACTCCTCAAAGATTGAACCTTGAGTGCCATCTTGTGGTTAAAGAGAGAATTAGCATTAGAATGGACATTGGAAATGTTCCCTTTAAAATAAAGACTTGGAAAAAAATATAGACAAAGGGGAAAAAAAAAACTTTAAAACATTTCTGCCAAGCAACTACTTAGTCTCTGTTTGGATGGTTTTTAGAGACAGGGAGCTCAGTACTTCAAGGAGCATTAAAATAGCTTGAATCTCCCTTATTTCTAGCTTAAATCTAACACCTTATGACATTCAACTATTACAGATTTCTTTCATTCATTTAACAGATTTTTATTGAATACTTACTATATGTTTTTACATTTGCCTGCAAAACCATTCGGAAATGAGAAATTATCTCCATTTTAAAAGAGGGGTTAGAGGGGCGCCTGGGTGGCGCAGTCGGTTAAGCGTCAGACTTCAGCCAGGTCACGATCTCGCGGTCCGTGAGTTCCAGCCCCGCGTCGGGCTCTGGGCTGATGGCTCAGAGCCTGGAGCCTGTTTCTGATTCTGTGTCTCCCTCTCTCTCTGCCCCTCCCCCGTTCATGCTCTGTCTCTCTCTGTCCCAAAAATAAATAAACGTTGGAAAAAAAAAAATTTAAAAAAAAAAAAAAAAAAAAAAGAGGGGTTAGAGAAAAAGTTTTGTTTGTTTGTTTGTTTTTTAAAGTTCCCTAAGGTTATACACTCTGTAAGTGACAGAGCTGAAATTCCAATCTAGGCCTGCCAGATGCTACAACCTGGGCTTTTATCTATGAGACCGAGCAGCAGCTCAGACCCTGAGAACCCAGGGATGGCTTTGGGTTTGGGTGGAAGGCCTGGTCAAGGGATGATGTTGTGGCAGAAATCAAAGTGTCTCCACTTGTCCTTGGAAGCAACACAAATAAGGCCTTTCTTTTTTGTGGAATTATCCTTTGAGTCTCAGAAAATAGCTCTTGTGCCTTTTTCCTACTTCCCCTTAAGTATTCTCTTTTTCAGAGTAAACATACCCAGTCCTTTCAACTGTTTTTTTAATGAATTTCACATATTTTTATTATTCATTTTTTATGAGTTTAATTCATTTAATTAACTTCTCTCTCAGAATGTACCCCAAAACTTTACCATGATTTCTAGTGGTAGCACAGAATCTAGTGGGGCATTCTATGTTATAAATACTATGACTTAAAGCTGCTTCCTCCTTCATCTCTCCAAAAAAGGGGGTTTTGATATGAGTCAGAAACACATATTAGGCTTTAAAACAAAGAGAGAGAGAGAGAATTGTTCCTTTGGCTCTGCTCCCACGTAGAACAGAGAGGGGTCTCTCTGTGTCCCTCTCCCTCTTTGCCCTCCCCATCAGCATCCTTCCCACCCATCCCCCAACTGTGGCCACAGAAATAAGGTATGTAGATTAGCTTAGGTCTTGGTCTGAGCAGGGGTGAAATTGAAGAGGGCTGTGGTTTCCCAGAGGTATATTAGATTGTGTTCTGTCTGGAAGAAGGAAAAGGAAGGAAGCCAAGAAGTTCCCTTAGAACATGTTACAAAAAATCAGATCCCCAGATGGAAAGATTTATCACTCTTGTCATGTACATAAAGCTGCTTTCCAAGAACATGTAGCTTTATTAGTTCCCCCATAACAGCTGTTCTAGACCCATCAGAAATCTTAAACACAAGCCTTGAATATACAAATTGATTTGTAAGTTACTGAGCTGCATGCTGAAACAACCATATTTAAAGGAATATATAAAATTCATTGCCCAACAAAGTAAATTTTACAACATCCAGAATCCCATACAAAATGACCAGTCAGGAAAATAAGCAGGAAAATATAACCCATAACCAAAATAAAAATCTATCAGTATAAAAGATCCATAAACTATAGAGATGATCGAATTAGTAGGTATGGATTTTAAAGCAGCTGTTATACATCAAGGATCTAAAAAATACCATGATTATAATGAGGAGAAATGGAAGATATATAAAAGGCCAATGGAATATCTACAGATAAAGTAAATTAAAAATGTAAGTATATACTGTTGGGAAAGAACAACAAATTAGATATTGTAGAAGAAATTACCCATGGAGCAACGTAAACTCTTGAAAATAAACATAGAGAAAAAAAGACTGGGAAAAAAAAAGCCACCTCATTGAGCTGTGTGGCAATATCAAGTGGTATAAGTTACACATAATTGGTGTCCCAGACAAGAACTGACAGAAAAAAATATGTGAAGAAATAATTATGCCTGAAAATTGTCCAAATCTGATGAAAGCTGTAAGCTTAGCGACCAAGAAACTCAATGAATCCCAAGAAACAGAAATATAAAGAAACCATACCAAGGTACAGTACATCATAATCAAATTGCTGAAGTGATAAAGAGAAAAATCTTCAAAGCAAAGGATAAACACACACACACACACACACACACACACACACACACACACACACTGCATGCAGAGGAACCAAAGATAAGAACAACCAATAACTTTATGGCAGAAACTTTACCACTAAAAGATAATTGATGACAATTTTAGAGTTCTTGAAAGAAATTATTGACCTAGAATTTTATACACCTTGAAAATATTTCTCTAAAATGAAGGTAAAATACATTTTTAGACCAACAAATCCAACTACATAGATGAAGTGAATGACAGTCTCTCTTAAAAAGAAATGGATAACTTGAATAATTTTGTGTCTAATACAGAAATTGAACTGATAGTTAAAAGCCTTCATACAAAGACAACTCCAAGCCCAATGGCTTCACTGATGAATTTTCCAGACGTTAAAAGAAAACATAGTATCAATGTATACAAAATACAAAATTTTCCTTTTTTAGAAAATATAAAAGAGAACACTTCCCAATACGTGTTATAAAGTCAGCATTACCTCTTGACGCAATCCTTATCAAAATACCAGTAGCATTTTTCACAGAACCAGAACAGATAATCCTAAAATTTGTATGGGACCGCAAACGACACCAAATAGCCAAAGCAATCTTGAAAAAGAACAAAACTGGAGGTATCTCAATCCCAGATTTCAAGATACACTACTACAAAGCTGTAGTAATCAAAACAGTATGGTATCTGCCCAAAAATTGACATATAGATCAATGGAACAGAATAAAGAGCACAGAAATAAACCCATGATTATATGGCCAATTAATTTACAGCAAAAGAGGCAAGAATATACAATGGGAAAAAGTCTCTCCAACAAATGGTGTTGAGAAAGCTGGACAGCTATGTGCAAAAGAATGAAACTGGACCATTTTCTCACACCATACACAAAAATGAGCTCAAAATGGATTAAAGATCTAAATGTGAGACCTGAAACCATAAAAATCCTAGAAGAGAGCACAGAGAGTAATTTCTCTGACACTGGTCATAGCAGCATTTTTCTAGGTATGTCTTCTGAGGAAAGGGAAATTAAAAAAAAAAAACTATTGGGATTACATCAAAATTAAAAACTTCTGCACAGCAAAGGAAACAATCAACAAAACTAAAAGATAACCTACTGAATAGGAGAAGATATTTGCAAATGATAAATCCGATGAAGGGTTAGTATTCAAAATACATAAAAAATTTATACAGCTCAACACCAAAAAAAATATCAATTCAAAAATGGACAGAAAACATGAACAGACATTTCTGCAAAGAAGACATCTAAATGACCAACAGACACATGAAAAGATACCCAACATCACTCATCATCAGGGAAATGCAAATCAAAACCACAATGAGAAATCACCTCACACCTGTCAGAATGGCTAAAATAAAAAACACAAGAAACAGCAAGTGTTGGCAAGGATAGGGAGAAAAAGGAACCCTCATGCACTGTTGGTGGGAATGCAAAGTAGTGCAGCCACTGTGGAAGACAGTATAGAAGTTCTTCAAAAAATTAAAAATAGGGGCGCCTGGGTGACTCAGTCAGTTGAGCGTCCAACTTTGGCTCAGGTCACCATCTCCGGTTCTGGCTGCAAGTCTTGCGTCAGGCTCTGTGCTGACAGTTCAGAGCCTGAGGCTGCTTCAGATTCTGTGTCTCCCTCTCTCTCTGCTCCTCCTCTGCTTGTGCTCTGTCTCTTTCTCTCTCAAAAATTAAACATTAAAAAAATTAAAAATAGAAATACCATATGATCCAGTAATTCCACTACTGGGTATTTTACCCAAAGAATAGGAAAATAGTAATTCAAAAAGATATATACATCCCTGTGTTTATAGCAGCTTCATTTACAATAGCCAAACTATGAAAACAGCCCAACTGTCCGTCAATTGATGAATGGACAAAGAAGATGTGGTGTGTATGTATGTATATATGTATATGTGTGTGCGTGTGTGTATGGATACATACATATATATATATATATATATATATATATATATGTATAGTAGAATATTACTCAGCCATAAAAAAGAGTGAAGCCTTGCCATTTCAAATAACATGGATGGATCCAGAGAGTACAGTGGTAAGCAAAAAATGTCAGTCAGAGAAAGACAAATACCATATGATTCTATATGTGGAATTTAAGAAACAAAACAAAATTTTAAAAGGAGACAAACCAAACCAAAACAAAACAAAACAAAAAAACAGACTCCTAACTATAGAGAATAACCTGGTGGTTCCCAGAGGGGACGTGGATCAGGGGATGGGCGAAATAGGTGAAGGGGATTAAGAGTACACTTATGATAAGCACTGAATAATGTATAGTATCATTGAATCACTATATTGTATGCCTGAAACTAGTATAACACTATATATTAATTATATTGGAATTTTTGAAAACTTAAGTAAAAAAACCAAACAAAATAAATAGTGTTTACATTACCTCAATAACAAAACCAAAGACACTACCAGGAAGAAAAGAAAAACCCATTACACATAAATACACCTCATGTACATAGATGCAAAAGTTTTAGCTAATCAAATCCCATATATATAATTATAATAAATATAACATAAATGTAATAATATAATAAATAATTATGATAATTATACATGACCATGTGGGGTTTATGTCAGAAATGTAACCTTGGATTAATATTTGAAAAATTTGAACAACGTAAAATAGAAGAAAGAATCAGATGATCATCTCAATAGGGGAAGAATATTTCAACATCGATTCCTGATTACAAAAATAAAAAAAAAATCAGCCTCCAGAACTATATGAAAATAAATTAGTTATGGAGGCCCTGGGAAACAAATGCACCTTGCCTTACCAGTTGATGGTTTTACTACTTTTACAGTATTAATATTACACCATATTTGTCTGCTTTTCTGCTGTTAGGAAATATACTAGAATAATTTCCGTTCACTAATATAGTAGTGAATGCTCAGAAGGGCGCCAGAATCAAACCTCATTGCTCTGCTGGTCTGTCAGATTTGATATGTTTGGCCCTATCTTTCTCAATAGTAACGTACACTACCTGGAATTCATTTGGAAACTTAGATAACTTCTTCTTTTTCTTATTCCAGGTATGCTGCTGCTATGGCTCGGCTTGCCAGAGAAAGCAGAAGGCCTCACAAAGCCAGTTATCCAACGGAAAGTGTTCATCTCTGCCCCACTCCAAGTAAATTGATTTCAGCCTATTTGCTTTGCTTTGTTTTTAGAACTAAAATATTAGTCATTACCCCAATACATTTAAATTTTTGTTCAATTCAGATAAGTTTAAATCTGTGAGGCCTAATCTCGTGTTCTCCTTTTAAGGTTATTTAACTCTAAGAAAATAAATTCAGTAAATTACTTACATAAGAATTGGAGCTTTGAAAAAAGCCTGAATTACTTACACTTTTAAGTTTGCCACCCTTTAATAGGTTAATACACTCTTTGAAAATCTAAGGCTAAGTTTCAAGATGTGTAAAAGGACTCGAAACAAGAAAAACACTAAATAAATTGATCTCTGAAGATCATTGTAGATTCAGAGATACATGCAATATGGCTGAAGGGAAAGGAACAATGTTAGTTGAGTTTGGTGATCTTTTTAAAATTAATGTTTTTAAAGAAACATTTGGGGTAAGTTGAGGATGGGTCTTGAGCAGGAAGAGAGCTGGTAACTTATAATAGAAATCCACTACTATGGAGGGGAAGCAAGACATTCGGGGTCAGAGAACTTGGGTTTAGATACCAGGTCTGTGCAATTATGAGAAAGTCACTTAAACTCTGCATTTCAGTTTCTTCATCCTCAGCCAGTACTGAGTCCATAGAAGGTGTTCAGTAAATACTTGCTTCTAATATTCTGCCCTAACACATAGCATTCTTGTGACTAAATGACTCCAGGTATGCCAACATTCTTTGTCAACAGGAAGTACTAAAAGTATTAGTTATCGCATTTCCCTGATACCTGTCCTTCAAACATAATGACA
This sequence comes from Puma concolor, assembly GCF_028749965.1. NCBI lineage: Eukaryota > Metazoa > Chordata > Mammalia > Carnivora > Felidae > Puma > Puma concolor. The sequence goes on from NC_141674.1 coordinate 53,105,483, forward strand.
CAGACATTCCAGGGACAGGCAGCACCCTTCAGCTAGTGGTTTTTCAAGAGCCCCGCTTTCCTATCTCGTGACTTTCTTTTCCCTGGGTTGGATTCTACTTCTCCTCCGTCTTGTATCTGTGCACCACTCAGATTTCCTCGTCTAACTCACCAGCCTCAGCCTTCTCTATCCCACTCTGCCTTCTTCCACATTTCAGGGTACCTGCGAGCACTGGTAAGAAACATTGCTTTTTCTATTTTTACTCTGCTTCCCTCATGAACTCCCTGCTCTCTGCAATCTCTATCCTCCCCACATCCCCACATCTGCACCAGTGGAAGAGATCTTTTGGTTCAGTTGATGATTATAGCAGTTCCTGTCCGTGCTTTGTCAGACTTCTTTCCACAGCTCACATCTGCTTATGTTTTTTTGATTCTAAAATATTTTGTTCCCCACTTCATTCAGGATAAAACTTATACTCTTTGGCATGGCAAAGTCCTTACTTAATGTTCTAATATCTGTCTGCCTTTCCAGTGGCATCTCTTCCCACTCTCCCACTCTTACCCTAAACCCCACACTGACCTAGTGGCTCATGACTATTTTCTACCTCATTTCAAAAAAATTGAGAAGTGTGCTGTGTTTTCTCATATTGCCACTCCAAATACCTTTTCTTCCTTTCTAGTACCTACCCGTGCTTTGAGATTCAGTTCAGGTATTACCTTCTCTACGAAACTTTCCCTGTGGGCTATCGCAGCACTTCTGCCATGCCATATCATTCCCCATAACTTTTCTTTCTTTCTTTCTTTCTTTCTTTCCTTCTTTCTTTCTTTCTTTCTTTCTTTCTTTCTTTCTTTCTTTCTTTCTTAAATACAAGTTAAAATTGGATTTTAATTAAAGACAATCTAACTTATTACACTAACATATAACATAACAATGGTTCCCGAGTAGAATTTAGTGATTCATCACTTACATATAAAACACTGAGTGCTCATCCCAACAAGTGTCTCCTTAATGCCCATCACCCATTTAGCCCATCCCCCCCCCAATACCCCTTCAGCAATCCTCGGTTTGTTCTCTGTGTTTAAGAGTCTCTTACAGTTGCCTCCCTCTATGTTTTTGTCTTATTTTTCCTTCCCTTCCCCTATGTTCATCAGTTTTGTTTCTTAAATTCTACATATGAGTAAAATCATATATTTGTCTTTCTCCTACTGATTTCACTTAGCACAGTACATTCTAGTTCCATCCACTTTGTTGCAAATGGCAAGATTTCATTCTTTTTGATCACCAAATAGTATTCCATTGTATACACATACCACTTCTTTATCCATTCATCAGTCAATGGACATTTGGGCTCTTTCCATACTATGGCTATTTTTGATAGCACTGCTGTAAACATTAGGTGCATATGCCCCCTTAAAAATCAGCATTTTTGTATCCTTTAGATAAATACCTAGTAGTACAATTGCTAGGTCATAGGGTAGCTCTGTTTTTAATTTTTTGAGGAACCTCCATACTTTTTTCCAGAGTAGCTGCACCAGTTAGCATTTCCACCAGCAGTGCAAAAGCATTCCCCTTTCTCCACATTCTCACCAACATCTGTTGTTGCCTACTTGTTAATTTTAACAATTCTGACAGGTGTGAGGTGGTATCTCATTGTGATTATGATTTGTATTTCCCTGATGATGAGTGATATTTTGCATCTTTTCATGTGTCTGTTAGCCATCTGGATGTCTTCTTTAGAAAAGTATCTGTTCATGTCCTTTGCTCATTTCTTCACCAGATTATTTGTTTTCAGGGTGTTGAGTTTGATAAGTTCTCTATACATTTTGGATACTAACCCTTTATCAGATATGTCATTTGCAAATATCTTCTTCCATTCCGTTGGTTGCCTCTTAGTTTTGCTGATTGTTTTCTTCACTGTGCAGAAGCTTTTTATCTTGATGAGGTCTCAATAGTTCATTTTTGTTTTTGTTTCCCTTGCCAACAGAGACATGTCTAGTAAGAAGTTTGACCTCTGTGGCTGAGGTCAAAGAGGTTGTTGCCTGTTTTATCCTCTAGGATTTTAATGGTTTTCTGTCTTAGATTTAGGTCTTTCATCCATTTTGAATTTATTTTTGTGTATGGTATAAGAAAGTGGTCCAATTTCATTCTTCTGTATGTCACAGTCTAGTTTTCTCAGCACCATTTGCTGAAAACATTCTTTTTTCATTAGATATTCTTTTCTGCTTTGTCAAAGATTTGTTGGCCATGTATTTGTGGGTCCATTTCTGGGTTCTCTATTCTGTTCCATTGATCTGAGTGTCTGTTTTTGTGCCAGTACCATACAGTCTTGATGATTATAGCTTTGTAATATACCTTGAAGTCAGAATTGTGATGCCTCCAGTTTTGATTTTCTTTTTCAACATTATTTTGGCCATTCGGGGTATTTTCTGGGTCTATACAAATTTTTGGATTCTTTGTACTAGCTCTGTGAAAAATGCTGGTGCTATTTTGGTAGGGATTGCATTGAATGTGTAGATTGCTTTGGGTAGTATAGATATTTTAACAATATATGTTCTTCAAATCCATGACCATGGAAGGTTTTTCCATTTCTCTGTCTTCTTCAATTTCTTTCATAAGCTTTCTATAGTTTTAAGCACACAGATCTTTTACCTCTTAGGTTAGCTTTATTACTAGGTATTTTATGGTTTTCAGTGCAATTGTAAATGGGATTGTTTCCTTGATTTCTCTTTCTGCTGCTTTATTATTGGTGTATAGAAATGCAGTTGATTTCTGTACATTGATTTTATATCCTGCGACTTTGCTGAATTCATGTATCAGTTCTAGCAGTTTTTCGGTGGAGTCTTCCTGATTTTCCACCTAGAGTGTCATGTTGTCCGGTAAGAGTGAAAGTTTGACTTTCTCTGTGTTGATTTGGATGCCTTTTATTTATTTTTTGTTGTCTGATTGCTGAGGCTAGGACTTCCAACAGTATGTTTGTTAAACAACAGCATTAAGAGTGGACATCCCTGTCTTGTTCCTTGCCTTAGGGGTAAAGCTCTCAGTTTTTCCCCATTGAGGATGATATTCCCTGTGAGTCTTTCATAATGGCCTTTACGATGTTGAGGTATGTTTCTTCTATCCCTACTTTCTTAAGTGTTTTTATCAAGAAAAGATGCTGTATTTTGTCAAATTCTTTTTCTGCATCTATTGAGAAGATCATGTGGTTCTTATCCTTTCCTTTATTAATGTGATGTGTCATGTTGATTGATTTGTGGAATTTGAACCAGCCCTGAATCCCAAAAATAAATCCCTCTTGATTGTGGTGAATGTATTGTTCTGATCAATGTATTGATCGTGGTGAATGTATTTTTAATGTATTGTTGGATTCGATTTGGTGCTATCTTGTTGAGAATTTTTGCATCCATGTTCCTCAGGGAAATTGGTCTATAATTCTCCTTTTTTTAAAAAAAATATTTTAATGTTAATTTATTTTTGAGAGAGATAGAGACAGAGTGTGAGTGGGGAAAGGGCAGAGAGAGAGGGAGACACAGAAACTGAAGCAGGCTCCGGGCTCTGAGCTGTCAGCACAGAGCCCAACACAGGACTTGAACTCACAAACTGTGAGATCATGACCTGAGCTGAGTTGGACACTTAACCAACTGAGCCACCCAGGCTCCCCTGTAATTATCCTTTTTAGTGGAGTCTTTGTCTGGTTTTGGAATCAGTGTAATGTTGGCCTCGTAGAATGAATTTGGAAGTTTTCCTTCCATTTATATTTTTTGGAACAGCTTCAAAAGAATAAGTATTAACTCTTCTTTAAATGTTTGGTAAAATTTCCCTGGGAAGCCATCCAGCCCTGGACTCTTGTTTGTTGGGAGATTTTTTATTACTGATTCAATTTTTACTGGTGATGATTTATTCAAATTTTCTACTTCTTCCTGTTTCAGTTTTGGTAGTTTATATGTTTCTAGGAATTTATCCATTTCCTCTAGATTGCCCAATTTGCTGGCAAATAATTGCTCATAGTATTCTCTTATTGTCGTTTGTATTTCTGGGGTGTTGGTTGTGATCTCTCCTCTTTCATTAATGATTTTATTTATTTGAGTCCTTTACTTTGAGTCCTTTCCTTTTTCTTTTTGATCAATCTGGCTGGGGATTATCAATTTTGTTAATTCTTTTAAAGAACCAGAACTTAGTTTCATTGATGTGTTCTACTGTTTCATTTTTTTAATTTCAATATCATTGATTTCTGCTCTAATCTTTATTGTTGACCTTCTTTGGCTGATTTTGGGCTTTATTTGCTGTTCTTTTCTTGGCTCCTTTAAGTGTAGGGTTAGGTTTTGTATTCGAGATATTTCTTCCTTCTTTAAGAAGGCCTGTATTGCTATATACTTCCTTCTTATGACTACCTTTGCTGCATCCCAAAAGTTTTGGATTGTCATGTTTTTATTTTCATTGGCTTCCGTGTATTTTTTAATTTCCTATTTAATTTCTTGATTAACCCATTAATAGGTTGTTCTTTAATCTCCAAGTATTTATTGTCTTTCCAAATTTTTTCCTGTGGTTGATTTTGAGTTTCATAACATTGTGGTCTGAAAACATGCATGGTATGATATCGATCTTTTTGAACTTGTTGAAGGCTGATTTATGTCCCAGTATGTGATCTATTCTGGAGAATGTTCTATGTATATTTGAGAAGAACGTGTATTCTCCTGCTTTAGGATGAAATGTTCTGAATATATCTGCTAAGTCCATCCGGTCCAGTGTGTCATTCAAAAACATTATTTCCTTACTGATTTTCTGCTTAGGTGATCTGTCCATTGCTGTAAATAGGGTGTTAAAGTCCCCTATTATTATGGTATTATAATCAATGAATTTCTTTATGTTTGTGATTAATTGATTATATATTTGGGTGTTTCAAGTTGGGGGCATAAATATTTACAATTATTAGATCTTGGTGAATAGATCCCTTAATTATGATATAATGCCCTTCTTCATCTCTTGTTACAGTCTTTGTTTTAAAATCTAGTTTGTCTAATATAAGCATGGCTATTCTGTCTTTCTTGATGTCCATTAGTATGATAGATGGTTCTCCATCTCCTTACTTTCAATCTGCAGGTGTCTTTAGGTCTAAAATGGGTCTCTTGTAGACAGCATATAGATAGGTCTTTTTTTTTTTTTTTCCATTCCGATGCCCTGTGTCTTTTGATTGGAGCATTTAGTCCATTTACATTCAGAGTGATTAATGAAAGATATGAATTTAGTGCCATTGTGCTACCTGTAAAGTTGGTGTTTCTGGTGATGTTCTCTGGTCCTTTCTAGTCTTTGTTGCTTTGATCTTTTTAGTTTTGTTTTGTCTTTTTTCTCCATTTAGTGGTCACAAACTCCTTTAGTTTTTGTTTGTCTGGGAAACTCTTATCTCTCCTTCTATTCTGAATGACAGCCTAGATGGATAAAGAATTCTTGGCTGCCTATTTTTCCAATTCAGCACATTGAATATATCCTGCCACTCCTTTCTGGCCTGCCAAGTTTCTGTGGACAAATCTGCTGCAAACCTGATTTGTCATCCCATATAGGTTAAGGACTATTTTTCCTTTCCTGCTTTCATGATTCTTTCTTTGTCTGTGTGTTTTGAGAATTTGACTGTGATATGCCTCGGTGATGGTCAGTTTTTGTTGAATCTAATGGGAGTTCTCTGTGCTTCTTGGATTTTGATGTCTATGTCCTTTTCCAGATTAGGACACTTTACAGCTATTATTTGCTCACATAAACCTTCTGCCCCTTTTTCTCTCTCTTCATCTTGTGGGACAGCTATGATATGAATGCTATTCCTCTTTAATAAGTTGCTGAGTTCTCTAAGTTCTGTATTGTGATCTTTTGCCTTTGTTTCCCTCTTTTTTTTCTGCTTCATTATTTTCCATAATTTTATCTTTTATTTCATTGATTTACTGCTCTGCTTTGTCCATCCTTGCCGTCACAGCATCCATTCAAGATTGCATCTCCGTTATAGCATATTTAATTTCAGCATAACTAGATTTTAGTTCTTTATTCTCAGCAGAAAGGGATTCTCTGGTGTCTTCTATGCTTTTTTCAACTTCAGCTAGTTTTCTTATAATTGTGGCTTTAAATTCTAGTTAGACATCTTATTTATATCTGTGTTGATTAAATCCCTGGATGTCATTTCTTCCTGTTCTTTATTTTGTGGTGAATTCCTCTGTCTTGTCATTTTGGAGGAAGAGAAAACTTAATAAAATAAAAATTAAAATAAAAATTAAAAACACAACAATAAATATTGAATAAAGGAAGATAGATCCTAGGTGTGTTTCAGTCTGCTTGTTGAGAGAAGCTTGATAGAAAAGAGAAAAAAGAGAAAGGAAGAAAAAAAAGTTTAAAATTTTTAAAAATTAAAAAATTAAATAATAAAATAGAATAAAATAAAATAGAGTAATTTTTTAATTTCCTCTTTCTGTATCCGAGAAAGAGAAAGAAAAAAAGGAAACAACATAAGCAAAAGCAGAAGAAAAGAAAATGAACAAACGAGCAAACAGAATGAAACCCAAATGAAGTTACATCCAATTTCCCCTAGAAATGAAACTTTACAATGCACTATAGTCTACAGACTAAACAGGTGGAAGAGACTGTCTTCTGGAATATGTCTCTGGAAGGCGCAGGTGGGCAGGACTTGGTGTAACAGCTCTGTTCTCTTGGTGGTGGTGCTTAGCTCACTGGGGTCAATCTATGTATGTGTACTACAGGTGAAAATGGCTTCACCCAGCTCTCTAGTCTCTGGCTCAGGAATTTTGTGCCCTCACAGACCTATGATCAAGTATCCCTCCTTTGTCTCAGGCTTCTGTCCACTCCCCACCCTTACCCTGCCTGTGTCCAAGCTGTCTGCCTGCCAAGTGGTACCTCCCTCTAGAGTTTTATCTCAGATGGGGCTGTGTTTCAAAACCCCACACTTCAGAGACCCCCATGGCTTGGACCCACACTGATTCTCTAGGGGAGGGTCTCGCCAAGTAATGCCCTAGAGCTGGCTTGTCCTAGAAAATGTTTGCACAATCACACAGTGGCAGAGGCTTAGAGTTTATGGTAAATTATAACACACAGTTGGTGCCAGGTTTTGCTGCATTCTGGTGTCTTTGTTCTAGTATCAGTAAACATGGCAGTTCTCCAGGTCCACCAGGACTTTGGGCTTTGGGGAAGCCATATGGCCTCTACCAAATGCACTCCAAGCAGAAGAACCACTTCTCCCTTTGTAGCCCTTGGACCCCTCCGACCACCCTGTCTGCTCCTGGGAATTCGTCCTGCTTCCTCATTGGAGCACCACCAAGCACTGAGCTTTAAAACTTCAGACTTTGCACTCCACTGTTTATAGAATCCTTGTGGTATTGAAACCCTTTCCTTTCTCCCCATCAATGGTTTTGGGGAACAGATTTCTCATCCAGTCCCCTGCATTTTCACTCTTTCTTTCTCTCTTTCTCTAGCTACTTGTGGGAGGAGTGCTTTTCTTGCATGATCCAAATGCACTGCACTCTCCCCCTTTCTCTTTTTTTCTTTGTCCTCTCTTCATGACTCTCCCTACTCTTTGCAGTTTCGCAGCCTTTAACTTCCCCAATTCACCTCTCCATACCATGTACCTGCCACATTATCTGGCTTAAATTATGCATATTGTTGCGTTCATCCTCAGATCAATTTCCTGGGTGTTCCAAATGATTTGATGCTGATGAGCTGCATTTCAGGGATGAGACAAGCTTAGGGTCTATTCCACCATCTTAACTCCCCCTTCCTATTACTTTTTTATTGCTAGGCAACAAATCACCACACACTTAATGGCTTAAAATAGCACATATCTATTGTTTCACAGTTTCTGTGTGTCCAGAGTCCAGGCATGGTATAGCTGGATCCTCTGCTTGGAATCTTCATAGCTGTGGTCAAGGTGTGAGCTGGACTGCAGAGTCATCTGGAGGCTTGCATGGGGAAGGGCTACTTGCAAGCAAACTAAGATTGTTAATAGAATGCACTTCCTTCTATCCTTATGACTAAGGCCCCAGCTTCTTTCTGGCTGTGTGCTGAAGACCACTTCTAACTCCTAGAGGCTGCCTGCAGTTTATTGCCATGTGGTCTTTTCCAACCTAGCCTACTACCTCACCTCACTAGCCAGCAAGGAGAGTCTTTAGACCAAGTCTGATAGCAAAATGGAGTCTTATGTAATGTAACATAATCAGAGGAGTGAGATTCCATCACTTTGTCATATTTTTTTGGTTAGAAGTAATACGTCCCACCCATACTTTAAATTTATGAGTTGACATAAAAATGTGAACACTAGAATGAGGGGATCATGATAAGACACCTTACAGTTTGTCCTCCACACATGCTATGTCATATAAGTCTCTTTACTGCCAATATCCTTAGAAAATGACCCCCTTTGGAAAGGGGCTGCTTACCCGTCAATCTGCCACAGCACAGCACCTCATCTAGTAGCCATTCAGTGCTCATAAATGAATGAGTGAATGAATACTGCAATGAAGTAGAGTGGTTATGCTTGTAGCAGCTCTGATCCTGGAAGAAAGTAAATAAACCCATGATGAGTGGAATAGTAAGAAAGGTAAGCTGGAAGAAAAAACACTTTAAGGAATATCTAGAAACTAATTAGATCTCCAGTGCTGGACCTGTCCTCTTTGGAAATGAGGTAGACTGTCTTTTGTGTCTAATCTTACTGCTAAGAAGAGACACTATATAAAAGGTTATGGTAAATTAGATTATTGTTCAGAAATACTCACTCTCTATCCTATTCTACCTCCATGGACAAAGTGTACTCCCTTGACCCTTGACTTTAAATTTTGCCATGTGACTTGTTTTGATCACTGGAATATTGGTGGGTGTGGTATGGCCAGTGTTTGGAAAGTGTTTGTGCTATTTGGCTCGCTCTTTTTCACTTCTGCCACCATCACAAGAACATGTCTGACTAGCCTTGTGATTACAGAGAAAGATGAAAACCATAGAGCCAAGCTTCCCCAGCCAACCTTCCCAGCTGTCCCCAGCCCAGATAAGCCAGTCTCCAGCTGACCTGCAGATGTGTGATCTAAACAAATGCTTGCTGTTATAGGTCACTGAGATTTTATGGTTGTTTACTATGTAGCAACAGTGAACTTATACAGCATATGAAAGGGAAGCATGACTTGGTTGAAATAAATGATGAACTCTATGATCCTCTTTTGTAGAGGGGGTTAGCATATCATAGTTGGCTAATGAAAAAAATTCATCAGAGATTTAGGAGGTGGGAGGAAAGAAGAGGCCATTTTTCCTGAGAAATCGTCAGTTTCCTCAGACAGCAATTTCATGCAACTTTTTACAAACTCTCACGTTACAAATATGATGGCTTCACAAATATCTCTGTGAACTCACAATTTTTGTTCCACTTTGGGTGGCTAGATTCATGAAGTCCCTTGTACTTCCCCATGAACTCCTGGTTTTCCCACATCAGGCTAAGGTAGATAGTGACTGTTTTTCCAGTTCTCCAGCTGTTGCCTTCCAGATCTTCCTTCCCACTATGTCTCCCCACACCTGTGTAATCCCTATTTTCTACATGAAACTCCTCATTCTTGTATTATCTATATTGCCTCTGTTTTCCTAACTGAAGCCTAACACCGAAGTAAATGGAAATAAACCGTTTGGCAATAATCAGAGCTTTCCAATCAGAACAAATTTTAATATCTTTACCAACTAAATTATTTTCAGATGTAAAAAATTTATATAAGAAGCAGAGTTTCCAGGATCCATCCCCAGAAATGCATACAAACTATATGGCAATTAGCATTTGTGCTTTAAAAAAAATTTTTTTTAATCTTTACTTATTTTTGAGAGAGATACAGAGACAGCGTGAGCAGGGGAGGGGCGGAGAGACAGGAAGACACAGAATCTGAAGCAGCCCAGACTCTGAGCTGTCAAGTCAGAATCCGACATGGGGCTCGAACTCATGGACCGCGAACTCACAGACCACAAGACATGACCTGAGCCAAAGCTGGATGCTTAACCAACTGAGCCACCCAGGCGCACCTAGTGTTTGTGCCTTCTTAAGTTATTTTGTTAACATAGTAACAGAGTTTCTACCTTTGTTATTAATTCCAACCAGTAAGTCCAAGTTTTCTTGAAGGGATTTATAATACTTAAGATTTTTTGGAGGAAGGAAGTTGAAAATAATATTTTTTTTCTGTCTCATAAGGAAACATTTTTTATATTTGTTTTACATTATGCTCTGCTATTCTAGCCAGGATTTCTTTTTATGCTTCCTAGTAGGCTTTGCTTTTGTTTGTTTATTTGTTTGTTTGGCTGGTTTGTTTGTTTTGGTTTTGGTTTTTGGTGGAGGGTTGGTTGTTAGCTTTTGTTTTTAACATGGCAGGAACTAGGAGGCAAATGGTCAAAGTGATTGGCTCTCAACATTCATTCCTGGCCAACAACTGGTGTGAGTCAATCATGGTAATCCCATTTCCCTTACCAGGGACTAGCTTAGGAGCAGTGTGTGACACAATTCTGCCTGAGAAGATGTATACTGAGTGTTTCAAGAGATGGTTTTCCTACTCTTGAAACTGAGACTCTGGAGAAAAAGACCTCCTTTTATCTCCAAATGTTGCCATGTCTGATGTGAGTACTAGAATGGCTATAGCTCTCTTGCTGTGACTCTGAAGATGAAAACAACACCAAAGATGGGAAAGCAGAGCAGTGGAAAGAACTGGTCCTTAATGATATTGTTGAGTCCCTGGATCATTGAACCCTGCCTGACGTCTGACTTTCTTCTTCTGTGAGATAAGACATTTGCTTATCATTTAAATTGGTTTGAACGGGGCTCTAAATTTTTCGTACCCAAAAACATGCAAATTCAGAATAGCCCAAATATAGGTTAGGAAGAACTAGAGTTAGTCCATCAATAATGTGTTCTTAGAAAATAAAGTAGAAAGTTTTCTCAAGGGAAAGACAGAATTTACATTTAAGTTAATGAAAGCTAGAGATTAATATTAAAACACAAAACTAAAAACTCAATCATTGGAGACCTCAGGATTCTCCCAGAGTAATGGCAGTCGTCTAAATTCATAGCTCCCTACAAATCTTTCTATAAAGCAAAAGACCAAGAGAACAATTTGCTTATAACCTTTGTCCATAGCATAACTAGAATACAATGAATATTACGAGGTTTATTTGATATGTTATTAGGGAAATGAACAGGAGACCAACAGAATTTGTCCTAGATCCCTTACTAGGCAATGAATTTGGTGGCGGCTATGCAGATGGGAGGGAAATGCAATGAGTTTGTAGAGGTAAGCAAAATATAAATAGCACCAACTAGGATTAAACATTCCTAGAAAACAAGTTCCCCATGCTGAGTGGAAATACTGAGAAATATTGATACTATGTCTATATTCTTCCTTTAAAGTGTAATCAGTTTATTTCCCTGTTTACAAGACCTTTACAGAAAAGATGAATCTTCTTTGCTTGATGACATAGGAGGCTTTCCTGGTCTGGCCTCAGCCTAACTTGCCAGCTCCACTGAACTCTCCATGGACTGTAACACAGGAATTTGGGATCTGACAGACCTGGGATCAATTCTCATTAGCTGGGTGTCCTTGAACAAGCTTACTATAGGTCACTCAGTCTCAATTTCCTCATCTGTGAAATAAGGATAGTAATACCTACCTGTCACGAGGGTTGTATCTAAGTTAAATAATATTAGACATATAGACTTCTTAGCACAGCAGCTGGCACGGTATGAATGCTTATGTGTCGATTCTGATTACTTCCAAACCTGTCAAGTCCTCCTATACTTCTGTGCCTTAGTATGTGCTGTGTCCTCAGTCTAGAGTACTCATACCTTCCTTCTCTGCCCTTCTTTGTTCAGCAAATTGCCTCTCCTCTGTCAAAATCCAAAACTGTTTTCACTTAGCCACAGATTTCACTTCAGCCACACTTAGCTGCTGACACAGTCATGGACACTGTTTCCCCTACATGTCTACTGGCACTTAGCAGGACTCAGTAAATACATGTTAAATGAATGAACTAACAGAGCATTAAAAGACTGACAAGAATGGAAAGAATGATTTATGACAAATTAATTGAAAAATGTGAAATTTAGATGGGGCGCCTGGGTGGCGCAGTCGGTTAAGCGTCCGACTTCAGCCAGGTCACGATCTCGCGGTCTGGGAGTTCGAGCCCCGCGTCAGGCTCTGGGCTGATGGCTCGGAGCCTGGAGCCTGTTTCCGATTCTGTGTCTCCCTCTCTCTCTGCCCCTCCCCCGTTCATGCTCTGTCTCTCTCTGTCCCAAAAAAAATAAATAAACGTTGAAAAAAAAAAATTTAAAAAAAAAAAAAAATAAATAAAAAAAAAAAGAAAAATGTGAAATTTAGAGAGTTTTAAAAGGTTGCTAACATTCACTCACATGATCTTAGGCGCTATGCTACAAATGCAGGAATGCATTTCTTTTTATTGTGTTCCCTGCCATGTCTCTTAATTTTTTTATATTTCCTCTTATAGTTCAAAATTTTCCTGATGCACAACCTGAAATTGATATCATCATGAAGACCGATAGAACAAAGGAGAGGTGGAAGAGTGTAATTTTACCAGATGATGTTAACACGAATGAGTCATGGGAAGAAGAAGTGGAAGACCTGGTCACCTGGACCAACACTCTTGATATAAATGTTTTAGATGATTCAGCCTGAAGCTCCAGGATTTAAAAAATGAACAGCCTCAACCACAGATCAACTTCATGAAGCAACTTTGGAACATGGATTCCATTTTTTTTTCAAGTTGGACTCATGCTCTCACTTCAAGTACAAATTAGAAATATAACTACAAATCAGTGAATATGTTGCTTTGAATTTTTTGAGCTCTACTGCATTGTTTGAACCTAAGTTAACCAAATTAGGGATGTTCACTGTGGCATTTCAATCAATGGTATTATGCCCTCAATTGTTAGGCTTCTGGATGCAAGTTTTTGCAGGCAAGGTATGAATCAGGAAGAGGCTGGGTTAGGAGGAGAGCACTCAGGAGCTTCAGAAGCGGGATATTAACCAAATAGAGGGATCTTTACAGTTGTCTACATCTGCTTGGTTTAGTGTCTTGTTTCCTCCATATTCAAAGTATGAGATGTCATCCATCCACCAATGTTCCTCTTATGTTTTCTCCCAGAAAACATGCTTTGTTTCCTCTTTGACCTTAATCAGTCATCCCCTCATATTCTCATATCTTTTTTTTTCTCCTTATCTTTTTGCTGCATTGCCTCAACCTGCAAATGTGCTCAGATCTCTCCTGGTTTTTTGTTTACCTTTGACCCTGTGTTTCTACTTCCCTCGACACTATTTTATTCAGGGATACCTGACTGGCTCAGTTGGTGGAGCATGTAACTCTTGACCCTGGGGCTGTAAGTTTGTACACCCTTACACTGGGTGTAGAGATTAAAAATAAAATCTTTAAAAAGAAAACAAAAGCAAACATTGTATTATTCATATTTTCTCAGGTTTATTGATTATAGTCTATCATCTGCCATCTTTATTGCTTTGGTTCACTTCACATTGGCATCTCACTGCACAATAAAATCTGCTTCTGCTACATTACTTGATGAAAATTCACTAGGATCACCAAAGACTTCCATATTTCTAAAATTCAATAGCTACTGTATCTTACTGGACCTCTAGGCTATATTCTATATTATTGATCACTTCTGTCTCTCTCTTTTTTTAATGTTTATTGCCTCACCTTTGAAGAGGCTTGTTTTGAAGCCTATCCACCTACACACACATCTCTTCCCATAAACACCATAACTCAGTATACGTATAAATGTATATATCTATATCTACATATAGATATAGATAGGTAGATAGGTAGATAGATAGATAGATGCCTGACCTTGGGTCTAGTTGTTAATAGGTCTCTCCTTCATTTCTAAAGAAACTGATTTTACTTCCTGTGAAAAAATTAAAATGCTGTTATATATACTCTAGTGCCTGGGCACATCCCTGGCTAGCTAGATGTTTCCAAGTCTGCCTGTGATGGTTCAGACTATAAGACCCCAAGTGATTGTAGTGCCTACCACTTTTATTATCCTCCCCAACAGGAACCACAAAATTCTAGCAGCTATCCCAGATTTTCCCCTCCTTTTGTCAACGCCAAAGTACACCCAAGAGCCAATTTAATGATTCCCACCCAACTTGATAACAATTAAGAGTTATTTTTACACCCAATGAAAAGTGCCATTATAGATGGACCATCCTATACCTCAGTGAAATTATAGAATGTAGCTGAAAGATGCATTCTGCTGATGGTCACAATGATGGAGGCTGGGCCTCTGACTCTTCTCTGGTGGTTTTCTAGGAGGACAAACATGTAGATTGTCAACAGGTATACAGTAATCACCAAGAAATTAAACTCAAAAGAACCATGGTAGTCAACCAAAAATATTTCCTTGATATCAGCTGTCATATATTGTATTTTATACTTTCTATTTAATCTCTTTCTTTCAGGACAAAGAAGTTACACTTGCTTGTTGCTTTCTTTTCCTGCTACCAGAAAACGTGGGGGTAAAAGTGGGTGATAGGGAAAGGAAGGGTAGGGAACACATCTTTGGAACAGAGACATTAGTTAGTAGAACAGGATGGTTTTTTTTAAAGTTTATTTATTTATTTTGAGAGACAAAGTGCAAGTATGCATGAGCAGGGGAAGTGGCACAGAGAGAGAGAATCCCACGCAGGCCCCATGCCATCAGTGCAGAGCCCAACACAGGGCTCAATCCCATGAACTGTGAGATCATGCTCTGTGCCAAAACCAAGGGTCAGATGCTCAACTGACTGAGCCACCCAGGCACCCCCAGGATAGTATATTTAATTACCTTCACTATATCTCTGGCCATTCTTTCTGACTCTTCAGTAGGAATCTCCCTTCCATCTCTGGCCCTTGGTAAAAGGTTCCTTTGGGTTCCAGCCCAATGCTCTCCTCTATGCATTTTTCTTGGAAAATGTTGCCACTGTCAAGAGTTTTACCTCCCACGCACATTGTCATTCTCTGAACTTTTTTCTTCCTGCTTAAAAGACATCTTCACTTCAACGTCCCCCATGCATCGGAACCTCAACATGCCCAATTTAAACTCATTTCTCCCCCTCCACCAGACCTCCTTCTGCCTCTTGTGTTTCTTTTTCAGTTAATGGAACAATCAAAAGATAAAAACTTGGGGATCACTACAGACTTCTTTCACTATGGCAGATTGATCACCAGGACTTGGAATATTATCTTTTAGATGTCTCAGATCCATTTTCTCATCCCTGTTCTTACCATCACTTTATATTATGAATCCCTTTAAAAAATTTTTTTTAAGTTTATTTATTTTTGAGAGAGAGACAGAGCATGAGCAGGGGAGGGGCAGAGAGAGAGGGAGATACAGAAACCAAAGCAGACTCCAGGCTCCGAGTTGTCAGCACAGAGCCCAACGTGGGGCTCAAACTCACCAACCGTGAGATCATCACCTGAGCCGAAGTCGGACACTCAACCAACTGAGCCACCCAGGTGCCCCGAACTCAAAATACTTCTAATTTCCTTCTAGATTCTTCTTTGACCGTATGTTATTTACTTTGTTTTTAAATTGTTATTTATTTTAAAAGAAGATACCTTTCTACCATTGATTTCTACTGTAATTCATGTGGAAAGAGAATATGCTGTGTATGATTTGAATTTTTTTAAACATCGATACTTGTTTAACGGTTCATAGTATAATCTCTCTAAGCACATATTCCATATACATTTGAAAAACATGTATATTCTGCTACTGTTGAATGGATTGTTCTATAAATGTCCATTAGTTGGTTGATTGCATTGTTCAAGTTTTCTCTACCTTCAGTGATTTTCTGTCTGCTTGTTCTATCAGTAATTGAGACAGATGTGTTGACGTCTCTGAAACTGTGGGTTAGCCTATTTCTCCCATCAGTTCTACCACTTTTTGTTTCATGTTTTTTGAATCTATGTTGTTAGGTTTGAAAACATATAAGATTATTTTGTCTTCTTGATGAATGGGTCCATTTATCATGAAATTACCTTCTTTGCTTTGAAATCTACTTTGTCTGATAATCATATAGCCAGTCCAGTTTTTCTTTTAATTAATATTAACATGGTATGTCTTTTTTATTCTTTTTTTTAATCTGTTACAGTTTTACCTATCTCTAGAGTTTTCCAAAAAATTAAATAAGATGTATTATTTAGAACATAGAACATAGTGAATATTTAGTGTCTGTTAGTTACTGTGACTATTGACTATTTCTCTTTATTCAAGGCAGTGAGAACATTTCCTAACATATCAGACTGTGCTCATTGCCCAGCTATAGTTATATTGATATCTTCTATTTTGGGATGTAAATAGAAAAAATATACTGAAAGTACATGAAAGGCAAAATAGAAGTATTTTCTTTAAAAAAAAAAAAAAAAAAAAAAACATGACTGGGGCACCTGGGTGGCTCAGTCAGTTAAGCGTCCGACTTCGGCTCAGGTCATGATCTCGCAGTTTGTGAGTTCGGGCCCCGCGTCAAGCTCTGTGCTGACAGCTTGCTCAGAGCCTGGAGCCTGCTTCAGATTCTGTCTCCCTTTCTCTCTGCCCCTCACCCGCTCACACTCTGTCTCTCTGTCAAAAATAAATAAGCATTAAAAAAATTTTTTTTAACAATGCTTGAACCTGTTATGTGCATACTAGCCATGTGACCTTGGATCTTGGTTTCTTAATCAGTTCCTGCATCTTGGTTTCTTAATCAGTCAAGGATGAATAATAATGGCACCAAGTTTTCTATAGTTGTTGAGAAGACCTAATACATAAGTACATTAATATTTGTAAAGTGCTCAGGACGGTACCTAATCCATAATAAGTACCATGTATGTGTTTGATAAAATAAAAAACACATCTTACTTTACATTACTTTACTTTCTAATGGTGTATGAAAGAAATTAATATTCAGAAAGCCTAATAAATCTGCGGTTTTATGAAATACCCCAGGTAGTTTTGATGGAAACTATCAGTGGGTGACACTTTGGGATACAACATAATTCTAAGATTTATTTCAAATATGGTTAACATGGCACAAGAGGTGCCATTAGGTAATGAGGAGAGTGTCCCTTTATAATGAAGCCACATGACTGAGTGCATAGCCTAATTTGGAGAGAGAAATCAAGTCTAAATTTGAGGTCCTATGTGAACATGAATCCCAACCTCATTGTGATAAGCCCAGATGCATACAGAGAAGAGAGGGTAAAAGGAGCAGGAAATTCTATTTTTTGAAAATTTCCTATAATGTTTGGGCTTATGTCCTTAGAACCTTAGAGTTAGGTTTTTAAATTTGCTTAATTGTTTAGACTCCTCTTCCCCTCCAGATGGCGCCAGTTGGCTGCTATTTTCTGTGCAGTAGTCAAGGTGCCTAGAAATGTCAGGCACTGTCTTGTTAGGCTTTTAAAGATTTGCATGGCACATGAACACTTTATAAAAATAGGAATATTTTGCTGTCTCTTCCCAAGAAGATGGTTACTCAGTGCTCAGCAAGGCTTACTAAGAGGAGAATAACCCAGAGCTTACAAATTATGCACATTTGATAAAATCATAGAACCAACCTCCTGGAGAAATCAGTCAGTCCTCACCACTGCCTTCAGGCAGGACCACACAGACACCACCCTCTTGTAGATGAGAATGAGTACAAAGAGAGAACAGAAAAACTCAGGTTTTTGTTTAATGACTTCCAGACATCAGTGCATCCACTGAGAGCTGCTTTGCCTCCTACCTGAGGGAGGGAGGAAGTTCTCTAGAGGCTGGCAGAAAGCCAGAAGGCTGCAGGGCCTGTCCTCCCTCTAGACAGCCCTTTGCCTTCTGGCTTCTCACCTACAGGCCATGGTTGTCCCTAAAGAGTAAATGCCAAGCATTATTGGGTGAGGTGGGGGAACCATAGGAGACCCTATCCTGTGTATCTCTGTTTGTCAACAAAGGGTATAAGGAAGCCCAGAATTTGATTATCTTTTTGTTTTGTTTTGTTTTTGGAGTCCCAGAATTCAATTTAAGCCACTATCTCCAGAGGCTGAGATCTAAGTCTTTTCCAAATATTCAATCCCAGGAAGAATAGTCAATATTCACCTTCCAAGAGGGAGTTCTTTTTGGCTAATCTGATTCCCAGATGCAAAAGCATAAACCCACTTGACTTGAGGTTTTCATCATAAAAGATGGCGAACAGCTGGCTTTCATTTTCTCAACAGTATCCCTTAATAGATCTGAAAGCTAATTTTAAGTATTCCATACTCTCCTACTATTTGTACTAACCAAGCCCAGCCTTTTTTGCTTTATGTCATGATTTGAATGTCCAAACCCTCTTTCTGACTCTTCACCTCACTTTTAAGTTCTAGAGACCAGACTAGAATTCAAATGAAAAGTGATCACTCTAATGACCAAGGATAATTATATTTGCAAGTTGAATTCTCTTTCAACAATACAGTTGTGATATCCAATCTGATCTCCTGAGGCTTTTTATGTGTCTCAACAACTCGCTCATGTTAACGATGCTCTACTGATAGAGACAAGTGTTTTCTCTAGAGAAAAAGTCATAGATACCAGATGTGTCCACAAGCTGCTATCCATTTGAAGTCAAACTACATAATTAAGATACTGTTCTGGTTAAGTGTATATATAATAACTAATTTATCATAAGTCTTAAACCTCAATCTATGTCACCAATAAAGGCTATTAATAAGCTATTACTTTGACGTTCAAAAATGTTCAGATTATAACTGAGTTCTCATATTGTGTGACCGCTAGAAGTACACTTTTTTCCACATTCAGCTATGAATAACAGAAAACCTATGGAGGATTAAAGAAATAGAGATTTATTTTTCCTCACAGAACAAGGAGCCCTGACCGGGAAGTTACTGGCATCGGTCCAGGTAGTTATGCAATGATGCTATCAAAGACCAAGCTTTTTGTGTATTTCCACTCTGACATTTTTATTAGAGTATTGACTTTTGCCCTCAGACCTTTTGCTTCATGATTACAATATAGCTGCTAAAGCTCCAGACTTCACCCCTGTGTTTCACCTCTGTGTAGAAGAAGGAGAGAAAAGGAAAAAGGAGTGATACTGGCTGCTAGTCCTCTGTTCCAGAGCAAATGGTTACCTCAGAGAGATTCAATGTCTTCAGTTCTAGAAACCAAAACTGCTAGCAAATGTAAAGTCAGTTCTGCTAATAATAGAATTTATCCTTACATTCATTGTTTTCATTCATTGCTGATTCAGTTGGTAGTTTTCAGTATCTTTTGCCACATTTTAAATGCATTTAATAATTGCATTTAATAATTGATAGGGGAGAGAATAGATATATATAATTATATACATACATATATATATGTATATCAATTTGTATTTTATATTTTTATACTTGCAAAAATGTCCAGCTCACTTTGAAGCAGTGGGGGCTCCTGGGTGGCCCAGTCAATTGGGCATCCGACTTTGGCTCAGGTCATGATCTCGCCATTCTGGAGTTCAGGCTCTGCATCTGGCTCTTTGCTGACAGCTCAAAGCCTGGAGCCTGTTTCAGATTCTCTGTCTTCTTTGCTCTCTCTGCCCTCCCCCACTCATGCTCTGTCTCTTTTTCTCAAAAATAAATAAACATTAAAAAAAAAGAAATCTGATTTGTACAAAGAGAGAACCAGAAAAGCTCAAGAATTCTTTTTTACCTTTAATTATGTTAATTTTGTCAAAAAAGTTAAAAGAGAACCTTTTCTCTTTTTTTTAAGAATTTTTTTACATTCATTTATTTTGAGAGACAGAGACAGCGTGAGCAGGGGAGGGGCAGAGAGAGAGAGAAGGGAGACACAGAATCAGAAGCAGGCTCCAGGCTCTGAGCTGTCAGCACAGAGCCCGATGCGGGGCTTGAACCCACGAACCGTGAGATCATGACCTGAGCTGAAGTCGGACGCTCAACTGACTGAGCCACCCAGATGCCCCAAAAGAGAATCTTTTCAAAGAATATGTAAAGAATGTTCAGACTCTCAAGATAGCTACATGGAAATGAATGTTTATTTACCTTACAAAGAAGCAAAACCCTGGAACATGCTATCTTGTTTTGGTCAGAGCATCTAAAAGATACCCTATCTCACTTTGCCAGAAATAGTAAACACACAATTCCTACTAAGGTGAAAGATTTGGAAATGGGGAAAAAAAGTCTGAATTTTACCAAACAGCTTGGGAAATTCAGATCCAAATAGATACAATCTTCCAAATTCACTTTGTCTTCTAATTTAAAAAGAATTATGTGAACCTTAAGAAAAATATGAATCTCTGCACTTTAAAACATCAGCTGATAATTTTACCAAAATCTGTTAGTTCAGTTTGTTCTAAAGTCAAGTCATACATACAATGTTTCTATGGACTAGGGTTATCTATTTTTGCATACAAATGGTATCCCTATTGTGTGTATCCTAACATCTACAAGATTGTGG
This sequence comes from Puma concolor, assembly GCF_028749965.1. Lineage (NCBI taxonomy): Eukaryota > Metazoa > Chordata > Mammalia > Carnivora > Felidae > Puma > Puma concolor. The sequence goes on from NC_141674.1 coordinate 53,125,932, forward strand.
TAGTTAATTTGTTGCTCACAAAAGGAAGGTATCAAATAATGTATCAGTTAGCTTTTGCTGTGTAACAAACTACCTAAAAACTCTGGGTCTCAAACCAACAGCTATTTATTTAGTTCACAATTCTTCATATCAGCAATTGGTGTAGGGCTCAGTTTCTCAGTTCTGGTAGCAGTGGGTATAGCCACCTGTATCTGTAGTCAGTATCCAGCTTAGTTGAGATGTATCTGATCTAGAGAGCCCCAACTATGACAGCTTGTTTTTGTTCATTTTGGTCTTTGATCTTTTAGCTTATTTACATGGCAGCTGGATAGGGTTCCAGTGAGTGTGCGAAAGTGTTCAAGGTCTCTTGAGGCTTGGGTTTGGAATTGGCATACCATTACTTCTGCTGAATCCTATCAGCCAAAACAGGTCAAAAGTTCAGCCCAGATTTGAGGGGAGAGAAAATTGATTCCATCTCTTAATGGGAAGAGCTGAAAAGCCATATAACAGAGGGTAGGAATACAGGGTGGGCTGAAATATTATGGTCATTTTTGCAATATATCACAGAAAGGTAGATGAATAAATACAAACCTCTCTAGTATTACTGCAAAAAAGAAGTCTCCATTTGTTTATTCATATGCCAGGCATTGTGACTGATAATAGGGATAGTGTAGGAGCTACTCTAATAATTATACTCTGCTATGTAAAGTAGGCCTGTGCTAGATAAGTGGAAGCAACTTGCCCCAAGTTTTTATGCCAGAAGCATGTTCTTTGTTTATTTGGTAAGAGGTAAGCACTTCCATGTTAATACAAGGAGATTAATTTTTGAAAAATCAATCAGAATAACCAGGTCACGAGAGTTACCTTACCTTTATGTTCCATAAAGACTTGGATTTTGTCTAGTTTCTTCATTGTTTTATCGCCTGTGCCTTGAACAGTGTCTGACATACAATAGACATTCAATAAATATTGAAATGTTGATTTAAAACCCCTTGGTAATTTAGCTATGTGGTCAGAAGGCCAAGAAGAAGGCAGGTAACAATGGAGCTTTTGTCATGGGGACATGGTGCACATAGCTCCATTCTTTTTGTTACCTATTTAACCATTTCTATTGTTATTTAATAAGAAGTGTAGCAGAGTGGATGTTGCCCAGCTGGTACAGTGAACACCATTCCCAGCTGTGGTAGGAAGTGGGGGGGGGGGGCGGGAGGGGGGAACTGAGCTGAGAGTAGAGTGTTGGCTTCATCCGTTTTTTGGAATTTGAATCCACGTGTTTGCAAATGAAAGAGAATATGGCAGCCATAGCAGAGAGCAATCAGAAGAGCAGACTAAAGGCTATCCTTCAGAGACTAAAAGTGTAGATCTTTCTTTTCCCACTGCTGACCAATGGCAGTGACTTTGGAGTGGGAGGAAGAGAAACTTGCATATAGTTGACTGGGAACCAGCAGAGAAGAGTGGGAGCATTGACTCATTCTTTTGTTTATTCGTTCATTCACATATTTGTGTATTTTGGTGGTTAGTTTTATGTGTCAACTTGACTAGGTCACAGGGTGCCCAGATATTTGGTCAGACATTCTGGGTGTTTCTGTGAGAGTACTTTTGTTTTTGTTTTTTTGTTTTTTTTTTACATTTTTAAAATTTATTTTTGAGAGACAGAGAACAAGTTGGGGAGGGGCAGAGAGAGAATGAGACACAGAGTCTGAAGCAGGCTCCAGACTCTGAGCTGTCAGGACAGAATCTGATGCAGGCCTCGAACTCACAAACTATGAGATCATGACCTGAGCTGAAGTCGGACACTTACCGACTGAGCCACCCAGGTGCCCCTCTGTGAGAGTACTTTTGGATCAGACTAATAGGTTTGTATATTTTTTTAGTTTTTTGAGATTAATCTTTAAATTGGTAGACCAAATAAAGCAAATTTCCCCCCATGTGGGTGGGCCATATCCTGTTAGTTGAAGGCCTAAATAAATTTAAAACACTGATACTCCCCTCAGAAAGACTATTATTCCTGCTTTTGGACTTTAATTGAAATATCAGTTGTTCCTGGGTTTTGAGCCTGCTGGCCTTCAAACTGGAATTACACCATCAGCTCTCCTGGGTCTCCAGCTTGCTGACTCATCCTGCAGATCTTAGACGAGCCAGCCCCCTTAATCACATGAACCATTTCTGTGTAATAAGCTTCTTTCTGTGTATACACATTCTATTGGTTCTGTTTCTTTAGAGAACCCTAATTCGTGTACATATTCATTTAGCAAATATTTATTGAGTTAACTTCTGGAGATAGTGATAAACCCTGCCCTCATGAGCTTATATTTTATTTTATTTTTTAACGTTAACTTATTACTGAGAGAGAGAGAGCAGGGGAGGAGCAGAAAGAGGGAGACAGAAGATCTGAAGCAGGCTCCGTGCTGTCAGCACAGAGCCCAATGCAGGGCTCAAACTCATGAACCATGAGATCATGACCCAAGTCAAAATCAAGAGTTGGTGCTTAACAGACTGAGATACCCAGGTGCCTCATGAGCTTATATTTTAAAAGATAGTGTAAATGAATAAATGGGAATGGCATGATGGGTGAAGTTCAAGCTGGACTGGATGTTGCAGGGACCCAAGCCTTGGGGGCTCAGGAAAGGTTTCCTGGAGGAAGTAGCATTTAATCCGAGCCCTGCAGAATAAGTAGAGTTAGCCAGGCAATCAGATTTATGCAAGAGTGAGTGGACAGAGGGAAAAGTATGTCCAGTGACCTGCACGGAACAGGTGACAGGACACAACGCCTGAGAAAATCTTGAAATAGTTCACTGTAACTGTATAGAGTTGATGGTCAAGAGTTGAGAAAAAGGAGGCAAGAGGCAGGGACTCAAGTGAGAAGAGATACTGAGCTGACAAGGGCAGAGCAGAAAGAAGGCAAAGAAGTGGACTTGACAGTTATATAGGAGGTGGGATTGACAAGACTGGGTCATGAATAGGATTTGGGGAGAAGCATGGGGACTCTGGTGGCCCTGGGGATGGTGGGGCCACTTATTGAGACAAGGGATTAAGAATGTGGACGGGATAAAATGGAATGTTGCCAGTAACCCCCACAGGCTCTCTGCCTTTTTTTTTTTTTTTTTTTTTTTTTCCCTTCCAGGGTCAAACTTAATACCCATTTTATTCTGATTTCCAATGGTTACAGCTGGGTTCTGGAGTGAGCAGGCCTCAGTTCAAACCTGAGTTCCACCACCTGCAGGCTATGAGATGTGACCTCAGGCAAATCACATAACCTCTCCGAGCCTCAGCTCCCTGATCAGCAAGTGGAGAAAATAATAGCGCATATTTACAGGGTTGTTGTTGGGGTTAAACAGTAACATGTATATAAAGGGCTTTGCACAGTGTTGAGTTCAGTAAAGGCTAACTATAATTATGGTGTCCAAAAATGATAGAAAGAGAAAGCAAGAGAATTAGACCCAAAGTCTGTTTAAAAAAAAAAAAAAAAAACTCGGGAGGAGTCAGAACTAGGCAGAGAGCTCAGGGAAGTGGGGAAAATGCAGCATGTGAGGAATTGTAGTGGTCTCAGGCTCCAAGACTTCTGTCTTAATCTCTGCTGGGACACTTCATCCCCAGGAGACGCTGACCATGAGATGTACCTGCTCCCCACCCCAGAAAAACAGTCTGAGCTGCTTCTCCCTGTTTCTTAGGACTTCTTGGTAACCATCTTCCATCTGTTTCCCAAATTCCTAGCACATAAGATGCTAATGTTCTGAAACGTATATATTCAAAAACATATTCCTTCAACAAGAAAAAGCAAAACTCCCTTCCTTAAAGGGTCCCGTAAAGGTAGCACTGCACTTGGGTGCCCGGCTCTGAAGCCCAACCTCCTGCACTCACGTCTCACCCCCACCAAACCTCTCTGCCCTGGTTTCCTAACCTGTGAGGTGAAGATAAGAGTAGTAACCAGCGCCGAGGGCGTTTGTGAGGATTAAATGAATTAATATTTTAAAAGTGAACGGACTGATTGCTGATCCAAGTAAACCTTCAGTAAGTGTTAGCCATTGTTATAGGGTTAGAGGAGAAGCTGGGCAGCCAGGCCAGGGTGACCTCGGGCCCGTGGGCCCTGGACTGAAGCAGTGTCCAAACACGGTGGGTAACTAGAGAGGGCCAGTCGTCCTGGGCCCCCCGTGCTGGGGTGGGGGGAAGACAACAATAGCAAAATTTATCCGTTATTGGGCATTATTTCATGTAAGTTCACAATTCATGGCGTGGACGTTTTTCTCATTGTACGGATGGTGTAACTGAGGCTCAGAAGTTAAGGAACTCTGTTGAGATTAGAACCCAAGATCCCATAAAGGTCTTAACATTTCATTCTGCTGGGAAAAAGCTACAAGTAGATCAGATTTAAGTTGAAATGTAGTTTGGGAGCCCACGAATGTCCAGAATCTACAAATGGTGGCGCCTGGAAAACTTGAGCATGAAAGCCAGAAGACCAAAATTCTGGCGTCCTAGGTGGCATCACAGGGAGGCTTTTTTGTATGCAAGGCAGCCCCGTCTCCAGGCCCCTGCAGTGCCCCAGCCTGGCCTGAGTCAGGCCTGGAAGATCACATCTGCAGGTCTCCTTCCCTTCTTGCCCAGCTGATTTGGCAGGCTGCCAGCCTAACAGCCAGGGCATTTGCAGAGGCCTGATTTTAATAAATTTCTATTTCCTGTAGAAAACCGGTTTTCTCAGTGGCTTTGTAACCCAACCATTCTTGGTCACATCAGGACCAAACCTGGCAGCCCGCTTGGCAGCCTGTGTGCAAATTGTATACAATGGCAGATTGTGTGGCCTTTATTGCAACCCAAAGCAACTTAAGGAAAAGGGAGGGGAAAGACAAGAAAGAAAAGAAATAAATCCAAACCTCATATATAATTACATAACACAGTGGATTCCCAATTCTCCTTAATGAAAATACAGAATTAATGAGTCAGTCTCTCTCCCTCTCCTGCTCTCTCTCTCTCTCTCTCTCTCTCACACACACACACACACAAACACAACTATAGAATAGACAAATGCATTCTTTGTTGAAGTCTCTTTTCCCTGTTTTCCTCTTCTTTACCAACACATCTCACATTCGAGAAGTGGAGGAGTGAAAATCAAGGCTTGAGGGAAAGTAGCATGTTTAAAGGATCTTAGAGACAGGAAGAGAAACAAGAGTGAGAGAGGGGACAATTGAGAGGATGGAAACACTAAACAAGTAGCAAATATCAGCCTGTTAAAATTATCATATTGAGGAAGAATATGAGATTAGAAATTACATGAATCGAGTAATCAGAGTATCCTGATTCATTCCTGTGTTCTCAAAGCATTATGTGATGAGTTCCCAGCTTCATCAAACAGCTTCTGCCCTTGTCTACACTTGTCTTGTGTCACAAATACATGGATCTCAGAGAGCCTTAATAGAGTTCCTTAGCCCTCAGTGCTAGACCAACCAGCCCTTCTTCTTTCCCATCTATTGAAAACTGACTCAACCCATGTTCTACTGTCATGGTCTTCTTCTGAGTTAACTAGACAAACTCATGTTTACAGATATTAACACGCATTGTTCCAATGGTAAGAAAATGTGTAGTTGTCATATTAGTAATTCTAAGCACCTGGGCAGGTCTGTTGGGGAGATGTTTTCTGGGTGAGCGGTCCTCATGGGTCCAATCAGTCACGTTGCAGGGAGACCCATGATTCATTTGTAGTAGAATTGGTCTCGTGGACATATATCATTGCCAAGGGCAAGGGAAGAGGTCCATTGGCAGTCAGGGCATGCCTCAAATGTGATGCAGGGCTTATGTCAATGGCCTGAATAAATCAGAATGTACTGATTAAAGTGATGTGGGGTCCCAATGAAGATAGACTTTGGAGTAACTTAACATGGATTCCAGTAAGAAGATAGCTAAGTGAGCAAATGAAAAGATACAGTAAATTAAACCAAAAGTAGGTTTGGATACGTGGTAGAGTCAAAAACTAGTTAGGTGGGAGATGGAATATGGCTCAGGAGTGGAATAGAACTTTTAACTCAACTGAATAATTTCTCATTGAAGACCATTACGTCCTTGGCATTGTGTTGGATTCAAAACTATAGGAAGAGATGCTTACCACCAATACTTTAGTCTCATTTCTGGTTGGGGTGGGTGTTGCAGATCACAGTGCATATACATGAAGCAATAGAAATGGTTTGTTTATTTTTAAGAGAGAGAGAGATTGCACACCCATGCACACTCAGGCAGTGTAAGGACAGAGAGAGAAAGAGGGAGAATCTTTTTTTTTTTTTTTAATTTTTTTTTTCAACGTTTATTTTATTTTTGGGACAGAGAGAGACAGAGCATGAATGGGGGAGGGGCAGAGAGAGAGGGAGACACAGAATCGGAAACAGGCTCCAGGCTCCGAGCCATCAGCCCAGAGCCCGATGCGGGGCTCGAACTCACAGACCGCGAGATCGTGACCTGGCTGAAGTCGGACGCTTAACCGACTGCGCCACCCAGGCGCCCGGAGAAAGAGGGAGAATCTTAAGCAGGCTTTGCCCTCAGCGCAGAGCCTGACATGGAGCTCTATATCACCACCTAGAGATTGTGACCCTGAGGGGAAAACAAGAGTCAGACGCTTAACCTACTAAGCCACCCAGGCACCCCAGAAATGGGTTCTTAACTGAGGCAGGGAGAGGAAAAGGAAACATAAGAATCACCTAAGAAACTTTTCCAAACGTATCCTAGATTTCATGAGTCAGAATCCCTGAAACAGGGGGAGGTGGAAATGGCGTTGCTTGCTTTGAAAAGCTTCCCAGGAGAGCCAGGTGTATACCCTGGTTACCAGCCATTGAATTAGACCAGTATTTCCCAGCCTTCCCTGGCATTAACAATCACCTGAGGAGCTTGTTAAATGGTATGTTTCCTGGCCACGCCCACCATCAGAGTTGCTGATTTAGCAGGGCCAGCGTAGGGCAGAGAAATATATTTTTCACACTTGCTCCAAGTGATTTGTATAAATAGGTCTGGGGAGTAGTTTGGAGAATAGTAAGTTAGAGAATACTTACTTATTCAAGAAATATTCATTGAGCAACTTCTATCATGCTGCATGCTGACAAAACGCAGGGATTAGATCCTTCTGGCCTGCCGAAGCCCGCTGAGAACACAAAGGCACGCACGGTAGGTGCAGTCAAGGGCTGAGTGAGATTTGCTGACAAGAAATGGTGGAGGTTTTAACGGGTCCTGCAGTAACGGAAGAGTTGTTGAAAAGGGTCGGACCGAGCAGGGAAGGATTTGACTCTGTGGAAGGGAAAGAAGGGGAGGTCGTATGGGCAGGAGGCAGGGATAAGCGTGGCGTGTTCTGAAGCGCCAGCGTGAGCTGGCGTGAAGTCCGAATGGACGCCTCTCTGTGCAGTGGTAGCGCTGCACAGTGGTAAAAGCAGGAGCTGTAGGGCCATACGCCCTGCGTTGGACTTCCCGCTCCGCCATGGGCTGCTGTGTAACCGGGATGCAGTTTTTAAGCTCCATGCGCCTCAGTTCTGTTATCGCCGACATGAAAATCCTGATAGGCTTTCTAGGTGCTGTGAGATTTGAGTAAGTATGCTACCTGGCATTTCACACAAGTATTCAATCAATATTTGTGCTGTCATCCTATTTTACAGTGCTTTTTACTTACAGAGTGCTTTCACAAGCACTAATTCATTTGATCCCCACAACAATTTTGAGAGGTATGTGTTATTATCAAGAAAACTGAAGCGACTAGAGGTCAAGGAATCCAAACGAGCTAATTAGACTTAACTCGAACCCAAGTCTCTTCACAACACGTAATCTATTCTTTCTCTTATGGCAAAATGAGGGAATCAGATTACAGAGGAGTCCTTGAGGACCAATTTAAGAAAGGCTTAATTCTGAGCATATACGGGAGCATTTAAGCAGAGGATGGACATGTTGGAAATAGTGTAATGGAAACTAGAATGTTCTCGTGGAGATGGAAAATGGACACCAGTGAGGGCTGGAAGAGAGAGAGCACTAACTACTGTATTTTGTGGGTAAACAGAACCTTAGCTGAGTAAGATTGGTGTGTGAAGGAGGAACAGAGGTACCAAAACTGAAAAGAAAAGGAAATGCGCCCTAACAAGCAGTGACAATTGGCATAGAAAACACTTGCAAGGGGACAGTCCAACATTCAAATTTGTAGCCACTGTTTTCACTTCTAATTGCTAGGATCAAAAGCTGGGAGCATTGCATTCTGTTTCTCTTGTTCATTCCGCATGCTTGAGCATGCTTTATACAACTTTGCACAGAACATTGTATTTGCCAAGAGCTGCAGTCGTTATTATTTACTGTTTCTCACATCAAGGGACTAAGGTCTCAGCACTTAACTCTAGAAAGTGGTATTGGAATGCCCTACGGACCTGACTATGAGGAAAGCTTTTCAGCATCCTAAACATAAATATCTTCCAAGTAAAAGCATTGATTGGGAAGCCTGGATGGATAAAATTAACTGCTGCAATCTTAAAGACGTCTGGTTCACATCCTGGGTAAAAAGAGGGAAAAGCTTTATGGAGGCCATTAATGTCAATATTAAATGACATGAAACAACGTTATGCTAACCTCTTCCCCAAATCCCATCTATTCCATTATCTACTGCTCCTTAGTGTGGTTCTTTGTCCAAGAAGGTCCCCTATCATACAGCCAGGTGGGAGTCATAGGCTGCCTGCTTCTTTGTCAAGTAATGGATTTGATTTCTGAAAAGATTAAACTGATTGCTGAAGGTCATATAGCTAGTAAATGGCAGAGCCAATGTGCAAACAAGTCTTCATATCTGTCTTCATTGCTCCTTTAGGCTTTCTGAGAAATGTGGCATTTAAAAATAATTTTTAAAAAAATGTTTAATGTTTATTTCTGAGAGAGACAGAGCATGAGTGGGGGAGGGGCAGAGAGAGGGAGACAGAATCTGAGGCAGGCACCAGACTCTGGGCTATCAGCACAGAGCCCGACTCAGGGTTTGAACTCATGAGCCGTGAAATTCTGACCTGAGCCGAGGTCAGATGCTTAACCAACTGAGCCACCCAGGTGCCTCTAAAAAAAAAAATTTTTTTTTTATATAAAATAGCACAGTAGTACGTAAATAAGCAAAGTCACCTTCCTACACCCCTCAGAGATAATCACTGCTCCAGTCTGATAACATCCTGCTGGGTACCTGCTAGTGCATATAAGCATGTGTACATGTAAATCTGTATCATGTCTTCTTTGAGAAAGTAAGCAGGCTCATTCAATTCATACAATTCTGTAACCTACTTTTTTCCCCCTGAAAATACCTCCCAGGCAGCTTTAACATATGGGTCTTCTTTGTTTGCGTTCAAAGCTGTCTTCCAAGGTACCAAAACCTATTTAATTAAATCCCTATTGATGGCCATTAAGGTTGTTTTGATTTATTTTATTAAAAAAATATTTTGGGGGGAGCATGAGTGAGGGAAGGGCAGAGGGAGAGGGAGAGACACTCTTAAGTAGGCTCCACACCCAGCACAGAGCCCTATGTGGGCTTGATCTCTCAACTGTGAGATCATGACCTGGGCTGAAATCAAGAGTTTGATGCTCAACTGACTGAGCCACCCAGGTGCCCCTAAAAAAATACTTAAGCTATTTTTGGCCATGTATCTTTGTGAAGTAATACTGTTATAGGGAAATTCCTAGCAATTGAGTTGCTGGAGCAAAAGGAATATGTATTTTTTATTTTCATTGGTATTTCCAAGTACCAAATAGGCATTTGGAAATGATTGTCTCAATTTATTCCTCCCACTCTGCAAACAGAATATGATGCTATTGCTCCATATCCTCACCACCACTAAATATTATTAGTCTTTTCGGTTTTCCCAGGGTGGTTCTTTCATCCATTCATTCCTCCAATCAAGACATATGTACTGAGTGCCTACTCTGTGCTAGATACCATTCTAGTTCCTGGAGGTATCTCAGTGTAAGACATGAGGTCTCTGTCCACACAAAAATTAACTCTGTTTTAGAGGTAAAAGAGGTAGCACATGTAATAACAAACGTATGCAATGTATAGAACAGGTCAGGTGATATTAAGTGTAGAGAAAAACACGGCTGGGTAAGGGTGATAGAGCATGCAGGAGAGAGGGTTAGAATTTAGTAGAGTGTGCACTGAGAAGGCTTCTCTTATCAGAGGTGTCTAAGCAGAAACCCGAATGAAATGCTTGGTAACAAGCCAAGCATTTGTCTAAGGAAAGAGCCTCCCTGGCTCAGAGCAGAGCAAATGCTACCAAAGGGGTAGGAACCTACTTGGTATGTTTGAGAACAGAGCAGGCCCATATGGCTGGCGCAGAGCAGAAGATGAGGAGTGGCCGGAGATAATGGGGGACCAGTCACGTAAAAGCCCCGTAAACTCTTTGGTTTTAACTCTGAAAGAAATGAAAACCTTTGGAGCATTTTGAGCCTATGTGGGGATGTTTTAAAGAATCCCCCTGCCCCAGCTGCTGGGTGGTGAATAGACTATTGAGGCAAAAGGGGAAGCTGGGAGATGAGTCTGGGAGACCAGCACAGAACTCTAAGGGAAGCATGGGGTTGCATAGAGCAAGATGGATAACAGGGAAGGAGAGGCCAACTGACAGGTAACTTTGAATATAGAGTTTCCAGGATTTGCTGATGGTTTGGATGTAGGGTGTGGGAAAACTAGGGAAGTCAAGTCATGCCCACAAGTTTTTCAGCCTGCACAACTAAAAACATAGAACTGCCATTCACTGAACTAGGGGTGATTGTGAGAGGAGCAGGTCTGGATTTGGGGGAGAATTCGTGAGATTAGTTTTGGTCATGGTATGTTTGTGAAGAGACAAGACAGTCTGCCAGATGACCACAGAGGTTCTCTCTGGGTTGCCAGGAGATGAGCTGACCAGGAGGGTCAGGGTTCCCAGTGCTAATGCAACACCCCTTTTCTCAATGAGGCAAGAAACAATAAAAGGAAAAGAAAGTGTTAACTGGCCATCTAGAAGTGTGGGAAAGTAACTGGAGTGAGAGATGGGGTAGGAGGATTGCTTTCTTACCTTATTTTCATTAGTAGTGAAGTTTAGCTTTGTGTGTGTGTGATGAGTACACATTAGCACTGGCCTACACAACGCTCTGGGTTCCATCTACCTCTAATGATCTACTTCTAAGAATAAAGCATCTTTGAGTCAAACTTTTTATAATATTTCTGCTTTCATTTAATGAAAGTATAAGTCAATTATTTCAACATTTTAAACTATATTGTCAACTCTTTACTAAGAAAATTTTACTGCATTTTGCCTTTATTTATTTATTTAGTATAATTTATTGTCAAATTGGCTTCCATACAACACCCAGTGCTCATCCCAACAGGTGCCTTCCTCAATGCCCATCACCCACTTTTCCCTCTCCCCCACCCCCCATCAACCCTCAGTTTGTTCTCTGTATTTAAGAGTCTCTTATGGTTTGCCTCCCTCCCTCTCTGTTAGTAACTAATTTTTCCCCTTCCTTCCCACCATGGTCTTCTGTTAAGTTTCTCAAGATCCACATGTGAGTGAAAATATATGGTATCTGTCTTTCTCTGACTTATTTCACTTAGCATGATATCCTCCAGTTCCATCCACATTGCTGCAAATGGCAAGATTTCCTTCTTCCTCATTGCCAAGTAGTGTTCCATTGTATATATAAACCACATCTTCTTTATCCATTCATCAGTTGATGGACATTTAGGCTCTTTCCATAATTTGGCTATTGTTGAAAGCACTGCTCTAAACATCGAGGTACATGTGCCCCTATGCATCAGCACTCTTGTATCCCTGGGTAGATTCCTAGCAGTGCTATTGCTGGGTCATGGGTAGATCTATTTTTAGTTTTTTGAGGAACCTCCATGCTGTTTTCCAGAGCAGCTGCACCACTCTGAGAGCTGTGAATGTTTGCCTTCCCACCAACAGTCCAAGAGGATTCCTGTTTCTCTACATCCTCTCCAGCATCCATAGTCTCCTGATTTGTTCATTTTAGCCACTCTGACCAGTGTGAGGTGGTATCTCAGTGTGGCTTTGATTTGTATTTCCCTGATGACGAGTGACGTTGAGCATTGTTTAATGTGTCTGTTAGCCATCTGGATGCCTTCTTTGGAAAAGTGTCTATTCATGTCTTCTGCCCATTTCTTCACCAGATTATTTGTTTTTTGGGTGTTGAGTTTGATGACTTCTTTATAGATTTTTGGATACTAGCCCTTTATCCAATATATCATTTTCAAATATGTTTTCCCATTCCGTCAGTTGTCTTTTAGTTTTGTCGATTGTTTCCTGTGCAGTGAAGAAGCTTTTTATCTTGATGAGGTCACAATAGTTCATTTTTGCTTTTAATTCCCTTGCTTTAAGAGATGTGTCGAGGTGGCTGCGTCTGAGGTCAAAGAGCTTGTTGCCTGCTTTCTCCTCTAGGGTTTTGATGGTTTCCTGTCTCACATTCAGGTCTTTCATCCATTTTGAGTTTTTTTTGTGTGTGGTGTATGCATTTTGCCCTTATCACAGCCTCTGGTCAAGGCTAAGAAGCACTGTGGACAGGGCAGTGGTGACAAGGGAACAGGTTCTCTAATGGCATCCTATAGAAGTGAGAGAAGGCACCTACAGTAGCCGGCCACTGTAGCCCTTGGTGGTTTGTATTGAGCCTCACTGCAGGGACAATTATGTATTAAACAAAGTGAGTCATTCACAGTTCTCATTTATTGAGCACTTTCTGTGTATCAGGCACCAGAAAAGATTATGACCTAGTTCCTGCACTTACTCGGCTCACACTTCAATAGAGGAAAAAGATTCATGAACATAGCAACAATAAAATGAGGAACATGCAACTAAGGATATTATAGGAACACAGAGAATAAAAACCTAACTGATGTTGATAGAGTTTGGAAAACTTCCAATGGGAAGCAGAATAGCCAAGACTTAAAGGTTATAGGAGGTTGTCAGGTTAAATGGGGAGAAACTCTATTCTAGGTAGAGGAGACCACTTGGACAGAGGTGAAAAAACCACATGAGTACATGGGAAATTAACTACAGGTGCCACTGTGTTGCTGGAGTTCAAAGCCAAGAATGGTAAGCAATGAGGCTAAAGACCCAAACAGCAGCCACCAGTGATGAAGGGCCTCTTATACCAGGTCCAGGAGCTTAGACTTCAATTGGCTTGGGAAGCCAGTGAAGGATTTGGATATGACATGGATAGGTCAGCATTTCTTGACAGTTATTGGCCTTAACATTATTTAAAGGGAACATGCTGGAGTGCCTGGGTGGCTCAGTCAGTTAAGCATCTGACTCTTGATTTCAGCTCAGGTCATGACCTCACAGTTGTGAGATCAAGCCTGTTGTTGGGCTTCACACTGGACATGGAGCCTGCTTGGAACTTGCTTAAGGTTCTCTCTCTCCCTCTGCCCCTCCCGCACTGGCTTGCTGTCTCTCTCTCTCTCTCTCTCTCAAAAAAAAGAGAACCCACTAGTGCCCCACATCTTCATATTATATATGAAAAGCAGAATAATACTGCCAATCAAGCAAAGAACTTAGAGCCTGACTCCTTTTCCTGTTTGCCATATGAATTTGGGCTAGTCAACTACTCTGAAGCATAATTCCCTCATCTGTAAAACTGAGATAATAATCTTCATACATTTTATGGAATTTTTGTGGGATCCAAATGAATAATAATGTACATGAAAGCCTTTTGTAAGCCACAAAAGTACAATTCAAATGAAAGTTATTATATTTCCTTAATACATAATACTCTATAATAGTAACTTTCATATAATCCCCTATATCCATGCTATGCGTCTATACCTTGGTCTTTGTTATACCGTCAGAGCCTAGAAGCATTTATTCATCTTTATGTACTCATAATATGTCTCATTTTGTTTGTATTAAGCACCTGTATAGGATCTTAAATGATGTTGATTGAATTGATGTTGGTGGTCACTTATCTTCCTTGTTGATAAATGTAAGTGCATTATGAAAAACACCTAGTGTATCAAAGGATGAATCTAAGAAGTAGCATATGCAACAGTTCTCGGATATTTTCAGGGGAAACAAGTCCTATGCATTTGTTTGTTTGGCTTTCTGTTTGGAAATAGTCCTCTCCCTCCCTATTTTCAAAAAACACATGAAGCATCTTGCACAACTGAGCAAAATGTTAAAGGACAATGAACATCGAAACAAAATTAATCCCATTAAAATGAACAAAGTGGGGAGCCTGGGTGGCTCAGTCAGTTGAGTGAACGGCTCTTGATTTCAGCTTAGGTCATGATTCCAGGGCTGTGGAATCGAACTTCACCTCGGGTTTCTGCATTGAGCACGGAGCCTGCTTAATATTCCTTCTTCCCCTCCCTCTTTCTCCCCCTCCCTCTCTCTCCCTCTCCCCCCAGTCACACATGCTCGCGCGCTCTCTCTCTCTCTCTCTCTCCAAAATTAAAAAAGCAAAATGAGCAAAGGAATTCAAAGAGCAGACAAATATTATCCAGCACCTGAAATGGGTTAGTTACAGCACTTAAGACAATTAGTGCTGAAAGCTTCAATGGGACTCTTTTCTTTATTTCTTCCTTAGCAGACAGTAGTTCTCAGGGGAAGAACATTGTTTCATTTTACATGCCAGCATCCCATAGTTTTGTTCTAAGCACTCATCATTCGATCTCTATCTTCCACGACTGTGTGGAAAGTGTTTTGGGGCACTTCCCATCACTTGCCCTGGAAGTGTCACCTCCTTTGGTATTGACTGGACTCTTTCTTGAGGCAATTATGCCTTAAAATCATGGTACACTAATCGTTACAGCAGAATTCCTTCAGAAAAGCATATTACAGCCTCATTAAAACCACATTAGTTTATCATGATTTACAGTGAGGTCTAGGAAATGAATTATTGAGTAACTTCTTATTAACACAAAAGAAGTCTGTCACACTAAATTACATACTGTAGTTTAAGGCATCAATTACCAGTTTCAGAAGCAGAGTAGACAAAGATGCTCTTCAATCCAAATGCCCCCACTGCCCAAGAATGGTCATTGGCTTCCTGCAGAAAGATGTGCTTCCTAGTTAGGCTCTTCACAAACTATTTATACATGAATGGGACTTAACTACATAAAGTTGGTATAAGAGATAAACAATGTGTGTAGGGCTTGGTACATTTTATGGGAGGGAAACAATGAGGTTCCAGTCTGCTTAATATTTCCAAGTATCAAGTTCCTATTGACATGACTGAAAAACCCATGGAAAGGAAAAGATCAACAGCTACTGGGTACCTACTAGCTGTCCGCACAGTACATACATCTAATTCATTCTTCACAACTACTTGCTTAGCTACCCATTTTGAGAGATGAAGGAACTGAGGCTCAGAAGGATTAAAGAATTTGCCCAAGCTATTGAGGGAAAGTTGAGATTAAATATGATCTGTCTGACTCCAAAGAACATCCTTCTTCCACTTCACCATTCAGCTTTTATACAGCAATACCTCATGTATCCATCGTGTTTGGGAGCAGAGGTACACAACGTAACTAATGTTTTCACTTCAGGTGTAGAGAATTTAAAATGGAAATGTTTCTAAAATATGTTGTTTGCTACCTTAAAAAAAAAACCAGGATATTCTGAACACAGCTTCACCCTTTTTGGAAATACAAGACCATTATATAATAATTCACTTATTATGCTATAGATGTAGGTTGGAATTTACATAATCCCTTCCCAGTGGCTGTAATGCGGCTCTCATGGTGAGCCATATTGTCATATGCAGACAGGATCAACATCTAGGGAAGGTCAAGTGATAAGACCGAAAGCGGGGCGCCTGGGTGGCGCAGTCGGTTAAGCGTCCGACTTCAGCCAGGTCACGATCTTGCGGTCCGTGAGTTCGAGCCCCGCGTCGGGCTCTGGGCTGATGGCTCAGAGCCTGGAGCCTGTTTCTGATTCTGTGTCTCCCTCTCTCTCTGCCCCTCCCCCGTTCATGCTCTGTCTCTCTCTGTCCCGAAAATAAATAAACGTTGAAAAAAAAAAAAATTAAAAAAAAAAAAAAAAAAAAAAAAAAGACCGAAAGCTCCTGAACTCTTGAAGGCCTCACAGTGCAGAGCCATCAGAACTGCTCATATATATATATATATATATACATACATATATATACATATATATATACACATACATATACATACATATATATACATATATATGTACACATATATATATATATATATATATATACACACAAAAGAGAAATTTTGATAGCAGAGGTTGGCAAGTTTTTCTCTGTAAAGAATCAGATGATAAATATTTTAGACTTTGCAAGCCATATGATCCATCATAACTACTAACTCTGCTGTTGTAGCTCAAAAGCAGCCATAGACAATTCATAAATGCATGGGTATGTCTATGTTCCAATAAAACTTTATTTGCAAAAAATAGGCAACAGGCCAGATTTGACCCCAAGTCCATATTTTGAGGACTCCTGATCTATATAATTAAAAGCATGTTATTTTAAGTCTGTCAGAACAGCTGGATCTATATTCTAAGTTATTTAAGTACTAACCTGAAACCTGTTAAACCGATTTTCTTACCATCTGGTTGCTATCTTCCCATTTTTCTTTTTTCAAATGAAAGAAGAGAGAAAATATTTCAGTTGCATGACCTCCTGAGTAGAGTAATATGACCATCTTTCTGTAAAATTATTCACTGCATGAAAGATCAAAGTAGCTGTCTCTTCACTCAAAAGAACCATCATCTTCACAGTCTTTATTAATTTCTTGTTTTATTTTTGTAGAACTCAAGCATTATGTTTTTTCAGTAAAAGAATCCCCTTTATAACCTTGTCAGCTTCAACCCATTTTCTTTTATTTATTTTATAAATATTTTCGTATTTATTAAGTGTCTCAGGCACACCCATCTCAGAGCTCTTTTTCTTTACTTATTCCTCTGTAAAGTGGGAAGTTTAATTTACATGGGTAAAAATTTACATCTTAGGGAATTTTTTAAAGATTATAATAAAGTCATAGAGCCATTTTTGGAGCTATAGCACTGATAGATTTCCCATTGTGCTTTCCATTTATAAGCCTAGTTCTTCAAGCATCTTTGGTTACATCAAAGTTCATTGTAGTCACCTTAGAATCTATGATTTTTATATGTATAACAGACTTTATTATAACACAGAACTAACATATGACCTTATGAGAAAAGGTATCAGTTCTGTATATGAGGTCACTTATAATTAACTGCAGCTTGTTGGAGTAACTTGCAGCAGAACAACAGAGTAAGTAGAAAAGCTAGATAAAATACAACAACAATAACAAAATAAGCAACAAAAATCTTCAGGAAGCCACAGAGATACGGAGGCAACCAGGATGTGAGAAATCAAGATTTTAGAACAAAATGTTACTGATTTAAGCCTGACAAATGGATAATGACTTTCTCCTCTGGAGCATTTGTCAAATATTACAGGGTGAAATGAGAGACTGAGAAGATGGGTGAAAGACAGCTGATAATAGAGAAGACAACAGAGCTGTCAGCAACCTCATGAGACAGGGGAGGCAAAAGTTGGGTTTGGATGTGTTATAGAAGCCATGAATTGAGGGACTAAACTCCAAAGAGAAAAGAGGTACAAAGAAATGAGAGCAATGCTCTACTCCAGTTTTACTTCAAGGAATTTGTTGTTTCATAGGCCTGATGAAATGAGAGACTAAAAAAATGAGAAGAACATGGCTAGAAATCCAACAACAAATTTGGAAAGTTTTGTGATGCTGGGGAGATAAAATTAGAATTTAGGATATGCCAAGGGAAGGCGCCCTGGTAAGTACTCCAGTGTCTTGGGTGAGATTCTACCTTAGAGCTTGGGGCAAATCAGAGGGAGAGCAAATCATGCAAATTCTGCAACTGAGTCTTACAAAGCCTGCCCCCAACTTTAAGTGAGCTCAATCCCTGATTAGATTAAGACATTTTGCCTCCATCCTAGCTGCCTGCCAGAGGATAAGGTAAATTTTCTCTAGAGAAATATAACATCATCAGAGTGTCAGTTTTTCTTACACATTTTATAGCATTCAAAATTAACAGGCACGCCAAGAAATAAAACAAAGAGGAAAAGCAGAGGATAAAAACAGACTCATAGGCAATATAAACATAAGCATTATCAGGCACAGAGTTTTAAATTGGTAATTATTATGGTCCAAGAAATTGTTGACAATATGGAGAATTTCATTTTTATTTATTTTATTGTTTTAAGTGGGTTCTATGGCCAATGTGGGGCTTGAACTCACAACCCTGAGATCAAGAGTCAGATGCTTTATGAACTGAGCCACCCAGACATCACAAGAATTTTGTTTTTTAAATGTGTCCCATTAAAAAAATCAAATGCATGTAGATGTAAACTGAAAAAAAGATGATTTCATCATACTAATAGCAGGAGACAGAGACTTTTAGTCAAGAAGACTTACCACAGAAAAGGAAGATATTTCACAAGGATAAAGTCAGTCTTCCAGGATGATAAAACAATTCTAAACTTGCGTAGATTATTAGAGCTTCAAAATTTAAGAAGCAAAAATTGGCAGATCAACAAGAAATAGGCCAAGCCATAATCATAGGATGGGTGGTTAAGTATGTTGGGGGAATGGTATTGCTTTAAGATACCACTCTCAGGAACTAATTAAACAGCATTCAAAAAAAAATCAATAAAGACATAGAAGATCTGAACAACACAGTAAACCAACTTCAGCTAATTGATATATATGAAACACTGCAACAAGGACAATATATATTTTTTCAAATGCATATAAAACATTACCCAAATTGGCCATGCAGGGCCATGAAATAAATTTCAGTGATTTCCAAAGAATGTGATTTATTCATTGTAATATCTTTTGACTACAGTAGAATTAAGCTATAAAACATTTGAATTATCCAAATGTTGGGAAATTAGGCAATACATTTCTAAGTAAGCTGTGAGTGAAAGAATATACTCAATTAAATCAGGATATATTTTGAACTGAGTGATAATGAAAATGTGACCTACCAACATTTGTTGGATGCAGCCATAGAAGATACATTATTAGAGCCTTAAATGCATGTATTAGAAATAAAGTCTGAAAAGAAATCCATGATCTTAAGTGTCGATTTCAAGAATATGAAAATATCACAAAATAAACCCAAAGAAAACAGAAGACAATAATGTCATAAGAGAATGAACAAATGAAATAGAGAAATAAATGCAAAATAGAGAAAACCAGGAAAACCAAATGTTGCTCTTAGAAAATCTTTAGTGATATAATAAAGAAAAGAAAAAGACAAATCACCAAAATCTGAAATAAAAAGGGGATCATTACAGGTCCAACAGACATTAAAAAGGTAATAAGATATTATGAGTAACTTGATACTGACAAATATGAAACTTTAAGTGGCCAGTCTTTGAAAAACCTAACTTAGTAAACTGACACAAGAGGAAATAAAAAGTCTGAATTGTCCTATTCCTAACAACAAAAAAATTAATTTTCTAACAGAAAAAAACTATTGTGTTTCAATATAATAGGAAAACAACTTTTTAAAGGAATTCATTTTCTAATTAGAAATCTTCCCATAAGAAAATCTCTAAGCCCAGATGATTTAACTGGTGAATTCTCCAATCTTTTAAGAAAGGAATTATATCAATCTTGTACAAACTCTCCCATTTATTTACTTAAAAAAAAGAAGAAGAAGAAGATGGTAGCATTGTCTTGAGATTAAAAACTGATAAGAAGAAGGGTGCCTGGGTGGCTCACCCAGTTAAGCATCCGACTTTGGATTTCGGCTGAGGTCACAATCTCCCATTTAATGGGAGAGCCCCATGTCAGGCTCTGACATGTGCAGTGCCTTCTTGGAATTCTCTGTCTCCCTCTCTCAGCCTCTCTCTCTCTCTCTCTCTCTCTCTCTCTCTCTCTCTTAAACTTAAATAAACTTAAAAAAAAAACCTATCCTTAAAAAAAAAACTGACAAAAAACATTACATTGTAAGAAAGGAAAATTCAGACCAATCGCTCTGAAAAGTTTAGTATAAAATATCCAGCAAATACATTAAAAGGATAATACATTATTACCAAATTGGATTTATTCCAGGATGGCAAGGGTGGTTTAATATTGCTTAATTAATCTCATACAACTTAAAAAAAACAACAAGAAACAACCCCCCCCCCAAAACTACCTCCTGCAATCTGTAAACTTTACCCTGAGATTAGCATGGGACAATGATGTCTGCAATTCCTACTTCTAGTCAACATTATCATGTCAGAAGCAAAAGGTTAGAAGAAAAAGTAGGTAGCAAAATCTCTAAAATCATAAGTGACATAATCATTTCATACATTTTCTCCCTTTTTTTTTTTAACAATTAAGGCAGTTATATATACCTCAGTAAGTCAAAACATTGACACTTGGATTTGTATTTCAGCCTTCTATGAGTTTGATTAATATAAATAAATTCCCGAGACAGAACATGTAACCCTGATACTTGGCAGCCAGACAGCCAGGGTCTTCTGGTGTCAAAAATTGGAAATGTAAGTAAACTGTTCCTTCAACTATATAAAAATTTGGATGTCTGTAAGCAAGGGCTAAAAGAAAACTATAATAATGATAATGGTATTAATAGCTACCATTAATTGAGAACATACTCTGTGCCAAGCATCACACAAAGACCTTTAAACATATTTTCTAATTTCCAAACAACACTAAGCTGGAATTGTCACCTTATAGGTAAGGAAAATGAGGCTTGGAAAGGTGGTGGAATTGGCCCATGATCATAGATAGAGCTAGCAAGTGGCAGAGCTGGGATTCAAACCCGTGCCTGTCCAAAAGTTACTGGTGATCTCAACCAATAACTACTTCTGACAGGAAAATAACAGGTTAGAATGAAGGAGCTGTAAGAATTTATTTGCTCTTTAGAAAGACTTTAAAAATTTCTTAATTAAATTGCTTAATCTCATACATACAAATACAAAATACAAATACAAAATACAAAACGTATTTTCAAGTTTGAAATTCAAAAGGAAAGAAATATATTCTAATGTGCTCCTGGTAAAACTGTAAATTCAGGAATTGTAATAGACTACTTACCACATCCCTGGTATTTTGTTAATTGTCAGTGTCAGAAGCCGGATGGGGCCTCTAAGGCTCTGGAGCCCAGTGAGGTGGCCACTGAACTTAGGGGTGAAGAAAGAGGCCCAGAGCAGGGGACCGTGTCTGGGATACCTGCTTCTTCCAGGAGACTTCTGCACAAATGAGAGACAGACATGGGGAAGGAAAAATTAGGTAGCACTAAAATCAAATTGTAGCCTTCAGGAGTGTGACTCAGTGAGTCTTGCTTCTCTCCAGGCCATCCCCATTCCTCAGGGAATAACATGGTGCCAAAGTGGCCACAGCCCAGTAGCATCTGCCCGGAGAAGGAAGCTTCCAGAGGGTCAGAGCAAAAAGAAAAAGCCTTGAGGTCTGTCCATCCCTGCAGCTGGGGTCTCTGGCCTTAGGACATTTTTTTCTTTCATTCTTCCAGAGATTAATTATATTATGAAAATTTTCAAAACATACAGCAAAGTGAAATAATTTTACAGTGAACACCCACACACCTACCACCTGGATTCTATCATTTACATTTCACTACACTTGCTTGTTACCTATCTGTTCATCCTTCTATTCACCCCTGATTGAGCCTTGAATCTGGAAGTTCAGGCTGGAGCAGAAGAGGGACATCCTCAGAAATGAAGCAGCCTTCCATGGGGCCATCTTGTGATGGAATCTTCCAGATTACTTGCTTATCCCCTCCTCAGGTCCCTAGCTCTGGCTATTCTCTTTCTTTCTTCTCTCACCATTGACACCAGTTCTCAGTGTCTTCATTCATAAGATGTTGGCTCCATAAAAACTTAAGTAGGGAAAGGGATTTCAAAGGCCAGTGAGGTCCACTCCTATGGAGTAAATAAACCTCTCCCTTGGGCATTTACATCCTCAGAGGGATAAGTTCTGTGTAATAATAGCAGCTTTCATTTGCATGATGCCTTGGAGTTACAAAAAGGCTTTCTTGTAGGGGCATCTGGGTGGCTCCATAGGTTAAGTGCCCCAATCTTGGTTTCAGCTCAGGTCATGATCTCGCAGTTTCATGAGTTCAAGCCCTGCATCGGGCTCTGTGCTGACAGTGTGGAGCCTGCTTGGGATTCTCTGTCTTCCGCTCTCTCTGCCCCACCCCCCAACTCACTGTCTCTCAAAAAAAAAAAAAAAACACTTAAAAAAATTTTTTTAAAAAAGGCTTCCTTGTACAACCTGGTCACAGAGAAGAATGATGACTTCTGTGAAGCACATTGGGGTAAACCAAGACAATAGGTCCATGAGTTTGGAACCCCCAAACCTCCTTGCTTCTCCTGACTTGAGGGAGCTGGTGCCATGACCTGTTCCAGGCATGGTTGGAAAGTTCCCTTGCCCCAGGAATTAACAACATGAGCCACTTCCTAATCAAGGAAGTTGCCCAACATCCCTCCATCACAATTTTCAGTCCTGAGAAATTAGTTTATTGATATTATCTACTTCAAAGAATTATTGTGAAAAATAGAATCAGATAATTCACTGAGCCCTTTGCTGTCTACCTTATGTCCCTCATTTCATTTATTCCCCTCACTAAACTGCTTGTGGTAGGTACTGTTACTTTTCCCATTGTAAGGATGAGAAAACCAAGGGCCAAAAATATTAAAAATAACTTTATTAAAGTGACACAGTAAAGTTAGAGTCAGTGCCAGGACTTGGTCTGGTTGCAGTGCTCACCCTTTCAACCTCTATGCCTGTGGTTCTCAATCAGGGGTGATTTTAATCTCCCTCCCCAGGAATATCTGGCAATATCTAGAGATATGTCTGGTTGTTACAACTGAGGGGGATGCTACCAGCTTCTAGTGGGTAGAGACCAGGGATGTTTCTAAATATTCTACAATGCACATGACAGACAGTCCTTTAAGGCAAAGTATTATCCAGCCCAAATGTCAATAGTGCCCAAGTTGAAAAACCACATCCTGTATTTAATGCCTCTAGCTAGAGGAAAAACAAAAATCTAAAGATGAAGCTTATATTCATAAGCATTGATTGCTTGTTTTAGGATAAACCCCAGAGGAGGGGGGCAGGCTCCCATCAGGATGAACATTCCAGTGGAGAAGCCAGTGGCAGGCCCACCCATCACCTGACATCATCCCTGTGAATCAGGCACCATCCTGTTGCCTGAGAAGCCACAAGTCTCATTTGGCAAGAGTCTACGGATCCACAGCCGCATTCAACTTTTCTATAGTGTCTCTTGTGCCAAAGATCCAAAGCTTCCTTGACAAATTGTTTGAAGTGTGGCATCCTCTCAGCCACAACCTTGCTCTGAAGCTCTGGGTACTGGATAATTAGAGACAAACCAAGAATTTCTTAAAGAAGGAATGAGACAAGCCAGCCAACGAGCCAAGAGAAATTTCTGTTGTCGCTTTCTTTCAGTGTGATTTCCCCAGCAGCTGCTCTTTCCACAGCCTCAGCAGGAAGGTTGTGGCTGAGCAGAGAGCACAGTGGCCTCTGGGCCGGGGGCAGCAGCCATGGTGTCCAGCCCTGAGTCTGCGGAGGCTTTTGTTCAATTATTGATGTCTGGGGAAGGAAGCCTGGGCTGACTGGGCTGAGATGGCTGCCGAGACCCAAATGAAGCGGGGAAAGCTCCAGGAAGGGAGAAGAGGGGGCCTAGTGAGGTCAGTCCATGTTTATCGACGTGAAAACATGTCCAGGAGAGGTGAGTACGTGAAAACACTGTTTACAGAATGGCTCAAAGGTTGAGATCATTATATTCTGGTGTGTGTATGTAAGAGATTTGATAGATGTTCACCAAAAAAAGTGAGTGCTGATTACTTCTGAGTGATAGGATTTTGAATTATTCCTATTTTCTTTAGGCTTTCTGGATTTCTTTACTAATAAGTAATTATTGTTTTTCAAACCTGAAACACCAGTTCTGTTTGTGGCAGGATGGGGACAGAAAGGAGGCGTAGACGAGGGTGTATGGAGTAGCAGAAGCCAGTCAGTAGCTTTCAGACACAGCCTGACTTTTAATTGTTGTTCAGGGGCTCGGTGCCTAGAGCCTTCACCAGAGAGAGTCTCGTTAACATGCCTAAGGAGCTGGCTGGCCCATCTGGGCAGGTGAGGGGAAGAAACATTGTTTACCAAGAGAGAAAGGTCCTAGTTCCTGCCTCCACCTTCACAGTGCAGGGGCTTAGGAAGCCAGCTGTCTCATCTCATCTCCTGCTAAAGCGAATGTTCCCTGAGGCGGCTGATACAACTGTGTGTTCTAAACCAGGAATGCCTCCTCACAGAAACAAAGTCCTGACAGAAACACATCCAGGCCCCAAAACAGAGTCACAGAATCACAAATTGCAGGGCAGAAGGGACCCTGAAAGTCATCGTCCGGCCTAACTCCTGCCCTTCCTGAAGCTTGAATTCACTCTGTCATGTGGTGGGTTATTCTGGGCTTATGCTACCCAAGTGCCAGCCCCACTTTAGGGTTCAAACTGCTTTGATTTCAGGCAGTGCTAATGTTGGGAAGCTCTTCATTCTTCTGAGCTCAAATTGGTCACCCTTGAATTTCCACACTTCGGTACACATGGGACGATTCTACTCCCCCTTCCTTTTTGCTGTGTTTAAGTTGTTGGGAGGGTTTCCATCACCTTCAAATAAGTTTAAACTCTTCTTTCCTGGGTGTATAAAATCCCTCAGACCTTGGGTTATAAGTACCACAGGTCAGTGGGCTCTAACAGAAGCAGGACACAGTAGAAGCGGGGTAACCTTGTGAGGAGGAGCAGGAGTGAAGGGAGCTCCTGGGACTGAGAACAGAGGGCAGCTCAAGGACCCACCATTCATCTTGTTTGCTCTCACTTGCATCTAGAATTCCTTTTCCTCAGTCTCTCAAGGCCACATGGTAGGCAGGACTTGGCCCCCACACCTCTTGAGTTTGCTTCTTCCAATTACAACAGTCAAGTGCAGACCAATATGAAATCTCTCAGTCCTATTTCCAAACTCTTGAAGGATTATTATTGACCCAAGTTGGATCAAGTTCAACCAACAGAGGTCAGAGGAAAGGGGTAAAATGAGTCTATACATAGTTCCTGAGAGTTCTCGTTGGAAGAAGCATTTGAAAAGGATACGTGACCTGTACAGACACCCCCAAAGTACCTACTTTGTCACACAAGATTTGTTATGATCTAGGCCCTGAGACCTCTGTTACATCAAGCCTTAGCTCCTTTCCTCTTTTGACCTCTCCTCCATCTCTCACTCCTTCCTCTACCACTTCCCTTTCTTCTTAGAAAGTTAGTAAAATATGGCGGTTAGATCACAAGCTCTACAGCGAGACTGGCTGGTTGTAAGCTCAGTCTTGTCATTGGTGGCTGCATGTCCTTGGGCAAGTTTTAACCTTCTCTGTATCTCCTATTTATCTTTTATAAATGAGTACACTAAAAATGCCTCTCTCATAGGATTGCTATGATAATTAAGTGAATTAATAGAAGTAAAGCACTTAGAACAGTGCCTGAAATATAACAGTCACTTGATCAGTGTTACGTATGATATACGATGATGATTCCTGATACCCATCCCATAATTCCAGGAATACTAGCTGTATTTAGTCAGGGTTCTCCAGAGAAACATAACCAATAGTAGACATATAGATATAGACAGATATCTTTTGAATGTGTTATTTATAAAGAGATCTATTGTCAGGAGTTGACTCACACAATTATGAAGGTTGAGAAGTCCCAAAATCTACAGTTGGTGTGCTTGAGACCTAGGAGAGCCAGTAGTGAAGTTCTAGCCCCAATCTGAAGGCCCAAGAACCAGGAAAGCCAAGAGTATACATTCTAGTTGAGGCAGAAGAAGACCAATGTCCCTACTCAAGCAATCAGACAGAATCCCTCTTACCCAACTTTATTTTTCTATGTAGGTCTTCAGTAGATTGGATGAAGTCCATTCACATGATGGAAGTCAACCAACTTTACTCAGTATACCAATTATACCAATTCAGATGTTAATCTCATCAGATATACGGTCACAGACATACCCAGAATGATGTTTGACAGACTATCTGAGCATTCTGTGGCCTAGTCAAGTTGACACCTAAAAATATCCATCACAGTGGACAACAAGCAGTCCCCTGAGATGAATGAAATAATCCCACAAAAAAAATGCATACTTTATGTTACACATTTTTAGAATGGCCACATATTTTAGAATTCTTATCATCAATTCTATTTATCCACTGGTTGAATCTGGGTTTGGCCACATGACTTGCTTTGGTCACTTGACAATTAACAAGTGAAATGCAAACAGATAACGGATAAAGGCTTGCTCTCCATCACTGCTTTTAGAACCCAGCCTTCATGTGAAGAAGCCTGGGCTAGCATGCTAGCTGCTAGAGAAGAGTGACCCAGGTGTCCTGTTGTTCCAGCTCAACATTAGATAATGTGCCTGGGTCATCAGTGATCTTCCAGCCCTAGTCCAGCCAGCCCAGATTAGAAAAACCCACTCAGCCAAACCACAGAATCTTAGGAAATAAAAAGGGAAAAAAAAGGCATTTTTAAGCCAGTAAGTTTTCTGGGTGGTTCGCTATGCAACAATAATTAACTGATGCATAAAATGGTACCAGAAGTAGGGTTTCTGTACCCAAAACTTAGAAGAACAAAGTTAGGCGTTGGCCATAGGACTGGCCTTAGTGGAGACTAGGATGGCAGGCTGGAAGAATGATGACCCATGTTATCAGTACCAAAACAATTGACAAGGCATTGTCTACAGCAACCAAAAGGATGGAAATAACTAGTAAACTTCTGGGCCTGGCTAAAGAGATTTCCAAACACATTGGAAAAGTACACTGGGTACTTACAGCTGCTGCAGAGAGATGAGCTGAAGAAAGAACTATTGTATTTGCAAGCAGAATTTAAAAGAAATTTAGAGGCCCTGGGACTTGTTAGATTGCAAAATAGAAAGGTTTCACATTTTGGTCTCTCCAGAGAGCCAAAGAGACTTAAAGTAAGAAATAGTTCAGGGGCCCCTGGATGGCTCAGTTGGTTAAGCGTCCGACTCTTGGTTTTGACTCAGGTCGTGGTCTCATGGTTTGTGAGTTCGAGCTCCATGTCAGGCTCTCTGCTGACAGTGTGGAGACTGCTTGGGATTCTCTCCCTCCCTCTCTCTGCTCCTCCCCCACATGCATGTATGCGCTCTCTCAAAAAAATAAATATTAAAAAAAAAAAATAGCTCAGAGCAAAGGACAAATCAAAGATAAGGCTGTATGACCCTTTGTTAAGACTTTTGAAATGTTTAAGGTGGTACTAGTGTGAAATAATAGAAAACATACATATATTGGCATCTACCCCTCAGTCTTGGCACTGAGCTCCTACACCTCTTGTTATTTCCTAAGTGATAAGAGTACTAGGAGCTTCTTTTGTTCTAATATTTTCCCTTTGACCCCAGTTCCTGACATGGAGTTTCTAAGTCCCTTGGAATTTCCTGGGTGATAGCAGGGTCTTTTGTTCTAATGAGGTGACTTTTGCTGGGCTCCTGGATGTAGGCTGGTCACCAGAAAGACCACACCAGGATTAGAAGCTTGGAATTCTCAACCCTACCTCTCATCCTCCCAAGAGGGGAGAGGGGCTGGAAATGAAGTTAATGTTCAGTCATGGCTACATAATGAAGTCTCCATAAAAATCCCCGAAGTAGGGAGATCAGAGAGCTTCCAGGTTTGTGAGCACATAATGGGAAGTCCAAGTACCCCAGTTCCACGGAGACAAAAGCTCCTCTGCTCAGGACCCTCCCAGACCTTGCCCTATGTGTCTCTTCCCCTGGCAGTTCATCTGTGTCCTTACGTTCTTTAATAAACTGGTAACCTTAAGTAGGTGCTTCCCTGAGTTCTGTAAGCTGTTGTTGCAATACTTGAATCTGAGGGGAGGAGGTCATGAGAACCTGCGATTTGTGGCCAGGTCAGACAGAAGTCGTGGGTAACCTAGGGACCTACTAGTGATTGGCATGTAAAGTATGTGTGTTGGAGGGTGGGGGTTAGTCTTGTGGGACTGAGCCCTTAACCTGTGGGATCTGATGCTGTCTTCAGGTAGACAATGTCAGAACTGACTTAAATTGTAGGACACCCAGCTGCTGTCACAGAATTGCTTGATGTGGGAAACCCCCACCCATCTGGTGTCAGAAGTGCTGGAGTGTAGTCAATCATGTGAGAGGAAGGGAGCAATGCAGGAGGAATATTGAGGTTGTCTTTAAACCTAGTAAACCCGCCCAGCTAGACAAAAGAACTTTTATAGATCTGCAGGTTGTCATCGCACAAAAACCTAATCTGTAAGTCAGGAAAGAGAGACCTGTCTGGAAAAGAAGGATGGGGTGTAGCTTTTGTGTAATGCAGTGGACCAGTACAAAGACTTTAAGGGAGTTGGATGAGCATGAGCTAAACCAGACTGAGACAATTTAAAATGAAAAGAAGGCTCTTTGTTCTTGAGTATCTAGAAGTAGGAAACAGGCTGAGAAAGCTGCCCAGCCAAAAATGTGGCTATTTCTTAAAGAAAAGCAAAGAAAAACTGCCTCAGAGGCCTCCCTTATAAACACAGGGCCAGCATCTGAAAGTGAGTCCCCCTTTAAATTGTGCACTCCAGGTTCCTTGCCCTAGTCCTGGCCCTCGGTCCTAGTACCACCTCTGCCACTAATCACAGTGTGTCCCTAGGCATGTGACTGAATACCTGGGACTCTCCTTTGTTCTTGGTAAAATGAGGAACTTGGGCTAGAGAACCTTAAAGTTCTTTGAGAAATTTTTAAATAATGAGGTCCTCTTTGCCATAGTCTGACTCAAGAGCTCTGATGGTGGAAAATTAGATATATACAAAGGAGAATAAAGCATGTGGCCCAAAAGGCAGAAGAAAATGGCTCAAGAGTCTCTTCTAAGCAGGAGTGGAGAGAGGCCCTTATAGTTACTGATGTTGGCTGTGAGTAGAAAACAAATAATTGTTGATAGCAGAGTTGAGATAGTGTCAGTCAAAATGTCCCCAAATCTCAGGGTGCCTGGCTGGCTCAGTCGGTTAAGCATCCAACTCTTGATTTTGGCTCAGGTCACAATCTCACAGTTCCTGGATTCAAGCCCAGTGTTGGGCTTTGTGCTGATAGCAGGGGGCCTGCTTCAAATCCTCTGTCTTGCATTCTCTCTGCCCCTCTCCTGCTTGCACTCTTTCATTCTCTCTCAAAAATAAATGTTTTAAAAAAAAGTCCCAATCTTGCTGTACAGGTAAATGAAGTCACAGACCAAGCATCAGAATATTATGATGTGAATCTCCCTTTGAAGCAAGGCCTGGTTCAGACAAAAGACTGAGAGAGAAAGTAAAGGAGGCTAGGATGTAGTGCCCTCCACTTGTGCCTGCCTCGTGTTGGCCAGAACTCAGTCATATGGTCTCACAGAAGTGCAAGGAGAGCTAGGAAAGGGGATCTAGCTGAATGCCTAGGAGGAAGGGGTTGTTATAAAAAGATAATTGGAGAAAGGTGAATGACAACAGAGTTCAATGTATTCCAAAGTTATTATGATTCTTATTATGTGTTTAGTATTGGAGATGTATTACTTGAAACCCAAATGTATACAGCATATAAAAGCAGAGTGCCCTTTTTGAAGTGCAGGCTTTGGAACAAGGTAAAATTGTGTTCATCTCTAGCTTTAGCCACTTGGTGTCCAACCAAGGCTTAGGAGACCCCAAGCCCAGTGATTAAAAGCATGCAATGGCACCTGGGTGGTTCCGTCAGTTAAGTGTTCAACTCTTGGTTTTGGCTTAGGTCATGATCTCATGCTTAATGCGTTTGAGACCTGCAGTGGGTTCTGCTCTGATAGCCCAGAGCCTGCTTGGGATTCTCTTTCTCTCCCTCTCTCTCTCTCTTTGCCCCCTCCCCCACTCACGTTTTCTCTCTATCTCTCTCCCTCTCTCTCTAAACAAACAAACAAATAAGGAGCGTGCACTTTGCAGCCAACCAGATGTAGGTTATATGCCAGTTCTGCCTTTTATTAGCTATGGGATATTACTTTACTTTTCTGAGCCTCAGTAATACTATCTATAAAAAGGTAAGATTATATTACTTATCTCATAGGGTTTGGGGAGAATTATATGAGTAGTGTTATGTATATTATTTGCTTCCTGCCTGACACATTGTAGGGTGATAATGTGTAGATAATATGTTTATCATTGCTCTTAGAAGGAGATACCTCTACAAGAGGTCGATTCTCAAGGGAATGTCCCCCAGGGATGAAAACGGAAAGCCTAGATTGGGCTTTCCACAAACAATAACACTAGCAAGTCAACCAAGAGCGTGGCCCAAGCCAGTAAAAGAAAGAAAAGACATTCCTGACATTTCAACTACAGAGGATGGTTCATGCAGGTGCCTGAGGCAGCCAGTGACTAGAGGCGACCTGGAAAGCTCAACCACATTTCCAGACCCCCTCCCAGGTGGCCTCAAGAGCTGAGCCTGGTGCTTCTCATTAAAGACACAGCCAGGAGGCACTTTACAAGCCTTCCTCTTTTCATTGTGAACTTCCTAGTTCCTCTCTACTCTCCCTGCTTCCAAATAAAATCTTTTTTGACAGATAAGATGAGACCCTATGTGTTGTGGCTTTTTAAAAGTGCAGTATCTTACTTGGCATATCACAATTCAAAGCTAAAATTGGGAAGGAGATGGAAATAATTACCAAGAAGCACAAGGATGTGGGAGTTTTTGAAAACACAATGATATTAATATTCTTGGACTGGTTAATATTAGGACCAGAAGGATCCTTAGCAACCATCCTGTTAGGTGCTGGTATTTCAGCCAGAATAATTAAATTTGAATCCTGATTCCACCATGTAACAGCAGTGTGACCTTGGGATAGCCTCATTTTCCTCAATTATAAAATGGAGGGAATAATACTACTGTTGTTGTGAGGGTCAGATGAGATCACGTGTGGGAAAACTATGTTGTAAGTTGTAAAGATCCATGTGGACATTAGCTATTGTTTTTATTCTGTGTCCTCTCAGTTCCACAAATATTGTGAATCTTTGAGAAACTTCTGTTGGTTAAGGGGATGCAAAGAAGGATGAGGAACTCACAGATTGGTGTGGGAGACAGGTAACTCATTTGACCCAATGCCAGGAAAGGATGAAGACCAGAATAGATTTCCTATCCCGCCCTTACCTAAGGAGAGGAGCTGGCCTCCACTGTAGGATCCTTACTGCTAAGAAGACCAAAGAACATCCCCTGACCACAGCTGGTCAGATTTCCTTCCCAAGATTTTGGAATTAGCCATAAATTGAGTTACTGGCCAAAGGGGCTGTGCCTGTGAAGTCCTGTAAACTCGGGAGCCAAGGCAGACATTTTGGTGGAGGCTGCACAGTTTGAGGCTTTGTACACTAAAGAGTAAGCAGAGAACTTGTTTGCAAAGAGAAATAAGAGAAGGGAGTAGTTGTGTAGCAAGAAAAAGACAAGCAGATGAGACAGAAAAAGAGAGAACCCCTTTGGTCTTTACTGTCATGAGGTCTGAATGCCTTCTTACTCTTGGTCAAAGTGAGGCATTCCTAGAGTCTTACATCCCTCCCCTACTTTCCCATCTCCCCTCTCAATGGATTTTGATTGGGTCTCTGTTAAAATCAATAAGCCAGGGTGCCTGGGTGGCTCAGTCGGTTGAGCGTCTGACTTTGGCTCAGGTCATGATCTGGCAGTAGGTGAGTTCAAGCTCCGTGTCAGGCTCTGTGCTGACAGCTCAGAGCCTGAAGCCTGCTTCAGCTTCTGTGTCTCCTTCTCTCTCTACCCCTCCCCTGCTCACACTCTGTCTCTCTCCCTCAAAAATAAATAAACATTTTTTAAAAACTTACAAAAAAATCAACCATCCAAACTAAAACAAGATAACTGTACAAAATGTCCTGGACACATGAGAACAGACCACCGCATTCTTGTAGGACAAATTGGCGTTGAGAGGAGCCTTATGGAGCCTCACTGCCTTGTTTCATACAACTAGAGACTAAGATGCAGATTAAGGTGAAGTGATGTCCCTAAGCTTACACAGCTGCTAAGTGCAGAGCCAGGACTTCAACCTAAGACTGAAGTAATTCCAGAGAAAAACCTGAGTGTCAACCATGAGGATAAAGGCAGATAAGAAGCTTCCCTTCTCCTATCATCTTGTCAAGTCTCAGTTAAGCCTAATTGAAGCCTCCCCGAATCTCTGCTAGTCCAGTACATCCTTTCTTTTCTTCTGATTTGGCCACTTAGCACCTGCTTCCTTTCATTGGTCTTTCATGTTTCATTTATCTCCCTGACCTTCCTGTTAGGAAATAACCAAGTCTTGAGCTTTTTTTACTCAGCTGGAAGGCAGAGTTCTAGAGTGGAAAGGGCAAAGGGCATTTTAGTCTTATCCAGGGTCAAATCTTGACTCTGCCTTTTACCAATTGTATGACCTTGGGACTAATGCTACTTAATGATGGTGATAATTATTTACTGAGTACTCACTATGTGCCCGATAGTGTGCTGTGTGCTTTATATGTTACCTATAGAGTATTCACAGAAATTCCTGGAATAGGGTGGTTATTCTGTGTTTACAGAAGAAACTGAGGTTGGCAGAAATGATGAAGATAACTCCAGTACATGGTCAACAAGAGGCAGGGCTGTAGTTAACTATAGCAGTGCCACAGTTTCTATTCAGGATGAGGGGTTGTAGCCAGTTTGTGAAAGGGTGCTTATAAACTTGATTCACATAAATCTTTGCAGAACAAGCACATTACTCTAAGTTAGAATGTATTACATATTAATAGAAATAGCAAAAAACAAATTCTACAAGTGCTTTCATTGATCTTTATAGATAAAGAAAAAAATCAGGTGCCCATAATCAAAAGCTAAGGGCACCCAAAGTGGTAGCTTTAGGGGTGCTGATGACCAAGGAATGTCCCTCTTAAGAGCGTGGCCATGAATTCCTGCTCTCCTAGAGGCAGCACAGTGCTTCTCCAACCCTGCCTGAGCTGTGCATGATGTAGCTGCTGTCCCCAAAGAAAAGGATAGGAACAGAGAAATCTATGAAGGTGTGAGCATGCCTCCTGCAGAATTAGTAAAGGGAAAAATCATAAAATCAGTTAAAGAGTTCATCTGTGATTAATTTCTAGGTAAAAAAAAAAATCTCAAGATAATTAGACTAAGTTAATGGGTACAGCAAAGCCCACAGTCTCTGCTCTTCATCTGTTTGTTATAAATGGAGCCACACAGCCCTCAGGGGCTGGAGCTAGGGCAAAAGAAAAACACAGTGTGTACATTTTCTGTTTTAATATTTGGCAGGAAAAAAGTATCTAAATCCATGGTCATCATTTATAGGCTTTATAGACTCTTAACACTTGTTTGTATTTCCTATCCTCTGTTTAAACAGAACTATTGGGAAAAGATTGTTAACAAGATGGTGTGTGTGGCAACTCTGAGCCCAGCATCCCCCTCACTCCTCACCCCCCAGAGGGTCCTTCCTCTCTGGTCCTTGATCCTGGTCTCTTGCATCCAAGGCTTTCCTATGGCCTTCTGGATCCTCTCCTGAATTCAAGTCCCCCACTCTTCTTTCTCTTCCTCATCCTGTGTCCCTTTTTAACTGGGTTTGTCGTATAAGATCACATGTGTTGAGGTATTTTGTGAAGAGTTGTGCATCATATTAGATATAAATAGTTCCCACTTCGTAAGCATCTACTGAGTTCCCAGCCTAGTGTTGAGTATTTCATGTGTCTAACTGCATTTAACTTTCACAACAAGACTATGAGGGAGAGTCTATTATCCCCACCCTACAGATGAGCAACTAAGAAGTTAGGAGGTTAAATGATTTCCTAAAGGTCACAGACCAGATAGTCACATGGGTTTTATTTATTTTATTTTATTTTTTTGAGAGAGAGAGAGAGAACATGCATGTGTATGTATATGAGTTGGGGAGGGGCAGAGGGAGAGGCAGAGAGAGAATCTTAAGCACATGCTTAAGACACAGGGCTCAATCTTATGACCCTGGGATCATGTCGTGAACCAAAATCAAAAGTCAGATGCTTAACCAACTGAGCCATCCAGGCGCCCCCACAGAGGTTTTTAGAATTTTGAAACCCATAACCATAATGACTCTGCTGTTACTGTCCTTATGAATAATAATTACTGCTACTAGTTAATGCCTTCAGAGTTAAGACTAATAATTCTTTTTTAGACTTCACCTATCTCTCTCTTGAGTCATTAGCCCTCCAAAGAACACTGCATAATAATAAACAAATGCCATTGCCCCTGAAGATCTGCCATGATCATCTGAAACAATGACACCTATGCCAGATAATGTCTTTTGATATCCAGTATGCCCCTCACCCTTCTAAGCCCCACTTTGTACTACAGAAGTTGAAAACATAGAATTCACATTTCCTAGAGCCCCCTGTCAGCAGGGGTTTGGCTAGACTCTTCCAATGAGAGATTTGGAAGACAAATGAGAAGGACAGACATTGTTTTCTGGAGTAGCTGTGAATTTCCCAGGGACCACTTGTGTTACGGGCAGCTGAGATCCTGGTAGTAGCTTCACTGGAATTCCTACACACAGAGAGTCCTTGACAGTGAGTAGCTGCCTTCCCCACCCTTGCCTCCAGCCCTTCCAGTGGTTGTGTAGACCTCCATCTCCCAATATCAAATCTAATTTCAACCTGAAGTACCTAGAGTGGCTTCTGTTTTCGTGCCAGAACCCTGGCTGATACACCTTCCAAGATCATGAAACCTTAATGTTTATTTTTGAGAGAGAGCACAGGCAGGGGAGGGGCAGAAAGAGAGAGGGAGACATAGAATCTGAAGCAGGCTTCAGGTTCTGAGCTGTCAGCACAGAGCCTGATGTGGGGCTTGAACCCACGAACCACCAGATCATGACCTGAGCTGAAGTCAGACACTTAACTGACTGAACCACCCAGGTGCCCCAATAATGAATCTTTAATAGTAAAATTAAAGCTATAGATAAACTAATATATATTGATTATGCACTAAGTTCAAGACACTGTTTTTGATGTTGGAATAATAATGTAAGTCAGAAATAATCCTTTCCCTTGAAGAATGTATGCTATTATATTTTGTGAATATTCATTGAAAAAGAAATACAAATAATAAGAAAAAGACAGAAATTTAGGAACAATAGGATAGATAGAACAATAAAATGAGTTTGAATTCAAGGGCAAGATGTATCTGGGTTCTGCAATCCACTTACTGTTCAACCAAGGACTGTCACTGAAGAGCCTCTTAACACATTTTCCCAACTTGAGTTTCACCCTGTGGAAGCAACATGGGTTTGGATTTGGGTGGACCAAGATTGCTATTGACCTAGGGTAATACTTTCCATCTGTAAAATAGGCTTTTTAAGTACCGAAGCTAGCACATAAAGGCAAGATTCAAAATTGTCTTGGCTCAGTTCCTGCCTGCGACACAGAACATTTAATGAATGTGGCCCAGAGTGGAATCTTTTATCTTTTCTTCATGTTCCCCTCAAACAGAAAAGGATGTGTGTGGTAGCTGGGCCTCCATGATAGCCCCCAGTGATTTTCCACTTTTCACACCCTTGTTTAGGCCCTTCCCACACCAAATAGGGTCAACCTGTGTAACTAATGAGATGCTGCTGAAATGACTGTGTGTGGGACACATTGCAATGTCCACTCTTTCCCTCTTGGATCACTCACCCTGGGGGAAGCCAGTTACCATGTCATGAGGACACTCAGTGGAGAGGTCATGTAGTGAGGAACTGAGACCTCCTGCCACAGCTCTATGAATGTGCCTGCCATCATGTAAGTGGATCTTTTGGGCCTAGTCATGCCTTGAGATGACCACAGTTCAGCTGATACCTTGACTGACACCTCATGATGGACTCAGCCAAAACCACTCTACTAAGCCATTCCCAAATTCCTGACCCACTGAAATTGTGTGAGATAAATGATTATGGTCGTTTTAGGCCACTAAATTTGGAGTTAGTTCATTGAGTTACACAGCAATAGATAACTGATACAGAGCCCCAAAATTCAAGATTCAAACATTCAAAATTCACTGAAATGCAGTAAATCTCTTGCCCTCTCCTCTCTTCCAACATTCAAACCTCCTGGACTCTCTTACCTTTCTCCTTTAATAGGAACTTCTCAACAGCTTTCCCTGTCCCATCAGGTTAAACCCATATCCCCTTTCTTTTCACCACAGCACCCCCCCCATGACATGTCCTTGACATATCATGTCTTTGCACAGAGGACAGGCCTTCAGGGATTATACTTCTTCTGTTCTCATTGTTTTTCTCCTGAAAATGTCTCTGCCATTTTTATCTTTTCTATCTTCAGAGATAAGGAGAAAAGGAAGGAGAAGAGAAATGCTAAGTGGAAAAAGAGAAAGGATGGCTGTAAATAAGTTTATTCCATTATAGAACGTATGGAGTTAATGCTAGAATTAAATAAGGTGGTGCATGTGCAATGCCCCGTTCAGCAGATGGCAAACAGTCTGAGCTCCCTCCTTTCTCTTCCATGCCCACTTCACCTCTCTTCCAGCCACACAGCCCTTCGCATCTATTTACATTCACATTTTCTGTTCCCTCTGACAGGAATACTATGTCTCTTCTTGACTATTTGATGAACTCTTATTCAACCTACAAAATCAACTCAAGTTTTAACAGTTCTGGAAAGCTTTCTGTGTCCTCCCCAGGTCAACAACACTGTCCATGTTCTTCCTCTGGGTTCGTACCTCTGTATTATTAACCCATTGTTATCATTATTGTTCTTGTTTATCACTCCCTGACCTCCTTGAAGGGCCTCAAGGTCAGGAAATATGTCTTCATGGTTTTAGCCTTTGCCCTGGCACAGAATTTGCTATAGAACATAAAATAAAAGAAAGTGAGAAGGAGAAAGGAAAGAAGGGAAGGAGGTACTGAACACTGGTTGGTTGCTTCTCAGCATCTATTTGCCACTTTTCTGACTTCCTGTGAGGGAACCACCGTTCCCAGTGCTCAGTTTTGGTATTGGGGTATGAATGACCCCCACTCCAAACAGTGGGCCTAATTGGCCCAAAAATATCATGGAATTCCAATTTCCTGCTACACATTGGTTCAGAGATGGTGTATAACCGAGTCAGAGACATTTCCTGAGTCTTCAGAGGAAGAAAAGCCTCCTTCCTCTATAAAAGATACCAAAGATACTCTTGTCTTCCTGACTGACAGAAGGAAATGTGCAGCCCTGGAATCTTCTGGCACCCATTTTTACTTCAATGGGAAAATCTGTCTGAGAATGAAGGAAACATTTAGGAGAGAGAGGCCAGAAATGGGGAGAGGAAAACAAAAAACAACGACAAAAAAAGCACATCCTGACTGCATTGTCTGAGCCCTGGATCAAGCCACAGCTGAGAGTGTGAACCCCTGGTTTTCAGATAAGAAAATCTTGTTATCAAAGTCAATTTCAATTCTGCTACTAGCAACATAAAGAGTAATAACTACTAGAAGAAAAAAGGAAAGGAAGAAGTTAAATTTTCTCATCTAAAATGTCTAAGATAATTACAATTTGGTATTCAAGGGAATGTGTTCCATTTATCTAGAAAATTTATCTGGAACTTTCTTTACTCCCCCGGTGATGTCAGGTGAGAAAGACGTTGCTGTACCTATCCGCCTGACTAGATGACAAGCTCATTAAAGGCAGAAACTATCTCTTCATTTGTTTAGTCATTCATTTGACAAATATTGAGCATCTTCCAAAAGTCAGGCACTGTGCTAACACAAGGAGAAGATAAGGTCCTTGTCAGGTGGAGGAGACAGACACATCTGTTCATCCTCTGTGGTACCTAGCATGGAACTCTGCACGTCAAGGGTGGGCAATAAAAATCGATGAATTATTTCATGACTTCTTGTGTATAGCTGCACAGCAGCTGAGAGCTGGTTACCAAGGATAAGAAGAGAATAGGAAATTGGAGCCTGGAAGGAATGCTAATTTGGTCCAGGCTGAAGGAACTGTAAAGGGGGTTAGAAAAGAGAATGCCTTTTGGGAGACCAGCTCAATCAGAAAAGACTTGAGTTCAGGGACCAGCTGATGGACAAGCTGACCAGTTACAGGCTGGCTGGCAAACTGGGAGGAGCCTGGGAGAAAGCATGTGGGTTGCCTGGGCCCAGAGTGGAGTACACACTGTGAGCCAGCCCAGGAAGGAGAGAGGTGGGAGTATCAATCCCTCACCATCCTGATCGGCCAAGACCAGTGGGGTGTGTCTGCACTCCCTCCCCCCAGCTCTCGTCAAAGTGCCCTCCTGGCCCCTGACTGCCAGCCAGCTCTCTGCAGAGCCCTTCCTAAAAGCCTCCTGTGCCTGCCCCTGCCTACAGAATAAAGTCCTCAACCTAGCATAAAAGTGCTTGCCCACACCAGTCAGCAACCAATTTCTAGGCTCCTGTCTTACCTTTAATCCATGTAGAACTTGGACACTTACATTATTATACTTTGTTTACATTTTTCTCTTGCCCCTGTCTTCTGGGCACAGACTGTAGTGTATTTATCCCTGAGGCCCCAGGACCCAGCTCAGTCCCTGGCTTCTAAGCTCTTGCTGCAGAGCAATGAACGAGGCATTGTGGTCAAATGACCAAGCAGTCAAGCAAGGCCTGTGTGAGGTGCCTGGTTTCTGCACTTACTCACTGTGCAATTTGGGGTAAGTTATCTGATTCCTCTGCACTCGAAACTCCTCATCCCAACACAGCAATTGTAGTGGCAGGTACTTCCGGTCGTTAAGAGGGTGACATGAAATAACACATGAAAACCAGAGAGACCAGTACCTGGCACAAAGGGCTTAATTTAAAGCTAAGTATTCTCACTTGGGAAATTCAAGGTTAAACCCTGACAACTTCTAAAATCACAACCCAAAGTGAAGAGTCGGATTCTAAGAAATCAATCATAGCAGCTAATGATACACATTTGTATGTAGAGCACTTTGTGGTTAACAAGGCACGCTTTATCCTTTTTTTTACCGTCTCGAGCCCAACACCAGCAAGTGGGGAGTAGGCTTAATAAATGCCCACACAAGAGGATGCAGGAAGCCGCTGACCTTTTCTCGGTGTAGGTGCACACCAGGTATTAGTCTCCTAGGGCTGCTGTAACAAATTACTGCCGGTGAGGTGACTTAAAACAACAGAAATTTTTCTCTCACAATTCTGAGGACCAGAAGTCATAAATCAAGCTGTCGACAGGGACACCACCTCTCAGGAGGCTCTGGAAAAGAATCCTCCCCGCCTCTTCCACCCTCTGGTGGTGGCTGGCCACCTCCTCTGCGTGTCCACTTGACATTGAATTTCGGGTCCACTCGGGTAATCCAGGATGATTTCATCTCAAAATCCTTAAATTAAGTACAGCTACAAATGCGCTTTTGCCAAATAAGATCCCACATGTACATATATGTTGGGGGGGCCACGCTCCACCCACTACACCAGGCACGACTTCAGAGTAGACCGCACCTGCTTTGTGAAGAGCCACTGGGGCCTCTTAGATATGCCCAAAGTGAGCATTTCCTTGCTGTAGGGAAACATGGAGCAAGGCCATCCCTCCCTGACAGATTTTGCCTGCTGGGTTGAGGGGAAGAAGACTGCTATGAACCCAAACCTGTATCCCTGCAAGTGAAAGTTAGAGAACTCTAAGGCCAGCAGGCAGGACAACACAGCAAGGCTTCTCACCAGGAGGGCAGGGGGTATCTGGGTTCAACATGAGGGCTCTATTTTCCTTGGCCCCTGCGTGGTCTGGACTTGAAGCTGCAAGACTGTGGACCCAGCCTTCCAGCAAGGGGTTCTGATATGAGAAGCTTTTTGAGTGTGAACTAAGAGCATGCAGCTATGTAGCCAAGCCAAGGGGCGCTGCTGGAGTATTGGCAAGGGCATCACTGGCGTGCACAAGCATCAGAGTGATGGTGCAGGACCAGGCACCATCTGGTGAGAGTGAGAAGCAAGAGCAATGAACACCTAGTCAGAGTGTCTTGTTCATTCTCTGTGTTGAGCATCTGGAAGCAGGCTGGCCTGAGGAAATTCTGAGCTCGTTGGGCAACTTGACTGAGGGTTGGGTGGAAGTATGCGTTAGGAAGGGCCCTTGAGGGAGATAACAGAGTCCTGCAAATGAGGGCATGTGAGAATTCAAGTTGGAAAAAACTTACCCTCTAATCTAATAGTCATAACAGCTGGCATTTAATTGAGCATTTCATGTTAGGCACTGTCCTGAACATATCACGTGGATTAATTCTTCATGCCTTCAGTCATAATCTTGTGAGGTAATAATATCATACCCATTTTATTTTTTTATTTTTTTTTAATTTTTTTTTAACATTTATTTATTTTTGAGACAGAGAGAGACAGAGCATGAACGGGGGAGGGTCAGAGAGAGAGGGAGACACAGAATCCGAAACAGGCTCCAGGCTCTGAGCAGTCAGCACAGAGCCCGACACGGGGCTTGAACTCACGGACCGCGAGATGGTGACCTGAGCTGAAGTCGGATGCTTAACCAACTGAGCCACCCAGGCGCCCCTATCATCCCCATTTTAAAGATGAGGAAAGTGAGACAAGAAAGACTAAGTTACGCCCCAGGTCACACTGCTGGTAGGTAATCATTTGAGCTATATTTGAACCCAGGCAGTGCGACTCCAGAGTCCAGACTTGTCTCTCCCAAGCACTGACTGCCAGTCATGCTGGTTATGTTGGAGAGAATGAAAGAATCTCATCCAATCTTGAGACCTTTCCTGTAAAGTAGGCAAGGCAGGGATTCTGGTTCATTTTTCTGATTAGAAAACTGATCTCCAGAGAAAGTGAGTGGCTTGGTTAATTTCAACCAGCTAGACTATAGCAGAGCCATTGTTTGCACTTAGATCGTCTGGGCCCAGCCCAGTGCCATTTCCACTTCTCCATGCTTACTTCAGCTGGAGGGCTTTTGCATCCTAAATGACCACATGAGCAAATATTCTTGGGACATGGGGCATGCCCAGTAAAAACAAGAGTAGGCTGGGTCTGAAACATTGCTGTATTTAGTGCTGCAAGCCTTGCATATTCTTAGGGATATGAGAAGTTACTGATTCAGTTTAACCAAGATTTCCTGAGCTCCTGCTCTATGCCAGGTATGTGGAGGAATGGGGAGCTTCATTGTTGGAGATGTCCTGGTCACTAGATCTCCTTCCCACCACAGAATCAGCACCCTCTCAAAATCTTGCTAATGTTCAGTCCCAGCTATGGCCTTATCATCAATGGAGAATTACACCTGCATGAACAAGAAAGCCCAGGGACACTGAGCTGCAGCCCTGACCTAATAAGCACTGTAATCTTTCTGGGCCTCAATGTCTTTCCCTGTAAAATGACAAAATTAGGCTGAACATTCCTTAGATGTCTCCATACACTAACTTTCTAGGAGCCTATGATCTCCTAAATTAGCATCCATGCCTTCCTCTGTGATGGAAATTGATCTGTTCTGATAATCACACCTGTGTGGCTATGATGTATTATCTCATTTGTCCTCACAGTCACCCTGTGAGATAGATATGACTCTCCCCATTTTTCAGGGAAAGAAATAGCACCTGGAAGGATAACTTCTGGCTCTGGAACCCAACAGCTAGCAAGATTTGAACTCAGGTCTGATTGATGCCACAGCCCTTACCTGGGCTCAGAACAATCCCATTCTGTCTGCCCACCCCTGGAGACCCACAGCGGCCTTATTGGGCTCAGACCACCTTCTCACTGAGCTAGGAAAACAAGACAGCTCTGTGGTCACTTGTCAGGACTGTGGCATATCAGGTTGCTGAGAGAGAACTTACTATGTTAAAGTGAGAGCTTCCAGTCCTGACTTTTTGCTGGGGTAGAGGCCCACACCAGACCCAGCCTAATGGCTTTCTGGCTGCCAGATCCTTGGAAGCTGCCAGTTCCAGGGGGTGACCAACCACCAGGTTTTTGAGGTTTGCTCAGCTTACAAGTCTGGCCACATTCAAACCCTAGCTAGGCCTTGGGCCAGCCGCAGGAAATGCCTCTGGCAGTTGCAGCTGCTTCCAAATAAAAACAACTCCATGATGACCAGCAAAGGCCTATTCTGTATAGCTAGGATCCAGCCATAAAGGGGGATCTAGACCCTTTAGATACCCAGCAGCCCAAGGTGCAGCTCATCAGTGAGAATGCTGACAGCCAGGCTCACACTGGTCTAAGGAAAACTCAGACCCAGCTGGAATCATGCATGTTCACAGAACTACAACCACATACTGCCCCAGGATCCCCTTCTTCACCATTTACTGTGAGTTCCAGCCAGTTTACTTGTCCCTCATCACCATCCCTATAACCTGCTGAGTGTGTCCACCTGAGGGAGGAAGCCACATAGAGAAGTAGTTAGCTCCCCATGGCACCACCACTGACTGCCTGCAAGGTACCATTCACTCTATTTATTCATGCCTGTCCTGCCACCTATTAGTTGTATGGTCTTCAGGAACTCATTTGACCTCTGTTTGCCTCTGTTTCTTATCTATAAAATGAGGATAATAGTTGTACCTCACAGGGTTGATATAGGATTAAATGAACGAATGTATATTAAGTGCTTAATACAATGCCTGACACATAAGTTTATAGCCTATGGTGTTAGCGATGAGTAACCCACGGAGAACAAGTCAATCATTCAATAACCAAACACAAACATTCCTATATGAAAATGTGCCAAGCCTACTGGGTGCCAGACTCTGTACTGGGTGGTGGGAGTGAAGCCTGACTGTCACTTCTGTAGCATTTGCCAGTTTCCATGGTGTAAATACTCCCACCATGGCACATTCCAAGCTACGATGTCATGTCGCTGAATGCAGAGTTGGGAAGAGACACGCACAACAGTTCTCATGAGCCAGTCAGTGCAAGCTCATGCTAGCACACCACCGCTTCTGGTGAACATCCCCACTGGCCTCCCAGGAGCTGGATCTAGAAGACGAGAAATCAGGAACTGAGGCTTCACCTTCCAGTTCTGGTGAGCTGCCTATCCCTCTTGCTTCTACTTTTCTCTACATCCTTTCTCTCGAGATTTCTTCTGCTTCCTTATGCCACATTTGGCCCAACCTGAGGGCTTCAGATCTTAAGGCCCCGAGGGTTTTACAGCTTACTGACTCAGCTTCCCAGTACACAATTCCAGAAATCTGATTACCCATCTTTTCTTCCTGTGTCAGGCTAATGAAGCACTCTCTAGTCTCATACCCTGCTTTATACTCTTCATGACACTTGACATCTATTTCTTATCTGTCTTATCTCTCTTCCCTGCTCATGAAGGCAGGGACACTAATGCCTGGTGCCTAGAACAGTGCCTGTCACATGATAAGCATTTGTTGAATTGATGGATCAATGACTGAATGAATTCACAGACCATTGATGAAGAAACATGTTGCCTAGCCTCAGGTTGGCTCACCAGCCATGGTCCACTCAGCTATGGTGAGAAAAGGCCATGTGGCTCATAGGGCAAGCTGCCTCAGATATATCTGGTGCAGTCATCGCTTACATTACATTAACACGCTCAATGGAAATAACATATACCCTTAGAATCTTGCACCCCAGGAATTTGGATTTATCTGTAGGATAACACATAAATATTCATATAGGGCATCTCACCTATAAAGTGTAGCCATTTCCTGGTTTGAGAAATTCTAGCTTGAATGTGACCAATCTAGCATCCTATTGTGGATTTATACTTTCCATAGAAGACATCTGTTATTTTATCTATCTGGCACCCTCCTTTTCATTCTAGGAACAGAATTCCCTTTTTGGTGTGTGGGAAATCTTCCTATTTCAACTCTATCCATTTATTTTGAGTACACATCACCATGCTCTCACAAATCCCCTTCCAGGTCATAGTCAATTGGACCAAAGGTAAACAAATCTTTCAAGCTGAGTTCCCTATTTTTATTCTTGACAC
The DNA here is from genome assembly GCF_028749965.1 of Puma concolor. NCBI lineage: Eukaryota > Metazoa > Chordata > Mammalia > Carnivora > Felidae > Puma > Puma concolor. Next base: position 53,169,786 of record NC_141674.1, read on the forward strand.
CAATGAGAGAGGGTGGCTCAGTCTTTCTCTGGTTGTGGAAAAAAGCCACAAGCTGTGAAATTTAAAAACTGTTTGTATCCAGGATCTCCAGAAGCTGATCCATAGGGAAAGGTACTGATTCGGTATGCAGAAAACTAGAGAGAGAATACAGAGGTCAAGAATCCTGACACCATTTGGTTGAGATACAGTGAATCTCTGTTCTTCCTGTCCCTTGTTCAGTTCATCCACCAATCATTTGTGTAGACCTTCCCCAGCCCCATCATGATTCCTTTTTCAGTTTAAAGGAGTTCTAGTCTTGATTTTCTGCCACTTTTGCTGGTTTTCTGCAGACTCAAGTTTTCATCATACCCTCCCTTCCCATGTATATGGTTGAACACTCCTGAAGGCAACCAGAAAGGTCCCTCTTAGCCAGCCAGCCTTGAATGGGAAACCCAGGAATTACAGCGCTAGAAACAGCCTCATGGCCAGTATTTGAGGTGGGGATTTTAGGGAGGGGTATTCTGGGGGACAGAATATAAAAGGAAAGAGAAAGTAAACTACTTACAGAATACTTATTCTGTGCCATACATGTTAATTTATTATGTAATCCTCATAATAACCACAAGAGGAACCCCATTGTATAAAAGATGAAACTGAGGTGTGGATAGATTAAGTAATTTGCTAAAGGTCAATTCATAGTTGAAGTGGAGCTGGGATTTCAACTCAGTCCACTCCTCTTTGCTCTACCCACCCCTGGAGTTGACCCAACAGTGGCAAATCAAGAGTCTCTCAAGTCAGAAAATCCTCTCCATGTCCCCTTCAAGGCCATTATTTTCCCTGCTGGCTGATGCTGCCCAACAAAGGAAGAGGCAGTGCCTTGACTCTGTTTGCCCTTGCCCTTCTGTTCCATGTGTTTCCCTGTCTCCCCACTCTCTTTTAATCTCTATCTTTTTATTGGGAAAACAATAAACACCAAGACAAGGTATTCTATATGTACAATGGTTGTTGTTCCTTCATACTTTAAGCCTGGAAAATAGTATACCTGTTTAACATCATGGCTGCTCTGGAATTCTCATTGAATACTTTTTAACCAGAGCATTCTAAGAATATACTGTTTCCTCTTACTAGGTAATTTTTTCCAGTTTTATTGCAAAATAATTGACATACATCCTATATAAATTTAAGGCATATAGCACGATGGTTTGATTTACACAAATTGTGATATAATTACCACAATAGGGTCAGCTAACAGCCATCTTCTCATAGAGATACAATAAGAAGAAAAAAAGTTTTTGTCTCCCTGTGATGAGAACTCTTGGGATTTACTCTCTTAACAAGTTTCCTATACAGGTGTCCCCCACTTTCCAAAAGTTCTCATTGAGCCACTTCATTTAGGAAAGACCTACATTAGTACCTGTTTTCACTAACCGAAAGAAATCTGAAGAAGATTTTCACTTATATGAAAAAATGCCATTACCATACTAACGTAGGTCTTTCCTAAAGGGGAAGTGGCACAACACAAGCTTTCATAAAGCAGAGGATATTTTCACTTTAAGGCATTTTGGCTTATGAGAGTTTTCACAGGAACACTCTGCTTTCAAATAGCAAGGGAAATCTGTATATCATACAGCAGTGGTAACTATAGGCATCACTTTGTACATCACATCCCTAGTGCTTATTTATCTTAAAACTGGAAGTTCATACTTTTTGACCACTTTCTTCCAATTCCCCCTCCTATCCCCCCCACCTCTGGTAACCATAAATCTGATCTCTTTTTTTTTTTATGAGTTTGTTTGTTTAGATTCCACATGTAAGAGAGATCATACAGTATTTGTCAGTGTGGATGCCTCCTTGATGGTTCAGCTCAAATGTAGGCCGAGGCAAGAGTTACCCCATAAATCTCACTAGCAAAGGCTGCCACATTTAACCACATGTTTCCTTAGGACTGGTAAGAACAAGACAGAAATCAAAACAGAGGATAGCATATAGCTTTATAACCTGGCTTACAACATGTGGCCTTCTCATCACAGTTGGGCACCTCTGTGGCCACCTCTGCCTGGCTTTCAGTCTGCTCCTTGGAGCAGAAACCATCTCTTCCTTACTACTTCTAAACTCTTCAACATCCAGATCCTGGAGAATAAGAACCAGAGAATCAACTATTCCCATTTCTTATCTTCCTGAGTGTCTAAAACTCCACCTCTTAAGTTCTGATTTCCTGTCTCATGCTCTGTCTCTACCAAAAATTATACAGGATATGCCTCCTGATATACCCATGGAGGCTGATCTTATCCTAGGTCCTCAACAGAGAAGCCATATCCAAATAAAATGTAGAGACATCGGCATTATAAAAAAGCTGTACTCTACGTCCACATTATTGAGTTTGGAATGGGATGGGGTCAAATTTTTCCTTTTATACCCCTCTGACATCAAGGGGAATGGGATCTATGTTTCTTAGGCATCTACAGTGGGTCAGGCATTGAGCTCTCTGCTCTCACATAGTTTAAACAGTTTAAGGGAATCTTCAGAGCAATCAAACATAGCAGATACTATTATTGGTGCCCTCTTTACAATGTAGAAAATCAAGGCTTAGACAGGTTAAGAAACTTGCCCCAAGTTTCTTGCTAGAGAGTGACAAAATAGAGTGTGAAGCCCATATGACTGTACCTCCAGAACCAAGACTCTAAATGTTAATACAGCTCCAAAGCCACTGTCATGGGATTCCCAGTTCTGTCTTGGTTGATCAAGTGAACACTGGTTGAGTGCCCAGAGGCCATTCTGCCCCTTTCCTAGTGTGAACATGTAATCCCCCTTGCAAGTGACTGGTTTGGGGATGGGTCAGGCCTAAGCCATTTTGAGCCAATGAGACAGGAGGAGAAATTTACTGGGAGTTTTTGGGAAAAAACATTTTTTCGGTCTGAAGAGAAAAAAAAAATCACAGGAAGTCAGCTTCTCTGTACTGGCTGAGAACAAGAAAGCATACCCTTGATTGCTAATGACAACTATTCCACAGGATGGAGGAAGGCAGTTTTGGAATGAAGCTAACAATGTGGACCTCAGAGCATGCACTGGGTCCTTGCCAAGGCCACTGAACCTCTTGTCTACCCAACCTGAGAGCCTCCCTGCCTCAGGGCCTTTCCTTTGTCAGCTAATGTTGCGTAAACCATTTTGAGTTGAATTTTCCACAGCCCAGAGATAAAAGCATCTTCATTGATATAGTTACTGGGATACCCACATTGTTGTGCATTGTTATTTGATGCCCAGACCATATCTATGCCAAGTTTTAGTCCCATCTCTTCCACCTAATTGCTGGGAAAATTTGCTTGGGCAATTTGCTTAGTTTTATTTCTGTTTTCTTACCTGTAGAACAAACATAGTGATACTGCTGCCCTTGAAGGATTGTTGTGAGAACTGAGATATGGCACATGAGGCACTTAATCTAGGGCTTAACACATAGTAAATATTAGAAATTGTAGTACTTCATTAAGGCTGGTCCCATCTGTTTCCATCTTTCCTCCATCTCCCAGTATGCTTTGCAGCATAAGCCAAGTGGTTAACAGCAAGAATGACCATACAGTTTGTCATCCAAATCAGCATGTTCCCATCTGTAGTAAATGCTAAACTAGAACATAGGGACAATCTGTCCTGGGGAAACATGGATCCATGGTCACTTTAGTAATATCAACAATGCATCCTGGACAGCAATATTTTCCAGGAAGGGTCATCAACCTAAGACAGAATTACTGAGTTCAGTAGTAACTTCTCAGAGAATCCAGAAGTATAAAATTATGGCCAATGATGAACGAGAGTTCTTTACAAGGAGACCATTCCTAGAAGAGCTGGGCTGTGACACAGAGCTAATGTCTAACATATTTCCATTCTGCATTTATAACAATGGAAACTTTTTACAAGCTCTTTGCAAATGGCACTCAGCTTTTCTCTAACCCCATATCTGTACTGCATTTCAAAGAGATGATGGTAAGACAACATTTGAGGAACCATCTTAATGTAATTATATGAGACAAATTATTACCCGAAGTCGAAAAGATGACTCTCTTTATTCTGTGCCAGAGCAAATTTCAGGAAATGAGTTCAAGCTGAATCTTCCCCACTACCACCTCAGCAGTGGGGTGACAGAATCTCAGGACCCAAGGACACATGCCTCGTGGTCAGCTGTACCAGGCTACCACTGGCCCTAAGAAATCCTTTAGACTATGTGATGACTATAAGAAATTCTTCAGACCTCAGTGAGGCCCTTAATTTTTTTTTTAAGTTTATTTTTTTTTTTGTAATCTTAACACACAACGTGGGGCTCAAACATACAACCCCAAGATCAAGAGTTGCATTCTCTTCCAAATGAGCCAGCCAGGTGCCCCAAGACCCTTCATTTTGAAGATGCTGGCAGCTATCTTCATACTGAGAGGGAAGTCAGCTTGAGGATAAATCTATCTCACAGAGAAGATCGGAGTTGAATGAAACCAAATTCCTGAACAAACCTAGTCTGCATACCACGGGTATTTCAATTTCATGTGCCTCGAAGTATGATTTAATGTTAACTTGGTTTGAATTAGACTTCCTCTAACTTGCAGCTCAAGGCCCGTTACGTTGAGTATTATTTTGCAGGCATGCATGTAGGTGGAAAGCCTGTTCTGTTCCCAACTCTGGCCATTAAGGAAAGTCACAGCAAATGTCCTTGTGGCACCTCCTTTGCAGCAACATAATCGTTATAGAGCTTTAGTGAACTTAGTATCCTGAATCATATGACATTGCCAATATTTGGTTATTTTACCTCCAAGATGGTGATTTCATGTGGTTCAATCAATTAGTAAAAAGCAGGTGCTTTTTAACAGCCAGAGCTAAGGGGCGCCTGGGTGTCTCAGCCGATTAAGCATCCATCTCTTCATTTAGACTCAGGTCATGATCTCACAATTTGTGTGTTCAAACTCCGTGTCCAGCTCCACACTGTGCAGAGCCTGCTTGGGATTCTCTCTCTCTCTGCCCCTCCCCCTGCTCACATCTCTCTGTCTCAAAATAAATAAACATTTAAAAAATAAAAAAATAAAAGCTACAGCTAAGCTTTTCTCTACCTCCAAAATGCACTTCCTACCATTCTACCTTTCTCCCTCCCCATTACCATCATTCTAGCTTAAATCAATACACTTTTGCCTGGAGGGCTGCTATATCCTCCCCTGTTCTCACTCCTTTCTCCCTCCAATCTACTCTCCATACTGCAGCCAGAGTGACCTCTTCTAAATGGAAATCTGATCAGGTCCTGCCTTGTTTGATATCCTTTAATGGATTCCCATTCCTCGTAGAAAAATGTTTCAGTATCCATAAAAAGCTCCCAAGGCTTTCGGCAATCTGAGTTCCTACCTCATCCTGACATTTTCTTAGCTATCTTTCTCTTCCTCAGTCATAGCATGCTTTCTTACCTCCACATCCCTGCTCATTCTGTTTCGTTAGCTCAGAAGTTTCTCTCCCATTACCTGTTGAACTAAGTTCTCTGTGGTCAACTTGGCAGAGCCACATCTAGCTAAGATTAGGAACTACATTTCATAGAACTCCCTTTCTCACTGGCAATGAAAGGAATTCATGTAAGATTTAGAAAGTAAAAATGAAGTAGAGTCCTTTATTCATCCAAAATCATGGCAGTCAAACATGGCAGGAATCTGGTGATGTTCAGACAGAGATCTTGGTCATGTGAAGTGGCCAGACAGGCTTCTCAGACCTCACAACAGCTCCCATCTCATGGTTTAACTTTGACAGCCAGATAGACACAAATCAGACTTCCCTGCAAACTACAGCTTTTCCACCCGCACCTGTGCTTCAAGCTAAAGTACTTAGCACCTGCTTCTCCAACCCTCTGACTCTTCTTCCAGATCTTCATTCCTCCAACTTTTCCCACATTCATGGGAGGTCTACGTTAAAGCCTTCATCCCTGTAATATTTAAAGGGGTTCTCTTTTCCTGACCAAAGTCAAGCTGTTACACCTGCCAACCTTCTCTACCTCCTACTTGTATCAATTTAAGTGTCATTTCTTCAGGGAGGGCTCTCATGAATCTGAAACTAGATTCATTCCCCCTTTTATATGTCCCCAGAGCTCCTGATACATCCCCCTTCATAATGCTCTGTATTAGTCAGCTCTGACTAACACACACACACACACACACACCCCAGAATGGATGGCTTAAACAGCAGCCATTTATTTCTCACAATTCTGGAGGTGGGAAGTCCAACCAAAATTAAAGTGTAGCTCATCCAGTTCCTGGAGAAAGCCCTCTTCCTGGCTTCCAGACAGCCACCTTCTCATAGTGCCCTCACGTGGGCAGGGAGAGTAGGAGAGAGAGACAGAAGACTTTCATCCACCTTCTTCTTCATATAAGAACACTAATCCCATAATGGGGGCCCCACTCTCATGACCTCACCTAAACCTAATTACCTCCCCAAAGCTTCACATCTCCAAATACCATCACATTGTTGTTATTATTAGGGAACTGGGGGACACAAACACTCAGTCCATGGCACCCTCCTCACACTCAAATTACTATTGACTATCTATTGATCTTCCCTGTTATACTCTAAGGAATTGAGAATTGGAAATAATTTAGGCATGTGGAAAATTTCTCACTATTGAATCTCTAATCCCAGAAACATAGAAGCTGCTCAATAAATATTTGTAGAATAACTCGGTGAGTCAATGAAAGAGAGATTATATTCTATCAGAAACTTCCATTACAAATGGTCTTAGGCCTGTACAGAAATTTTACGTATTGCTACTTATTTGGCTACAAAAGTTGAAAGTTATGTAAGCATCCAATAAGTACTCTTTATGTTTTTCAATTTGGGTGAAGAGAAAAGGATCAGTAGGAAATAGCAATTTTTAATGTTTCTAAACAGGGTGTTTCTATCAGGCAGGCAAAATCAATTGTGAACTTTATTGTTGGAAAACCTCTTTCCTCCTCGTTCTTGCCACCAGACATTCAAAGTACTTGCTCTTGAGGAAGAAGGATGAGGAATAGTTTTGGCACATGAAAAACATTTCTCACCAACCCACAGACCACTCTACACTCTGCTTGTACTCTTCAGAATAGAGAAATGAAAGCCTCAGCTTTCTTACCTACACATGATTATCAGAAACCGCTTAGCAACTGAAACAGTCCCACCCACCAGGGCTCTATCACAGTGAAGCAATAGCAGGATAGCAGCAAGGTGAAGATAGCAGAGACAGCAGGGGAATATTCTGCTTTAGTGGTCAACAGTAATCCATTTGAGGACTATTTCAAGCCTCTGGGTAATTTACAGGACACTGTGATTTTTTTTTTCAATTCACCTGCCCTCTTTCATCTTTTATGTATATATTGAATTCCTACATGAATAGACATGTGCTAGATTGTGGGGAAACAAAATTTGTTAGGTCTGTTCCCAGCCCCCAGGGAACTCCAAGTCTACTGGAGAAGATGGATAGGTAAACCAGCAGTTATACCAAGGTCTACAACCATAAGTCAAAGCAGTATGTCAAAAACCTGAACATCCCAAACAAAGAGCCAACAAAACAGTGACTAAGGAACAAAGAAGAGTATTTCTCTCTTATGCAATAATCCCAGGAGGGCAGATATTTTTCTACCTCTGTCATTCAGAGACCCAGGTTCCTTCCATTCTATTATTCTACTGGTCCCTGTAACATTATTCTCATCTGATGGTTGAAACTGGGTGGTAACATGTCTGTGCTCCCACTAGCAGGAAGGAAAAAGATTATGAAGGAGCATAAGTGAGACATTCTAAGGCCCGGGAATAGAAATGGGCATATCATTGACACGACATTAATGAGAACTTAGTCACATGAACACAGCTAACTGCCCTGTGGGCTGGGTGATGCAGTTTCTGGCTGTCTGCATACCACTTTTCCAGGCACCACTCTATTGTTAGAGAAGGAGAAAAGATGTCGTGGGCAACTAACCTTCTCTACCAGATAAATGAGGATGTAACTGGGTCACAGATGAAAGTCACTTTCCTCAGCATGAGGGTACCAGGGAAGTCATCACAGAATAAATGTCTCTCAAGCTGTGTCTTAAAGGATGAGTAGGACTCAATCATTCAGATGAGGTGGCAGACTGCTCCAGCCTGCAGGAGCAGCATAAGAAAAGACAGATGATTATTCCAGTGGGGGCTATGATTCAAGGGGATGGATTGAACTGCAGTTATATCTCAGGGCTTTGTAGGTCTTCTGAGATAACATGATGTCCAGTCCAGTCCAGTATATAATAAAAGTTTCAAGTCATCCATTGTGAACCTCTCCCCTGCCCTAGACCTGGAGGCCTGCAAAGGGAGAGAGACACATGGCTGGTGCTTCCCTCTTTCCTTGTTCTACTTCCTTCCCCTTCACCTGGTAGTTGCTTGGGACCCCTCAAGGATCTGAAAGGAGGACCGAAAGTAAGGGATAAGAATGGTATTACTTTGGGGCACCTGAGTGGCTCAGTTAAACACCTGACTCTTGGTTTCAGGTCAGATCATGATCTCACAATTTGTGGGATCAAGCCCCACATTACATCAGGCTCTGCACTGCAATATGGAGCCTACTCAGGATATTCTCTCTCTCTCTCTCTCTCTCTCTCTCTCTCTCAAAATGAATAATCTTAAATATATATACATATAAAAGAATGGTCTTACTTTACTGATACAGTTGTGCTCTTGCTTTGAGATCTCCTTATGTGGCAGAGGCACAATTGCTGGCCTTTTCTCCTGTGGGGCAATTTAATAGGTCCCTTGGAGGTTCCTTGCCAGATACCTCCTTTCTAAAGTTCTTCTAGTCCAGGCATTTCCTCCTCCCCCTGGCCATAGGGTGGTCTACTTCTCTGTAGAGTTACACCTACTCCAGACAGTCATCTTAGTATGGGTCCGTCTTAGATGACCCCACTCTGGCCCTTCTATGAGGCCTGTGTTTAGTCCAAAATAAATACACCCCTTCACTTGCCATAGGTGGAAGGTACAGCAACTGGGAAAGTCTTTTCTGTATTTTTCTCTGGCACATGCAGTAGCCTTTGGATTTCTCCCTTGAGAGTCCCTGGGTCCTCCAAATTCCAGAGAACACATGTAAATCTCTCTGAATGATTCTCTTAAAATTCTCTTTTCACATGGCTCAAGATAAAGGGAAAATGCCATGGGAGTAGATAGGAAGGATGAAAATTAGCATACCTACAACTCTTCAAAAACAGTTCTCCCTACTGATCTGGTTATGAGCTAGTGCTAGGAGACCCTCTTAGCAAGTCAGGTGTAACTGTTCTAGCACGTCTTTAGGCTGTGTGGCTGTTCTTAGCCTTCTTGTCCTCAAACAAAATTCCTAAGAAAGCAGGAACAGTCTCATCTAACATCCCGTTAATATATACAATGAAGAGTTGCTGGGTTTTTTGTTGTTGTTAAATTTTTTCAATATTGCATTTATGGTGTATTTTCTAACTCACTGGTTCATCAAAAATGGTTGATCATTGTTTGAAAGGGAGGCCACTGCTGGGGCACCTGGGTGGCTCGGTCGGTTGAGCATCCGACTTCGGCTCAGGTCATGATCTCTCAGTTCGTGAGTTTGAGCCCCGCATTGGGCTCTGTGCTGACAGCTCGGAGCCTGGAGCCTGCTTCAGATTCTGTGTCTCTCCCTGCCCCTCCCCTGCTCATGCTCTGTCTCTCAGAAATAAATAAACATTTAAAAAAAAGAAAGAGAGGGCTGCAAAACAGATACTTGAAAAATGACAGTGAGAATGAAGATGGCTCACATTTTACCCACCATGGTTGAGGACACTTGCTATTCCCTAGTCAGCATCCAGTTACTCTCTTCTACTACCAGCACCTGGGTGAACCAACTCCCTTCCTGGGCCTCCTCCTACTCCACCTCCAGTCCCATGAATGGTCATTCACCTAACAAATATTTACTGAGCACCTACACTATTCTGGGCACTGTCCTAGGTGCTGAGGATACATTACTGTGCAAAACAGATAAAGTCCAGACACTCAAGGAGCTTTCATTTCAGTTGAAGGAAAGAAAGACACTAAACAAAATAAGTAAGTAAAATCTGTGGCATATTAGTATGTAGTAAGTGTTCCAGTAAAGAACTTCCCAGGTGTTATTCCAATGGGGGAAAGATTTGTAAGGTAAGACACAGTAGTCCTGGGAGCTGGCATTCTAGTGGAGACCGATATGTAAACACAATTATAATACAATGCTGCTTAAGTGAGTCAGATAGCAGGGTGTGTGCAGAATGCTAAGTGACTAACTCTCCTCAAGGCATCAGAGAAGATTTAACTGGCTTTCTGTTTGGAGAACACAGCATTGTATTATAGAAAAGTCATGATAACTATCTTCAAATGTTAGCTCTGGCAAGGCTTTCCCTAGAGCCCCAGGCAGTTACCACCAGCCCCTCCCAGTGCTTGCTTCAGCTTGTGCATTCAATTCTTTCTCCTGTTCAGCACTGAGGCCAGAAGAAGTGCTAGGTGGAGAACTTCTCCCAAAGTGCTAGCATTCTGATGCCAAAAACTCCTCACTGCACTTCAGAGTCCTTCTGTCTTCCCGCTCCCTGCATCCCCTTCCTCCAGAAGAAAAGAGAAAAATTTGTCATTAGACATTACAATATGTTGTTGATTGACAGAAGACATTGTGCCACAAATATATACACTGAGGTGTTCTCTCTGATAGGTGTTTGCGTGGTACAGGGACTTAGTGTTTCTGTGTGTCCTGCATCCAAATGCACTTCTCTGAGAAGAATATACCTATTTTCTTTTAGAGACCCTCCTTTCCTCAACCCCAGGCCATGTGGATCAGGGATTTAACTCCTCCCACCAAATTCAGATGTGGGCATATTACCTAAAACACCCAATGCCTATGACCACAGTGACAAGCCAAGGGATTGACACAAGACCCAAGCTGGCCAGTGAGAGTTAATGAACATTGGCCGTAGGGCTTTTGCTAATACGGTATTATGCAAAAGCTGTTGGGGGTAAAGTAAGAAGTGACCATGTGGCTAGAGTTCATTTGAGAACGAAGCCAGTATGAAGGAAAACAAATCTGAGAGCTGTAACAACACTATGGTATAATGGCATGGCTTGAGCTCCTAGATCCAGCTGTACCTGAAGCTGCTATTGTTGAACTTATCACTACATGAGCCAATAAATTTCCCTTTTGCAATTGAAAGGCTCCTGAAAATCATATTGGACATTTTTTTCAACTTTCAAATGGAAGTCTATTCTCTTTGCCAAAAGAAATTTAAATTTTTGGAGGACTATTGAGGCTGTTTTTTAGATGGATTTCACACAGTGATTTCACACTGACTGAGAGAAGAAATCTATCATGAAGAGATAGCACTTAAGCAAGAAACCAGGCTGGGTGGGAACTGGGCATATAAAACACATAGCCCAGTAAGGAGCATTGCGATGCAAATAAGGGTCAGTGGAGAAGGTAGAGAAAGCAAAGAAAGAATATCTAGAATTAAGGGCAGATTCTCTTCATAGGATAATCACTTCTCCCTTTATACTCTAGCGTTTACCAGAAAAATGGGACACATAGTAGCAGTGCAATGATTATCATCACTGTGTTTGTTATTATTTATGGATAGTGGCAAGGGAGAGGCAGCTCAAGATTATACAGGAGTACATTAATCAGAACTTGTTTGAGTTCAAGTGAACAAAACCCAACTCGGATAGTTTAAGCACAGAGGGAGAATTCCTTAAAGGTTCACAATGGGAGCTTAGCTGGATCTCAAGGCAACTGGAACCATGGACTAGAACCCAGTAGCATTCTCTCCTTGAGTCACGTTCACTTCTTTTGGTGTGTCAACTTTATTTTCTCCCATAGCAACCTGGATTTATTCAAATGGGGCAGGGGAGGGTGAAGACAGCACCCCTCACAAGCAGAAAGGAAATGACACGTGCTCTGCCTTTTCATTTCCAACTTCCAAAATTACAAGGGAGATATGGGATTGGCCAACCTTGAGACAGGTGTGGGAAGCTGAGAAGGGGCCGGGCTTGCCAACCTATAGCCAGCCCTGTCAGTGCCCCATCCAGATCTCTCACACCTTTCAATTCCAACTGCCAGCATCTGCATCCCTGTGCCCCAGAGCCTCATTTCCCAGAACCATGAAAGTCTGCTCTGCTAGTAAGTGGCAGAGCAGAAGCAGTGGAGAATTCTCAGTCCCTAGGAATGGGCAAACACTATCTAGAATTGGTGTATAAATATTCCATTTCCCTCACTTCTTGGGGAGCATAATTCTGAGACATGTGGTTTGCACTGTGGCCAAGAGCTTCTGCACAGAGCGGTGATCCAGTCACCCTCTGGAGTGGCTGGCTTCATAAGGCACACTTTGTTGTCTGCTTTCCTTTCCTTTGTGATTCTCCTACCAGGGTTGTCTGTGTCTCCCAAATAAACCACTGGCTCAGGCTGTGTCTGGGGAAACTCAGCCCCAAGACCTAAGCCAAGGAAGAACCAAACTTGGGTATCAAAAGCCCAAATACAAAGGTAGGAGAACAAGGATGGCAGGTTGGGAAATTAAGGAGAAGCTGGTCCTGGGCAAGATGCCTGAGACAGGGGCTGTTCCTGTGACCCCTCTACAGCTCTCTGCAGCAAGGTCTTAGACAGGGAGGGGACAGAAACATAGACAATGCTAAACACAGGACAGGAAATGTGGTGCATTTTCCTCCCCTGAATTCTGGAACTAGGACCTTACACCAGTCCTGTGTGTATAGAGTATGTATATGATGTGGTTTGTGGGGTATGCATATACATGTGGCTGTGGTTGTATTTAGTGGTGGGGGGGGAGGGGCAGTGTGCAAGTTGTCTATTTTACCTCACTTCCAGGCTGTGTCCCATCTGGTGAGCCCCATTGGCATGCACAGCAGCGACTTTCCATGTGAATCAGTCATTTCCTCCGGAAGAGAGAAAATGAGGCCCTGGAGATGGGTAGGAACTTTGAAGGCTGTGGTGCTCCATCTACCTGTCAGAAAAACCTTTAATAAATAAAAAAGGGAAAGGAGGAGGTGTGGGTGACAGCGACAGGGAGAGAAATAGGAAATGTGAAGGCTTTTGTCCCTGGCTCTAAACCAAAGCATTTTGGGTCCTGAGATGAAAGACAGTGAAATAGTCTGTAGCCAGGCCTCGTCTCTGCTCTGCAGCAGCCCCAGGCCAATGGGTGTGCAGCCCTCACCTTCCTGCTCACAGGGAGAAGCAGGTGACCTAGTTCCCTCATCTGGAGCTGGTGATGAACAGAGTTCCCCACAGGGAGGGCACCTGCAGAGAACATAGGACACCCCCTGGCCATGCTGATGGTGTGTGTGTGTGTGTGTGTGTGTGTGTGTGCGCGCGTGTGCGTGCAAATGTCAGGGAATAGGTTTGAGGTAGAGCTGCTTTTAGCTGCTTCTCCAAAGTAGGCCACTATGCACAATTTCAAGAGCCCAGACTAATTACCCACCATGGCGGGGGGGGGGGGGGGGGGGGGGGGCAGGGGGAAGGCTTCCTGTCTTTGGAAATTTCCAGAAAGCATTCAGGGGAAGTAGTTGATTGTTCTACATCTCTCCTCAGAAATAAAACAAAATTCCAAATTGAATGGATAATGTGGTCTATATATCAGGCTACTTTCAGTCCTTCCTTTCTTTTTCTTTTTTTTTAACAGATTTTTTTTATATATTTAAAAACAAAATCAACCAACCCCCAAATAACCTCCCAAACACACAAAAAAAATCAGATTAAATAAAATGTACAATGAATATACCCAGCAAACATTGTATGTGCAATTAAATACCATCTGTTTCTGCTGCATGAACCTCAAATACACAAAATACAAATGTTGGGGGAGGCCAGAAATTTAACTCTTTAGAGTTTGGGGAAGTAAGTTGGAGAAGGTGAGAGAAAGGGGAGTCAATTTCATTTTTTCTTAATTCTGTCCATACAGATATATTCATAAAGACCAGAAATGAAAAGGGAGCTTGGGATGATAAGGAGATCAAATAGGGGAGTGTAGGACCCTCCCAATTGTATCTGGGCAAAATGCTGAAAGAAATGAATTTCATGGTGGGAGAAGAGATTTAAAAAAAATGAGTGAAGAGGATGGGAGGGAAGGGGAACCAAGGAGACACAACGAAGGGCAAAAGAGCGGATCCATGACAGGGGAGCAAGAAGGAGTTCAGTGCCAGTGTGAGTGTCTGTCTTGTTCCAAGGTGACTTTTCTAGAATCCCAATTATATGATGTAGTGAAAAGCCCAACTCTTTAAATCCAGCATTTTCTGCAACTGTCTTATGACTTTGAACTTTCTCCAGGCTGAGCATCAATTTTTCCATCTGTCACATGAAGAGGTTGGCTAAGAAAGTGATTTCCAATTTTTAGTTTTTTTTTTTTTTCAACTTTTATTTATTTTTTTGGGGACAGAGAGAGACAGAGCATGAATGGGGGAGGGGCAGAGAGAGAGGGAGACACAGAATCGGAAACAGGCTCCAGGCTCTGAGCCATCAGCTCAGAGCCTGACGCGGGGCTCGAACTCACGGACCGCGAGATCGCGACCTGGCTGGAGTCGGGCGCTTAACCGACTGCGCCACCCAGGCGCCCCTCCAATTTTTAGTTTTAACCTAAAATTCATATTCCCAACAAAATTCTGCATAGAACTTCAGTAAATAAAACAAAGCACTAGTTAGACAGGTTGATGGACTCAGGCCCCACTACTTAGTGCTTCTTTTAGGCCAAAACAGTTTCAGGGCTATCTCTATAGAACCCTAAAATTCTGGGGAATCAGTTTGAAAATGACCTGACTCTAAGGCTTTTCCAGCTATGGGGTTCTAGACCTCATATAAGCTGTGGGCTGCCGAGCTGTATTTGACAAACCAAAGATAGTTACATTTCTTTGTGTTAGGGTTACAGTTTTCATCCAAAAGTTGCATGCAGAAGGCTGGTTCTCCTAAGCCAGAGTGCAGCTGCCTTTGTGCCCATAGCTTATTAGCACCTCAAGGAGGGCTTGGCCTGCATGGGGTGGCCCAGGAACCAGATCAGTCCAGAATCCCTATGTCAGATAAGCCTCAAGAGGACAGAATTCAATCCTTCCCAGTGATCCCCCACTGAGCCTGTTTTCAGCCATAGACCACCCCAGAAGCAGTAAGGACCAGGCAGAGCTCTTAGCCCTCCAATTCTTGGAAACCTAAGAATACTGGTCTTCAAGAAAAGGGAAAGTAAAGAGAAGTAAGTGATCTTCCCTTAGCTTACAACTCCTTTCATGAATCTCTGTATGACCTCGAGAATGATGGAAACTCTTCCCTGGATCACCCAAGGCCCTTGGTCACCCGAGGCCCTGCCTCTTATGGTTTCATCTCTCACAGTACCCCCTTGCATCCTACATCCAGCCACATCTACCCACTGATTTTGTCTACCAGCCTTTCTGATTCCATGTACCCTTGCCACAGAGCCATCTCTCTTTCAAAGCCAACTGGCTTCTGTGGCACCACACCTCTTCTGCAAAGTGACTCACACTTCCCTTCCCTTACCCAATGCCCCTTGCCCCCAAATTCACACACAAGCCTGACCTTGGATCAGAGCCTCTTGTCTGTCATCCCCAGAACTCTATTGTGTCTATGGAGCTTAGTGCTCTCCATACATCAAGCACATAACAAAAATAGTTACCATGTGCCATGTGCGAGACCTTATCCTCAGGATTTTGCAAGAATAAACTCATTTAGTCCTTGTAACAATTCTATATGAGTCAGATATTATTATCATTACCATTTTACAGATGAAAAAATTCAAGGCACTGAATAACTTGTGCAAAGTCACACAACCAGAAGCAGAACCAGGATTTTTCTCAGGCAATCTGATGAAGGTCATCCTCTTAACCTTTTTAACCCATACCTGACACACAATGGTAAATAGATTTCAATTGAATAGATTGATTTGGACAGATTGTCTAACTATGTGTTTTTTGGTCTGTGCCCTATGAAAAGAACCCCAAGATTCTCACTGGAGCCTTGGCAGTGGCTGAGGCCCTGGGAGTGACAAGACCAGCTCCTTTCTTCTTACCTCCTCAACCAGGACAGCTGGTTGAGATCAAGGGTGTATACATTGATCTGCTGTATACATTGGGTTTTGTGTTGAAGTCTGTTGAAAAAGGACTTCTATTGCTAAAGGAAGGAAAAATAAGAAAGCAAAGAAAAAGAAAGTTAAACACTCAGTTCAAGTAATCATAGTTAACATTTATTAAGTATTAAGATGTACCAAGTATTTTATATGCTTTAATTTTTAACCCACTCAACAACTCTGAGATAGGGATTATTACCATTCATACTTCTGTCTCATAGATGAGGAAATAGAGTCACAGAAAGTAAAATGACTTGTCTCTGATCATATGGCTGATAAGAGCAAAGCCAGGATTTGACATAGAACCTCTGACTCCAAATTCTTTACCACTGTGGTAGGTTGAATAATGCCCCCAAAGATCAAAAAGCCCAAATTCCTGAAATGCTATATTCTTTTACCATGTTACCTTATATGAAAAATGAGACTTTGCAGATGTGAAGAACTTGAGATGGGAAGATTATTCTGGGTTACCTAGGTGGGCTCTAAATGTAGTCAAGTATCTTTATAAGAGAGAGGGCAAAGGGAGATCTGACTACACAAAAGGAGAAGGTAATGTAGTCATGGAGGCAGAGATTGGAGTGATGTGGCTAGAAGCCAAGGGATGCTGGCAACCAGTAGAAGCTTGAAGAGGTGAGAAAAAGGTTCCCCCATAGACCCTCCAGAGGGAGTGTGGCCCTCCTGGCATCTTCATCTCAGCCCAGTGAAACTGATTTTGGACCTCTGACCTCCAGAGAAAACAATTGTGTTGTTGGAAGTCACCAAGTTTGTGGTAATTTGTCATAGCAGCCATAGCAAAATAATACATCTACCAAATGATGGTACATTCAGAAGGGTGGGGGAGACTGTGAAAGGTCAGAGCTGGTGAACAGAGAAGATCTGGGGGTGCAGGCCAGGTGGCTTTGCCTCACGACTCCAATCCCATCTCAGGAAGTCTCTCACTCACTTCTGCTGACCTGCTGACTCTGTTAACAATGTAAGTGTGCCTCCCTCTGTGCCTTTTCTAGGCAAGGACTCTGTAGTTTGAACAAAGTGGGGCAGTATTTGGCAGTTCCTGCTTTAGATTTTTTCTGAATTTTTTTCTTTTTTTTTTTTTAACATTTTATACAGAGCTGGGGAAGAAGGTGACTGGAAGGATATTTTTAAGTCATAAATATCCCTTGTCATCTTGAATTCCACACCTCTTCTTTTCTCCCAAATTCAGAAGAAAGGCCAGGTTATTGCTTTGCCTGACATTATGCTGAAGGCTTCTCTGCTATTCAGCTCTGGCTTGGAGCTCTTTCCCATTTCTACTACACAAGTGGGAACATTTGAACATCTGCACTTTGATCTTACTTAGCTGGCTGTGGGACTTTGAAGCTGAGCATCTTGCGTTACTCCAGTTCAGTTTTCTTGTTGGTAAAATGTGGGTTAGGACAGCTGGGCTGCCTGTCTCTTAAGATTAGTTTGATACTGACAGTGAGATACCACTTGCACAAGCATATGTTAAACTGTAAAGCTACCCAGCACTCCGATTGTTTCATAGATACGGCATCTATTTCCCCAAAAGGTATAAAACCTCATTGCTGCTAATGACCGGAATAAGAACTACCATCTATTGACTGCCTACTGCATGCCAGATACTTTTCATTCATCTGTCGTTCACTCATTAATTCATTCAAAAAATATTTATAGAGCACCTAAGATCTAAGCATCTGTGAGCATATAGTGGATTAAAGAACAAAATTAGAAGCAGTCCCTGCTCTCCTGAGATTGCATTTTTGTAAAGAAGGCAAAGAGTAACTAAGAGAAGCCAGCATCTGTATAATGACAAGTGATGATAATTCCATTGAAAGAAAGAGTAGGGTGTGGTGGGAAGGCTATTGGGAATGGGTGTGGCCTATATTAGCTGGAAGAGTCAGGGCCCCTTTGCACTTTTTCGTACTTTTCTATCCCAATTACATGGAAGAATGTCAGAGAGCTTTAAGCATACAATGATCCACTTAGGAGGCATTTAGTTTAGGCAGAGACAGCATCCTCTGTGATGAGTGTTATTGTCCCCATTGCCATGAGAAACAGGTTCAGAGAAGTGAAATGGTTCACACAAACTTTTCCAGTAAAGTATCAGTACTAGAACTCATAGCCAGATCTGTCTCATGTTTGAGCCCAGAGTCTTTTTTTTTTTTTTAGAAATTTATTGTCAAATTGGTTTCCATACAACAGCCAGTGCTCATCCCAAAAGGTGCCCTCCTCAATACCCATCACCCACCCTCCCCTCCCTCCCACCCCCCATCAACCCTCAGTTTGTTCTTAGTTTTTAAGAGTCTCTTATGCTTTGGCTCTCTCCCACTCTAACCTCTTTTTTTTTTTTTCCTTCCCCTCCCCCATGGGTTCCTGTTATGTTTCTCAGGATCCACATAAGAGTGAACACATATGGTATCTGTCTTTCTCTGTATGGCTTATTTCACTTAGCATCACACTCTCCAGTTCCATCCACGTTGCTACAAAGGGCCATATTTCATTCTTTCTCATTGCCACGTAGTACTCCATTGTGTATATAAACCACAATTTCTTTATCCATTCGTCAGTTGATGGACATTTAGAGTCCAGAGTCTTAACCACTAGCATATCCAACAACAGCTCTAAACTCTTATAAATTCCTTTGTAACCACACTCTCTATCCCGGAGGCCACTCATTTCCAGTACCTAATACAGTACATTTTTCTGGAAAGATCTGTTGAGTTTGTGTTTTGTTTTGTCTTTTTAATTCAGTTTCCAAAAGAAAATCCTAAAGTGAACCCCTCCCAGTTCTCTGGGGTCCAGACCCCTCTCCTCTTAACTTCCTGCATGCTGGAGGACGGGGTGGGGGGGGGGGAAGGAGGGGATCTTGGGGGCTTCTGCCCCTCCACCCTACTCAACTGATAACAAAGCTTTGAAATGAAAATTAAGTCATAAAATCTCATAGAATCTGTTTAACTTCCATTCCTTTTCATATGCCTCTCCATGGATATTCAAGAGCCAGGCCTCAGTAGATTGTAAATCTGCTTGGTGGCTGCAATCAGAGCAATTTCACAAGCAGAAGAGAAAGTCTTCACTCCAGGGAGCCTGAGCTTCCCCCTTGCAAGCTGCCTCAGAGATGCAAGTGAAGGAATTCTCAGTCATTACAGTGACACTTTACCAAGCCTGGTAGGCCTCTAGCTGGAATCAGAGGAGGTGGGATCCAACGTGTCTCCCAGTGCACCAGTGCCAGCTCAGCTAGACATGGGAAACTAGCTGGGAAGAAGTAGCCTTGAGCACAGTGCTGGCCTCCCACAGTGCCTCACAGAAGAGAGGATAAATATGTATTGAATGAGGAATTACTCTCTATGTAAAATAGGAAATAATAGTATATACCTAGCAATGTTGTTAAGGTGATTAAATGAAATAACAGTACATGGAAATTCCTACCAGAGAAAGAACATACAAACAAAAGAAGTTGGTTTGCTTCCTCCCCACCTCCCTCAATCCCTTCCCTTCCTTCTCTCCCGTGGCTGCCCTTAAGAGTGACATCTCCTTCAGCCTCTTTCTGCCTCCTGCTTTAGAGCCTCTTCCTCCTGCTCCTATTTTTAGCAGGAGACATCTTTACCTAGCTGGCAGAATAGCTAAGAGCAAAACTTTTCAAAGCAAGCCCGTGGAGCCAGGGATCTATCTCTTAACAGTCTTCCAGCCAAGTGTGGGAAGATCTGAGAGGTCAGGACAAGACTTTCCCCAATGTTTCCCACAGCCTGTAAAGCTGAACTGTTCCATTGGCCTTTCTTTCTAAACTTATTTCAGGGAAAGCAAGGACACAATGAAGTTTCTAATTTAGTTTGCCAGTGGAAGACACAGATCTGATCTTTACCCATCACCCTCACCTCCAAACACAAAGAATTGTAAACTAAGCTGCATTAGTCTTACCTTATATTCTACTTGTATTCATCAACACCAGCTCTGTATTATAGTATTTATGACTGGAAGTACATTTCAATTGTTGGTATCTATTATAGATAGATGTCTCCCGCCCTAACTCAGAGCTTCTCCAGGGTAAAGATTTGTCTTATTCATCTCTGTCTTAACATCTGGTATATAGTGGGCCTCAAAAAGAAAAAAAAAACTTGAATAAATAAGTTTATTTAGTGCTTACTCTATACACGCCCTGCCATAATAGAGATGAGTGAAGAAAGTGTCCAAAATTCAAGAAACTTACAAACAAGATACTTATACATACTCAAGTAACTGTCATTTTGTAACAGTAGATGCTATGTTACCAGATCCAGTATTCAGTATTAATCAGTCCATCCATCATTTCTTATGCCTTAAAATATAGTCAGTGTGGTGAAAACACCATTTTCTATCAGCAGAAACAGAAAAGATGTCATGTGAGTTAATCATTTTGCAGTTTTCATTATGCAAATAAGACCAAATGAAACTGACATCTTTTTGCCAGGCAGGCTGGCAATAGGTATTTATTAGCCTTTCATTGGTATTATTTATAATATGGGTAACAGTAACAGTGTTGCCTAGGAATAGAGTGATAGACGTAAGTCAGATTTAAAGCTACCTATGAGCAGTATCATTCCCAAGGTCTCTTTTGAATCTGTACTTAATGACTTCTCTCTCCCCTCCTCCTACCCCATCACCATCACTGTGAAAATAAATCAGATCTTCCAAGTCCTGTCAGATGCCTGCTGAGGAACTGTCTGC
Organism: Puma concolor; assembly: GCF_028749965.1. NCBI lineage: Eukaryota > Metazoa > Chordata > Mammalia > Carnivora > Felidae > Puma > Puma concolor. The sequence goes on from NC_141674.1 coordinate 53,190,548, forward strand.
CTGTTTCTTACTGCTCTCTTCCTTTGAGGTTTCAATGTAATCTTTAGTTGCTGTCAGCTCTAAGAGGAAAAAAAATCAACACTATATTGTATTGAAATCCAGAAGGACGTTTTTCAGTTGCCTCCTTGGAGATTGGACCTACAGGTTGGAAATGGACTGTGATGCAGTTACACACTCCGATTTTCAGCTGGGGACTCATAATTCATATTTCGATCCATAATATGTGGCAGGGGAGCTTTGCTACAAAGGGGCATATTAAGTACAAGACATGAAAAGGTAATAACAGTGGATTCGTTCCTCTGCAAAACTAATCAGGCATCCTTGAAAAGTTTGGTATCTTTTTTTTTTTTTTTTTTAATTTTTTTTTTCAACGTTTATTTATTTTTGGGACAGAGAGAGACAGAGCATGAACGGGGGAGGGGCAGAGAGAGAGGGAGACACAGAATCGGAAACAGGCTCCAGGCTCTGAGCCATCAGCCCAGAGCCTGACGCGGGGCTCGAACTCACGGACCGCGAGATCATGACCTGGCTGAAGTCGGACGCTTAACCGACTGCGCCACCCAGGCGCCCCGAAAAGTTTGGTATCTTAATAGCAGGCAGGCAGGCAGGAAGGAAGGAAGGAAGGGAGGAAGGGAGGAAGCCACTAAGGTATCCAAAAATGAAAAACCTGTGCAATCTCACTCCTCTCTACTAGGAGTAAAGGCTAGCTTCCAGGATAGATCCCACCTGACAATCATAGACACCTGCTGTATCAAATAAAAGCTTGCACTTAAAGAACCATCTAGCAACCTAGCCAAGATCAATTGTCCATCTCATTCTCTATCACCAGGAGCACCAGATATTAACACATTTGCCTAACAGTTGCTGGTATGTATCATATCAAGAACATTCTAGTCTCAAGCAGTGACTTTTATGGGAACAAGCAGTTCATGTAAGAACTTCTACCTCTAATGCTTACAGTATTCCTCCTCCTGACTTCCCTGGTTTGCATCATGGTTACTGTTCTCTTCCATTCCAACCCTGAGATTGCCCTTGGTCCAACCCAGGCAGATATTTTAGGAAAAAAATATGTAGAAATAAACTTAATCACAAAGGAAAAAGACTTGTACACTAAAAACTATAAAACATTACTAAAGGATATTAAAGAAGACAGCAATAAATGGAAAGACATCCATGTTCATGGATTGAAAGACTTAATATTCCTAAGATGTCCATTCTGCCCAAAGCAATCTATAGATCTAACGCAGTCTCTGTCAAAATCCTAGTAACATTTTTTTTCAAAAATAGAAAAATCCAGCCTAAAATTCATATGGAATTTCAAGGGACTCCAAAACAATCTTGGGGGGGGAAAAGAAAGAACATTGAAGGTCTCACACTTTTTGATTTCAAACTCTTACTACAAAGCTACAATGATCAAAATTGATACTGGCAGGGTGCCTGGGTGACTTAATCATTTAGGCATCAGACTCTTGATTTCAGCTCAGGTCATGATCTCACAGTTCATGAGTTCGAGCCCCACTGGCAGTGCAGAGCCTGCTTAGAATTTTTGCTCTCCCTCTCTCTCTTTGCCTCCCCCCTGCTTGTGCATGTTCTTGCTCTCTCTCTCTCTCTCTCTCTCTCTCTCAAAATAAATAAACTTAAAAAACAACTGTGATATTGGCATAAAGTCAGACATATAAACCAATGGAATAGAATAGAGAGCCCAGAAAAACATCCTTGAACAATGATCAAATGATTTTCAACAAGGGTACCATTCAATGAGACGGGCAGTCTTTCCCAAATGGTGCTGGGAAAACTGGATATCCACTTGCAAAAGAATGAAGTTGGACCCATACCTTATGCCATATACAAAAATTAGCTCAAGATGGATTTAAGATCTAAATATAAAAGCTAAAATTGTGGGGTGCCTGGGTGGCTCAGTTGGTTAAGCATCCAACTTCAGCTCAGATTACAATCATGCAGTTTTGTGAGTTCAAACTCTCTGCTGTCAGCACAGAGCCCATATCTGATCCTCTGTCTCCCAGTCTTTCTCTGTCCCTCCTCTGCTCTCTCTCGCTCTCTCTCTCTCTCTCCTAAATATAAATCAACATTTTAGAAAAAGCTAAAACTTTTCATGGCATTGGATTTGCTTATGATTTCTTGCCTATGACACCAAAACAAAGGCAACAAAAGAAAAAAATTGATAAATTAGACTTCATCAAAATAAAAAACTATTGTGCATCAAAGAACACTACCAACACAGTGAAAAAAACTCACGAGAATGGGAGAAAATATTTGCAAATCATGTATCTGATGAGGGATTAATAACAAGAATATATAAAGAACACCTACAATTTGACAATAGAAAAGCAAATAGCCTGATTAAAAAATGGGCAAAGGACTTGAATAGACATTTCTCCAAAGAAAACACACAAATAGCTAAAAAGCATATAAAAAAATGTTCAACATCACTAACAATTGGGGAAATGCAAATCAAAACCACAATGACATAGCACTTCATACCCATTAGAATGGCTGTTAACAACAACAGAAAATAAAAAGTGTTAGCATGTGGAAACTGGAATACATGTGTATTGCCGGTGGAAATGTAAAATGGTGCAGCCACCATGGAGAAACAGTATGACAGTTTCTTAAAAATTAAACATATAATTAATATACGACCCAGCAATTCCACTTCTGGGTATATACCAAAAGAATTGAGAGCAGGGACTCAGATTTTTTTACACCAATGTTCATAACAGCATTATTCACAATAACCAAATTAGGTGGAAGCAATAGATAGATAGATAGATAGATAGATAGATAGATAGATAGATAGATAGATAAACAAAATATTATACACACATACACACTGAATTTATTTAGTCCCAAAAAGGAAAAAAATTCTGACACATGCTACAGCATGGATGAACCGTGAAGACATTATGCTAAGTGAAATAAACTAGTCACAAAATGGCAAATACTATATGATTCCACTTGTATGAAGTAACCAGGGTAGTCAAATTCATGGAGACAGAAAGTAGAATGGTGGTTGACTGGGGGCAGGGGAAGATGGGGATGGGACATTATTGCTTAATGGGTACAGAGGTTCAGTTGAGGAGGATGAAAATATTTGGAGATGGATGGTGGTGATGGTTACACAACATTGTGAATGTACTTAATGCTACTGAATAGAACACTTAAAGGTGGTCTAAAAGGCAAATTTTATGTATATTTTATCATAATTTATGAAAAAGACAACTTTATCATCTGGAAGGAAAAACCTGCTCAAGCTCTGGCTATTCATGGACAAGAACAGATTCTGAGAATAATGCGAAATTTGAATTTTATCTTGGGACACAATTTACCCAGATATATCTGTCCCTGAGAATTATGTGAATCATGCCCTTTAAAAAATACAACTGCACTTAATGAGTTTTATTTTGACTAGGTAGGATAGTGGATGACCAGATTGAGAACAGGTAGAGTCTGCCTGTCTTTCTTCCTTCCTTCCTTCCTTCCTTCCTTCCTTCCTTCCTTCCTTCCTTCCTTCCTTCCTTCCTTCCTTTCTTTCTTTCATTCTTTCATTCTTCATTCTTTCATTCTTCTTTCTTTCTTCTTTCTTCCTTCCTTCCTTCCTTCTTTCCTTCCTTCCTTCCTTCCTTCCTTCCTTCCTTCCTTCCTTCCTTCCTTCCTTCCTTCCTTCCCCTCCCTCCCTCCCTCCTTTCTTTCTTTCTCTCTCTTAATACAGGGTTTACTAGAAAACACATAGAGAAATTCTGGAGAAAATCACTCCTTATAGGAGCAAAACTCTTCTTACTAAAATACTAGAAATACTAAAGCCAATAATAGCTGATGATTGTTAGAGAAGAATCTTACAAATAATAAAGAGTCCAAGTCTGCCTTTTTTTTTTTTAAATAAAAAATTGTTCATATAAAGAATGAGAAGAATAAAGCAGGAAATCCTGCCTTAAGGTATGGGAAGGGCAACGCACATTCACTAGCTTTGCCCACACACAAAGCAATTCATGGGCACACACTTTTCTCGTGGGAACAGGTAGCAGCCCACCTCCTGAGGGGCCTGGATTTTTGGCATTCATTAGCTGGTAAGATCTCCAAGGATGAGCTTTCTGGCCCCAGCCTTGCCAGCTTAGACATGTGATGTGTCCCCACACTGACACCAGGCCAAGCTCTCAGGAGCTGACTCACATTAATGCCATTCATAGGTTGGATGTATGGAAAAGAGAAGGCCAATTCATGAATTCACAGAGATTTATAAATGTCACAGGACCAGAAATAGTCATTTTAACCAGTACATTTTTCTCCCTGTTAAATCTGTGTAGGAAGCCAAATATTAATCAGAGAAGATTGCTTGGCGAACATGAAATCAGAAGTCAGATATTCAGTGTTCACTCACATCAGGCTACAGCAGTGTTTCTCAAGCCCCAGAGAGTTTGATTTAATTGCTCTGGTTTCACCCTGGCTGCGGGTGTAGCTTCAAAACTGCCCGGTTGATTTTAATGTACAATCTAAACTGTAAACCACTGGAGTAGTATATGCCAATGTACCACAAAAGCTAAGGAATGGCTGCCAGATGTCTTCGGGTGAAGGTCTCCTCTCTGAATTGTGCTTGATACAGCCAACATCTGCCTCAGAGACTCTTGTTTTGTGGGTGACCATCGCCCACTTTTTCCTTCCAAGTGCTCATTTTATAGAACAAAGAGTTGAAGCGACTTGCCTAAGGCTATATAGAGGTAGAATCAGAGCAAAAATTAGTTTTTCTGAACTTCATTGTAGGACTTTCCCACTTCACCCTGGTTTTCTGAGGGCTCTGCAGGGACTGTATAGTATAGGGCCGCCTTGAAACAGCTTCTGGAGTACAGAGTTGACTTGTTCTCACAAGTCATGTCAGGCCCCCATAGTTTGCATGTCATCTGCTTTTAGTTTCTTGAAGTAGGAGTTTGGGTGGGGACAGACTTAATGAGGTCAAGTTGAGACATATTTGTAGTAATTGGAGTCTACACAGACTGGGTACCACTCCTCTGTGCTGCCTACCAGAGAGTGTGTTTAATTACCTCTTTCATACCAATACTTTTAATTGTCTAATTATATGTATATATATATCTATATATATATATCTCAGCCATAATCTTATTTATCTCAGCACCCCTAATTTCTGGCACGTGCCAGGCTTATAAATTAATAAGTTATGTTAAATCATCATGCAGTGGATGTGAGATTCTAGAGCTCAAAGAAAGGTCTGGACCAAAGATGTCAGTAGAGGCAGCCAGTGAATTACGCGATGGATGAGATGCTATTGGGGAAAGCTCCCATCTTCTAGCCTCATAAACCTGAATCTGCTTCAGTCTTGTCTTACACACCTAGAGAATACTCCTGCTTAATGGATCATTTTTTAGTGAAGGGAAATGGAGAAAATATCTTGTCCACATGAAGGCAATGTAATGTGCACTTGTTGTTTGGGCATGATACAGTTCTAAATCTATATGATGGGACAGTCCCAGAAAAAATTGAATTGAGTATGTGAACATTCTATTAATAAAAGGTACAATAAACTTGTCACAAGAAATCTAAGTAACTTCAAATCAGGAACAGTTTTTTTAAAAATGACAAAAAAAATGTCCCTTATTACTCTGTATCAAGGTAATAGAGTCAGAAAAGATTCAGTCCAACAATCCACACCTTCTGTTAGAGAGTAAGGATCAGTGGTGTTTCACTTTATAGCCCAGAAGCACTACAAATTTTTGAAGTATCTTCAAACCATCAAAGCAAGATTAAATTTTATTCTGACTAGTTGTTATGGGGCTTATCTACACATATTCCAGATTTTTGAAAGTTAGTAATTCATGGATGTCATGAATATTAACTCTCAGTTGAACTGAATGTGCACCTTTTCCCTACCATTTTTGATAGATGAATGTTTATTTTATTTCTATTTAGGTGTTAATCTTCTGAACCATTCTTCTCAGATACACATCATTGAAACCAAAAAATTTCCATGATCCATGTTACTATTAGTTTTATTCTTTTGACAATATACAGAAATATGTTTTATCACTTTCTTTAATTTTAGTTTATCCATTGTCCTCATTTCAAATGAGATTCTCTAAATTGTTTTTGTTTTTTTTTTCAACGTTTATTTATTTTTGGGACAGAGAGAGACAGAGCATGAATGGGCGAGGGGCAGAGAGAGAGGGAGACACAGAATCGGAAACAGGCTCCAGGCTCTGAGCCATCAGCCCAGAGCCCGACGCGGGGCTCGAACTCACGGACCGCGAGATCGTGACCTGGCTGAAGTCGGACGCTTAACCGACTGCGCCACCCAGGCGCCCCTAAATTGTTTTTTTAATTTAATATTTCATTCAATAATATTTTAAGGCCATTCGTTAAGTCAGAATTTTGTCCATAATGGCCTGGTGAGCTAAAAAGAAGATAAGCATTATTTTCCCCATTTTAGGGCAAGGAAAACAGGGCTATGCTTTAGCAAAAGAATCCAACTTTTCCAGTTTCTGTAACTAATTAAAATGTTTTGGTTCAAACAGCAGCAGTAGACCAGATTACTAGGTCTTCATTACTCAAAGGGCAACATCAGTTTGAAGGGTCAATCTTTTTCTGTTTTTTTTTTTTTCCTCCATTCCCATTGGCAGAAAGGCAAAAATGTAAATCAGATTAAATTGAAACAGATCTCAATAGTAGCCATACAAGATTATAGAGTCAAAGAAATCTAGAATTGGGAATAACTGGTGGAGCATTTAGCTTAGGGATAGCATATGCCATGAATGATGTAGCTTCCCCTTACTCTCCATCCATGGCAGACATCACTAATCAATTATTAAGCCTAAATGTGGCCCAACGAATGTTTTCTGCACAAGGCCCCTGGCAGCCATTACCAAGTAATTTGAGTTGCCAGTGAGGTCCTACCTAATCATTCTACATTATGAGGACATGGAGGCCCATAAAGGTGCTGGCCCAAGGTCACTCAGTGGCTGATAGACTAGCCCTATTCCGTATCATGTAAAAATCCATTTTCTTATGAGATATCCACAGAACCCAGCAAGGCCACACAAGAATCTGTATAGGATGAATCATTTCTATCTGAGAAGACAGACAAGTTCCTATGGCATCAAGGTACCCAACAGGACATTACTGTTCCTCCTATCCCAGGAAGAGGGTTGGAGATTAAAAGGAGGAAAACTAAATTTTTCCCCAGCCTTATAACTGTGGGATTATACAACTGCAGGATTCTTGAAACTGTCCCACCAGGTAGCAGGGAAAGAAGGAAGGTGTCCTGTTTCAAGCAATGGTCCACAAGAAGGGGCGCCCAACTCCATTCCTTGTCCAGGTTCCCACAGCTAAGGTTTGGAATTTCTGCAGAAACACTTCACTTTCTAGAAAACATTTTCACTGTCTAGACTAGAGTTGGTAGTAATGAAATGATTTGTTGGGATGACACTTTGATCGGACTTGGGGAATTGGATAAGAAGTCACCAAGATGAGGGGGTTGGCTGGCTGTTAAGTTGTTTCTGAAAAAGAGATCCCAGGCTGCTGCACCAGCTCTGGAGATCCTGAAGTAGGTCTGATTGTGAAGGGAAGGTGCCAAGTGAGTTTGGCAGCAAATGAGCTGCAGCTGATTGAGTTTCTCCTGCCTCTCCCTTTGAACTCTGGGTGGGGGTTGTGGTCTCTGTAATTGAGAGCAAAAGTTGGTGTGCAACAAAGCATTCTCAGAGAGCCATGGGGACTTGAAATCAAGGTCTTGGGTGCTTTTAAAGGACTAGAAGGAAAGGCAGCAATGGGGCAAAGACCAATTTTGAATGTAATTCCTTTTTTATCCAGGCTTACTTGCCCCTAAAAAGTGCCACTAGACCTTTGTGGAAAGAAAGGGACTTAAAGGCAGCAGTCGGAGGCACTGAGAGAGAAGTAGAAGCAACTGGGGGAGAAAAATGGGAAAGACTCTGGATGGCAAGACCAAATTTTCCTTCCCAAAAGAGGGTGGGGTAGAAAAACGTACAGATCTAGCTGGGTCTAAGTATGGTTTGCTTTTTGAGTTAAGCATTTACCTTCCCTCAGAATTCAATGATTGGCAAATGTAATAACTGTGGGATTGAATGAAAGGAAGGGAGGTTCCTTAAACCCATTTGGCAAAGAGCGGCTGTTTATAGGCCTGCGGGCTTTCCAAGCCAGTTGATACACAGCCTTTTTGGTCTGCCGACAGACTCCTATCTGAACCTCAGAAAAGGAACAATGCTTCCATAGACTTTGTCAGCCCTCTCCTGGGAGGCTCTTTTGGGGGTGTCTCTTTCACCCAGGTCGAAGGACCAGAAAACTAATTTCATATTCAACTGGGAGAAAAGTATCTGTGATTTTTGTTGTTGTGCTGGACACATAGCACTTTACATGGACTTTCTCATGTATGCCCTCCCCCGCCCCCATAGTCTCCCCATTTCCACTGAGAAGAGTGAGGCTTGGACAAGTCAGGTCTCCAGTCCAAGATTCCAGAGATAGCAAGAGTCAGAGCCAAGACAAGAAGACAGATTGACCTGACCTCACATCAAACCCCTGAGCAAGAATGCTCACCCAGTAGGTCACAACCACTGAGCAGAACTGTTAGAAAGATCAATTCAGTTGGGAAAACCAGCACTTTGTAATAACATGAAATAAAATAGAAAATATAAAGGATGCCTTACATAAAGAGTAAGTATTGATTTGTGATACATTTATTTTAATTATACATATATATGTATACATGTATATGTGTTGTTGATATGATTTGTATATGGTGTTCTTGATACAAAATTGGTTTCTCATGGTGGATCATGGTCAAAAGAGTTTAAAGGCTACTGTACCAGGGAAGCTGGGTGGTTCAGTTGGTTGAGCATCCAGCTCTTGGTTTCTGCTCAGGTCATCATCTCACGGTTTGTGAGTTCGAGCCCCACATCAGGCTCTGTGCTGACAACGCAGAGTCTGCTTGGGATTTTCTGTCTCTCTGTCTCTCTCTCTCTGCTCCTCCCAACTTGCACCCTGTCTCTCTCTCAAAATAAATAAGTAAACTAAAAAAAAAAAAAAAAAAAAAAGGCCACTATACTAAACCACTCAGCAATTCTGCTTCCCTGTGTAGGTGGGAGAAAGCAGACTCTCTAATTGGACTTTAAAAAATTTGTGGAGAGAGAACAAAGGATGGACTCCTCAGAAAGCACTAAAAGTAGAGAACTCTGTTAGTCATTCCCTTTAGAGCTGGAGTCAACAAACTTTTTCTTGAAGGGCCAAAGAGTGAAAACTTGAGGCTAACTAGCCAGGTGGGCTCTATCATCACTACTTAATTCTACAAAAGCCGCCATAGACAATATGTAAATGAATTGTGTGTCTGTATTGCAATAAAACTTTATTTACAAAAACAGAGAGCTGAACTGTGAGCCATAGTTTCCTGACCCCTGGCTTTAGAGACTTAGAAAAAGGAAGTACCTGAATTGGCATAGTCTAAGCCTGTAGCAATTGAATGGCCTCAAATTATGAGGACAGCTCCAATTTCAAATGATCATTCCCAAATTAGGTGTTTAGATTTCTGTTTCTGAAGACATAATCATCATTCCTATGTTTTTAGGTTATTAGTTATGCATTGCTGCATGAAAAATTTACCCCATAACTTTGTAGATTTTTAATTTTTTTTAATGTTTATTTATTTTTGAGAGAGAGAGAGAGACAGGACGTGAGCAGGGGAGAGACAGAGAGGGAGGGAGATACAGAATCTGAAGCAGGCTCCAGGCTCTGAGCTGTCAGCACAGAGCCCAACATGGGACTTGAACTCACAAGCTGTGAGATCATGACCTGAGCCAAAGTCAGACGCTTAACCTACTGAGCCACCCAAGTGCCCAGTGTAGCTTAAGATGGCATCATTATTTATAGTTTCTGCAGATCAGCACTCCCTTAGCCAGGTACCAGGAATTGTGGGGAGCCATTTTAGAGACTGCCTACCAAATATAGACTAGGTGTTTTATTCATTTAACAAACATTTATGGAGCACCCACTGTAGATCAGGCACCACTGTAGGCAGTAAACAGAGCAGACAAAAATCCCTGCCCTCATTCTCGTGAAAGAAGATAGACAATAAACAAAGAATCCATATAGACGATCAGATGGTATTAGAGACTAAATACTTGTGTTCCCCCAAATTCGTATGTTGAAGTTCTAATCACCAGTGTGGCTAAATTTGGAGATGGGGCCACTAAGGAAGTAATAAGGTTACATGACATCTTAAGTGTATGGCCCTGATCTGATAGGATTAGTGTCCTTAGAAGAAGAGACACCGGAGCACTTGCACTCTGTCCACCCCACCTGGCATTCATGTGCAAGCACTGAGGAAAGGCCCTGTGAGGACATAGTGACAACTGTCTACTAGCCAGGAAGAGAGATTCCTCAGAAACAGAATTTGTTGGCAACTTGATCACAAACTAATAGCCTCCAGAACTGTGAGAAAATAAGTTTCTGTTGTTTAAGCCGCCCCATCTGTGGTATTTTGTTATGCCAGGCTGAGAAGACTAACACAGATGGTGGTAAGTGCCATGGAGAGAAATAAAACAGCATCATGCTGAGAAAGAGTTTGGCATTTTAATATAGGTGGTCAGGGTAGGCCTCAGGAGGTGACATCTCAAGCTCATAGGAGATGAAGGAGTGAGCCAGGCAAATATGGAAAAGAGTTTCAGGCAAAGGGGACAGCTAGTCAGACCTTGTGTACACCAAAATGTACACGTTTGTCCCTTGGACAAACACATCGTGTTTGGTACAAAAATGTATGTGGAGGGTGGGGAGAAGAACATGAAGGCTTACCGTCGGTCACTGCAACAAGGTTTGCTTTCTCATATCCTGAATCCAAGGGGGGAGTCCCTGCAGGGTTTTGAACTGAGCAATGCCTTGACCTAACTGATGTTTGAATGTGTTCCTCTGGCTTCTGTGTGAAGAGAGATTAGTAGGACAGGCAAGACTGGATGTAGGGAGTCCAGTTAAGAGCTAATACGTTTAGAGGGGGTTACAGGTAGAGGTAAGGAGATGGCCACTTCTTGCTTTCATTTTCAGAAGCAAAATATTAGTGTTTCAGTTTCTTCATCAGCAGACTTTAATCACAAGAGCTCTAGACTAAGAAGCCAGGAAACCAGGTCCTAGTCTGGATTTCACCAAGTTAGTGGGGAGGTAAGAGGCAAAGCAGTTAAACAGACTTAGTTCTCTCTACATCTAAAATGACAGTTTCACGGCCTGTCAGTAGAAGGTGGATTTAGGACAAATGAACAGTTAGATTACTGTTCATTTTAGGCTTGATCATTGCTTGTAAGAGAGAAAAAAAAAAAAAAAAAAAGGAAACTGCTGAGCTTGGCCTTCAGCAAAATTAAAAAGCAATTACAGGCAAATTGATAGCATTAAGAAACCCCTGTGTTGAATCTTTAGGCAGCCTAGAGCCTAAAAAGACTGAGAGATATGAACCACTGAATTTTCCCAATGCAAATGAACAGAACAGAATTGAACCCTAAATAAGACAAGATCCTATTGCTTAGGGAGTGAGTGGTTTTACAGACAGTCCAATCTCTCTAATCTCGCTCCATGTACTCACATGTCAAGTCGGATGTGCCGTGACAAGGCGTTGTCCCTCAAATAAAGGGATTAAAAGAGTATAATTCACCATCCATGCCACCCCCTGGAAATCCACTGGCAGAGGTTGGTAGGAGCCCCATCAGGCATCCAATAATATTCTTATGAAACAGTTTGAGACTCAATGATGATTCTAGAGCCCCAGCAGGCACTCTGTCCAAGAGAAAAACACATTTATACCACCAAATATAATTTTTAGTAACAAAACTACAATTTTTAACTGTTGATGGGCAGCACGGGGGGGGGGTGGCACTTACCATTTCTGGACTGCCCATTGCCTACCAGGTACCCGCATATGTTACCTCACTTATCCCTCACAATGACCTTGAAAGACAGGCCATCCTGGTTTTTCAGAGGAGGAAGTGAGCCTGACTGGCCTAAGGACACACAGCTAGGAAGTACGGAGCTGGGATTCCTCCCGGCAGTGCTCCCCTGCTAACTTTTGTTACAGGCGTTGGCTCTGATCATTACATCTTAATGTTCACTGAGCCTTGAATTGAACATCAGTCATGTATTTTCCATGTTCTAGCAGTTTTCATCCTGAAAGCTAATCTCATCAATATATTGGGAATTTAAGAGCACCAAATAATTTCAGAAACTGTACCAGCCCATAGAACTACAGGACAGGTTATAAGGCTGGAGGCGGTAGTGAGAGGGTTGTAGTGGCCTCTGCAATCCAACTAGTTTATATTTAAACTGTGACTCCACAACTTAGTATCCAGGTGACTTTGGGCAAGTTACTTCTCTGTCCTCCATGTTTTCATGTACAAAGCAGAAACAAGAATTGCTCATTAAGTTCTGCGTGTTTTAAATATGAAAATTCACATAAATCACTTAGAACCATGCTTAGCACACGGTAAATGCTCAGTGAATGTTATGTAGTATTGTAGCTTACCTAGAGAGAAACTTCTTTGAGATTGCTGATGCTATTTTCTTGTCCCAGGCTACAAGTTTTTGTGCGTTTGTTTCTTTTTAGTAACATGTCTCAGAGACTGACTGATAGAACTCTCTTCCCCCAAAGTTATAACTAGTCTTGGATCCTCATGGTCCAGTAACCACTGAACTGGGAGTATACCGCTTATCAACTCAAATCCTGGCACAGAAAAGTAGGTTTGTATCTGTCCCATGATTTTCCCAGAACTCTGGCATTAAAGCCAGCGTGGCTGAAATCGCGTGTACTCTTTAAGTATGCTCCATGATGTTGATGTTCTAAGTGGCCTTCCTGAAATGTGCTCTTTCAAAGACTTTTCCTGTTTCCGATTCTGTGTCTCCCTCTCTCTCTGCCCCTCCCCCGTTCATGCTCTGTCTCTCTCTGTCCCAAAAATAAATAAACGTTGAAAAAAAAAATAAATAAAAAAAAAAAAGGGGCGCCTGGGTGGCGCAGTCGGTTAAGCGTCCGACTTCAGCCAGGTCACGATCTCACGGTCCGTGAGTTCGAGCCCCGCGTCGGGCTCTGGGCTGATGGCTCAGAGCCTGGAGCCTGTTTCCGATTCTGTGTCTCCCTCTCTCTCTGCCCCTCCCCCGTTCATGCTCTGTCTCTCTCTGTCCCAAAAATAAATAAACGTTGAAAAAAAAAAAAATCAAAGACTTTTCCAGTCACAAAACTAAGTGAAATGGTCAAGGTGGGGAGTGTTGCCAACTGAGGGAATGCATGAATTGCCAAAATGTAGTGGTTGCTGCATAGCTTCTGATCAGTCTGTGCCCTGCAAGACCCAATGTTTCAAGAAAAGCAGGATATCCAGATTTTGGATTTCTTACTGTCTTTTTTTTTTTTTTTTTTGGTGGTAAAAATCTCATGCTTTTCAAATGTTGACAACTAATTTGACGGGGGAGCCACAGGCAACTAATGAAATATCAGTAACTGATTAAATGTTGGCAGCTAATCAGATGGGGTCCATAGGCCAACAATGTTTTATCTGTGGTCTAGCCTAGCTCCCTGGTTTGAGCATTTTAGATTATTAGTAAAAGAATAAAAGTTAAAGGAATGGAAATAGCCTCAGGGGGGAAAAATCTTTTAGGAATGTTTTGTGATCTGGGGCCAAGAGCCTATTATCCAGGCATATAGGTTTAGACGGGCCCAAAAAAACTGCCTACAGGAAAAGGTTTTCTTTCAAATCAATTCACTAGTGTGAAACCACTTGAAACCACATGGTAGGGGATAACTTGAAGCTCCTAAGAGAGCTGGCCCCCCATATTTCCCAGCTTAACTGTGAAAGCAGAAAGGATTTTGGAGGAGCTGACCTAGGCGGCCTCTGGAGCATTGTCACCATTTAAAATTAGGACCTCAGGGGCACCTGGGTAGCTCAGTCAGTTGAGCAACTGACTTCAGCTCATGATCTCATAGTTCGTGAGTTTGAGCCCCACATCGGGCTCGCCACTGTCAGCCTGTCAGCACAGAGCCCACATCAGAGCCTCTGTCCCCCCCCATGCCCCTCCCCTGTTCATACTCACTCTCAAAAAAAAAAAAACAACCCATAAAATTAGAACCTCAGAAGTATTTCATAGCCCATGTGGAACTTTGTTGACTTGCATTTGTAAAAAAGGAGCAAATATTGCTCTTTGTATCTATATTTAGAATAGGCTAGGTTACCTGCAGTAACAAATGAGTGGGTGGGTAACTCTGAAGTATGTTCTAAGCTGTCGCCCAGAGTTCTCCAAAGGTAGTGAGCACCAGCTGCCCACAGCAGTAACTGGCTTCTGAACATACCCCGTGTTAGAGTCCTTCCTTTTCCTGTCTCACTTTCCCATGCCTCTATCAGCACTTCCTCAGATTACTTCTCACACAAACCACTTGCATGCAAATCTTTATGGGAAACCCAAAGGAAGACAGCCACCTTCCACTTCCCTCCACCTCAGCATCTTATGTCTGCCATATTATGCATGGAAATCTAGAAGTGTGGCTATACTTCAATGAGACAGTTTGTGTAAGAATATTTGGGGGAATATAACTCAGCTTATGGGACCATTCTATTTATATTGTAACTGACTCACACAGGTCAATCCATCCTTAAGGTTGTTACATTAATGACCCCCAATGAATCGAGCCTCAAGTATCCATGCCCTTGTATAGACTCAGCTTGACCATGAGAATGGCTTTGACAATGAGACATCAGCAAGCAGAAGATTGAGAAAACATTGGGACTTGCTCCCTTGGAATCCCACCTCCACCATAGGAAGAAACCTAATCTCATCTCCTTGAAGAAGATCATATGGAGCGTAGCACCTAGCAGTCCTAGCTGACTTACCAAAAAGGGAGGATGGACCTTGTTTTGAACTTCGCTGTCATTCCTAGACCACCTAGAAAGATGCTGGATAGATGTTCAATAAATACTTGCAGACAGACTGGTTGATTAGATTTAGAAGAAAATCTCCTTTAAATCCTTGGGTAATCAAGAACTACTCCTTAAAGGGGAGATGAAGAAAAAAGACAAGTTGTTGAGGATAGAGGTGTGTCAGGTCACGTGGCCCTCAACACTCATCAGTATCGAGTGACCTTTGCATTCTCTATTCTAAAGCAGCAGATTGCTAAAAGCCATGTCTGATGTTACTTGGTTAGTTAATCAGATAACTTATTTCATAATTACCTACATCCAAGTTTAACCATTAACAGATGAATGAGTATTCTGACAGGAGAAATCTCACAATGGGGGAGAATAAGAGCATTTGATGAAGAGAATGCTCATGATAAATGAGTAATAATAAATTGATAGATATCTAATTGATAGTAATAAATTGAACCTCATTCATTGAACAAATACTCAAGCGCCTATTACGCATCAGCCACTTTTGTCCCAGAAAGGGCAGCAATCATCTAGGTCGCCCACACCACACCACCACTGCCCAGGTAACAGATGAGAAAACCAAGGCTGAGAGAAATGTGGCCTATCTAGAGCATGACACCCAGGACTAGAACTCCATTCTCTTCCTTCCTGGGTTTGTATGTCATCTCAGAATCCCTAAACAGCACACCAGCTTTGTTTTTAGTTGTGTGATCTTGATTCAGTCATTTACCCTCTCAAATCTCATTATCTGTACGGTGTTGAGAATGCGCCAGATGAAGTCTAATGCCCTTGCCAGGGTCAATCTCTATATAACCCTATTTATCTCCTGAAGTAAAGTTACTATAAATGTTCTTAGAAGTTTGAGCTTTTAGACAGGAACGATAGATGCCAGCCCTAGAGGAATAGCCTTTATATGTGTGTAGTCCCAATTTAACCCACAGTAATAGAAAGGGATTTTCCCATAGGCTGGGTTAGATGGTCCAGAGGTGGAGAAAGAGGCTTTTAGCATGAAGTCCTCTTGTTAAGAAAATCTCTTGTGATGATATGCATTGAAAAACAGCCTATTCTGAATATAGGAAGAGGAGGGAAGGGCACTGTTTATTATTATTATTATTATTATTACTATTACCACCATTATGGTAAAAAATATGTAACATAAAATTTACCATCTTAACCATTTTGAAGAACTACACTTTACTAGGGCAACTGGGTGGCTCAGTCAGTTAAGCATCTGACTTAGGCTCATGTCATGATCTCGTGATTCATGAGTTTGAGCCACACATCGGGCTCTGTGCTGACAACTCAGAGCCTGGAGCCTGCTTCAGATTCTGTGTCCCCCTCTCTCTCTGCCCCACCCTTGCTTGTGCTCTGTCTCTCTCTGCCTTTCAAAAATGAATAAGCATTAAAAAAAATTTTTTAAAGAACTACACTTTACTGAACTACAGTTCAGTAGTGTTAAGTATATTCACTTATATTAAGTATATTCACTGTGTGAATTAAGTATAACACAATAGTATTAAGTATATTCACTGTGAAACAGATCTCCAGAATTTTGCAAATACGGAACTATAGTCATTAAACAACAGCTCCCCTTTTCTCCCTTCCACCCCTTACTCATAACTACCATTCTACTTCCTGTTTCTATGAATGAGATACCTCATATAATACTTTAGAATCATATAATATTTGTCTTTTGTGACTGGTTTCTTTCAATTAGCATTATATACTAAAGTTTTCTCCATGTTGTAGCAAATGACAGGATTTCCTTTTTTTAAGGATGAACAATATTTTATTATATGTATATACCATATTTTCTTTATCCATTGACAGACATTTAAGTTGCATCTACTTCTTGGCTGTTATGAATAGTGCTGCTCTTAACATGTGTGTGTAAATAGTCTTCAAGACTCTCCTTTCAATTACTTAGGGAATATACTAAAAGTGGGATTGCTGAGGGGTGCCTGGTCAGCTAAGCGTTTGACTCTTGGTTTGGGCTCAGAACATGACCTCACATTTATGGGTTTGAGCCCCACATTGGGGTCTGCACTGACAGCATGGAACCTGCCTGGGATTCTCTGTCTCCTTCTGTCTCTGCCCTTCCCTTGCTCGCATGCAGTCTCTCTTAAAATAAATAAATAAATATTTACAAAAAAAAAAAAGTGGGATTGTTGGAGCATATGGTAGTTTAATTTTTTAACTTTTTGAGGACCTGCTATACTGTTTTCCATTTTATAGTTCTACCAATAGTGCACAAGGGTTGCAGTTTCTCACCAACAGTTATTATTTTCTATTCTTCTTTTTCCTTTTTTTACATAGTAGCTGTCCTGATGACTGTGAGGTGATATCTCAATGTGGTTTTGATTTACACTTCTCTGCTTATTAGTGATGTTGAGCATCTTTTCATATGCTTATTGGCCATTCGTGTATCGTCACTGGAGAAATGTCTATTCAATTTCTTTGTGCGTTTGTACATCAGGGTTATTTGATTTTTTTGTTGTTGAGTTATAGGAGCTCTTTATATATTGTGGATATTAACCCCTTATCAGATATATGATTTGTAAATATTTCATTTTGTAGATTGCCTTTTTACTCTGTTGATTGTTTCCTTTGATACACAAAAGTTTTTAAGTTTGATGTAGTCTCATTCATCTATTTTTGTCTTTGTTGCCTGTGCTTTTGGTATAATGTTCAAGAAATCATTGCCAAGTCCAATGTCAGTAAGCTTTCTCCCTGTATTTTCTTTTAGAAGTTTTATAGTTTGGAATCTTTAATCCATCTTGAGTAAATTTTTGTATGTAGTGTGGAATAGGGTCCAATTTCTTTCTTTGTTTTTTGTTTGTTTGTTTGTTTGTTTGTTTTTTTAACATGTAGATATCCAGTTACCCCAGCACCATTTGTTGAAGAGACTGTTCTGCCCCCATTAAGTAGTCTTGGTATCCTGGTCAAAGATCATTTGATCACATATGTAAAGATTTATTTGGGGGCTTTCTATTCTATTCCATTGGTCTGTATGTCTCTTTATGCCAGTGCCACATTTTTTATTACAGTAGCTTTGTAATATATTTTAAAAACAGGAAGTGTGAGTCTTCCAGCTTTGTCCTTTCTCTTCTTTTTTTTAAAAATGTTTATGTGTTTTTGAGAGGGAGGGAGAGAGAGAGAGAGAGATACAGAGTGTGAACAGGGGAGGGACAGAGAGAGAGGGAGTCACCAAATCTGAAGCAGGTTCCAGGCTCTGAGCTGTCAGCACAGAGCCTGATGTGGGGCTCAAACTCACAAACTGTTAGATCATGACCTGAGATGAAGTCAGACACTTAACCAGCTGAGCCACCCAGGTGCCCCAGCTTTGTCCTTTTTCAAAATTGTTTTGGTTAATCAAGGTCCCTTGAGATTCCATATGAAAGTCACTGTTTTTTATATCAGGGCAAAATCTATGGTACTCCCTATATAAGCACTATGAGTTGCAGTCCTATAACCACATTCACTCCTCAGGTAACATGCTCTTTCTTCCCTTCCCCATCACAGCACACATCACACTCTCTTGGACTTGTCTGCTTGCTTGACTATAAGTTCCTTTCTTTGCCTTGGGCTTTAGCACAGTGCATGGTTCATAGCGGGGATGTAATAGGAACTTTGAATAAGTGCAAGTTAGAATGAATGAACAAGAGACTTCAACACCCAGAACTCACTGGCATGGATGTTGATCTTTAATTCAAATCACAGAGAAGGACATCTTGGCTTATACCAACCAGAAGCAGTACTTGTACAACACAGAAGAGCCATTGGACCAGTAGCCTCTCCCACTACTGTGTGGAGCTGGAAGACATACAAAAGGAATAGCAGAAAATCTTCAAGGACACAGAACATTTCCCATCCAGAACCCTGTTAGGTGGAGACCTCCTTCCATCCCCAGAGGCTTATATTCTGCTGATCCTGCTGGACTTTTTAAAAATTGATACTTCTTCTAGTCCTCTCACCTGCCTCCCAGAACAATGGAATCACAGACTGTGCCTGTCTTAGATTGAGTTCCCTAAGGGCAGAGTCTAAGGCAGAAATTCTTGTGCACATAATTTAGTCAGGGACTTCTCTAGATGAAACTAGTAATGGAGTAAGGGAAATGGGAAAGTTCTGGGAAGAAGCTGAGCAAAGATGTGGGTTCAGCCAATGTCTTGCCTCAGCCTGATTCCACAGGAAGCTCTGAAGTATGAAAGGCACCAAGAGCCGCCCTACCTTGAGGCAAGGGGATCAGCCTTCGGTACCTTGTGGTAGTCATTGGCTATGGAAAGCACAAGTAAACATGGATAATCTTGCAGGTATTCCCAGATGGGAATGAGTGATTCTCAGGAACATGGAGGAAAATCCAAAAAAGGAGGTTGGAGAAAAGCACCAGTAGCATCAACTACACTTCCTTTCTTGCTGATTTTACTCCCTCTACTCCAGAAGAGTGTTTTTCTTTTATTCTATCAGGCAGTTCTAAGTTCTCTTCCAAACAAAGGGCCAAGAAACTCAAGGGAACTTTCATCAATTTTCCTACTGCTGCTCCTTAATGCCCGTCCTGCCCCCCCAATATGACTTCTGTGTTCTAAGGGACTATTGGCCTGAAATTTCTCTAACCCTGGAAATTCCCCCAAGTGGAGGTGCTAACTTGGGACCTAGGAAATCCTTGATCTTTTCATCTGATCAGCTGTCCCCGTCCATTCATCTTAACGGAACATTCTGAGTTTCGAGGTCAATATTCTAAGGGGAACAATAGTCTTTCTCTTAGCCTTGGATGACTCTATCCCCTTCGTTGCCAGACCTCTGGGCAAACCTTTATATACAGTAGCCCAGCTGTGTTGTTTGTATGGTTGCAAAAGTGGGAGATGTGTACCCACAATCTCTGCAGAGTTATGGGCTGTTTGCCTGCCTCCATACCTCCATGTCTCTCTAGCTAATATATAAAGATATATGTGGTAAGATAACCTAAAACCCTGCCCCTCCCTCAATGGTTGAAAGAGAAACCTGGTGCTATGAAAGAAGCTTTTTGAACTTAGTGCTCTTCATACTAAAGTGATTTGAAGAAACTTTGTAATGAGACCCAGAGCATGGTGGATGTACATATATCCACTCCATACTTAAGCCCAGAGACTGGGTTCTGTTACAAAATTTGGAGCTCCCAGAAAAGTCTAAAGTAACCATCTTATGGAAGATAGCACAGTTTTGTCACAACCAACATATAAAAATAGAGGCAGAGACCAAGAGAAGGGTCTACAAGGTGATGCATCCTAATAAATTCATGTCCTTCCAGAGACAAAGGGAAAGAGATTCAACTAATCACAGAACTTTGGTAATAACATTCAAGGCACAGTTAAGAGGTACATCCCAAATATGACCAATAGGAAGAAGGGCAAAATAATGGGACTTTCACCAGGCTGGAACTGGTTTTCTCCCAAAATACCTAGAACCAACACAATGGGCAACCACAAATATTCCTTTACTTTCTGAAGATGACATCACAACATGAGAAATTAATGTGGCTAATATTAAAGATGTTGACCGTATTTCTTGTGAAGTAATAACCCTGGCCATTATCATGCTAAAATGATATGCTTCTCCCTCCCTTTCCCTATCCTGGGTTCTGTGACAGATCTTCCTCATGTTCACTGACAGTGAATAGCGCCATGATAAAATTTCTTATTCCTAGTCCCTAGATTTCTTCTCTGACCATGAAGGCAATTAAAGGGGCAGGTAGGAGAAAGCTAAGTTCTTTCCAATACATGTGTGTAGAGGGAGAAGAAAAATCTCATAGTAGCCTGGTGGGTTGAGTGGGATGGGGTGGGGCAGAAAGCTAGCCTACTTCTCTCCCAAGACTTTGTGTAATTCCACTTATTACAGGCCCTTATAATCTCTCTAAAGGTCCAAACTCCTTACCTACATTTCTCAGTTTGGCTCGGTGCTGGCTGTTTACCTGTCATCTTTCAGCCCATACCTGCTTTTCTCTATTCTGCTCTACAATTCTGAACCCCAGGGTCTGCATACTACTT
Organism: Puma concolor; assembly: GCF_028749965.1. NCBI lineage: Eukaryota > Metazoa > Chordata > Mammalia > Carnivora > Felidae > Puma > Puma concolor. Next base: position 53,211,480 of record NC_141674.1, read on the forward strand.
GTCCCAGGATTCCTTGATGTCTGGCTTCCTGTTAATTCTGCCAGTAGGGGTCACTGGCAGGACATAGAAAGTAAGAAGTTAGAAAAGCCATTCTTCCTCCCTCTGTGCTTCTAGCACCTTCTCTTGGAAGTGGCTGCATCCCTCTGGCAATCCCCACCTTCTCTGTTAGGAACCATATCAACCATGAGACTTCTCCGCCATGGTTCCAGCAAAGCCACATAGCCCTTCTCTGTACATCAAGGCTCTGGTAACATCATCTTCATCCCTCTGTCCCCAGCTCTAGCATTACTTACAGCTGCTGCTTCATATAGTTACTTAAACTGTGAGTTACTAACCACCCCCTTTGTGCTGGTGCTTTCACTCTCTCTCTCTCTCACTCTGTCTTCCGCCAGTGTTTTCTCAACTTGGACTCTTATTAATACAGACCCCAACATATCTTTCTAGTCTTATCTCCTGCTTACCACTAAAACCACATAGTACCTCCCACCCTGACTCGTATAACTCCGTAACTCGTATGCTCCAGTCATACTCCATTTGCTCCTTTTTCTCTAAGGGCATATGGCTATCTCTTGAAAAAGACTATCAGATACAACTTTGATCAAGCAAAACTAAGTTTATTAGAGTTCCTATAGGAAAAGAGAACACTACCTTGCTGGAATTTTAGTAACATCTCAGAGGGCAAGTTAGGGAAGAAGCAATTTAGGCTTTGAGGGCTTGAACAAGGTGATCTTAAGAAAGAGCTTGTAAGACAAGGAACTTGTTAGGATTGGACAGAGTTTCTAACCCAAAAACTTTGGATACTAAGCCATAGTGAGATGGGAGCCTTAAAGTGACTTTGTTAAGTTGATTCAGTATCATCTTCCAGAAATGAGTAGTTTCTAGAACTAAGTTATTTTGCTTGATCTTTGTATTGTTTAGCAGAGGGGCAGGGAAGTGTACATGGTTCATATTTTGTTTCCCAGAGGGAAATTACATTAATTTCAGTTCTTACCTGACCACTTTTCTACCTCTTTGTTTATTTACAGCATTTCTTGCCCTTAGAACATATTTTATCTTTCACTGCGTGTTTATTCATTCATTCAATGCCCATTAGTTGAGCATTTATTATATGGCAGATACTATCCTAGGCACTGGGGGACAGAGCATTGAAAAAAAAAAGATGAGGTCCCTCATGGAGCTTATACCTTATTAGAAGAGAGAGATAATAAATAATATAATTTTAGGCAGTAATAAGTTCTATGAAGAAAAATAATTTATAGTAAACAAAGAGAATGTGGCTATGACTAGGAGTAGGGGACTTTTTTAGATCATGTGTTAAAACCCTATCCATTCTTTAACACCAATTAAATAAATTACCTCTTCAATAAGTCATTGTCAACCATTACATATATTGAGATGATATTATGATATTGACTCTTTATTTTTCATCTTAGTAATTCCTTTTTATTATACCAAACTTCCACTATTAAAACTCTACCTTTTGACTAAGTTTATTGTCCCAGTAAGAACAAAGAGTCAAAATCTTGGCTTTGAGTTCCAAAATATCAATGGTAAAACCTGGAGGATTCATATAAAGTAGTTTATGTCATAAATCAAGAGATGGGAAGATTGTATGATTGTATGATCTTTGCTGTGAACATAGCATCACAGACAGAATATAAAAATACTTTCTGAGCTAGGGATGTGGGGATGGACTGAGAGACAGGAAAACATGGGAGGAAGTAAACTCAAAGGTGAGAGAGAGCTCTGGTCCCTCACCCTTTTTGGGATCAGTCCTGTAGGTGATCATGTCATCTACCACAAGTAAGTGTAAAGAGATCTCAGAGCAGAGAGCCTGTCCCTCACCTCTTCCCTAAGGAGGCTTCAAGCTTCTCAGAGAAGGATCCAGTAAAGCAGCAAAAGCTGAGATATGGACTTGGGAATTCTCAGAGATTCCTGGATACTCCTGAGTGGTACAGGCTTGTGGCCAAAAATGTTTCCATGCTCCAAAGGCAGAGAGGGCTACAGGAGGAAAGAGGCCTCATGGACACAAGATGCAAACACAATCAATAAATAATATGTGGTTTATGCAAGTTATAGGAACATGGCAAGGCCTCATATATCAACAACAGATGCGGTAGAGAGGACAACATTTAAAGACTAGACAAGAAACCTAGACTTCAGGGGAGTCATAAGACCCAGAGATGTCATAAGACCCCAGGTGCCCCTCCCCCAATCCAGTGTATAATAGTTTGCTAGGACTACCGAAACAAAATATCACAAACTGGATGGCTTAAACACCAAAAATGTATTGTTTCACAGTTACAGAAGCTAGAGATGTTGACAGCCATTGGTTCCTTTTGAGACTTGTGAAGGAGAATTTGCCTTTCCCCTAGCTTCTGGTGATTTGTTGGCAATCTTTGGCATTCCTTGGCTTGGAATAATGTCACCTTGGATTTTTGCCTTCATCTTCAAATGGTGTTCTCTCTGTGTGTATGTCTGTCTCCAAATTTTCCTTTTTCATAAGGACACCAGTCTTTTTGGTTGAGGGACCACCCTAATGACTTCATTTTAACTTGATTATCTCTATATAGAACCTAACTCCAAATAACATCATATATTGAGGTAGTGAATAGTAGGACTTCAACATATGAAGTTTGGGGGGTAGGGGCACAATTCAAGCCATAACACTATGTATATAAAACCCTTGGGAGAATAGAAGTAGAAGAAATTCAAATTTGACTGAAGAGGACCAAGACACTGAGTTGTCCTGTTTGTCAAACAGGCTGTAACATGGTCCCCATAGTCCTTACATCCTGGCAATGCCTTTGCAATGTCTGCCTCTTGAGTGTGGGCAGGATCTGTCACTTGCTTCTAACCAATAGAATATGGCAAAGGTAATGGGATATCACTCCTGTGGTTATGTTATTTATAGAAGACTCCATCTCACTGGTAGACTCACTCTTTGTCTCTTGCTGGCTTTGAAGAAGTAAGGTACCATGTTGTAAAGAAGCTTATGGAGAGGGTTACAAGCAAGAAACCTCTATAAACTGAAAATGACAGCCGGCAAGAAGCTGGGGTTCTTAGTCTTACAAGCGCAAGGAAATGAATTCTGACAACAACTGGAGTAAGCTAGAAAGTAGATTCATCACCAACTGAGCCTCCAAATGAAAACCAAGCCCTGGCCAACACCCTGAATGCAGCCTGGCTAAAGGCTCAGCTAAACTGCACCCAGATTCCTGACCCACAGAGACTGGGCAATAATTTAAAGGTGTGGTGTTTTGATAAACTTAAAATTTAAAAAAAAGGGGGGGGGGCGCCTGGGTGGCTCAGTCAGTTAAGCATCCAACTCTTGATCTCAGCTCAAGTTGTAATGTCACAGTTTGTGGATTCAAGCCCCACGTTGGGCTCTGCACTGACAGCGTGGAGCCTGCTTGGGATTCTCTCCCCCTCCCTCTCTGCCCCTACCCCACTTGTGCTCTCTCGCTCTCTCTCAAAATAAATAAATAAACTTAAAATTGTTTAAAGCTGCTAAACTTGTCATGATATTTTACATTGCAGTGGAAAACACCTCAACTTATTAAGAGTTTTATCATTAGGTGAAGAAATTTGTCGGTCAGGTGGTGGGTGAGGAAATACTTATTTTCAGTCATAGAATAATAAAGAGAATTACATTTTGTACCTGTCAATACTTAATGAAAATCATACTTATTCTATCCTACATCAAATTAATCTCTTTCTTTTGTTTCTACTGCTTTACCCCACCCTCCAGTTTTAATATAGTCTCTGGCATTTGATAGTTCATTGTTCCCAGGTTTATTTCCTCAAGGAAAATACCCAAGTTCTGTGACCTGGTAGTTGCTAATTTTGTTCTTATGGGAATTTTAATCATGAGTGCTTTGAAGACAGTGTGAGACCAAAATGGCTTATTGGTGAGTCAGCCTAGCAAACTGGTGCCTCCCCAGTTTTTCTATAGGACTTGCTTAGGGGCTGTAGTCTATTTGGGGAGCTTGCCTGGCCAACATTACATTAACTTTAATCAAGAAAAATAGCAACACTTTCTAAAGATGTATTTGTTTAGTCTTCATATGAGAATCAGAGAATATCACTTGTCCATACTAAAGAATCCCATCATTATTATTGTTATTAATTGGGTGTCTTAGAAGGGGGCTTTCAGAAAGGAGGAGAGAGAATTTATTCGTTGCCACTGTTACAGCTAGCAGACCACCCAGAATCAGAGCTCAGTGTGGCTTTGTTGTTCTCTTTTCATTATCAAGGATATAGTAACTCTAGTGATATAACAAAAATGCTCTTTGTGAGAAAAAAGCAGACTGATAGTGCTGATGATGGCAATAAAGCGAAACTAACGTCTAAGAAAGTGAAGGTATTTGGATTTTGAGGATTAGCAACCGTTTTAGGATATGTTCCCTGTGAAGGTCAAGAATCTACTCTAAAATGTGCAGATTGTATGGGGTGCCTGGGTGGCGCAGTCGGTTAAGCGTCCGACTTCAGCCAGGTCACGATCTCGCGGTCCGGGAGTTTGAGCCCCGCGTCAGGGTCTGGGCTGATGGCTCGGAGCCTGGAGCCTGTTTCCGATTCTGTGTCTCCCCCGTTCATGCTCTGTCTCTCTCTGTCCCAAAAGTAAATAAAAATGTTGAAAAAAAAATTTTTTTTTAAATAAAATGTGCAGATTGTAAAAAATTGGGAAAGGAAAACACTAAAAGGGAGAGGCATACCATAAGCCTATTATCCCCAAATAACAAAATTAACATTTTGGAATATGTATTTCCAGACCTTCTTCTATGTGTTTTAAATATAATTGAGATGATAGTACCCTACCTTTTATCTCTAATATATCAAAAAAAGCAAGTTCCCATACCAATCAATCACTTTGAACAAATGTGTTTTAGCAAGTGCTTTCTATTCCTTTACATGAAAGTAACATAATTTCTAACATAACTAACTTAATAATCTCCTGATTGGTCACTATTTTCCCACTTCCATTACTGTTACAAATAATACTATAATGAACATTTTATAAATAAATTTTAACTAAAATGTCACATTCTTAGGGATATATGTGTGTATATATATATACATATATACACATATATATACATATATATATACATCTATGTAGATGTTTGTATACATGTGTATACATGTATATAAGTGTGTGTGTGTGTGTGTGTGTGTATAAAACTAGAAGTGAAACTACTGAATCAAAAGATTATGAAATTTTAAACTCTGTTAATTCGTATTACAAAATACTTTCCAGAAAGATTGGTCTCGTTTGTTCTAGCTGTATAGGACAACACCCATCTCACCACAGTCCTACTAGCATTATTATCATTTTTAATAATTTGATCATAGCGGTGATATGAGAGAAAGATCTACTTCATTTTGATCCCAATCTGCTTTGCAAAGTGTTAAGAACTATTTGTTGAATAAAGTTGCCCTTTACCACCGATTTCCTTCATCTCCTTCTTTGTTAAATAACTATATATGCTAGAGTCTTTTTCTGGACTCTCTTTCTGCTCCATTCATCTAATTTTTGAGCATGTACTACAAATACTGATTTGTATGTTTTGGTATCTGGTGGAGCAAGTTTATGTCATTAGTTTTTTTGGTATACTTGTAAGCTAATTTTACCTTTTTAGAACAATTTTGGTCTTCACCTCTGCTATAGCACCAACTATATTTTACCTTAAATTATAACTACATAACATCTCCCTGAAGAAACAGAAAGTCGTTGGAGTTGGAAATTTTTAAATCTTCTTTTTTTTTAACGTTCCCCTTTCTGTACCACACTTACTTATTCACAGAATATAGTGAAGGGGTCTCAACTGCGAGCAAGTGATTTCTGTTGGAACCAACTCTGGAACTGGTCATATTCTCCTCCTCCTTTCTGAATATCCAGAACCTGGAAGCAGCTACTCTGTCTCCCCTGTTTCTCTTTTTCCTCAATCACCATCCTGTCACATCCAGCAATTCCTTAAGCAGACAACATAAAGAATTGGCAATTACTATCGAGGGTAATTTGTTCGGCACATCGCCCTGTACACATCCTCCCTACCCATTGGCACTATTGCAAGATGAACTAATAGATCATTATCATTATACAGGATGAATGAAGATATAGCTAAATATTAATGAATTTTATTCGGTAATTGCCCACATAACAGACAAAATTATCATTTAAAAGAACTGTAGTTACTAATTAGACTCATTACTCCTTCAAGGGTGAAGGTTCCAGTGAGGAGAGGTTATTACATATTGCCCTAAACTAAAACTAACTCCAACTATCATGTATGACTTTTGGTGTCTCTAAAAATAGTATAGAAGTTAACTAGGAATATTTTAAAACCAAATAAGTGGCTTTCTATTTATTTAAGAAATTCATTTGGTCAAAACAGTAACTCCTAAATCAAGCTGTGCTTTGGAAACTGGTGAAGATTGAAAATGCAGCTTCCTTTATACCATAGAAAGCTGGACACTGTAAGGCCAGGGCTGGAACCAGGAATTTAGGGTTTTCTCTTTATTTTTCATTTTCTAATTCCTTAAGTGATTTTAATACATTATCCTTTTGGTACCACTAGCCTAAAAGACATTGTTAGCAGGGCTGAGATCATTGTAATACATACACTCATTTTCACCAAGACAAATGCTACACAATTCTATGCAAGACTGTTATGTGTTGCAAGGGACCCAAAGGAGTTGATTCACAAGTATCTTGACATTCTCGTGGAAGTGATGAGAAAAATATACAAGGAGCTCTATTTAGGGATATTTTGCTTTCCAATCTTCACAGATTGAACTTTTAACTCTTGGATCAGAAAGGCATGCCCAGGACTGGTGTTCATGTGAGCAGAAGAGGACAGTATGAACTGAAAGACACCGAGTAAGTACGTTCCCTTCTTATTCCCTCCCACCAGCCAGCACTTTGGCAAATGAGCTTTCCTACCGCCAATATAACTGCCTAAAATCCTATACTTAAAAATTAATTCCTTTGAGTCACTCCCTAATCATTTCATTCATTCTACATGGTAACTGAGCATCCATAATTACGAGACAGGATGCTAATCTCTGGCAAGTGGGAGATGAGAGAGACTCGGTCTCTGTCCTTAGGGAGTTCAAGTCCGTGTGGAATGCAGTCCTATTCATCTATAATACAGTATGATATGTACTTAGAGAAGAGGCTTTGGAGCTCAGAAGAGGTTAAATCAAGAAACAAAAATCTATCAGCCTGCTGTTAAAGTCTTCAAAATGCTGGTCATGTTGTAAGGAAGTCAGCAGGACTGTCACTGCACACAAAACAATGCAATTTGCTTGATGCTGTTGTCACTGAAGTTAGAGGGTCCAAGGGTAAGTGGGCCGGAATCCCAACTGTTGGCTCTTTTTCGCTCCCTTTCTCCACAACTGCCTGGCTAGCACCACCAGGCCAAAGTCCTCTGACTAGGCAAGTGGCCAGGGGCTGCTGGGGTGGCCAGTGATGTTTTTATGAAGGCACTCAGCTGCATGGACTTGAAGAATGGGGTAGGAGCAAGTGCAGCTGCAGCAGGGAGAGGTCTGTGAGGAGACTGATGGGACAAGGGACAAGGGGTTGATGAGCCCAGTGCCAAATTATAGCAGGTCACCAGGGTGCTGGCGTGACCAGAAAGGTGGAATCACCAAGTCTTCACAGACCCCACTGAACATTACAAAGCATGCCATCTGGTGACAGCCTGTCCCGAATTATTCTGGATCCTTGTCTATTTGCCGTTTTCTAGGTTTCTGGCCTCCAAAAGGTATGCGAAAACTAAACTCTAATTGAATCCACTGACTCCGGTACATCCATCATGCTGCTGTAATACAATACTAGCATAGCCGTCCCACACCATACTGGTTTTCTTGGGCATCCTTATCTGCATAAACATTCCGAACTGCCTTTTTATCTGACCCAGATGGTCTATAATAATTTCCTATGATTAGTCCTATGTTCCTTTTATCTTTTATTTCCATCCAAATATATCTTGTCCCACTGCCAACTTATTTATTATGTGACATTCTTTCTCCCTTCAGACACACTATCCTCCTTGACCCATGTTGGCATAATTCCCCTAGCCTGTTGTGTCTATCTCTTATATAAACTTTCCAGCTCCAAATGATTCGGAATCTGTTTCTGGTTTTAGCCTCCCCTTGGTAATCCTTGTTACATAATGTGTCTATTATATCTCTTGGTATTTGTTTTCTTTCCGTTCACTTCTTACCATGCATATGAAAGTCATTTGTAAGGAGAGCTGTTTAGAATTTGCTTTTATTTTTCCTTTGGTTTCTTTTCGGGTTCTGCCTCCACCCTTGGAGTTCTTTTAATCTCTGACCCACCTCCCTTTCTCAAACCCCCTTGATTTGCCCATAACATGCTAGTTTATACCTTTCTCCCAGATGCATGCAATTTTTACCACTGTGGCTTTTGTAGTGCTGTGGTTTTGCAGAAAGAGTTGGCTGTCTTTCATGTAACTTTCTAGTCTCCACCATTCATTTGTTTAGTGGGAACTCTGCTCAAAATCGGTTTTGTCCATATCATTAGCATGTGCCTAGAGCCTGAAGGAAATCTGATAGAGACTTTTCAAAAAATGTAATAAACTAATTTTATGTTTTCATGAGACTTTAGCTGTCTGTAATAAGTCCAGAACAACCAGTTGAAAATGAAAACATTTTAACTCACTGCCTGTTTGGTCTATAGGGAGTTGAAGAATTTTCATTATTTTTTTCACTAAATTCTTAATGACATTCCCCCACTTTCTCACCTAAATGTCCTTTATGTCGTTGCTTTATGTGTGCAGGCATATGTAATTTACATCGCCTGCACACGCCCTTCGCATTTGTGGATAAGCTGTCAGATAGGACGTTACAAATATGTCTGTACTTTCTATACCAACAGTGATAAGGGGTCATGGGAAAAGGAGGGAGATAAAGCAGTGAGCATGAGTGGAAGTCTAGTGGCAACTCAAATATTTTCATACAATGTGAATTGCCTCATGGAGGCATTATGTCTTTAGTCATCTTTGTTAAACTGGGCCTCAGTTTACTCATCTGAAAATAGGGATAATATTAACAACACCTACACTAATGGGACTCCCGTGAGGATCACTGAAATACTGTCTAGGAAGAAATATTTTATTAATGGTGATCAAAATAACAACAAGATGTGACTATGGAAAATCATCTGGGTATCATTCAGTAGATTTTTGTGCCAGAGAACTAGTAAGTAATTCAATAACCTTAAAAAGAAAGTAATTTTTCCTATGGGAGTAATTTAGTGCCTCGGAGAATCCAGATGAGCATAATTAACACATCGTTGTTTAAAGTACCTGAGGGCAAAGTTACCCGTGTTGAGATCCCATCCTGACAATAATGTGGTTTCAAGTTCAAAGGGTACAGAAACCAGGAGAGGGATCTCTGATTTGAACATTCCACTGTTTAGACCCAGGGCACAAACTTAAGTCAACACAATTTCCAAAATATTGTTATGAAAATCCTTGAGCCAATTGCATTTCACCTCACTCAGAAACATGGAATTTAGAGGAAAAGAAATCTTGAACTCTCTATTGTTTGGAGTAGGAGCTGAGAATCTGGAGTCATGTCACTTTCATGAAAATAACAGCAAACGTAGTTACTGGCTATGTGATCTTAAGTTATTTAACCTTCCTGAGCTTCAGATTTTTCAGATGTAAAATAAGGAAAGTAATAGTATCTATCAATTAGAGTAGCTATGAGGAATTTTTTTTCATGAATGAAAAACCCTTATCACTGAGCTTGGCACAGAGTAAGCACCCAGTAAAAGCTTGTTTTTATTATTATTTTGGAAAGCTGAGGTCCAAAGAGAATTTCATTTGCCCAGAGTCTCACAAATATACTCTGCAAAGAATGAGGTTTTTTGTCTCTGACATTGAGTTAATGTCAGCTCTTTGGGCTTTTTCCACCACACCAATAAGCCCTCCATATTTTTAATTTGTCCTTTTTTTTTTTTTTTTTTTTTTTTTTTTTTTACAGTAAGCTCTACACCCAATGTGGGGCTTGAACTCACAAACCTGAGATCAAGAGTTTCATGCTCTACAGACTGAGCCAGCCAGGTGTCCCTGTATTTTTAATCTATACTCACCTCTTTCGATTACCATTTTGTCACATCCAGTAATATTTTATCATTATGTAAATTATTCATAGGGAAAAGAATCCTTATTACTTTAGGCAGAGCTATTAATTTTGGATAAAAGACAAGTTATATAGTTATATAGATAGTTGACTATCATGTTTTCTTACCTGTTGGTCACCATTGTTCTCTTACCTTTCAGATAGTAAGCTCATTGAAGTAGTGTCCATGTCTTATTTATATGTATAAACCCCTAAGCCTTTCCAACTTCTATGTCACTTGTGTCTGCAAAATATGCTGAAAAGAAAGAAACTCAGTAGTATATTGCAAATTGTTACTAAAATTTTTATTGTATGTATTTCTCACTATAGCCTATTTTACTAGAGGACACCAAGGCTCAAAAGAGGTCAATAAGTTGCCCAAGATCACAGTACCCATAACTGCCTAGTAGGAAACACGAGCCCAGGGTGACTGATACCAGATCTTCATTATCATAAGAAAAGGTGGGGGTGGACATTCACAGACTAGCTGTATCTATTCAGACACAAGTTAATCTGAATTAAAACCCATCACTATTACAAAACACACAGTTTTTGAGAAAAGAACAAATTTCACATGGCTCAATTATCTGAAGCATAGGCAAGTCCATTTGTTGACATCAAATTGACTATTTCTTCACCAATACCGTGCATGTTATGCATTTCTTTTTTTTTTTTTAACTAGGGGATTCTGACTGACATCGCACCACATGAGATCAGTTAAGTTTCAGTCCAGAGTTTGACTGGCTATAGGGTAGTGTGTGTTTAATCCAACCCATACCACCATTTAATTGTAGAAGAATCAAAGTTATCTTTTATGTGACAGTCTTTGTCTCTTCAAACACTGTATCTGTTTTGATCCGTCTTGACTTCATGTTGGGGTTAGGTTTAGAACCTGTCAAAAACACTTTTAACAAGCTTGTTATAAAACACTACTCCAGGAGAATCAGCTGAGTAAATTAATGTCTCAACAGAAGAAAATATTCTATGATTATTATATCTGAAAACAAAGACCCACAGAGCTATGGGAAAAAAAGAAACAGGACAGTGAAATCATAGTGAATCCATCACGAGTTTATTCACACCTGAAATGATTAATAATATGTATATTTTGTGAAACAACATTAACTTTTTCACCAGCCATATTTTATGACTTCATACAGTTAGATAAAACATTTATCAAAATCTTGAGGTGTATTCAAACACTGAGGCTAGGGGGTTAAATGTCAGATAAATAATAAGATCAATAGAAAAACAACTTGCCAACAAAAAGTTCTCATCGCTTAATATTGAACATCAAGAAGGTCAATGGAGAGTCTTTGTTATATGCAATTTTAAAAAAAGTCTATTTTAATTTTAGTTTAGAGCTTCTTCAATCTGACTAGTCAGCAGTTGAGGTGTTTTTGTTTTTGTTTTTTAGCAAATTGGATATAAAACATTCTATATTCTTCATTTTTCTATCAGCACAGAAAAGCCAATTTATACCACAGTACCTTATAAACAAGTATTTTTATATATGTGATTCGCTACAGAGTTTTCCTTCAATTAAGGCCAATTTTATTCTTGAAGAGAGACATTATATTCCTGATTTAATACTTTCATTCTCAAAACAGGGATTTATATTATTTTATTTTCACTATCTTAATATGACCTTGGGACAGTAATGGATTAAGCAAGTCCATCAGGATTTTATCTTTCAGGGATTGTGCTGTCTTTGGGGCATTGAAAAGAGACACATGTCTGGCAGGGTAAAGGGGGCCCTAGTGCAGAATAATTAATGTAATCTCAGAAAAAAAGGAGATTTTAGACCTCACAGAAAGGCTATAATCAGTCTACACGAAAGTCTAGTACTTCTGCTCTCTTCAGTTCTTAGTGGTTATTTCTTTCAAGCTATCCAACCATTCATCCATCCATTATTCCATCTGTTCCTCCTCTTACCTATACGCATATAGATTTGTTTGTTTGTTTCTTTGTTTTAAGTAAGCCCTGTGCCCAAGGTGGGGCTTGAATTCCTGACCCTGAGATCAAGAGTGCTCTACTGACTGAGCCAGCCAGGCACCCCCATATAGATACATTTTAAATAATGGTGTTTATCAAATATTAGCATTTCTTATCTCTGGATGATGAGGTTTGGGGTGATTTATAGCTCCTTTCATTCCTCTGTATTGCTTGAATTTTCAAGAAGTAAACATCACCGTAGTGGATTAAAATTGGCCACAAATTCTGTATAGATATTTTCATCAAGAAATGGAGTCTATCTCCCACCCCTTGAATCTTATCTGGACTTGTGGCTGGCACTGACCAATAGGACTCAATAGAAGAATACACTGAGATTACCAGGCTTACCCTCTTGGAAGCCTGAGACACCTAGGCTGTAAGAGTGCCAGCTGAAAGACCACATGAGGAGATAGTCCCAGCAACCCCAGCTTTTCCAACCATCCTAGATGAGACCCTAGATATGTGATTTAGACCAACTTACCCCAGCTGAATTGCCAGGTGACTACAACTGCATGAGTGAACACAGGCAGAATCGTAGAATATCCTAGTCAATCACAGACTTATGAGACATAATAAATTTGGAGGAGGGGTGGTTAATGTACTAAGTTTTGGAGTTATTTCTTACATACCAATTATAGCTGATTTATTCTCTTTTACAAAGGAATAACTCCAGTACTCTTAAAAGTCTAAATAAGATGCTAAAGTCTCCATCCTATAGAAGAGGGGAAATTCTCCTCAGCCTGAATTTTTCCAAGGGGTTCATAATTTCCATGTCAATATGTGCTATAGCCTTTTTTCCCACTATTAACCACTCCTGACATTCTCCATTACTGCCTTAGTCTTTCTCTCACCAGCCCATTTCATCCCACAAGTCTTCAGTTGCCCCAAAGCACTACAAACACAAACCTTGTATATGTCTGAGACTTTTCCTAAAGGCAAAAGACAAAATAGTACCGAGGTTGTACTGTTTATCTATTAGTGTGCAATAAATTACTCCCAAACGTAGCAACTTAAAACAAGCAATAAACATATATTATTTTACATAGTTTCTGTGGATCAAGCCTTTAGAAAATGGCTTCATTGGGATCCCATTGGCTTGGGATCTTTCATGAAGTTGCAGCCCTGAAATCAGGACCAAAATCATCTGAAGGCTTGACTGGAGCTGGAGGATCTGCTTCCAGATGGTTCACTCACATGGCTGCTGGTAGGAGCTCTCTTTAGTGCTGCTTGAGAGGCCTCATAACATGAGAACTCACTTCCCCCAGAGTGAGCAAGTGATCCAGGAGAGCCAGAAAGAAGTTGCAATGTCTCATATGGCCTAGATTTAGAGGCCTGTTGTTCCTGGGATATTCTTTTGGTTACAGAATAAGCCCTATTCAATGTAGGACTACACAAGGGCATAAATACCAGGAATTGGGGATCACTGAAGACTGTCATCACAAATACCTTAGGATGAAAATGATTCATATCATTAGGAATCAGTATCTGAGATCTTCATCTCATTAGTGCACCACAAAAAATAACAACAAAATTCCCCAACCATGGAGAATTGTACAGTTGTTGGCCATACCAGAGAGCCCACTAGAAAGATCTGAGCCCTGCACCCTAATGCACAGCTAAATATATCCAAAAAACAAGATGTCTTTTCTGAATTTCACACAAATTTATTTGAAAGCTTGAAATGTACCTTTGGCACTAAAGAAAAGAACAGAAGTAGAGCTTAAATATTTATAATGTTTTAAAAAAAATTATGCCAATTCTGTAATCCCAAATTGAGAAAAGACTTTTGAGAAATCACTGGAGAACTGTTAATATGGAGTTCATTTCTAATATTTGCCCCAAATCTGCAACTTACTGAACTTGCTGTGCAAAATTCGATCTCTTCCAAACTTAGAAACTCATCACAATATCTAAATTACCCACCCCTATTAGCTCTCAGTTTCTTTCATACTGGAATTTTCCGATGCTTTCAGACTGTTGTTTTTAGACTCCCCAGTATAGTTCTATGGTTCTGTGATACCATGTTCTAGGAATCAATAGGAGATAAGCTCACAGAAAAATTTCCTACATTGTTTTGCAACTTTATATTCAAGCAGAAAAAAACTTGAAATGTAAACTCAGGGCTACCAATTTCCAGGCTATTGCATCAATATTCTTCATTTTTGTCCTACCAAACGCAAGGTATTTGCAATACACCATGATCTAATCCAACCACATCAGTTTCTCAGACTTTTGTAGGACTGCCCAATATATATTATGTTCTTGTTGCACCTAAAAGAGCTATTGCTGAGTCATTTAATTGGTTTATAAAGAAGAAGTGTGTGGAGTTGCAGTCACTCTCTTGAAGACACTTTCTCAGAATGTCAGATGGTTGTAGTCTTTTGAGTCTGTGCTGGATGTTAAAATAAACATATGCTTCTATTTCTTTTTTTTTTAAGTTTATTTATTTATTTTGAGAGAGACAGAGAGAATGAGTGGGGGAGGGGAATAGAGAGAGGGAGGGAGAGAGAGAGAATCCCAGGCAGGCTCCACACTATCAATGCAGAGCCTGATGCAGGGCTCAAACTCATGAACCATGAGATCATAACCTGAGCCGAAGTCAGATGCTCAACCGACTGAGCCACCCAGGTGCCCCATAAGCTTCTGTTTCTTATAACCAATACCTCCTCACACTAGAGCTAGTGGACCTAGAGCTATCCTTATCTGTAAGAACAATAAATATTAATGTCATGGGTCACAGACCTCCTTTGTTTTTTATATCACTGTGTAATTTATTATTCTGACTCAAATAAATGATTGCTTTCTCAGTCAAATTCAGTGTATTTTCTTCTTGTTTTACTCTTCCTTCTTCTGCCTCCTTACCCCTGCCTTACCTTTTGTCTGGTTGCTCTGAGGTGATGACTATGGCCCATAGTCATCATCTATCTCCTGCTGGTGCCTGATGGGGTGCATCTCTTCCCCTAGCAGCTTTTGGTCCTTGGATATAAAAATATCCACCTGCATCTGTAAAGATTACCTTTGTCTCCCCACAGCCTATGGCTAGCAGGTCCCTATACTCCTTATCCCGATTTCAAGGCTCCTTTGAGTCTATTGGCCTCTCTTAGACAAATCCACAGCACTTTGCTAGGCACAGAGCTGGCTTCCTGCTTCACACTGTACACTTGACATTTTCTCAAACTTCCCTTAACCTCATCCCAGTGTTGCTTTACTCCCACTGCTGTCCTGGTGCTTAGCTCCAGGCTGAAGACAGGTTTATCTATGAGGTGTGGTTCTTCCAAACACATTCTAAGAGGTGAAGATGAGATTCCCTGTGTTTTGAGCTATTCCCCATTTTCTCTGGGGTTTCCACTGGCCCAGCACAGAATAGGAGCACATGATCCCTTCCTTCTCTGAGATGATTTCTGATATCTACCTTCTGTTTATTCTCTGCTCCTCCTATATGTCTATGTTATCTTAAAAAATATTATTATATTTTAAAATCTTTATGCATTCTTTCCAACTTCTGTATTTATAATATTAAATTTATATACTAGCTCTTACCCATTTACCTCTGGAGTTTCAAAACCAGGCTTTGAGCATGTGGAAAATCTTTTCTCTTTCAAGATCCCAGGTCTTACAACTCAAAAGCCCTTTGATTTTCAAGACTGTTATCTCTGTTTAGGTTTCAGAATGTTTTGGTTTTTCTAGGGCTGCCATAACAAAAGACCATGAACTGGGTGGCTTAAATAACAATTTATTTTCTGACATTTCTGGTGGCCGGAAGTCCATGATCAAGGTGTCCGTAAGGTTGGCTTCTCGTAAGGCCTCTCTCTGTGACTTCCAGATGGCCACCTTCTTGCTGTGTCCTCACATGTCACTCCTCAGTCTGTGTGCTATCAAAGGAATCAGTCGTGTTGGTTTGAGCCCACTCATATGACCTCATTTTACCTTAATTCTCTTTTAAGGTGCTATCTTCAAATAAAGTCACACTCTAAGTGTTAAGAGTTAGACTGGGTGTTAAGACTTCAACATATGGATTTGGAGAGGAGGGTCATAATTCAGCCCACAGTACAAAATAATCTTTTTTTAAATGTGTTCATGTTTATTTATTTTTGAGAGAGAGAGAGAGAGAGAGACAGAGCACGAGAGGGGGAGGGGCAGAGAGAGAGGGAGACACAGAATCTGAAACAGCTCCAAGCTGCAGCCCAGAGCCTGACATGGGTCTCGAACCCACAAATCACGAGATCATGACCTGAGCCACAGTCGGTTGCTCAACCAACTGAGCCACCCAGGTGCCCCCAAAATAATCTGTTTAGAAACTCAGTTGACTTCTAAGTTCCCTTTGGCTTCTTTTGTAACCTCTTTTCTCTGGGGAAAATGAATACAGATTGTGGCAATTGACTCTGTGGATGGAGGGTTGCAGAAATCTACACAATTATCATGGTTTACAGAGCCCCTCCCAATCTTTCACAATCATTTCCAATCTCTTCTCTCAGTTATCCCCATATTTCACTTTCTCTCCTCTAGCCAGCAAAATTTCTTTATGTTTACTTATTTTTGAGAGAGAGAGAGAGTGTGTGTGAGGAGGGGAGGGGCAGAGAGAGAGGGAGACACAGAATCTGAAGCAGGCTCCAGGCTCTGAGCTGTCAGCACAGAGCCCAATGCGGGGCTCGAACTTGTGAACTACAAGATCGTGACCTGAGTCAAAGTCGGACACTCAACTGACTGAGCCACCCAGGGGCCCCATACAAAACTTCTTTTAAATTCTCAAAATCCACACTGTGTCTCTCACCTCTGGGTCTCCAAAATGTTCCCACTTATGAAATGCTGTCATTCTGCTTCTCTTTCCCTTGTTAACTTCTGCAAATCATTCATGTCTCACAGTCAGTTTTTCCCGGTACCTAAAACCAGGTTAAGCCTCCCCATTTGTTAGACTTCCTATAGCATATAACTATACCTAGCATTTTCTAGAAATCAGTCATTACACTCTTCATTATTTATGCAATAGCTGTATTTTCTGCTAAGCTGTAAGTTACATAGTGATGAGGACAGTATTTGTGTTGGTCACACACATCCAGAGCGTTTGCCACAATGTCTGACATAAGATAGAAGCCTGATAAATATTTGTTGGATGAATGAAAAACTAACCATGAGGCATTGTTGGCTTGGTACACAAGAACAGTATCTTGTGGAATTACACCCACCTTTTTTAAAAAACAAAGGCTTTATTCATTGGTCAGGACAGAAATGTAGGCTAATTTAAGCAAAAAAAAAAAGCGTATTGAGGTGTTTGCAGTGTCTTCTGGAGAGTCAGAGCACCAGGTTTGTAGGCTGCAGTGCCAGGTACAATGATCGAAATCACGACGCGGAACTGCTGTCACCTCTGGGCACCCAGTGCCACAGCTCGCAATGGCAGCACCACTGGACACCGGGCGGTAGAGCTGCCCCTAGAACCATTGTCCCCGCTGCCTCTAGAAAGCTGCAGCTCTTCACCACCATCGTTGCTGCTGCCACCAGAGCCTCCACTGCCCAGTCGCCATCCCTGCACCCTGTCCTCACTGTCGCTGCTGCTACCCACGTGGAACCTCAGTAGACCCTGCTTCTTCACCTTGCTAGCTTTCAATTCAGTAATCTGTTTGGCAGAACCTGGGTCATCTGGCCAGTGCTACAATGGAGGCTGGAGGAGAAAATGTCTGCCATTTTAGTGTCTATGAGGAATAAGATCTATACCCTATAATGTGAGAAATTCCCAAACATAGGAAGGAGGTTCAGACACGAGGAGACCAGCGAGATGACAAATGTTCGCTGCATCTTATTGCAGAAGCAAGAAGTTCCATGACCCCAAAAAGTACCGTGTCTTAATAGTGTGTGTGGATGTGGATGTGTGTGTGTTTTGGGTGTCTTTACAATCTTTGACATTAAACTTGCAGAGCACAACTAAAAAAAAAAAAAAGTCCGCTGAGATGCTAACATCAGGGTTCAGCTCTGCATAGTCACCGCTGATCTGTTCTGCCCTCAAGTGACACTCAGTGGTCATGTCCATCCCAGTGGCCCATTCCCCAAATGCTTCCACGTCCACCTCCCTTTCCACAGCCACCCTTTTCTTCACTACCTTTTATGCAACCTTTTATGTACTTGAATTTTTTCAAGAGAGCAAGGGCTACATCAGGTGATCATGGGGATGTAGTACTCACCGTGGGGTTGTACACATAATAAGCTGCCTTTCAGCAAACAGGTGTTCTTACGGAAATACGAGAAAGAAGCCCGCCTATCCCATGCCACCTCCCTGCAGTACTGGGTCCTTTTCATTGCTTACAGCTTCTTTTGCTCAATGGCTCAGGTAGCTATTTCAGGCATTCACTTGATTTTTTCACCACCATGCGTCCCAGTTCACCTCACAACACATTCTCATGCAGTTTCAATATTAGGAAACCTCTTTGTCTCATGTCTTTGAACTATACGACCACACCTATCTATGTGTTCTTACATCACAACCAGCAGCAAGCCTTCTCTGTGCATCTGTTCCCCCTCTCCCTTAGAATTCCATAGTTTTTCAGTTCTTGTAACTCCTGCTCCTTTCCACAAAAGTCCTGCCTCCTTTGGTATCCTGACTCTGAGTTATCTGCTCCACTGTCAGGTGCCACTGATGAAATAGGAAGAGGAATGTGGGGACCTGAGGAAATCGGGAAGAAATGAGAAAGAATTTCTCATAATGATATGGACTTTATTTGAAACACATATATTTTATACATACATATACATATATATACATTGTATGTATATATATATTAACTTAAAGACTTTATATTGAGGTCTTTTATTCTTGGTGACTTATCTCACCCTTTTTCCCCCTTTTTTATTTGCCTCCTGTGAGTTTTCAGCTTATATTTTCCATATTCTTTCAGTAGTTAGCCCAAATATTTTAACATGGATACTTTAAAAAGTTAAATATTAAAAATCTTTCTTTCCATTTCTTTCCAAATACATGATAGTAGTGCTTCAGACCTAAGCAATCTTCTCTCAAAGGATATACCATTGTTATCCAGTATTTGCTTTTATATATATATATTTTTATTTGGCAAACTAGATATTACTTTATGTAGTCAGTATTTGTTTAGATTTACCTACAGATTTACAGAAATCTTTGCTGGTCATTTCTTTCTGCATCTAAGACTTTCCATTTGGTGTTACTTCCACCCAAAGCTCATCCTTGACAATTATCCTTCATAAGAATCTATTGATAAACTCTGTTATCTTGTTTTCTTTCAGCCTGGATATGTTAATCTTTCCCTCCCCCTCTTGAAAGATTATTTCACCACACGTTCCATTGTAGGTGGACAATTATTTTCACTCAGTGCTTTTAGAATATCATTCATTGTCTTCTGGTTTTCATTATTGTCGTTGGAAAGTCACTCATTTGGGCTTTGTGCAATGTCTTTGTAGAAAGTCTTGACTCTAGTTGCTTTTCAGGTCTTCTCTTTATCTTTGATATTTTGTAGTTTCACTATGAGCTATATCTAGATGATAATTTCTTTCTCCTTATCTTTGCCTGAAACTTTTTGGACTTCCCAAATCTGAGCATTACGTGTGTGTATGTGTGTGTGTGTGTGTGTGTGTGTGTGTGTGTGTGTGTGTGTGTGTTAATTTCTGGAAACTTTTGGCTATTTTCTCCTGAACTATTCCTTCTTCTGCAGTCTCTTTATTATTTCCTACTGAGATTCCAAGTAAAAATATGTTAGAACATGCCTGTTTTCAGTGTCTCTTAATCTGTCTTTCCCCTTAATTTTATGCTAAAAGAGTGTATCCTTTATAACCTTTGGTAGCATTAAAAAAAATCTACCTCTAGATAAATATAATTAGAAGTACAAGCTCCAGAAAGGGAGTTGGGGGGCACCTGGGTGGTTCAGTCAGTTAAGCCTCCGATTCTTGATCTCGGCTTGGGTCATGATCTCATGGCTGTGGGATTAAGCCCCGCGTCAGGCTCCATGCTAACAGCAAGGAGCTTGCTTGGGATTCTCTTTGTCCCTCTCTCTCTGCCCCTTTCCTGCTTACCCACATGTGCACATGCTCTCTAAACAAACAAACATTTAAAAAATAAAAACTAAAAAAGAAAGGGAGTTGGAAGTAACCAAACATTGTTCTGTCATAGTGCAAAAGCTGAATCTTCAGGGGCACCTCAGTGGCTCAGTTGGTTAAGTGGCCAACTCTTGATTTTGGCTCAGGTCATGGTCTCACATTTCATGAGTTCAAGCCCCGCATCAGGCCCTGTGCTCACAGCACAGACCCTGCTTCAGATCCTCTGTCTACCTCTTTCTGCCTCTCTCTCTCTCTCTTTCAGAAGTAAATAAATGTTAAAAAAAAAAATTTTTTTTAACTGAATCTTCAGTTAGACCTAAGCAATCTCATTAGCTGTCTTGCTCCAAGGGCTCCCTTAGCCCATCTCTGGAAAAGGTACACTCATCCCCAGTTAATAAGGCCTTAAAAACTACTGGTTCCATATCCAACTCTGTCACAGCAGTCACAACACCACACTAGTTGTATGCAACACAAAGTTGACCAGACACCGAAAGTATGATCTCCATTTTTTTTAAAGTAAGTTCTACATCCATTGTAGGGCTTGAAATCATGACACCAATATCAAGAGTTTCAAGGGTCGTGTTTTCTACCAGCTGGGCCAGCCAGGCACCCCTGGTCTCGTCTATTTTTATATGTTGAGTTTGATGGATTTGTAGTAAGAAATGCTGTCCACCTTTGCATGAGCAGCTACCACATTGCCTCATTACTTCTAATGACTAGACTTGCAGAATAATGTGCTCATCCTAAAGTACCCAGTGCCTTCTTCCTGGTTTATCATGACTGCTCGTGCCATTCCTTTTTTCAAAACAGAAGTAAATGTAATTAAATGATTGTCCCGGCCATCTCTCGCCAGACCAAGTGATAACAACTCACAGCACACACATACCATTTCAAATCCTTTTTGGAAATAGATATTTAAAATAAATAAATAACAAGGGCTTTCTCTGAATAGTATTGTATCCACACCTAGTGTTAATTTATTTATACTATGAAAGTAAGTGTTTCCTGTGATCTCCATGTAGTTGGATCAAGGTGGGTTTTTGTCTTTACACTGAGCGCAAAGGATGAATATAACAAATGTTCTAGAAAAGCATTTCTCAAAGTATGTTGCTCAGAACAAGGATACCTCAGAAAATTAAGTGCCATATAAAAGTGTTCCACAGTCAAGCAAGTTTGAGAAATGTTGCATTAAACGTGGTTAACAAAGTTAAATAGGCTTCTTTACTGCAAGACTTTTCAGATATACTGATTGCACATTGCAATCATAAAGAAGATTATGTGTAGCATTTTCAAATGTATTTGACCACAGAGTAGGTTGAGCCTTTGACAAGAGGCATTCCATGTTTGTATTTGAGCTTCTTATAAAATGTATTCCACGAAAAACACTTGAAAACCTTGTTGGAGGGTAGCCATTGCCTTATTGCTCGACTTTCTTCCTCCTGAGGAAGCAAAAAACAGCAATCCCATGAGAAACCTCTCTGTTGGAGCCATCTGGTGTTGATTTTTCATCTGTCAACTGAAATAACTCTGTCGCAGCCATCTGAAAGAGATGTTCGTTGTCACAAAGTATTTTGTCTGACCACTCTGAGCAAGCACAGACGTCCCTGTTTCCCCATTTGGTTTCCCAAGACAACTCCAACCCAGCCCTGTTCCTGGAATCTTCTCCTCATGTCTTCACTCACCCAATTTGGCTTTCACCCTTCATGACTTGCTATCTCCACTGGGCTCTGTGCCTTGGCCTTTTGGTTGGTGTTGATATTTCCAAGAACCCATTCTCTTTCTGGCTATAAGACCTGGCTCCTGCACTGTGTTTTAGAATTCCACTTCCTGCACCAAATAGTATGTTCCCATTCCTGTCCACCTAATCTTAGCCACTGGTGACCGCTTGCTTCTCTCTCCTTACACATCCTTTCCAACTTCCCTGTCGATGCTTATTCTAGCCATGTCCTTGACCTTCACCTGTGGCATGGACCACAGCCATGATGTAACTCTGACTACTGATGCTTTCCAGGACCACAAAATATTGGAAGGACTTTTCTTGCCACATAAAATATAAACCCAGCTACCAGAGTGCACCTTGAATGCTAAGGCTCAATGTTAGTGCTTGGATCCTTTTTGAGTTCCCCATGGTTTGCAAGTTATACTGCATTAGTCAGTGGGTAACTTAGAGTCATTTTGCACCAATAAGTAATGGCATTATGAAACTTGTTTCTTCTCTGTTTTTAATACCTTTTATTCCATTTTACAACACTCCTTAAATCTTCCTTATTCACATGTTATTAGGAGTCATGACAGTTCTTTGCTTGTAAACTAGAGATTATGATTGGCCTGTCATTTTGTTTGATCTTCTTTTGTTTTTAGTTATTTTTTCTGTTTAAGTGCCCAAAGCCCTACAGGCAAAAATGCCTTCAAATTAAAATGTATTGTTAATATTCCAGACCACACATGCTTGGTTCTTCATGTGGCTTTGAGTTTTGCTGCTGAGATGATTGTGCATGATATTCTCATGGTGAGAAAATGTGACCCATTCAGCCTATTTTTGCAGAATTCCTTTGTTCCCTCAGGCAAACTTGGCATGATTTTGTTTAAGGTTCAGTTGGGATAATCCATATTCTTTCCCCAAGGTCACTTTTCAAATTCCTTGTCAGGCAGTTTAATGAAAGGTAAGTACCTGGCTTCAGAGCAGCTAAATAGCGTGAGTTTCTTGAGGTGTGTGTGTGTGTGTGTGTGTGTGTGTGTGTGTGTGTGTGTGTATGTGTGTGGGAGAGAGAGAGAGAGAGAGAGAAAGACAGAGAGAGAGACAGAGAGAAAGCCAGTGCAGTAGGGAGATAACAATGACATCATGAAACAAGAACATATAAATATCATATAAAATTGACAGTTGTCAATTGAGAGACAGATACTACCACAAACAGGCTTCAAAAAGATACCTCAGTGCTTATATTCATTAACCAAGATGAGTACACTTACAAAGGATTTAGAGGACACTGTAAATCATATTTTTAAGGAATATGACTTCCCATGCTGAAGTAAACCAGGTTTCAGAGCCACCCTCAGAGACAGCTGTTGTTTGCCCAAGCCTATCTGTGTCTGTTCTGTAGAATCACTTCATCCTCCACAACAACACTGACCAAGCCTGGACTATGCTTGTTCCAGGCTGCTCTGTTATGGCTTGGCTTGCCTACACTCTCTCTCTGGACATATCTACACATTCTCACTTCTGAGTCAAGAGTACTTGGCAGTTTTTCCCTTCAGGGATTGGTTCTTCTTCCTATCCTCCTAGCCAAAGCTTACTCCTCTCTCATGTCAAATTCCTACCAATTCAATTCTAAACTCCAAAAGGGTACAGGCCATGTCTCTTTTATTTCCAATCATTTACCCAGTACCTGGCACATAATAAATTCTCAAAAAGTATTTGTTGAGTGAACAGCAAATGAATGAGTGTGTTTTAAACATGGCCTACATGGGGCGCCTGGGTGGCGCAGTCGGTTAAGCGTCCGACTTCAGCCAGGTCACGATCTCGCGGTCCGTGAGTTCGAGCCCCGCGTCGGGCTCTGGGCTGATGGCTCAGAGCCTGGAGCCTGTTTCCGATTCTGTGTCTCCCTCTCTCTCTGCCCCTCGCCCGTTCATGCTCTGTCTCTCTCTGTCCCAAAAATAAATAAATAAACGTTGAAAAAAAAAATTTAAACATGGCCTACAGAGGGGCGCTTGGATGGCTCAGTTGGTTAAGTGTCTGACTTCAGCTCACGTCATGATCCCATGGGCTGTGAGTACAAGCCCCACATGGGGCTCTGCTGACAGCTCAGAGCCTGGGGGCTGCTTCGGATTGTGTCTCCCTCTCTCTCTGCTCCTCCCCCACTCATGCTCTGTCTCTCTCGGTCTCTCAAAAATGAATAAACGTTAAAAAAAAATTTAAACATGGCTTACAGAATCAGAAAATCCTTGGGGTACTAAACAAAAGATCAGGTTTAGCCCTGCTCAAAGTATCCAGTCCTGCAGGAGGCAGTTCTAATTATTTAGCTCTTCATTACCTTCATATACATTAAGCTCCAACTCTGTACCAGTGCTCCACTAAGTTTTACAGGGGATACAAAGTTAAATCATCTTTGAACCCTATTCCCCAAAAACCTATAGTTTAGAAGAGGAAGTTTGATACACACATCAATAACAGGAACACAAGATTGAAAGTGACAAAGGTCAAGAGAGAAAAACTGATAGATGAGAAGAGGAAAGAGATTAATTATGTAAGAGGATGTTAAAGTGAGACTTGCTGTCTCACTTTGAGAACAATCCAATAGGAGCCCAGTTCCCAACTGTATCTCCACTGCCCTAGAGCAAGATTCTAAGAGATCCACCTAGAGAGCAGAGAAGAGACCATGTCCCAAAGGCCAGATAGGAGGGGATTTCTTTGGACAGAATAGTCAGTGTGCTATGAATTGCCCACCCACTGACTCTGTAGATAGAAGAAAAGGAGTTGCTTTCCTTCAGCTCAAGCCAGGTGATGGAGTTCTCAGGGCACCCCGGAAGTTTGGGGGACATGAAGACCTGCACATTAACCCAATCCAGTCATCTAAAGGTGAGCGACTAGCCCACAGCAGAGTACAGAAGGAAGAATGTATTGGCAACAAGCTGCAGTTCCAGAAACAGCAGGGCAAACATTTGTGTTTCCCAGGAAGGAAAGATGTACATCCCATGAGAAGGAGCTCATCTGAAATCTTCTCAAAATGGATCATGCTCAAGGAGACTACCCAGCAAGGAGAAAGGACCCAACTGAGAGGATCTGTGTAGGGTGTGTTTGGAAGCCCAGGCCTGGGAGCAGCTCATAGAGCAGCTGCTGGAGGACAAGCATCGTGTAAATGGGAGCGGGGGGGGGGGGGGGGGGGACTGCCATCTGAGGTCTCAGTGGGATGCTCTCCAGAAAACCCACAAAAGCACTTCATGAGAGCCAGCATCCGGGGGAGCAAAGTACACTGCAGCTGCTCCGGCCATATAAAACAGTGCCATTTCCCCTAATCCCCTGTGCCTTGGCCTGAATCTAAGGGCTTAGACAAGCCAGCAGCCAGTGAGCAGAAGGGGTAGCTGGGAACTGATGAAAAAGCCGAGCAGGAACATCGCCGCCTCCTCTGTGGGCTTTCCCGCCTAGGTCAGGCCCCCACTGGGAGAAAAGAGAAGCTTTATATTGGACAGGAGTTTGAAGTTATGATGGTTACCCTGGACCAGGCTTAAGTTATGTGATTATTAGGCTAGAGTGGACTTTTTAATGCCAAAACAAAGGGACTATTTATTATCTAAGCGTGACTGGAAAAGCCATGGGACCTGCACAGTATTTTATCCAGGAAGGGTTTAAACTAAGGAATAGGAGGAGAGAAAGAAAATTGTTGCTGTCTGAGTATATCTTTCTAGTGATGGTTCATTCAATAAAACCAGTTATAATTCTAGCTGAGGGCATCTGTGAAGGGAAGGAAAGAAAAGGGATGAGAAAGATTATTTTTTAATTTTATGTTAAAATGTAATACACATACAGAAAGTACATTTATCCCAAGTATACAGTTGACAATTTTCACAAACTGAACACATGCATGCAACCAGCATTCAGATCAAACTATAACCACCACCCCCTCCCCCTGAAAACTCTTTGGGCTCCCACTCAGTCACTACTTCTCCCTCAGGAAACTACTATCCTGACTTCTGATAGCGTAGATGAATTTTGGCTTTTTGTATTTTATATAAATAGAATCCTACACTATGTATTCTTTTGTGTCTTTTTTTGCTCAACATTTTCTTTATTAGATTCATTCTTGTCATAGATCTTTCCTTTTGTTTTTTTTTTTTTATATTTTTTAATGTTTGTTCACTTTTTGAGAGACAGAGCGTGAGCAGGGCAGGAGCAGAGAGAGAGGGAGACTCAGAATCTGAAGCAGGCTCCAGGCTCTGAGCTGTCAGCACAGAGCTGGATGCGGGCCTTGAACTCACAAACCGTGAGATCATGACCTGAGCTGAAGTCGGACACTTAACCGACTGAGCCACCCAGGTACCCCTTCTCTCTCTCTCTCTTTTTTTTTTTTAATTTGAGAGAGAGAGAGAGCTCATGCAAGTGGGAAAGAAGGGAAGAGGGAGAATTTTCAAGAATTCCTTAGAAATCCTGAACCCTTTGTATTTCCACATAAAATTAAAATCATCTTCATAATTTTATATGTCAATTATACCTCAATAAATCTGAAATTAAAACAAATAAGTAAAATAGTTCATAATTTCTGCAAAAAAACAAACAAACCTGGAATTTTGATTGGATGCGTTTTGAATTTATATATTACCTTTTGGGGAAATTTATATCTTTAAAATATTTAATTTTCTAATTCATAACCATGATATATATCTCTTTATTTAGTTCTTTATTTTCAGCAATGTTTTCTAGCTTTCAGTATAGAGCTCTGGCAAAATTTTTGCTATAATATATTCTTATGTAGTTTGTGTTTTTATGCTTTATAAATGATATTTTTTTAACCTTCATTTTCTCTTTCATTAGTAGATAAAAATATAGTTTATTGTATATTTCCTTTGTGAAGAATAATTTTTTGAAGAACTTTTATGTGCTAGGTACTCAATATGATATTTTCACTTATATTATCTCTTTTAACATTTACCACAATCTTGCAGGTATATTTCATCATCATTTGTTAGAGAACACTGAGGTTCAGAATAAGTAAGATATGTTCCTAATGTCACACAAAAAGTATTTGAGTTGGTTTTGAAGAACAGATTGTTTTTCATATTTCAAGACAAGTAATGGAAAAGGCCATCTAGGCATAGAAACTGTCATTAACAAGGCAAAAAAGGCAGGGAAGGGCAGGGAAGGGAAGAAGAAATATTCCTTCTGATTAGCATCTACATGTTATGATACATTCAAAAATAAAGTCAAAAAGGTAAATCAAGGGGCACCTGAGTGGCTCAGTGGGTTAAGCTTCCAACTTCGGCTCAGGTCATGATCTCACAGTTCGTGGGTTCAAGCCCCATGTTGGCCTCTGTGCTAACAGCTCAGAGCCTGGAGCCTGCTTTGGATTCTGCATCTCCCTCTCTCTCTGCCCCTCCCCTGCTTGTGCTCTGTCTCTCTCTCAAAAATAAACATTACAAAAATTCAAAAAAAAAAAAAAAAAAAAGGTAAATCGAGGACCAGACTGTAGAATTTCCTAAGTAAATATGAGAATTTTTTTCCCTTGCTCTTTAGCCTCCAGCCATGTGGGATTCAGCAAATCTGGAACAGAAAATTGGTATTGAGACTCATCAAGTCTACACTTCTGTCTCTGTAGCCGTGTGAAGGCCCCAAAACCTCAGCTTTCTCTGACTCCAGCAGCCACTTCACTCTGGGCAAAGTCTGGCTTGTCACCCTCTTGCTTGCCAAAAATCTGGCCAAAACTCCTAAAGAGAACGCATCTGCAGACCCTTCCCTCAGATCCCATGGTTTTCTGTCTTTGGAATCTTAATCCTTCTAATCTTCATTGCTCCTACAGTTCTCCAAAGTTTGACATTGATGGCTTTTGTATTTTAGCTGGCTTTTCTCATCGTCCTTGACAGGAGATTCGACCCACCCCGTATTTCTCCATTCTAACGAGGAGTGCAAGTCAAACTTTGCTTTTTATGTTTCTACTGAGAGGGTTTTTTTCGATAATTACTCTTATAGAGATATAATTTATATACAATAAATACAAAAATCTTAAGTATGAGTGAGATTTGTTTTGTTGCTATTTTGCTTCCAACTTTATTCATCTCTTTTTATTCTCTCGGTAATCTCTTCCAGTGTTAACTACTTCCGTTTGTAGGGGATGAAATGTGTAAGGAATCCACTCCAAATGTTGGCACAGCTACCAGCATGGTCTTTCCCTTTACTTGGACTCAGAATTAAGATTTTTTTGGTTCTCGTTTTTTAGGTTCCAGTCCCAGAAGTAGCTTTCACTGTAGAAGTTATCTGCTGGCAGCCTTATGCTTTCTCGCAGTAGTCTACAACCAGGCACTAGCTTCTCCAGCACACTACACAGGATGGACTTAAATATGTATTAAGCTAAGAGGCATTCTCTCAAATGAGTTTAAATGCATTTTATTTTTAGACAACCTACATGACATTGTTTTTTTTCTTGAAAGCAATGCCTTTGCTCCAAATAAGTCAAGGTCAAAAATAACTGAAGGGTTCAAGATGGCATCAGTCCCCTTTGCCTAAGTTGCAAGGTGTTGTGAGGATGAAGGGTAGCGGCTGGTTATGACAACAAAGTCACAGCCAAATTTGTTAACTGTTTTCCATTTCTAAACCATCCTTAAAGAAAATCTTAAATAGGGTCACACCATCCTCATGGTAGTCCAGCCTAGCAGCCATGCCATCTGGAGTCACGTTTTGACCAATGAAGAACCAGTATTTTTTTTTTTTGAAATTAGCAAAGATGTGCTTAATGTGTTCCATAGCCCCTGTCGTAAAAGGTTTTACTCTTTCCGGCCTCTGTTCTTCAAGTTTGCCTTTGATTGATTTCATGTAGTCTTTGAGGTACTTCTTATAGGCTTCTTTTGTGAAGCTGGTTTCCTGCAAGTAATGGTTCATGACGACATGGACACCAGTGACTACTGTGTTTTCAGTAGAGTTTTTAGCGCCATCATTTCCACCAATGAGCAAGTCATCAATGTTACCCTCTGTCCTACTCACCCTTTTCCCTCCACCTGTAGGCACAACCCATGGCCCATCTTCCGGATCTTATAGATATTGTAGAACATCTCATCATGGCTGATGAGGTCTGGTTATGTGATCATGACTGTGGCTGAAGAGAGATGATGGAGGCACTAGCTCAGCAGGAGCTGGGAGCTCTGAGGGAGCGTGGTTCTCCCAGAGCAGCCCTTGGGGAGAAGAGGGAGCAGGCAGGAAAGAGAGTGACAAAAGTTTTGATGAATGTTTACATCCACATAACCAGCACCTTAATCATGATATAGACTATTTCCATCACATCTGAACATTCTTCCTGAACCTTTCTCTGTAAACCTGCAGAAGGAACCATTGTTCTGATTTCTATCATAATAGCTTAATTTTGCTTATCTTGACTTTCAGATAAATGGAATTAGCCAATGTGTTCAATATTGTGTCTGGCATCTTTTACTAAGCATGTTTTTGAGATTCATCTGTATTGTTGCATTTATGAGCAGTTCATTTATGTTTCTGAGTAGTGTTAAATATTATGAATATACCATATTCTCTATCTAATCTCCCGTTCATGGACCTTCTATATATGTCGATTTGTGATTACTATAATGAAAGTTGCTATGAACATTCATGTACAAGTTTTCTGTGGACATATAATCTCATTTCTTTTAGATATATACCCTAAGAGCAGAATTACTGAGTCATATAGTGAGTGTATGTTTTTTTTTTTTTTTTTTTTTTTTTGTTTTTTGTTTTTTGTTTTTTGTTTTTCAACGTTTATCTATCTTTGGGACAGAGAGAGAGAGAGAGAGAGCATGAACGGGGGAGGGGCAGAGAGAGAGGAAGACACAGAATCGGAAACAGGCTCCAGGCTCTGAGCCATCAGCCCAGAGCCTGACGCGGGGCTCGAACTCCTGGACCGCGAGATCGTGACCTGGCTGAAGTCTGACGCTTAACCGACTGCGCCACCCAGGCGCCCCGAGTGTATGTTTAACTTAATAAGAAATATATGGAATATCTAGAAGTTCCAGTTGTTTTATCACTATACACATTTCTGAGGTGCCAGGGTGGCTCAGTCAGTTAAGCGTCTGACTCTTGATTTTGGCTCAGGTCATGATCTCACAGTTCCCAAGTTCAGGCCCCATGTGTGGCTCTGTGCTGACAGTGTGGAGCCTGTTTGGGATTCTCTCTCTCTCTCCCTCTCTGCCCCTCCCCCAATTGTCTGTGTGTGTGCTTGCTCACTCGCTCTCTCTCTCTTTCTCAAAATACATAAATAAACTTAAAAAAAAATAACTATATACATTTCCTAGGGTGGCCACAATAAAGTATCACAAACTGGGTCGCTTAAAACAACTGAATCTATTGTCTCCCAGTTCTAGAGGCTAGACGTCCAAAATCAAGATATTAGGAAGGCTGTGCTCCCCCCATAAAGGCTTCAGGAGAGGATCTTTTTTTCTCTTCCAGCTACTGGTAGCCCCAGATGTTCCTTGGCTTCTATCACTCTAATCTCTGCCTCCATCTTTACATGACTTCCTCTTTGTATCTGTCTTTAATAGCCATCTTCTTATAAGGACAGCAGTCATACTGGATTAGGGGTCCATGTTGTGATTCACCACATACCTAGTTACATCTGCAATGATCCTGTTTCCAAATAAGGTCACATTCTGAGGTACTAGGGGTTAGGACTTCAACATCTTTTTTGGTGGGACACAGTCCAACCCATAACAGTATCCTTCCCAACATCTAGTGTTATCAGTCTTGTAATCTTTTACATTTTAGCCATTATGAGGTAGTATTTAACTGTGGCTGTAATTTGCATTTATCTGATGACTAATGATGTTGAGAATCTTTTTATGTATTTATTGATCATCTATATATATATATATATATATATATATATATATATATATATATCCTCTTCCATGAACTGACTCTGCAGGTTTTTAACCTATTTAAATTTGTGTGTGTGTGTGTTTTCAGTAGTGATTTGCTGGTAATGTATTGGGAATGCTTTCTTTCTTTCTATAGCTTACATTTTCACTTTTTAAGTTTTCCTTAATGTCATAGCTAAGAAATTTTGGCTATGCAAATTGTGTATAGATATTCTCCTATGTTTTCTTCTGTGAGATTTATAGTTTTAACATTTAAATAGTGAGAACATATGGGCTTGTCCAATCTCAGAAGGAAAGGATTCATTCTTTCATTAAGGATGAATGTTAGACATAGGTTTTTCAGAGGTATTCTTATTAGATTGAGGAAGTTCCCTTCTAGTCCCACTTTGCTGAAACTCTTCTCAAGAAAAGATGGTGAATTTTTTTCAAATGCTTTTTCTGCAACTATCAAAATGATTATATTATTTTTCTCTTTTATTTATATATTTATCTTTTATTAATGTGGTGAATCACATTAATTGATTATTTTTTTTTTATT
Organism: Puma concolor; assembly: GCF_028749965.1. Lineage (NCBI taxonomy): Eukaryota > Metazoa > Chordata > Mammalia > Carnivora > Felidae > Puma > Puma concolor. The sequence continues at coordinate 53,242,786 of NC_141674.1, forward strand.
TTAATTTTTTTTTTTCAACGTTTATTTATTTTTGGGACAGAGAGAGACAGAGCATGAACGGGCGAGGGGCAGAGAGAGAGGGAGACACAGAATCGGAAACAGGCTCCAGGCTCTGAGCCATCAGCCCAGAGCCTGACGCGGGGCTCGAACTCACGGACCGTGAGATCGTGACCTGGTTGAAGTCGGACGCTTAACCGACTGCGCCACCCAGGCGCCCCAATTGATTATTTTTTTAATTAAAAAAATTTATTTATTTTTGAGAGAGAGACAGACAGAGGGCGAGCAGGGGAGGGGCAGAGAAAGAGGGAGACACAGAATATGAAGCAGGCTCCAGGCTCTGAGCTGTCAGCACAGAGTCTGATGCAGGGCTTGAACTCACAAACCATTAAATCATGACCTGAGCCAAAGTCGAATGCTGAACTGACTGAGCTACCCAGTGCCCATAATTGATTATTTTTCAATGTTTATGTATTTACTTTTAAAGAGAGAGAGCGTGAGCAGGGGAGGGACAGAGAGAGAAGGATGAGAGAATCCCAAGCAGGCTCCACACTGAGCTCAATCTCACAAACTGACTAAGCCACCCAGGTGCCCCACATTAATTAATTTTTAAGTGTTAAAACAACCTTGCATTCCTGGAAGCACCCTATTGTTCATAATGTATCACTCTTTTTATATATTGCAAGAATGAATTTGTTAATATTGTGCTAAGAATTTTTGCATCTATTTTGCACGAAGGATATTGATCTTTAGTTTTCTGTTTTGGTACTATCTTTGTCAATGTTTGCTATCAGGATTTACTGACCTCATAAAATGGGTTGGAAAAAGTTCCTCTTCCCTCTATTTTCAGAAATAATTTGTCTAAAACTGGCATTTTATTTATTCCTTAGATGTGTGATTGAGTTCACTATAGAGTTTTCTCTATAGGAAATTTTTAAATTACATATTCAATTTCTAAATAGATGTAGGACACTGCATGTTTTTTTATTTCTTCTTTTGTAAGTTGTAAGTTTTCGTAATTGGTGATTCTTAAGAAATGTGTCCATTTCCTGGCAGATGGTGAATTTACTAACATGAAGTTATGTATAGCATCCTTTTATTATACCATTTTAATGCCTGTAGAATCTGAAGTTATGCCCTTTTTTTAAAAATCATTCTCAGGTCACCTGGGTGGCTTAGTCGGTTAAGCTTCTGACTTTGGCTCAGGTCACGATCTCACAGTTCGTGAGTTCAAGCCCTGCATCTGGCTCTGTACTGACAGCCCAGAACCTGGATCCCGCTTCCAGTTCTGTGTCTCCCACTCTCTCTGCCCCTCCCCTGCTCATGCTCGCTTGCTCTCTCTCTCTCTGTCAAAAATAAATAAACATTAAAAAATTTTTAACTCATTCTTGATATTGGTAATGGAGCTAATTGGTAGCTTTCTTATTTTGTAATGAAAAATAAAATTATTATGTATTTTTCTTTTCTGAAACTTTTATCTTTATCTTTGGTTTTAGTAGTTAGACTATCATTCGCTTAGATTTGGTATTTGTGGGGCACCTGGGTGGCTCAGTTGGTTGACTGTCTGACTTTGGCTCAGATCATGATCTCACAGTTCGTGGATTCGAGCTCCATGTTGGGCTCTGTGCTCAACATGTTGGGCTCTGACAGCTCAGAGTTTGGAGTCTGCTTCGCATTCTGTGTCTCCTTCTCTCTCTGCCCCTCCCCTGCTCGTGCTCTGTCTCTGTCTCTCAAAAATAAATAAATGCTGGGGCACCTGGGTGGCGCAGTCGGTTAAGCGTCCGGCTTCAGCCAGGTCACGATCTCGCGGTCAGTGAGTTCGAGCCCCGCGTCAGGCTCTGGGCTGATGGCTCAGAGCCTGGAGCCTGTTTCCGATTCTGTGTCTCCCTCTCTCTCTGCCCCTCCCCCGTTCATGCTCTGTCTCTCTCTGTCCCAAAAATAAATAAAAACGTTGAAAAAAAATTTAAAAAAAAATAAATAAAAATAAATAAATGCAAAAAAATTTTTTTTAATAAATAAATAAATAAAAGATTTGGTATTTGTATTTACCCATTTAGGAATTCTCTAACTACTTGGAGTTGTGGGTTTATGTATTTATATTAAATTAAGGAAGTTTTTCATCACATTTCCCAAAAAGAAAAATTCTTTTTTTTTTTTTGTTCTAAAAAAAAAATGTCTACCCTATACTCTCTCCCCCTCCTTTCTTTCTGGACCTTTAATTAATTACACATATGTCAGCCTACTGTCCCACACATTACTGCAGTTTGACTACTTTTTTCAACATTTTTTTTCTCTTTTCTTCAGCTTGGGTAATTTCTATTTACTTATCTTCAAATTGTCTCTTTTGGGGGCACCTGGGTGGCTCAGTTGGTTGAGCATCTGTCCGACTTCAGCTCAGGCCATGATCTCACAGTTTGTGGGTTCAATCCCTGTGTTGGCCTCTGTGCTAACAGCTCAGAGCCTGGAGCCTGCTTCCGATTCTGTCTCCCTCTCTCTCTGCCCCTCCCCTGCTTGCTCTCTCTCTCTCTCTTTCTCAATAAATAAACATTAAGAAAATTTAAAAAAAATAAATAAAAACCACAAATTGTTCTTTTTTTTTCTATAGTGTCTAATCTTTCAAAATCTATCTAGTGATTTTTACTTTTTTTTATGTTTACTCATTATGAGAGAGAGAGAGAGAGAGGATCTTAAGCAGGCTGTGCACTATCAGTGCAGAATCTGATGTGGGGCTCAGTCTCAAGAAATCATGACCTGACCCAAAACCAAGAGTCGGATGCTTACCTGACTGAGCCACCCAGGTGCCCTTTCTTTTTTGATATTGTATTTTTCAGCTCTAGCATCTCAAGTTGATTATTTTACAGTTCCCATTTCTCTTTTGGGATTCCCTCTTTATCCACCTTGTTCATCTTTCAGTTATGGTCCTTTAACATATTTAGAAGAGCTGTTTTAAAATCCCTGTCTTGGGGCGCCTGGGTGGCTCAGTCGGTTAAGCATCTGACTTCAGCTCAGGTCATGATCTCGCGGTCTGTGAGTTCAAGCCCCGCATCAGGCTCTGTGCTGACAGCTCAGAGCCTGCAGCCTGTTTCAAATTCTGTGTCTCCCTCTCTCTCTGACCCTCCCCCATTCATGCTGTCTCTCCCTGTCTCAAAAATAAATAAATGTTAAAAAAAATTTGTTTTAAATAAAATAAAATAAAATAAAATAAAATAAAATAAAATAAAATAAAATAAAATCCCTGTCTTAATGCTAACATAAGGGTCATCTGTGGGGTTACTTTTCTTGACTATGTTTTTCCTTTGACTAATAGTTTATATTTTCCTATTTCTCCAAATGTCTAGTAATATTTTATCCTGGACATTGTGGATGATACATTATTGAGATAATGTATTCTTATATCTTTCCTCCAAAGAAAGTTGATTTTGTACTAACAGTTAGCTATTGGCAGATCACATCAATTCTATTTTTTAAAGTTTTATTGAGAAATAATTGATATACTATATAATTTTAAGATGTATACCATGACAATTTGACTTACATTAGTTGTGAAATGATTATCACAATAGGTTCAGGTAACCTCCATCATCTCCTATAGATACAATATTCAAAAAAGAAAGAAAAAAAGAAATATTTTCTCCTTGTGAGGAGAACTTTTGGGATTTCCTATCTTGAAAACTTTCCTATATATCATCTAGCACTGTTAATTGGAGTCATTATGTTGTATGTTACATTTCTAGTATTCATTTACATTTTAACTAGAAATGTATACATTTTGACCATCCAATTTTCCTCCACTTTTTTTCTCCTCCCACCCTCTTCTTCTGATAACCACGTGTCTGTATTCTATTAATCTTAAATAGAAGCTTGTTTTAGGTTTTGTTATAGTGGATTTATTTCCATTTTGCATTTAATTCTAGACTGGATCCCTTAGTCCTAAACTTACTCATAAGGTATGGCTTTCATGAGGTTTTAGAGAAAAGTCCAAGATGTTTATCAAACCTTTTTATTTTTTTAATTTGAGAGAGAGAGACTGGAGGAGGGGCAGAGGAAGAGGGAGAGACAGAATCCTAAGCAAGCTCCATGTCAAACACAGAGCCCAACGTGGCACTCAATCTCATGACCATGAGATCATGACCTGAGGAGAAATCAAGAGTCAAACACTTGACCAACTGAGCCACCCAGGTGCCCTTCAAACCCTTCTCTTTTATTTTTTTATTTTTTTAAGTTTATTTATTTTGAGCAGGGGTAGGGGCAGAGAGAGAGAATCCCAAGCAGGCTCCACATTGTCAGTGCAAAGCCCAGTGCAGGTCGTGACATAAGCCAAAATCAAGAGCCAGATGCTCAACCGACTCCACCACCCAGGTGCTTCTCAAACCTTCTTAATTGGCAGAATTTGAATTTCACTCTTTCTCCCCAGCGCCTCACAGCCATGGAAATCTTTGCCTCCTGGCTGCTGCTTTTTGCTAGGCTTCTTGGATTCTCACTCTGTACTTTTATAGTTTTGGAATCACTAAAAGATTTGAAGGGAATTTGAATGAAGAATTTGAGGGGTAGCACATGCCTATGAATAGAAAAGGTATGTTCCTCATCACTCAGGGCTGAGTTGATCAGTAATGAACAACTAAAAAATTCAGTAGCTTTAAAAGGAATGAGAGTTGTAGCTTGCCTCCAACTAACACTCCAGCTTATAACAGTTATGGGCTGTAGACTCTGGGCTCTTCTTCAGTATTTATTTGAAAAAAAAAAATACAGCTATCACACCAATCCCTTGATTTTAATCAATTATTTGTTGTTTAATTAACATAAAATTTGTCAATTTGAAGAAAAATATGAAAAAAAAATAATAGTACAAATGATGTCTGTAAACGGACAGAATTCCTGAGAGTGGTGTCCAAGTTACTGATATATGATAAATAGTAGCATAAATTATTCTCCTAAGTCCAAAGCACATTTAGGTTAGAAATTTAGAGAAGAGTTTGTTTGAGATGGTTACTTGAACAATAACAAACAATTAAGGTAATATGATCCTTTTTATTAAAAACTGACTCTAGTGGTGTAACTTAAGGGGGGCATAGTTTTAGAAAAATATTGAGTACATTCATAGATTTTGAGGAATAATAGTAAGAGTTAATATTTAAACTATTGTAACTTGCCGCTTTAACTAACACTGCTGTTAATTCTTCCATGTCTTGAGGTAGGTTGTAATACTAGACCAGATAATGACCTCTCCACTTTGAATTTCTTAGTGTCTAGTTTAAAATTTGTAGAATAAGCCATTATTGTAAGGTATTTTGAGATTTGCCAATGATGAGTAAAAATAATCATGATTCTCCAGCAAGTTTACATAATTTTGAACTTGGCCGTGAGTATTTTACTCCTTTCAGCTCCCTTTTCTGCTGGTTCATAAATGGCATCCCCATACTACGTTGATGAAACATGGCATAGATCCAATGCCACTATTGTTTAAATGCAAGTGCATGACAACCTGAATCTAAAATGAATGCCTGAGTCAGTGTTAATGAATCGGTACATTCATAATTGGAAAATAAGCCTCTTTCTCTCTCCCCCTGACTTGCTGATACCTCTCATTAGCTGCTGGTTCTGAGAATGCCTGTGATAAGCATCTGAAGGCAGAGTTGGATGGAGAAATATTCTAATCCTATTGATAGCAGAAGAAAAGGGAAAGGAATTGGGATTTTTCCCCCTATTTATAGTATTTTAATTAAGCTAAGACTTTGTTGTGTTGTTTACAACCAGGAGAAATACTACAGGCAGCTGCATTTTACACAATGAGTGACTATAAATAGAAGAATTAATATAGAAAAGATTAAAAAGCTATGTGGATAATGGGTGTCTGTTACCTCTTGGCACACTATTATGCTTTTATTAAAGAAAGCCAGTCTGTATACCCACTTTTTTGAAATTGAATTGTCTAAGATGAAAAGAATGGATCCAGAATTCTGAACCCAAGGATACATAAGAAAACCTCTCTTTTAATTCTCACTTAAAACTCTTTAAGCACAATTCATAATTATATATTAGTTGCATGACTTTTTATTTGAAATCTTTCTTTTCCTAGGTAGCTATCTCTTTTTCACTGCTATCAGCCTCTGGCATAGAACCTATGATGGCAAAAATCCTCAACAAATATTTGTCGAAGAATCAAAAGAACAATTTTTTAAAAAGATTGAGTATATAAAAGTACTCCAAGTACTTGTCTGGTATAGCAAATAGTAGGTAAGAAACTAATATAAACTCAGTATTTTTTTTTTTAAAAAGAGGGAGAAATGAGAAAAGAGGATGAAGCAATTAATATGCTACTTTTACATATACATTTTCTAATGAAAATATTTATATAAAAACATTAAATGAATTTTACAGGGAATTTGTAAACAAATTCTACAAAATTTTACAAGAAATTAGTGTAATAGTACTTTTCCTGAATGTTCCCTTACTACAATCTACGTGCCAAGAACTGTGTCAGGCTTTGCATAGGGTGCGTATATCTAGAAAACCTGGTGCCTAAGCTCAAAGGAGCTGATGTTCTAGAAGAAAAAGCTGAAAAAGTTCTCAAACACCATTGCATTGTGAATTCAGAAGGCAGAGTGGTGCTTTGTGTAAGAACTGGGTTAGGAAATGTCAGCTCCAGCCTTCTAAACCAGACTCTTCTATCACTCTGCCTGTGTCATTTTAAAATCCCATCATATGAGTGATACTTAAATCACAACACCCTCCGACCTCGACCTCGATTTGCCTTCAGATAATCAAATCACAGGCATGCTTGGGTGGCTCAGTCGGTTAAGTGTCCAATTTTGGCTCAGGTCATGATCTCACAGTTCGTGAGTTCAAACTCTCTGCTGCAATTCTCTCTCTCTCTCTCTCTCTCCCTTCCTCCCTCCCTCTTAGAATTCAAGTAATTCAAATAATAGTTTAAAAAGTCAGGTAATGCTGCAAGAATTTTAAAAACAGATGTCCGTCCTGCCAGACTCTACTCCTACTATCCCTCCGCATAAGCAAGGATTTCCAACTCCTTTTAGCCATTTCTTCTGGCATTTACCTCTGTATTTGTAAATTACATGTTAAGTGCTATTTCTTGATTTTTTTTTCCACTTTAAATATTGCCTGCCAACTTCCTGCCATGGAAGACTCTCAGATCTCTAATCCCCACAGAAAACACGTTTCCTTTTTCTTCATCTTTTCAAAATAGTTACATCACCATTTGTGGCTAAATTATTACTCAATGTTTTCATTATTAAGACTATAAAATACTATTTTCAGCTAAGCCATAAAGATTCTCTTAATAAAAGTATTCAGACTTGTCTTAATTATCCCTAAATTTTCTGACAGAACTAAGTCTTTTCTCCATATTTTCAAACACAGGAGATAATCTCTTGGGTCATTTTTCTCATAGCAGGACATCTGTCTTGTATTTCTCTGTCCTCCTGCTCTTATCTACCCTGGATGCTCTCTTGGCATTGTCCTAATACTTCCTTTGACAATTTTTCTGCCAAATGTCAATATCAATAGGTTTTTTCCTGTCAGGTTGCTTACTTGTCTAGAGCAGGAGAATAGAGAACAGTTATTATTTATTACACATCTGATGTGTGTCAGGCGCTGAGGTTTGTGTCTCAAATAGTTATTGTACTTGATGTTGCCGTAAACTCCACTAGCAGATGAAGACGTGGAAGGTCAGAGAGGTAAAGTTATTTGTCCGTGGTCACACAGCTGGCAAATGTAAATAATAGATTTCAAATCCATGTCGGTTTGACTCCAATGCACATGCTCTATTGTTTCAGTACTGATTAGTCCTGGAAGACTGGAGTGGAATCACAGGAAAGTTAGTCTTTTCTGTCATGTCAAGAAATTAGATCATATTTTGTAAGGAAAAGGGAAGACCTGAAAGTCCCTTTTCTTCAGTCTTCCTTTTTTATCTTCTACCCTCCCCTCAGATTCCAAGTTCCATTGCACTTGCTGCTACCTCCTATCACCATGGCAAGGACTTTATATTCTTGACTCTGTCCTGGAGGATGATGACAGATCTTGACATTTTTCAGTGGGAATACCCACAAGACAACAAACCTCTCTCTTGTTAATACTGATTACCTTTTCTACTGTTACTTTTAGGCATGTTTTGCTAAAAATCTCTCTCCAAAAGACGTTTTCTCCCCTCTAAGGATGAAAATGTATTGGTATGAAGGTAATCAAGAATTCCTTTTGGCTACATATAAAACACAAACATTGACAAACAAATAGGCATTTGTTAAGAGCCTATATTATTTATTAATCAAGAAAATTAATTTATATCAAGACATTTCAATGACATGTCAAGGAGGCAGTTTGGGATTCAAGATTGGACTCCCTTAATGAGACCGAGCTGCAGAGAAAGTCTGGTGAATATCTTTACTGAATTTATAGTTGAAGAAGAAAAATGAGTAGGAGGGGTGCCTGGGTGGCTCAGTCAATTAAGGATCTGACTTTGGGTCAGGTCGTGACCTCACAGGTCATAGGTTCGAGCCCCGCATCGGGATCCGTGCTGACGGCTCAGAGCCTGGAGCCTGCTTCAGATTCTGTGTCTCCCTCTCTCTGCCCCTCCCTTGTTCACACTCTGTCTCTTTCTCAAAAATACATAAACATTTTAAAAAAGAAAAAAGAAAAGAAAAATTAGTAGGAGAGAAGGGGAGAGAAGATGTTCCTGGTTGTATAGATTTTTCTATAAAAATATCTCTCATAGATAAAAATAAATGTCTTATCTCTGCATTTTTGAGATGTAAAAGGTGAATTTTCAATTAAATGTATAATTCACTTAGTTTTCAAAAATAATTAATACTCATATATGATTAAAAACATCGATTTAAAGCAAACAGGAAAAATCTTCATGTACAGAAATATACATTTGACATAACAATAAATAGAAAAAGGAAACAATCAAATGCATTCACTGATCGAATGTTATGAAATGTATAAAAGCCTTTTATGAGGATCAGAAAAAATGCAGAGATGTTAACGATTGGGTTTTTAAAAAATTAATGCATTTTTAGCTACAAGTTAATATAAGCATTTGTAGAAAAAATACTTGCAACTTGAAATAATCTGTAAGGCAGTTACTAACAAAAATTGGTTTACAATTTTTCTTTGGCTCATAATAAAAAATGTCACTTCTGTTGTGCTCTCAACGCATGGAAATGTGTCCTATTTGTTTTCAAATGGAAATTGCCATAGAAAGTTGCATATTTTCTGAATTTATAGCATAAACATATTTAAAATGTGATGAATTAAGAAAAAAATGTTACCTATATCTAAGTCTTTGCCACAGACCACCACTTCCAGAACCAATTTACTGAGGCCCTGTGGTAGCCCAGATCTCATAATAAAACCCCCTATAATGGATTAATGGATTTTTAACACTAAAATCAAGTGAAAAAAAGGAATTCCAGTGGTCATTCCAGAACTTTGTGAAGCTCTAAGCCATGTTATAGGAAATTCCGGGAATTCTGAAAATGTGTCCAAGACTGGAAAGCAAAAGCAGATTTTTCATTTCTTTCAAGTATCCTTACTTATCTAGTAGCTATAAACTGCTCAACAGGACAGGCCCAGTAATCTCTCAATGTACTTTATTCAGAAAGCCTTCAATAAATGTTCCTTTGTTGAAACATTGAAAATTATTAGTATACATGTAGATGATTTCACAGATTGTAAGGGACATAGGAATCCATTTAATATTAAACTCGTTTTCATCTCTTATAAATTATTGATTAGCCTCAATCTGGATATAGATTGGTTCATATTGGCAATCATTGTGTACATCTTTTTCTTTTCTTTTTTCAATGAATGTTATATGCATATCTACATGTCATTTTTTATGTATAACTATTGTCAAACATTGTCTTGAAAAACAGGAAATTTTTATACAATTTATGAAAGGCAAAACTGTTACCAGCCCAGAAGCTAAATTCCAATGAGAATACTTCCAAATGTGTTTATTTACCGTATACCTATTTTTCAATATTTATTTATTTATTTATTTATTTATTTATTTATTTATTTATGTTTATTTATTTTTCAGAGAGACACAGAGAGACAGAGTGCAAGCAGGGAGGGTCAGAGAGAGAAGGAGACACAGAATCTAAAGCAGGCTCCAGGCTCCGAGCTGTCAGCACAGAGCCCATTCCGGGGCTGAACTCACAAACTGCGAGATCACGACCTGAGTCGAAGTTGGACGTTCAACCGGCTGAGCCCCACAGGCGCTCCTCTTATTTTTCACTATTTAGCTCATTTCCAATTTTTCATTCATTTAGGAGTATGCTGAGTACATTTTTATATAAATTACACCCCCTTTGGATTATGTCCTTATGAGAAATTCCTTAAAAGTGAGATTACAAATTGAAATTCAACTAACATTAATTGACCACCTACAAAGGCCAACTTGTGGTGCTTTTTCATACATTATGTTAAAAACTAAAATTATTGGGGCGCCTGGGTGGCTCAGTCAGTTAAGCGTCTGACTTCAGCTCAGGTTATGCTCTCAGGGTTTATGAGTTTGAGCCCTGCATCGGGCTCTGTGCTGACAGCTGAGAGCTTGGAGCCTGCTTCAGATTCTGTGTCTCCCTCTCTCTCTGCCCCTACCCTGCTCATTTTCTCTCTCTCTCTCTCTCTCAAAAATAAACAAACATTAAAAAAAAATTTTAACTAAAATTATTTATATATTGGTATATTTCTTTCTCATGACTTTTCTTATCAATATAGATTTATTGTCCATATAATTGGAGTCTTGCTCTTTAAAAATATAACATAGATATCTGAAACATTTCTCCTATTAATAGAATCAGTGTGAGGAAGACTAACCTGAACTTCTTCACATATTTCAGAACTGAGAATAGCCAACTTAGTTTGTAAAGCACAGTAGTACAAAACCTGAAATTTTGATTTGTGGGTCAGCTGGTTTATAGATTGCCTTGCAGCAGGGATATTTAAAGGATGACAACACGATTAAGAAAATAAAGTAAATAAAAGAAGGAAATACATTCAAATGATTTTCACTTTTTATATTCAGCATTCTTTCCCCCTTTGTATTTATATAGTTATCTTACGTATCTATTATAGAAAAATGAGAAAATGCGAACATAAAAAAGGAAAAGAAAGTCACCCTTAATCATACTACCTAGAAACCATTAATACATGGATACATAACTTCCAGGGAGGTAAAACTTGAAGTACAGGAAAATCATGGATTCTCTGTACTTTATTTTGTTAGTTTCTGTATCTTTTTTTTTTTTTTTTTTTTTTTACTTTTTAGCAGCTTTGAGTAGAGCCCCTGCTGGCACTGGTTCAGGAAACTATACAGATTTATCTGTCAGAGGATGTGTAAAACATGCAATCTTATCATCAACCTGAGAATAACTCAACTTCCCCCACTTACCACACATCTGTATCCCCCCAAAAAAGGAAGGAATTCTGACCATCCAAGTTAATGCTTTGTCTTTTCTATCATCTCCCAATTCCATCTTTTAATGAATTGTTTTCTCTTCAAGTATGTTTTATGTTGATCAAGATGGGTCTGGGAAGAGAAACAAATGAAGAGAAGGTAAATGATAGCTGCCTCAGGGGAATTCTGGACCCCAGAATCTCACAAAGTCCACAATGGTGTTCACAACTATTTGGAGACTTCAAAACGTCTTAATGAAAACAGCAATCTCAAATTAACAGTTGCTATAAGGTTGGCAAAATTACCTCTTGTTATCAGCAAATTTATATATAAAGAAAAATCATAATCTTCATCTTTCTGGAAACAGTTCCTGAATAGAAGTGAACCATCCAAAGCTACTGATATATCTTCCAAATTCTAAGATACCAAGCAAATTAATAGCTAAAAATGTCTAATTCATATATTTTTAAAGCATGTACAGGTCTGCCTTCTAACTAGCACCAACAGTCCCCGACTAATGATGACTTATTATTTTTTTACTTTATGATGCTGTAAAACCAATATACACTCAATAGAAACTATACTTTAAATTTTGAATTTTGATCTTTTCCTGGGCTAGTGATATGTGGCCTGATACTCTCTTGTGATGTTGGGTAATGGCACTGAGCCACAGCTCTCAATCAGCCACTTGACCAGGAGAATAAACAACTGATACACTTACAACCATTCTGTACCCAAATAACCATTCCATTTTTCACTTTCAGTACAGTATTCAATAAATTACATGAGATATTGAATACCTGATTATAAAATAGGCTTTGTGCTAGGGGCACCTGGGTGCCCCTCCTTGCTCACATTCTCCCTTTCTCAAAATAAATAAACATTTTTTAATTAAAAAAAGAATAAAATAGGCTTTGTGTTAGATGATTTTGCCCAGCTGTAGGCTGATATAAGTTTCTGAGGATGTTTAAAGTATGCTGGGCTAAACTATAATGTTCAGTAGGTTAGTTGTATTAAATATATTTTCAACTTATAATGGGATTATGGAGACTTAACCACATCACAAATTAAAGAAGATCTGTAATAATATTTATTACATTAGAACCATTGAAAAATAAATAACATCAATGAAAATATATCCATTTGTAATACAAATAAGTTTTTTTAATTAATATGTAAATTTATCAAGTCTTTCTTTGCATCCCTGACATATTCTTCATGGAATTTGTTTGGTACTTAACTCACAAGTAAAACATTATTTTTATAAAAAATGTAAACTTCATTAAAATTATTAACTTTAAAGACCCAAATTGTGGGAACACATGATACTTTTGTCTGTTCCCTCCTCCTCCCAATACATTATTTTTAGTTCTTTTATTGGTTGTCATTATAACTTTAAAAAATATTTAAAATCCTACTTCTCTTTCTATCAACAATTATCAGTATCCTGACTAAGTTCTGTAAATGAGAAATGAGAAAACCCTTTTCTTTATGTTTCTCCCCTGCCTCCCACTTTCCACCTTCTGTCAGTTACATTTTTACACTATAACATTAACAGTTATTTTGTTTTGCAGCTACAACAGATCCATATCTTGTCTGAGCGATGACTCTAAATGTTAAAAACCCATATGTATAATTTTTATATTTAAACCTATGTAAATATTTTTTCTCACATTGGTTGAAGTGGTATGCTAGGATTATGTCTTTCTTTACATGGTCCCCATCTGACCCCCTGGCCACTTAGAAGAAAACATTCATTATTAAAAATATTCAGTGAACTCTATTTTCTTTTTTTTTTTTTTTTTTTAAATTTTTTTTTTTTTTTTTTTTGAACGTTTATTTATTTTTGGGAGAGAGACAGAGCATGAACGGGGGAGGGGCAGAGAGAGAGGGAGACACAGAATCGGAAACAGGCTCCAGGCTCCGAGCCATCAGCCCAGAGCCTGACGCGGGGCTCGAACTCACGGACCGCGAGATCGTGACCTGGCTGAAGCCGGACGCTTAACCGACTGCGCCACCCAGGCGCCCCAGTGAACTCTATTTTCTTACACCAGTATTTTATTTTATATTTCAACATTATTTTATTGCACACCTTTTGTTTTACCTGGAGTTTGCAATTACCATTATTTTCTCATTCATTAAATGAGAAAAAAGTCCTTACAGATTCTGAAGTTGTCCTGCCCTCTCAATCATATCTTCTAAAGCAGGGAGCCCCCCTTTTCCCCCAAAGAACTTCCCCCCAAAAGATATATCCTCTTTCTTTTTTTTTTTTTCAACGTTTTTATTTATTTTTGGGACAGAGAGAGACAGAGCATGAACGGGGGAGGGGCAGAGAGAGAGGGAGACACAGAATCGGAAACAGGCTCCAAGCCATCAGCCCAGAGCCCGACGCGGGGCTCGAACTCACGGACCGCGAGATCGTGACCTGGCTGAAGTCGGACGCTTAACCGACTGCGCCACCCAGGCGCCCCTGATATATCCTCTTTCAATGTGACCTAGCTTTTTCTACAGTTGCTGGCAAGGGCCATCTTAGAACTTCCCTTCACCACACTGTAGGATGGGCCCTATGGGAGATCTGCCAGATCTGCCAGTTGCCTATCATCTTCATCATTTCCCTTTGGAAGAGAAGCCCAAGTTTTAACTGGACATTTTGTCACCTGATATAAAATTTCCTCATAGTTTCGTGTGACTATGCAGCAATTCCGGCCAATGAAATGGAACCAGAAGTGTAGTTTGGTACTCCTCACAAAGCTTTTTAAGGAAACTGACTCAACAGGCTTTTTCTCTCTGCATTTTCTTCTTCCTCCAGCCTGTAGCTATGGCAGCTGGCATTCCACTATCCATCTTGTATCATTATGTGATCTTGAATAAGGAAACAAAATGCTAAGATGATAGAACAGAAAGATAAGTGCGTAGGTCTTAAATGATAATGTGTAGACATCATATTAGTACTACATTGCCTGTCTTTGAACGTCTTTTATGTGGGAAAGCAATAAGTCTCTATCCCGTTTAAATCACCATAACTTTTTTTGTCTGTTACATACAGAAACCTAATTCTATCTGATATGGATTCACAGTTTCCAATATTCCACGTCTTCTTCCTTGCTTTTCTGAGTATAGTCTTAATACTTTCTTAATACTTAATATTTGCATAGTAGCATTACTTGTTTTATACCCATTTTCTGAATGCTGTTCTGTTTAGAGAATTACCTATTTTAAGAATCTTGTTAGGAGAAAAGAGACCACCTTACTTTATAAGATGAAAATGCCAGTCGATTTCAGCTAAGTCAAAATCCCATACCTGGAAGGGGAATAGAAAATGTGAAAAAGGCTCAATCCCACTGTTAGAAACCTTCCTCTAAAAGGGACACACATCACTTTTCTCATACATCCGTTGACAGAGACCAGTCATATGGTCTTGCATGGATAAAAGGGTGGCTGAGAAATGTAGTTCCTAACTAAAAAGCTTCTATGGAGAATGAGCATAAATTCTGATGGTCTGTTAACCATATCTGCCATAACTCATAACATTAAATATTTTTATATACTGTTAAGCATTTGTCTTTTCATTTTTCTTTTTTTTGTGTGTATGTATGTATGTCTGTTGTTGTTTTGGTCCCATCTTTTAATTGGGAATTCATGCATGTTTTCATCAACATCCATGAACTCGGTATATCTGTGGACACTGATCCTTTTTTTAGGTTTATTTATTTATTTATTGAGAGAGAGAGAGAGAGAGAGAGAGAGAGAGAGAGAGAGAGAGAGCATGTTGGGAATGGGCAGAGGGGGGAGGAAAGAGAGAATCCCAAGCAGGCTATGGGCTGTCAGCACAGAGCCCAATGTGGGGGGCTTGATCTCACGAAGTGTGAGATCATGACCTAAGCTGGAATCAAGAGGCAGACACTCAACGGCCTGAGCCACCCAGGTACCCCTATGGACGCTGATCTTTTAGCTGTCATATTTTTGGAAACCGTGTTCCCCAGTTTGTTACTGGTTTTCAAATTATATTTATGATTGCTTTTGATTTACATAAGCATCATATCAAATCTTTCAATTTATGGGTTTTTTTTTTAATTCTCTATTGTTTTTTAGTTGAGTATGTTCAACTTTTTCTCAGAGACTAAAAGGCTATACATTAAAATATTCCTGTGTTTGTTTAAAATAGTTAAATGTAGGGGGTGCTTGGGTGGCTCAGTCAATTGAATGTCTGACTGTTGATTTCAACTCAGGTCATGATCCCAGGGTCATGGGATTGAAAGCCATGTCAGGCTCTGCACTGAGCATGAATCCTGCTCAAGATTCTCTCTTTCTCTCTCTTTCCTCCTACTGCTCTCCCCTACTCACACTCTCTCTTTCTCTCTAAAATAAAATAAATAATAATAATAAAATAGTTAAATGTAATATAACTAATTTGTTTTGATAAATGGCATGAGGTAAGAATGTACTTTTTTCTTTTTCAGAGTAGCCAATTTCTGTAACGCTCTACTTCCCTACTTTTCTTTTTGTATTAAGTTTTTATACATTCCAATTTCAGCTTCTGGGTTTTTTATCTATTTAATTGACTTTCTGGGGCGCCTGGGTGGCTCAGTCGGTTAAGCGGCCGACTTTGGCTCAGGTCATGATCTCGCGGTCCGTGAGTTCAAGCCCCGCGTCGGGCTCTGTGCTGACAGCTCAGAGCCTGGAGCCTGTTTCAAATTCTGTGTCTCCCTCTCTCTGACCCTCCCCCGTTCATGCTTTGTCTCTCTCTGTCTCAAAAATAAATAAACGTTAAAAAAATTTTTTTTAATTGACTTTCTTTTTTTTAATTTAAGTATAGTTGATACACAATGTTATATTACTTTCAAATGTACAACATAGTGATTTAACAATTCACTACATTATGCTATGTTTATCACAATTTTAACTATCATTTGTCACTATTGAACATTCTTACAGCACGATTAACTATTTTCCCTATGCTGTATCTTTTATCCCTATAACATTCATTCCATAACTGGAGGCCTGTATCTCCCACTCCCCTTCACCCGTTTTGCCAGTCCCTTACCTCCTTCCTCTCTGGTAACCACCAATTTGTTCTATGTATCTATGAGTCTGCTTCTGCTTTTTTTTAAATATTTAAAAAAAATTTTTTTAAATGTATTTATTTTTGAAGGACAGAGAGAGAGAGAGAGACAGAGCATGAGTGGGGGGAGGGGCAGAGAGAGAAGGAGACACAGACTCTGAAGCAGGTTTCAGGCTCTGAGCTGTTGACCCGGAGCCTGATGCCAGCTCAAACTTATGAGCCGTGAGATCATGACCTGAGCCGAAATTGGACGCTTAACTGACTGAGCCACCCAGGCACCCCTTTCTGCTTTTTGTTTGTTTGTTTATTCATTTGTTTTCTTTTTATATTCCACATGTAAGTGAAATCATATGGTATTTGTCTTTCTTTGTCTAACTTATTTTACTTAATATAATAAACTTTAGGTTCATCCATGTTGTGGCAAATGACAAGATCTCATCCTTTGTTATGGTCATGTAATATCCCATTGTGTGTGTGTGTGTGTGTGTGTGTGTGTGTGTGTACATACACCATATCTTTATCTCTTCATCTATCACTAGACACTTGGTTTGCTCCCATACCTTGGCTATCATAAATAATGCTGCAATAAACATAGGGATGCATCTACCTTCTCAATTTACTGTTTTTGTTTTCTTGTGATAAAACCCTGTAGTGGAATTACTGGATCATATGGTATTTGTATTTTTACGTCTTTGAGGAACCTCCATGCTATTTTTACAGTGACTGCACTAATTTGCATTCCTAGCAACAAAGCACCAGGGCTTCTTTTTTTCCACATCCTCATCAACATTTATTATTTCTTGTCATTCTGATTCTAGCCATTCTGAAAGGTGTGAAGTGACATCTCATTATGGTTTTGATTTGCATTTCCCTGATGATTAGTGATATTGAGTGTTTTTTCATGTGTCTATTGGCCACCATTAATGTCTCCTTTGGAAAAACGTCTATTCAGATCCTCTGCCCTACTTTTAATCAGATTATTTAGGGGTTTTTTGTTTGAATTATGAACATTCTTTTTTTCCCCCATTTTATTTATTTATTTGAGAGAGAGAGAGGAAGAATCCCAAGCAGGTTCCATGCTCAGTGTGGAAGCCAATGCAGGGCTTGATCCCATGACCCTGGGAACATGACCTGAGCTGAAACCAAGAGTCAGACACTCAAATAGTGATAGTTTAACTTCTTTACCAATCCAGATCCTTTTTTTTTTTTTTCTTATCTGATTGCTGTGGTTAGGACTTCCTGTACTATGTTGGATAGAAGTGATGAGAGGACATCCTTGTCTTGTTCCTTATCTTAGAGGAAAAGCTCTGTTTTTTACCGTTGAGTATGAGATTAGCTGTAGATATGTTCCCTCTCAGCCCACTTTGTTGAGAGTTTTTACCATGAAGAGATGTTTGATTTTGTCAAATGTTTTTTCTGCATCTGTGAGATGAACATATGATTTTTATCCTTTATCTTGTTGATGTGATGTATCACATTGGTTGATTTGCAAATATTGAACTACCCTTGCATCCCAGGAATAAATCCTACTCAATCATGGTAAATAACTTTTAATGTATTGTTGGTTTGGGTTTGCTAATATTTTGTTGAGGGTTTTTGCATCTATGTTCATCAGAGTAGTTTTTTTGTAGTTTTCTCTTCTGTGGTGTCTTTGTCTAGTTCTGGTATCAGAGTAATGCTGGCCTAGAATATACTTGGAAGCTTAGCTTCCTCTTCTATTTTTTGGAATACTTTGAGGTAAACAGGTATTAACTCTTCCTTAAACCTTTGGTAGAATTTACCTGTGAATCCATCTGATCCTGGACTTTTGTTTGTTGAGAGTTTTTTGATTACTGGTTCAACTTTGTTACTATTGATTGATTTTTTTCATATTTTTTATTTCTTTCTGATTCAGTTTTGGAAGATTGTATGTTTCCAGGAATTTATCCCATTTCTTCTGTGTTGCCCAATTTGTTGGTATATAATTTTTCATAGTACTCTCTTATAATCCTTTGTATTCCTGTGATGTCAGTTGTTACTTACGCTTTTTCATTTCTGGTTTTATTTATTTGTGTCCTATCTCTTTTTTCTTGATCACCGTAGCTAAAGGTTTATCAATTTTCTTTATCGTTTTGAAGAACCAGCTCTTGCTTTCATTGATCTTTTCTATTTTTTTTTTAATTTTTTTTTCCAAAGTTTATTTATTTTGGGGACAGAGAGAGACAGAGCATGAACGGGGGAGGGGCAGAGAGAGAGGGAGACACAGAATCGGAAACACGCTCCAGGCTCTGAGCCATCAGCCCAGAGCCCGACACGGGGCTCGAACTCACGGACCGTGAGATCATGACCTGGCTGAAGTCGGACGCTTAACCGACTGCGCCACCCAGGCGCCCCAGATCTTTTCTATTTTTTTGGTCTCTACCTCACTTATTTCTGCTCTGACTTTTATTATTTCCTTCCTTATTTTAACCTTGGGCTTTGTTTGTTCTTCTCCTAGTTCCTTTAGGTATAAGGCTACATTATTTGAGATTTTTCTTTTTCTTGAAGCTACAAATTTCCCTCTTAGAACTACTTTTGCTGTGTCCCAAAGATTTTGGACCACTATATTTTCATTTGTATTTGTCTTCATGTATTTCTTTAATTGTCTCCATGTATTTTTTTTTATTTCCCCTTTGATTTCTTCATGGACCCATTGTCTATTTAGTAGAATGTTGTTTAGCCTCTATGAATTTGTGTTTTTTCCATTTTTTTCCTTTTGATTGCTTTCTAGTTTCCTACTGTTGTGGTTGAAAAGGATGCCTGATAGGATTTTAATCTTCTTAAATTTATTAAGAGGAATTTATTTTGTGGTCTAACATGTAATCTATTCTGGAAAATATCCCATGTGACTTGAAAAGAATGTGTATTCTGCTCTTTCGGGATGGAATATTCTATATATACATGTTAAGTCCATCTGGTCTAATATGTTGTTCAAAGATACTGGTTCCTTATTGATTTGCTGCCTGGATGATTCATCCAGTGATATAATTGGGGTGTTAAAGTCCTCTACTATTATTGTATTACTGTTAATTTCTCCCTTTATGTCTGTTAATATTAGCTTTATTTATTTAGGTGCTGCAATGTTGGATGCATAGATATTTACAATTGTTATATCCTTTGTTGGATTGACGCCTTTATCATTATGTAAAACCCTTCTTTCTCTCTTGTTACAGTCTTTACTTTAAAGTCTATTTTGTCTGACGTAAGTATTGATCCCCTGGCTTTTTTTTTTAACTTCCATTTGCATGGAATATCTTTTGTCATCCTTTCACTTCTAGTCTGTATGTGTCTTCAGATGTGAGGTGAGACTTTTGTAGACAGCGTACAGATGGGTCTAGGTTTTTTTTATACATTCTACCAAACTGTGTCTTTTAACTGGAACATTTAGAACATTTTCATTTGAAGAAATTGTTGACAAGTGTGTACTTATTGCCATTTTGTTAATTGTTTTCTTGTTTTTGCAATTCTTCTCTTCTTCTCTTTTTCTCTTGTGATTGATAACTTCTGTAGTGTTATGCTTGGCTTTCTTTCTCTTTATGTTTTGTGTATTTATTATAGGTTTTGGGTTTGTGGTTACCATGAGGTTCATATATAACATTCTAAGTATATAGTAGTCTATATTAAGTTGATGGTCACTTAAATTTGAACACATTTTTTTACCCCACCTCTGCCATAGTTCATCTATATGTCATCATATTTCACATCTTTTTATTCATAATTGTCTTAATTCAAATTATGTCCTTTCTTTTCCACCTAAAGAAGTACATTTAAAAGGTTGAGGGGGGTGCCTGGGTGGCTCAGTTGTTAAGCGTCCGACTTTGGCTTAGGTCATGATCTCACGGTTCATGAGTTTGAGCCTTGCATCAGTCTCTGTGCTGACAGCTCAGAGCCTGGAGCCTGCTTCGGATTCTGTGTCTCTCCCCCCTCTCTGTTCCTCCCCCACTCACACTCTGTCTCTCTCTGTGTGTCAAAAATAAATAAACATTTAAAAAACAATAATAAAAAATTAAAAGAGGGGCGCCTGGGTGGCTCCGTCGGTTAAGCGTCCGACTTCAGCTCAGGTCACGATCTCGCGGTCCGCGAGTTCAAGCCCCGCATCAGGCTCTGGGCTGATGGCTCAGAGCCTGGAGCTTGCTTCTGATTCTGTGTCTCCCTCTCTCTCTGCCCCTCCCCCGTTCATGCTGTGTCTCTCTCTGTCTCAAAAATAAATAAATGTTAAAAAAAAATTTTTTTTTAAATTAAAAGATTTAGATTAGACTATGCATATTTTCAGGCCACAACACTGTGAAACTCGAAATTAACACAAGAGAAAAATTGAAAAATAAGAAATAGTTGGAGATTAAAGAACATCCTACTAAAGAATTAATGGGTTAACCAAGAAGTTAAAGAGTAAATTAAAAGTACATGGATAAAATACCTAGGAATAAGTCTAACCAAAGAGGTGAAAAATCTATACACTGAAAACTATAGAAAGCTTGTGAAAGAAATTGAAGAAGACACCAAAAAAAAAAAAAAAAAAAAAAAGGAAGAATATTCCATGCCCCTGGATAGGAAGAACAAACATTGTTAAAATGTTGATACTACCCAAAGCAATCTACATATTCAGGGCTATCCCTATCAAAATAACACCAGCAGTTTTCACAGAATTAGAAAAAACAATCCTAAAATTTGTATGGAACCACAAAAGACCCCAAATAGCCAAAGCAATCTTGAAAAAGAAAAACAAAGCAGGAGGCATCACAATCCCAGACTTCAAGCTATATTACAAAGCTATAATCATCAAGACAATATAGTACTGGCACAAAAACAGGCACTCAGATCAATGGAACAGAATAGAGAACCCAGAAATGGACCCACAAACATATGGCCAACTAATCTTTGACAAAGCATGAAAGAATATCCAATTGAATAAAGACAGTCTCTTCAGCAAATGGTGCTGGGAAAACTGGACAGCGACATGCAGAACAATGAACCTGGACCCTTTCTTACACCATACACAAAAATAAACTTGAAATGAATGAAAGACCTACACGTAAGACAGGAAGCCATCAAAATCCTTGAGGAGAAAGCAGGCAAAAACCTAGCTGACCTTGGCCACAGCAACTTCTTAATCAACATGTCCCTGGAGGCAAAGCAAACAAAATAAAAAATGAACTATTGGGACCTCATCAAAATAAGTCTTCTGCACAGCAAAGGAAACAATCAGCAAAACTAAAAGGCATCCAATAGAATGGGAGAAGATATTTGCAGGTGACATATCAGATAAAGGGTTAGTATCCAAAATCTGTAAAGAACTTATCAAACTCAACACCCAAAAAACAAATAATCCAGTGAAGAAATGGGCAAAAGACATGAATAGACACTTCTCCAAAGAAGACATCCAGATGACCAACTGACGCATGAAAAAATGCTCAACATCATTCATCATCAGGGAAAGACAAATCAAAACCACAAAGAGATACCACCTTACTACAGTCAGAATGGCTAAAATTAACAACCCAGTCAATGGCAGATGTTGGTGAGGATATAGAGAAAGAGTATCTCTTTTGCACTGGTAGGGTAATGCAAACTGGTTTAGCCACTATGGAGAACAGTATGGAGGTTCCTCAAAAAGTTAAAAATAGAACTACCCTGTGACCCAGGAATTGCACTACCAGGTATTTATCCAAGGATACAGGTGTGCTGTTTCAAAGGGACACATGCACCCCAATGTTTATAGCAGAACTATCGACAATAGCCAAAGTATGGAAGAGCCCAAATGTCCATCAATGGATGAATGGATAAAGAAGATGTGGTATATATATACAATGGAGTATTCCTTGACAATCAAAAAGAATGAAATCTTGCCATTTGCAACTACGTGGATGGAACTGGAGGGTATTATGCTAAGTGAAATTAGTCAGTCAGAGAAAGACAAATATCATATGACTTCACTCATATGAGGAATTTAAGATACAAAACAGATGAACATAAGGGAAGGGAAGCAAAAAGAATATAAAAACATGGAGGGGGACAAAACATAAGAGACTCTTAAATATAGAGAACAGAGGGTTGCTGGAGGGGTTGTGGGAGCGGGGATGGGCTAAATGGGTAAGGGCATTAAAGAATCTGCTCCTGAAATCATTGTTGCACTATATGCTAACAGCTTGGATGTAAATTAAAAAGAAAAGAAAAGAAAAGAAAAGAAAAGAAAAGAGAAAAAGAAGCCAATGAAAATGATAACACCACAGCCCAAAACCTCTGGGATGCAGCAAAGGTGGTCATAAGAGGGAAGCATATAGCAATCCGGGCCTTCCTAAAAAAAGGAAGAAAGGTCTCAGATACACAACTTAACCTTACACCTTAAAGAGCTGGAAAAAAGAAGTACGTTTAGATATCCCTAAAGATCCCACTAAGACAACTCATAGAGGGGTCTTCAAAGACCTTGCAAGAAGCATTAACTATGGAATATCAGCTGAGTTAAGCTTGTGTGGGAGGCCATGACTTTCATAAAGGTGTTAGGGCAGTTTTAATAGATAAAGACCAGAGTCCAAAGTGGAAACCAATGGATCTAAAAGAAGTTACTGGTGAAGATTTGAAGGATCACTTTAAATCTCTAGGAAGTAATGATTTTAAGGTGACTAGATTTTTTTTTCAACGTTATTTATTTTTGAGAGACAGAGTGTGAGTGGGGGAAGGGCAGAGAGAGAGGGAGACACAGAATCCAAAGCAGGCTCCAGGCTCTGAGCTGTCAGCACAGAGCCCAATGAGGGGCTCAAACTCGCGAACTGCGAGATCATGACCTGAGCCGAAGTCGGACACTTAACCAACTGAGCCACCCAAGGGCCCCTAAGGTGACTAGATTTTTAAAGGATTATTTCGGAACCAGTGTTGGCAACTATGGCACATGGGCCAAATCTGGCCTGCTGCCTGTTATTTATTTTTCCACAAGCTAAGAATGGTTTCTGAAGTTTTAAATGGTTAAGGGAAGGAATCAAAGACTAATATTTCATGATGTGTAAAAATTACATGGAATTCAAATAAAGCTTTGTTGGAGCGTAGCTATACTCACCTCTTTACATATTGTCTATGGCTACTTTGAGTAGTTGCAACAGAGACTGTAAGGCTTGCAAAGCCTAAAATATTTACTATATGATCCTTCGCAGAAAATGTGTGCCAACCCCTGCTTTATAATATGGGAACATTTGAAGTTCTTTAGAGATTATTGAGTTGAAATATCTTTTTTTTAATGTTTTTATTATTGTTGAGAGAGAGACAGACCATGAGTGAGGGAGGGGCAGAGAGAGAGAGAGAAAGAGAGAGAAACAGAATCCAGAGCAGGCTCCAGGCTGAGCTGTCAGCACAGAGCCAGACGTAGGGCTCAAACTCACAAACTGTGAGATCATGACCTAAGCCAAAGTCAGACACTTAACTGACTGAGCCACCCAGGCGCCCCATTGAAATATCTAACTGAAATGGAAACCTTATGTTTTGGTTTTGGGTAGTAGTTTGTACATTGATTACATAAACCTATGTATTGATTTAAAAGCATAGAAGTACTTTTAGCATTTCTTATAAGGTCAGTTTAGTGGTGATGAACTTTTTGACTTTTGTTTGTCTGGGAAACTCTTTTTCTCTCCTTCAGTTCTGAATGATAACCTAGCCAGATAGAATATTCTTTCCTGTAAGGTTTTTTTTGTTGTTGTTGCTGTTGTTTACTTTCAGCTCTGGATATCTCATGTCACTCCCTTCTGGCCTGCAAAGTTTCTGCTGAAAAATCAGTTGATAAATTTATGGGTGTTTCCCTTGGACATAACATTTTGCTTCTCTCTTGCAGCAAGAGAGAGGTAGGAAGAAAAGATAAAGAAAAGATAACTTTTATCTTTATCTTTTATCTTTATTTTTAACTTTTGACATTTTAATTATTATGTGTTGTGGTGTGGATTTCCTCGGTTTTCATCTTGTTTGGAACTCTGCTTCCTAAACCTGGATGTCTGTTTACCTCCCCAGGTTAGGGACGTTTTTACCTACTATTTCTTCAAATAAATTCTCTGTACTCTTCTCCTTTGGGGACCTCTATAACAAATATTTGTTTACTTGATGTTGTCCAGGAATCTTTAACCTGTCCTCATTTTTTAAAAACTCTATTTTCTGGTTGATGTTCAGCTTGGGTGCTTTCTGTTACCCTGTCTTCTATGTCGCTGCTCCTTTCTTCTGCATCCACTAACCTGCTGTTGATTCTCTTTAGTATATATTTTTTATTTCAGTTATTGTATTCTTCAACTCTGGTTCTTTTTAAGATACTTTCTATCTCTTTGTTGAAGTTTTCATTGAGTTCTTCTATCCTTCTCTCCAGTCCATGGAGCATATTTTTGATCATTACTTTAAACTCTTTATCAAGGATAGTGCTTATCTCAGTTTCTTAGTTCCTTTTTTGGGGTTTTGTCTTGTTCTTTCATTTGGAGCATATTCTTCTGTCTTAACTTTCTACTTGTTTTTGAATTAATACTATCCTACTTTAATTATTTCATTATAAATATTAGTGGGTAATTTTCTACTAAATAGTTATCTTTTTCAGTATCTGCCTAGTTATTTATATGTCTTCCATTTTACAGACAATTTCTAGAATTATTTGGGTAAGTCATTAAAAAGTAAAATTAGGGGTGCCTGGGTGGCTCAGCCAGTTAAGCATTCGACTTTGGCTCACGTCAGGATCTCACGGTTCGTGGGTTTGAGCCCCACATCAGGCTCTGTGCTGACAGCTCAGAGCCTGGAGCTGCTTCGTATTCCATGTCTCTCTCTCTCTCTCTCTTTCTGCCTCTCCCCTCCCCTGCTCATACTCTGTCTCTCTCAGAAATAAATAAACATTAAAACATTTTTATAAAAAAACAAAATTAAGATTTTGGCTAGAATTTTATAAAATTCAGGGCTCCTGTGTGTCTCAGTCGGTTAAATCTCTGACTTTAGCTCAGGTCATGATCTCACAGCTCATGAATTCGAGCCCCACATTAGGCTCTGTGCTGACAGCTCAGAGCCTGGAGCCTGCTTCAGATTCTGTGTCTCCTTCTCTCTGCCCCTCTCCCACTCGCACTCTCTCTCTCTCTCTCTCAAAAATAAATGAACATTAAAAAAATTAAATAAAAATAATTTTATAAAATGTGTTTTTTTATAAAAAACACAATCATTTGGGGAAAAAAAAGTGACAGCTTTAACACAGAGATTTCTTACCTGCATGGATGGACTAACTAAATAAGTAAGATTTTCCCAAACCTGAAATGTTTGACAGGATCTCCCCTCCACATTCTGTATTAAGCACTTACTTCAAAACTTTATTTCTAAACAGTTCTCAGAATGAAACTGACTAGCAGGCTGAGGTTCACTGATACACAGCTCAGGAGGTAAGAAATATGTGCTAGGTCATCCCCATGAGCCAGCTCTCATTGTCCGTATTGACTCATGAAATTAAACATTCAAGACAATTATTTCCCCTAACATTTTCTCTTTGGCTAGCTTCTGTTTACATGTTGGAGTAAGATTTTTATCATGCATATTTAGTTTATTTATTTATTTATTTTTAAAAATTTTATGTTTAAGCAATCTCCACACCCAACATGAGGCTTGAACCCACCACCCTGAGATCAAGAGTTGCACGCTCTACCAACTGAGCCAGCCAGGTGCCCTGCATGTTTAGTTTGTTTTTTTAATATAGTTTAAAAGAAGAGAAATCTTAAAACCATTAATTCATAAACAAATACCAAACATAAGTAACACACTAAAACAATATCAAAAACAAAATGAAGACAAATTAATGTGGTTTCAAAACCCAGGATCTAAGTAAAAAAATAAAAGGAGTGAATGATTGTAGAGAAGCGAAAAATATGTAATCAACTTTCAGCCCAGTGACAAAGGCTAATTTTTTTCTTTTAATGTGTCACTACCCTTTGCAACTCTCCAAGAGACTCATATTGCTTTGGTTTTTTACTTTGTTATGGAGGAAGATCTCTAACATCTTCGACTTGGCTTTTCTTCTCATGAGTGTTATTTCATAGGTCAGGGACCCAAGGTGGGATTCAATGGCCAAGGATATTCATTTGAGATCAGGGACTAGGGAAATTACCTTATAAATGTATTCAAGTTCCACCGGACCATCTATGAGATGAACTTAGATTAGAATTCAGCCTCAGACCATCTGACCCCATAATACCTATGGTGGTGTTTGTAGGTCGCCACAAAGCAGTGTGTATTTAAAGCCCAGATACAATAGTTCTCTACCCACCCCCCACCCCCCACCCCCCCCCCCCACACCCAAATTTGGATATTTCTCTCGCCTGAATGCATAGTCACATAGGCCATATCGCTTTGAGGAAAGGAGAGTCATAGCAGGCACAGTAGGGTCCTTAACTGTTTATTCTTACCTTACTCTGTCTCCTCTTCATTCAAGCGTTCTGAGGGTGTGGAAAATTACTTAGGTCTGGAAATGGATGAAAAGACGTGACTCTGTAGTGCAGGGGCTCACATTAAGCCTCTTTTTACCAAAGCTGATGTGTTTTGGGTTATGTAGATCAAGACTTTAGTGGGCCTTCTGTTAAATTCATTTCTGTGAGTCTATGATAAATTAACCTTATCTGAGATCTTCCATTAGCAATTTCTCTACCAGGGACTATTAATAAGCCCACCTTATTCCCATTTTAATGACCATGCTTACTTTGTCACATGAACCTGGTGAATCAGGTTTTAATTTCTCTGATAGTCAAAACCCTTTCAGTTGCAAATGAAAGAAACACAACTTGAAAAAGCATAAGCAGAAAAGTGAATTGATGCATTTCGTGTACTAATGAAACTGAGAAAAGCTGAAGATAACTAGAAGCTGTCTTGACATTTATAGGGACCTATCAAGCAATTCTCCTTGTCCACAATTGTTAACGTCATTCTCGTCTATGGCAGACACATGATGGGGAACATGGCTACAAATGGCTCTAGATTCACATCCTAACATCTTTTTGTTGTTGTTGTTTAAGTCTGTTTATTTATTCTGAGAGAGAAAGAGAGCACGCGAGCAAGGGAGGGACAGAGAGAGGGGGAGAGAGAGGAGGATCCCCAGCAGGCTCCACACTGACAGTGCATAGCTGATGTGGGGCTCTAAGTCACAAACCTTTGAAATCATGACCTGAGCTGAGATCAAGAGTGGGCCACTTAATCTACTGAGCCATCCAGGCACTCCCTAACATCTTAAGGATATAACAGTATTTCCTACCCCAGCACAAGCTGGAAAAATCCCAGGAAAAAATCTGAATGATCCAGCTTTATTTACTGAAACTAGGAAGAATTGAGAACTAAGCTGCCTGGGTTTAGACCCCAGAACATTCATTCATTTATTAGTTGTGCCACATAGAGGAAGATACTTAATCTCTCTATACCTCTCTCATAGGGTTACTGTGAAGATTAAATGAGCTAATTTATGTAAAAAACCTAGAAAATTACCCAAGGCATGTTATTACTCAAGCATGAGTCATGTGTCCACCCTATTGGTCCAGGGGAAGGTCTATGACCAGAGTGCACAGATAGAACAGATGTGGCTGTGGAGGCAGTCTCCACACATAGAACTCATCTTCTTATTCCCTTCCTACATCCACGTCTAAATAAATGTGTGCACACCTGCATAACTGAATCAGAGCAGAGCTTCAGCTTCCACCTGGGAGAAGAGAGGGCAGAAAAGATGAAGCCATGACCCCTCAAAAACAAGAGGGGAGAGAAAAGTTCCTGTGCTTTATATAATCTTGGAAGCAAGAAGTGGTGCAAGGAAATAGCTAGGTCTGCCACTAAGGGCCAGACTCTGTCACAGTGTGCCTAAAACCCTGAACAAGAGACTGAAAGCTTAGCATAGAGATGCAGCAAGTTAGAGAAGAATCTGATGTATCCGGCTAAGGCAGACCCTCCTGTTACATAAAGGAAATAGAAAAGAAAATGAGGGAATGTGGCTGGATGTAAGTATGGGCTGGATGCTGCTCGGTGCCTGTCCTAGAATCTAACCAATAAGATTAGCAACTCCTCTGCCACTGGAGAGAATTTAGTAAGGGGAGGTAAACTGAAGGCTGAAGACATCTTGTTGTGCAAATGCTGAAATGGACATACGTTCAAACCCACCTTGTCTCTGATCACATCCATCAATCCTTCTTCTACATTTGAGGTTGATGTATATATAGCTTACTTTCCTTCTAATAATTTAAAAATTTTTAAATTATTTTTTAATTTTATTTTTTGTTTCAGAGTAATTTTGGGTTCACAGCAAAATTGAGCAGAAAGTACACAGATTTCACATCTACCCCCTGCCTCCATAGCCATAGCCTCTTCCTTCATCAATTTCCCCCATAAGAGTGGCACATTTCTTATAACTGATGAACCTCCAGTGACACATCATTACCACCCAAAGCATAGTTTACATTAAGATTCACTCTTGGGGTGCTGGGTGGCTCAGTCAGTTAAGTGTCTGACATTGGCTCAGGTCATGATCTCACGCTCATGGGTTTGAGTCCCTTATCAGGCTCTGTGCTGACAGTGTGCAGCCCGCTTTGGATCCTCTGTCTCATTACCTGTCCCTCCCCAGCTTGTGGTCTCTCTCTCTCTCTCAAAAATAAATAAACATTTTTTAAAAAATGAAGATTCACTCTTGGTGTTGCCCAATAATAACACGTATTCATCATAATGGTATCTTATAGAATAGTTTTGCTGCCCTAAAAAGCCTCCTCCTATCCATAAACATGGAATGTCTCTTCATTTATTTAGTTCTTGATATCCTTCCTTGATATCTTTCATCAGAGTTTTGTAGTCTTCTTCATATATGTCTCATATGCACTGTATTAGAGTTATACCTAAGTGTTTCATTTTGGGAGTGCTAATGTAAATGATATTTTGTTTTTAACTTCAAATTAAATTCAAATTGCAGGGGCGCCTGGGTAGCTCAGTTGGTTAAGCGTCCGACTTCAGCTCGGGTCACGATCTCACGGTCCGTGAGTTCGAGCCCCGCGTCGGGCTCTGGGCTGATGATGGCCCAGAGCCTGGAGCCTGCTTCCGATTCTGTGTCTCCCTCTCTCTCTGACCCTCCCCCGTTCATGCTCTGTCTCTGTCTCAAAAATAAATAAACGTTAAAAAAAAAAAAATTTAAAAAAAAAACGTAAATAAATTCAAATTGCATCCTGCAGCCTTGCTACAATTGCTTATTAGTTCCAGGGAGGTTTTTTGTTGATTCTTTGGAATTTTCTAAATAGACAATTACGTTGTCTGTGAACAAAAACAGTTTCATTTCTTCCTTCTCAATCAGTGTATTTTTATTTCCTTTCTTGTCTTATTGCATTAGCTGGGATTTCCGGAACAACGTTGAAAAGGAATTGTGAGAAAGGACATTCTTGCCTTGTTTCTAACCTTAATAGGAAAGCTTCAAATTTCTCACCCTAAGTATAATGTCAGCTGTTGTTAGCTGTAGGTTTTTTATAGATATTCTTTATCAAGTTGAGTAAATTCCCCTCTATTTCTAGTTTACCAAGAGTTTTTATCATGAATGGGTATTGATTTTGTCAGATGCTTTTACTGCATCTATTGGTATGATCATGTGGTTTTTCTTTTATTAGCCTGTTGATATGATCAGTTACATTAATTGATTTTTTGAATGTTGAACCAGTCTTGCACACCTGGAATAAATTTCACTGGTCATGGGGTTTAATCCTTTTTATAAATTGTTGGATTTAGAATTCACCTATGAACCCATCTGGATCTCTAATTTAAAACATTTTTTTAAGTTTATTTACTTATTTTGAGAGAGAAGAGAGTGAGTTAATTTTCAGTACTATACTCCAGTTGATTATTCTAACAAAATGTGTCTAAGTATTCTCTCCCTAGTATTATATTGTTTCAAGTTTTATATATATATATATGTGTGTGTGTGTGTGTGTGTGTGTGTGTGTAATTTATTTATTTAATTTTTTTCATTCTTTGTTTATACCTTTCCCTCTTCCTAAAATAATTTTGAAGTAATTTTACAAGACATGAACACATATAACCATGAAAATAATGCTGAGGTATGCTAAATTCTTATAATAGTTTAAATTTGTTTCTGGACTCTGTCCAGTCCATTGAAAATTTTGTGCTTTTAAAATAAATCCATGTATTTTTATTCATTGTCATATTGTCACAGAAGACCATCAAGCATAGCGGGAGAAAACATGGGCTCTGGAGTGAAAATGCTTGAGTGGGAGCTGCAGCGTCCTCTTACCAGTCCTTTAGTTGAGAACTCTCCAACCGTCAAACCTCTCAACTGTGATAGGAAGCATCTCAAGGTTTTTGTGGAAAGAGGCCACCTATAACTAAATCCAAAAAGTAAATAAGAATCTCTAAAGTACGGGTAACACTAATCCTTTTCTGATCAATCTAATAGTATTAGTATGAAGAATACATGAGAAAACATACATGGAAGTACTTTGTGAATAGTAAAGAACCAAAAATGACTTTATCATCCTTCTGAAAAGTTTTTTAGTGATGATTTTTAAAAAGTTTTTTTTAGTTTGTTTTTAGCAATCTCTACACCCAAAATGGGGCTCAAACTCACAATCTGGAAATCAAAAGTCAGTGGCTCTTCCTACTGGGCCAGCCAGATATCCCAATAAGGTGGGTTTTAATCTAATAGATTTTGTTATCATTTAAATAAATATGTATTTCTGACTTTTCGTTTTTCCAATGGAATTTTCATGCTCAACTTATCTTGTTACATAAAGTATCTCAGGGGAAATTTAAGTGATGTTCCATTAAATATATATTACCTTAGAAAGAATTCTTTCCAAAATTCTTTCCAGTTTTCCCAAGGTCCTGACTAAGGACCATAGCTTATATGTCTTTTTATTGTTCCTTTCTTTATTTCTCCCAGAGTGTTTTCGTAATTTCTTTTAAATAAATCTGAGCCAAAGCAATATTTAATGATTATTTTAAGGATACTAATTTTTCATTTTATTTTCTAGATAGGCCACTAACATATAGTGATGTGATTGACTTGTGAGTGAACATGAGCTTTGACAGAGTCCTCTAGGAAGCAAAGACTTAGATAAGAATAAAATGTGGAAATTCGGGGAAGCACAGGCCCAGAGAATAAAGACAAAAAGAAGAAGTGAAGTAAGGAAAGAGGTAATGCAATACAATACAGCACTGCACAATGGGCTGCAAAGAGTGTTGCTTAGTACTGAGGATCTTTCCAGACAGGCAAGGAGGAACCCTACCTCTAGATGGTTCACAGGGGCAGAAAAGGAGAAAGTTACTTAGAACAGATCTCTTTGGTCTCCCATTCGCTGTTGGCCAAGGTTTATCCCACAGAAATGTAACTGTCTTGTACTTCTGAGCTGTGCCATCCAGCCCCGTGGGTGGGAGCCTATTTGGAAGCTACAATGGACACTACCAAGCAGCATAACATCCAAGTCTAGACATGGTGACTGACTAAAGGCAGTAATGCACTGTGTGGAGTATGTGACAGAGACAGGTGAGGGCTACAATTTGATTGTAGTAAACTTAGAGAGTTTAGCAAAGGTGGCACAGGCAGGAAGCAGGGGGCATCATCATCAAAAGGAGGCCATCCAGGACATCTGGAAAAGTGCACTAGGTGTGATCTGATACAGATGTGTAGTTTATACTCTAAATGTAGGATGATATTATTTGTGAATTATTTGTAATTTACTATCTTTTTTTTAAATTCTTTGGATAAAAAATATGTCACCTGTATATGTGTTTGTTTCTTTTTTTCCTGTATTTTCATTTTTTTTCTTCTCAAATAATTATTATCAGTGTCTCATCGTTTGTTGAGTAGGACTAGAAATAGAATTTGTTCTTACCTTCATGCCTGTAGGGCTGTCAGGCCTACAATAACTATAAATGTTGATCTCAGTTTTAAATATGTCTCATTTAAAGGGTATAACAAGAAGTTCAATGACACAAACCTTCTAGATTAGTTTCCTTTTTCTCAGCAAACAACTGAACTACAGTTCTTAGTTCTCTTGCATCTGGATTGAGCCATGTGACTCACTCCAGCCAATAGAATGTAACCAGGGCTATTGTGATCTCCTTTTGTTCTCTCCTTTGGCTTGCCAGCTGGCTCACTACAAAAGATCCAGCAGAGGAATCTGAGGCCCTATGGAAGGTGGACCACTGGATGGAAGTGGTCCCTTGAATGACTAAGTGGAACAGAGCCCTGCCCATCCTTCTTCCCACCACACCACACACATACTATGCTAAATGTGATGTGAACAAGAAGTAAACCTATGTAGGGGTGCCTGGGTGGCTCAGTCAGTTGAGCAACCAACTCTTGATTTCAGCTCAGCTCATGATCCCAGGGTCATGGGATCGAACCTCGCATCAGGCTCTCTGCACTGAGCATGGAACCTGCTTGGGATTCTCTCTCTCTCTCCCTCTGCCCCTCCACCCCACCCCTCTTAAATTAAAAAAAAAAAAGTAAAAATCTTTGCCAAGGTGATGCATTTGGGAGATGTCATATTGATTGCACAACCTCTTTAATAAACTTTCCAAACCCAGTTTTTAAAGTTTTCATCGTGAATAAAGGGTAAAGTTTACTGGCTGACTTCTCAACATACATTGAGGTTCTTAGATGATTCTAATGGTATTTTCAGTTAACATTCCTTTGGCTCATGTTTTCTTTTGGCATTTTAAACTTTATTTCATTATATGGTTCTATTACATAATGACTAAAATAAATTATTCTCTTTTCCTAACATTTTTGCTGGGAGTTTTTGTAGTTTAGGGTATTTTTGTTTGTTTGTTTGTTTGTTTGTTTGTTTGTTTTTAATCTATGTTCCTGACTAGTATGGCATATTGGAGAAAGAATGGGCTTGGAGCCAGAGAGATCTTAGACTGAATCCCTTTTCAGCCAGTGACCCCATTGAATTTGCCATTTAATTGATCTGAGTCTGTTTTCTCTTCTTAGGTAATAATTCCTACCTTAGAAGACTTATGTGAATATTAAACAAATATTATATATAAAATGCCCTGTATATAGCAGAACCTTAATAATGGTAGTTATCATCATTATTGCTCTTATTTTAATTTGACCATAATTCATTCTCTCTCTCTCTCTCTCTCTCTCTCTGTCTCTCTTTTTCTCTTTCTCTCTCCCCACTCCTCCCACATGTGCCCTTTTTTGAATTGGGTATATGTGTCCCTAGAGGAGTTAGACACTATGTTTAATGCCAGTATTTCTTCAAATCAATAAATTACTATTCTTTTCCTTCCAATGTGAATGCAACTGTTTAGATCAGGTGTTGAAAATCTGAAATCTATTTCTTGCTCATTGTAGCCTATTTACTTAGTAAACAGCCTGAAGTTGTGTGTGACTTTATAAACTTCCTGAAACTGAATGTGAAGCATTGTATGGAAGGAGATTTCCTTGGGGGAAGGATATATAGTTTTAATTAGATTCTGATTTGGATCCCAACCCAAAAAGTATTAAGAATTTCTGTCTTATATCCAATAACCAGTCACTTACCTGCCCTACCGCTCCTCCAACTCTGATCATCATCATAACATAAACCATTTGCCCCAGAAACAGAATCAGATTTTTTGGTAGCATTTGTATGCAGATTACCTCTTCCACCTTGACACCCTGTCTTTCCTTGACATCTCGAGACTCTCTCTTTCCTTTGCCTTTGTCCTCAATGTACTTCTTTGGCCATTCTTCTATCTCTCTATCTGGTCTTGTTTTCTCTGGATAGCCTCTGAAAGTGGATAACATTAGAATCTTTGTAGTCCAGCTACCTCTTCTCTTGGCCATCTCTCCCTATGGCAAACTCATCTGCTTTTATAGCTCCTGCCCTACCTCATGGTAGATAACTTCCAAACCTGCCCTGCAGAAATAGTCTTTCCCCCCTTTTCTAACTCTCCTTTGACAGTTGCCTATTAAGCACTTTCATGTGGCTATTCTGCTGACACTTTAACTGAACAAGTCCCAAACCAGACCATTCATTAATCCCAATCCAATTCTTTCTCTTGATTTTATTTTCTTCTCTTTTTTGAGAGATTGAGAGAGAGAGATAGAGAGAGAGAGAGAGAGAGAGAAAGAGAGAGAGCACACATGCATGAGCAGGGGAAGGGGAGAGAGAAATTCTTATGTAGGCCCTACACCCAGTGCAGAGCCCAACCTAGGGCTCCAAGTCACAACCATGAGATCATGACTTGAGCCAAAATCAAAAATTGGACACTTAGCCCACTGAGCTATCCAGGTGCACCTTCTCCTGATTTTCTGAACTCTGATAACAGCATCACTTTTTTTCCTGACACTTAGGATTGTAACTTTGGAAGCACCTCTTCCTCTTCACCCTCATTCCTCCATTATATCAGTCAATTGCTAAATCCTGTAAGTTTTAATACCACAATGTCTCTTGAATTCATTCCTTCTTTTCCAAGAGAAGACGCCTTTATTTTCAGCTTTACCATTTGAATAGCAGTCCCTCTAGTTCTGACAACTATTTTCTTCTCACTCTGACCATTACATGAGTTCCTGTGTTGGCATCACCCTAACTTTTCCTTCACCAATCTACCCATTTCCAGAGAAATCTTCTGACAGTGTGACTATTTTGTTTACTTTCCTACTCAAAACCTATCAGTGGTAGTTTACTGTCTTTCTGAACTCCATGAAAACTCATCACCTTGTCAGTCACATTAGACTCTCTCATACAGCTACTACATACGTTTTCAGTTTGGGCTTCATACCATGACAAGCATGGATTCAATTACTGGTTTTGACATGCAACCTTAGGAAAATTGTTTAATCTCCTCAACACTCCTTTTTTTTTTTCAATCTACAAAAATGGGAATAATAACAATATTCATCTGAAGCAGACTGTAGATAACAAAAAATCCTTTACACTTCCTTATTGTCCTACCCCTTGAACTTGGTCTGGCTTTGTGACTTGTTTTGGTCAGTACAATATGTATAACAGACCTTGTGGGGTTGATGAGCTTTGTTTTCCACAGGCCTTGAGAATTCCACTCTTCATGCTTGCAAGCCTAGGATTACCAGGTGAATGAACTCAAGTAAGCTTTCTGGAGTGGCCATGGGAAAGAGAACCACAGCTCCCCAGCTTGCCCTCCAACTGACTGCCAAGCCCTAGACGTGTAATTGAGGCCATCTTAGACATCAAGCTCCATCTAATCCACGAGCTAACTACAAACTGCATGAGTGAGCCCAGGTGAGATTAGCCAGAGAACTCCCCCAGGGGAGCCCAGCCCAAACTACTAACCCACAGAGTTGTGAGCTAATTGAAGCCGTATTGTTTTGGGGGTGGTATGTTAAGCAGTAAAAGTTTAACTAATATATCATCTCACAGTGTGTAAAATGGTGTCGGACACAATAAAAGACAGTTATTACTGTATTATTAGCCCATTCCGCATATTCTATGAGTCAGTCTAACTTGACTATTTACTATTACCCAAATTCATCCTGTTCTTCCTTGGCTCTGCACCTTGCTTATGAATGTTAAACATTGGGGGATGTACTTCCCTCTCTCTAATTCATCTAATTTTACTCACGATTCAAGCTTCATCTCAAGAGCCTCCTTCTTCATGAAAACTTTCTTAAATGTATAACTAGATAAGAGGTAGTGGAAAGAGTGGGACTTAGAAGCCAAACAAGCCTGGATTTGAATTCTGACTCTACACTACTACTTAATCAAATATGCAATCCTGGTTAATTTTTTTAAAGTTTTCTGAACCCTAGCTTCTGCCTCTATAAAATGAGTATATTGTAAATGACAATATGAAGCGTCCAGCATTGTTAGTCTAACCTGTGATCTCCATTCAGCAAACGCTAACTCCTTTCTCCCCTTCTTCCTCCAACCCCTACAGCTCTGTCTGCCGTACTTCACAGTATGTAGCACATTCTGCATTTGGTTATAAGTCTGAGTACTTGTTTTATACTCTACTTACAGAAAAAGGGTTCTATTTATCTTGGAGTCCCATATGGTACCTTATATGGCGATTGGCACATGGTAAACACTCAATAAATGTTTATTGCATTGAAAAATTTTACTTGCCAAATTATACAAGCAATGGTAGAGGATGAAGAGCTCATTTTCACTGGGTGGTCAGGGGAGGATCTGTAGAAAACTTGGATTCAAACAAGTTTTTAAAAATAGGAAGGATTTGGAGAGACGGAGAAGAG
This sequence comes from Puma concolor, assembly GCF_028749965.1. Classification (NCBI taxonomy): domain Eukaryota; kingdom Metazoa; phylum Chordata; class Mammalia; order Carnivora; family Felidae; genus Puma; species Puma concolor. The sequence goes on from NC_141674.1 coordinate 53,279,464, forward strand.
AGAGAGGGAATCCCAGGAAGACACGAATAAAAACAGACTGGAACATGCATGACTATTGAGGAGGCGGTCAGAATCAAATGGTCTGGCTGCAGCAGAAGACTGATGGCAAGATAGAAATGTTTCTCCTGCTATTATAAAAGTGATGTAAAGAGCTGGAGGGTCTACCCATGGAACTGATCCTGAGGTAGATGGAAAGTTAGGATGGGGTGCCATTGACAAGGCACTGCTGACAGTGGAAGTGGGCCTGTGATATTCAAAGGTGAATGTCATCTATCTGCTCTGTCTTTCGAGGTTTGTTTTCTTCCCCATTATTTTTCTTTTTAACGTTCGCAAATTGGCAATGAGATGCATCTGGTGGAAATGAGTCTTGAAGTCAGTCTGTCCACGTTTTAAGAGTAAAAATAGATTCCCCCCACACTGCATAGCCGTTAAACTCATACCCCACCCAGATAAGGCCTGGCTTGAAGCCAGAACTGGCAACACACATTGAGGCCATCGAATATATAAATTCCTTTCAGGGGTCTGGTTTAGGTAAAGCCAGGAGTGAAGCAGGGAAGGAAGAAGGGATTAGTGAAGAGATCAGCATGAGGCAGGTTGTACAAGTAGGAGCTTAAGACTGAAGGAATACTATTGGGTAGAGGAGGTGGGCCCAGGAGACTGGAGAAGGCAGGAGAACAGGAAAGAGAGATAGGCATGGAGAAGCAGAAGCATGTACCATATGACCGCAGGCACATTTATACAAGTGAGGTAGCAAGAATCCCCAACCCGCAGAAAGGTCATCTTCCAAAACATGGTCAAAAATGCTAAAACAGTATCTGGTACATCATGTCTGGGCCAGAAAACTTAGTTCTATTCCCTTCTAACATTTGCCATTTTCTCTAAAACTGTCTTTCTTCAGAAAGTTAGAGTTTGCCAGCTCAATCCAGTTCTCCACTGGACCTGATTTGAGCGTTCTGATCATCTTAGGACTAGGATAAATGAGAAAATACTTGATTAAACTAATGATGAATGCAAACATGTTTTTCAGCACACTTTTTATCATTTCTGTTATTATAAGTCAGTTTAGCCATCGGAAAGATTTTTCCCCCTGAATTTCTGAAAAGCTTGGTGTGTATCATAGTTCCCCCAGTAGCAGATTGTGTTGAAAACACACCTTTGGGGGCACCTGGGTGGCTCAGTCGGTTGAGCGTCCGACTTCGGCTCAGGTCATGATCTCACAGCTCGTGAGTTCGAGCCCTGCATCGGGCTCTGTGCTGACAGCTCAGAGCCTGGAGCCTGTTTCAGATTCTGTGTCTCCCTCTCTCTCTGCCCCTAACCCACTCGCATTCTGTCTCTGTCAAACATAAATAAACATTAAAAATTTAAAAAAAAAGAAAACACACCTTTGATACTGCATCTGCAGTCCCAAGGTATGCCTAGGAAATACAGACATCTATTTATTTTTATTTTTATTTACTTATTTATTTTGAAAGACAGAGAGAGAGAGAGACAGGGCACAAGAGGGGAGGGGCAGAGAGAGAGGAAGACACAGAATCCGAAGCAGGCTCCAGGCTCTGAGCTGTCAGCACAGAGCCCGATGAGTGGCTCGAACTCATGGACCGTGAGATCATGACCTGAGACAAAGTCGGACCCTGAACCGACTGAGCCACCCAGGCGCTCCGGAAATCTATTTTTAATACAACATTTGTTGACAACTGCGCATGCCCATCAGAACTAAATGAATCTGGGGCGTGACTGGGTGGCTCAGTTGGCTAAGCGTCTGACTCTTGATTCGGGCTCAGGCCATGATCGTGAGATTTGTGGTTTGAGCCGCGTGACAGATTCTGCACTGAATTGATAGCGCAGAGCCTGCTTGGGATCCTCTCTCTCCTTCTCTCTCTGCCCCTCCCCTGCTTGTATGCACATGCTCTTTCTCTCTGTCTCTCGCAAAATACATAAGTAAACTTTAAAAAAGAGAGAGAGAGGGGCGCCTGGGTGGCGCAGTCGGTTAAGCGTCCGACTTCAGCCAGGTCACGATCTCGCGGTCCGGGAGTTCGAGCCCCGCGTCAGGCTCTGGGCTGATGGCTCAGAGCCTGGAGCCTGTTTCCGATTCTGTGTCTCCCTCTCTCTCTGCCCCTCCCCCGTTCATGCTCTGTCTCTCTCTGTCCCAAAAAATAAATAAACGTTGGAAAAAAAAAGAGAGAGAGAGAGAGAGAAATGAATTTGGGAGGAAATGTGTGAAGGCAGGGGGCTAAGAGTATGAGGGGAAACAATGTAGGCAGAGAGGAAGGCATCTGCTTCCTTCTTGGCTGAATGTGACTGAAATATGTCTTTAGTAGATACCAGAATAATGGTAATTTCTTAGAAAACATTGTGTTCTGGACAAGAAGAGAAATATAACCAAAACACTGGCCAAAAAAAGTACCCTAAAACCTGGCAAATAAAAATTAATGAAAACAAATGCTGGATTCCACAAGCCAGAAAGTGGAATCACTGAAATAGCTGGAGGAGAGAAGCTCTTTGCAGAACACGCAGTAGGCCTGCCTCCTACAGTATGTAGTTAGCCACATCTCTAGGGACACAGCAATGTATCTCCACACTTTTATGCTGCTTTCTGCACCTCAGCCAGAACTGTGGCTATTTCGTGCTGTGGACAACTGGCCCGCCCTGCCTAAATCAAGTTGCCCTGCCCGGCTCTGCCTCTCCACATCTTTCTTGGCATTCAAGACTCAACTGCAGTGTTACAACTCTGTGCCAGCCAGAATGATATCTGCCATTTAGAAATCTCATCGGCGCAGGATTTAGTGGGGATCATTGGAAGTCACCTTAGGGTCTGTCCACCACAGACGAACCTCACGGATATAATGATTAGCAATCAAAACCTAACACAAAGACTATAGACAGTACCATTCCATTTAGGTGAAGTTCAAAAGCTGACAAAACCTAATTCCTGGTGGTAAATGTCAGAATTGCTGCTGCTGGGAAGGACAGAAACTGGGAAAGAATATGAGGGAGACTCCTGGGGAGCTAGAAATGTTCTAGATCCTGACTTGGATGGTGGCCACATGAGAGTTAGTGTTAGTGAAAATTCAGTCAGTTATATACTTCAGATTTGGGCACTTTATGTAGATGTTTCTAAAAGAAGATATGCTATATATACAATGCACTATTACTCAACAATGAAAAAGAATGAAATCTTGCCATTTGCAACAACGTGGATGGAACTAGAATGCATTATGCTAAGCTAAATAAGTTAGAGAAAGGCAGGTACATGATTTCACTCATATGTAGAATTTGAAAAACTCAACCAATGAACATAGGGAAAGGGAAGGAAAAATAAGATAAAAACAAAGAGGGAGGTAAACCATAACAGACTCTTAAATACAGAGAATAAGCTGAGGGTTGCTGTAGGGAGGTAAGTGGGGGGATGGGTTAAATGGGAGATGGCCATTAAGGAGAGCATTTGTCGTCATGAGCACTGGGTGTTATATGTAAGTGATGAATCACTGGGTTCTACTCCTAAAGCCAAGACTACACTGTGTGCTAACTAACTTGAATTTAAATTTAAAGAAATTAAAAATAGAACTAACATACATTATCCAGCAATTCCACTTCTAATTCCTTTCTTCCCAAAGGGGAAAAAAACACTGTATTGAAGAGATATCTGTACCCCCATGTTGATAGAAGCATTACTTACAAAATCCAAGCCATGGAAACCACCTAAGTATCCATCAGTGGATGAAATGGATAAAGAAGTTGTGTTATATATATACAATAGAATATTATCCAGCCATTGAAAAGGAGAAAATTCTGCCATTTATGACAACCCAGATGGACCTTGAAGACATTATGCTAAATAAAACAAAGAAAGACAAATACTGTATGATATCACTTTTATGGGGGATCTAAACAAACAAACAAGCAAACTCACAGAAAAAGAGATCAGAGCAGTGGTTACCTGAGGTGAACTGGAGGAAGGTGGTCAAAAGTTACAAAATTCCAATAGTACAATAAATAAGCACTAGGGATATAATGTCAACACTGCTGTGTGGTAAATATGAAAGTTACAAGAGTAAATCCTAAGGGCTCTCAGCACAAGGAAAAAATGTTTTTCTTTTTCTGTAACCAAGGTGAGATGATGGATATTAACTAAACTTATTGTGGTGGTCATTTCACAATGTATGTAAGTCAAGTCATTGTGCTATATACCTTAAACTTATATGATGCTGTGTGTCAATTATATCCAATAAAACTAAGGGGAAAAGATTTGGGCACGGCATGTATGTTACATCAAACTCTTCAGAAAATTTAAAGAAATGTTTTATTGACAGTTTACAGAGTCTTTCAGAATGTGGCTTTGGAGGCAGAGAAACTTTGTTTTGAACAATTTTATCACTTACTAGCAAAGAGTTCTTGTACCCATTGCTTTGTATCTCTAAGTCTCAGTTTCCTTATATGTAAAAGGAGATAAGAGTAATGCTTAAGGGGTAATTGTAAGGATTAAATGAGTTAGTTGAGCCAAATTGGTAGTATATTGTTGGGCAAAAGGTGAATTATTCTAGAAATGATTTTTTAAAAATTTTTTTGAGTTTATTTATTTATTTTTGAGAGACAGAGAGAGTGAGCAGGGGAGGGGCAGAAAGAGAGAGAGAGAGAATCCCAAGCAGGCTCTGCATTGTCAGCACGTGGGGCTCGAACTCACAAACCGTGAGATCATGACCTGAGCCACAACCAAAAGTTGAATGCTTAACCAACTGAGCCACCCAGGCGCCCCTAGAAATATTTTTTATTAGCAGTGCTATTGCTACAACTCTATGAATCAGTTATCAGTGAACTATTATTAATCAACAGTAGTATTAGTATAGTTGATAATTATTAATGAATTATTAATTATATTAATGAATTGTTTCCAATAGAGTTTGAGAAAGAGAAGAATATCTTAGATTATACACAGATGGCAAATACATAAAATAAATTTACTTCACACAGTGTAGATGGTAAGCATTACCATTTGATCATAGCATTCTTTTCTGTTGAGTTTACTGACTTCAAAATCCTTCCCAAACACACCCCAGGCAGCTAATATCAACCAACTGGAAATGGTAATGGAGATGAACGTCTCAGCCAATCCTGATTATAATCACCTAAAGGGCAGGAACAAGGTAATACGCAAGTGAGTACTTGATAAACGTTCTCTGATGATGCTCTGATGATGTGCACTCTATGGGCCACGACAACAGCCCTTGTTCTTGTTAAAGGAAAACATAAGGGAACCAGGATTTACTGGTTATTAAAAGGCATTAGGTTTTCATTAAAAGTAAGCTGTCAGGTAGAGAGTAACACCAGAATTACTGACAACTAGAGCCTTGGACATAGGGCAAAGAGCTGGTGTGGTTGTGGAAAATTGAGGCTACTTGTCATGACAGAGGAACAAATAAGAGGCAGAACCTGGGAGCCAATGGGCAATACAAGGTCTAGAGTAGGTTGAAGCAGGGACAAGATCATAGGTCATTTTAAGGTCAGAGTCAGAATCTGTGATTAAGCCAAAATCAAGGCACATAAAAGAAGTAGAGTCAAGATAGTCATTAAGCCAAAAACTAGGGAGACAGAAGGAAACTGAAATATACACATTTGGAGGGCTGGCTAAGGTGAACATAAGAAGTTTGTGATGCCTTTTGAATATCCAAACAGAAATGACAAGTAGACTTGGATATTCAAGACTGAAGAGGCTAGAAGTGGAGAAACGAATATAGGACTTGTCAGCACAGTATCGAAAGACATAGCACTGAGTAAGCTCCTCTAGAAAGTGAAAATATAGAGAAGCCAAGGACTGAAATGTGGAGCCTTTCAACTTTTCTTTTCAAAAAGTAAAGGAAAGTGATAGGAAAAACCACTATGTCAGGAAGATACAGATGATCCAAAGCAATAGATGACCCAAAACAAAGTGAAGAAAATGCTTTCAGACAGTGTTTTGAGTAGTGTCAAGAGGTCAGTAAGATAAGGACTGAACACTCACCACCAGACTTTGTAAGATGGAGGTCACTGACCACCTTGACAAGAGCATTATCAGTGGGGCAGTAGCTACTTGATTAGAATGGGTTATAGCGAGATTTGGAGTTGTTAAAATTGGAAGAGACGAAATGTTAGAAGAGTTCCGTGAACTGTAAAGTGGCTTACATATGATAATTTTGTCACAACTGACCATTATGGTAAAAGGTACTTAACCTGAATACTTCAGGCTTGTTGGTGTGGATAAGTAAATGGTCAGTAGATGAAGATGGTCTTTTGATGACAGGCAGATCATGACAGAGTCATACCTTAAGGATACATTAAGGTTGCAAAAACAAATTGTTTTTTCCCCTTCTGGCCCAGGTCTGTGTACCTTATTAGGAAGTGACTGGTAGTTTTGACAAGTGCAGTGAACATAAGTAAAGCAGATCTTTGAAACGGATAAGAAAATGCAGAATTTGCACATTTGTAGGCTCGACTACAGACATAAGCAATAATTCATTATCTTCAGACATTAAAATGTGGTGAATTAAGAAGTTATAGGGGGGCGCCTGAGTGGCTCAGTCGGTTGAGCGTCCAACTTGACTCAGGTCATGATCTCACTGTTCACGAGTTCAAGCCCTGTATCAGGCTCTCTGCTGTCAGTGCTGTTGCTGCTTTGGATCCTCTGTCCCCGTCTCTCGTTGCACCTCCCTCACTTGTGCTCTCTCTCTCTCTCTCTCTCTCTCTCTCTCTCAAAAATAAATAAACATAAAAATAAAAGAAGCTACACTGGGGCACCTGGGTGGCTCAGTTGGTCAAGCACGTGACATCAGCTCAGGTCATGATCTCACAGTCCGTGAGTTCAAGCCCTGCATTGGGCTCTGTGCTGACAGCTCAGAGCCTGGAGCCTGCTTCGGATTCTGTGTCTCCCTCTCTCTTTACACCTCCCCCGCTCACACTCTGTCTCTTTGTCTCTGTCTCTCAAAAAATAAACATTAAAAAAAATTTTTTTTTTAATTTTTTATCGTTTATTTATTTTTGAGACAGAGAGAGACAAAGCACGAACGGGGGAGGGGCAGAGAGAGGGAGACACAGAATCTGAAACAGGCTCTAGGCTCTGAGCTGTCAGCACAGAACCCCACGCGGGGCTCGAACTCACGGACCGTGAAATCATGACCGGAGCCGAAGTCGGTCGCTTAACCGACTGAGCCACCCAGGCGCCCCTAAAAGAATTTTTTAAGAAGCTACAGAAACTTCCATTCGCTATGGATAGTAAATTTGATAATACATCTAACAATTACTTAGGCAAAGTGAATTATGGATTCCTAATTATCCACTCGAGTTAATTACTAGAATATTATTGCATGCATATTGTGTATAAGGTCCTCTGAACCAATCCTCAGTAGTAAATGTAGCCAATTCAAATATTTCATAACACAAAACACAGAATATGCAAGAAACCTATAACTTTTTGATTGTTTCTGATGATTTAAAATTTCTCAGTTAGGGCACCTAGGTGATTCAGTCGGTTGAGCATCCAGCTTCTGCTTAGGTCATGATCTCACAGTTCATGAGTTTGAGCCCCTCATCGGGGTCTCTGCTGTCAGCTCACAGCCTGCTTTGGATTGTCTGTCCCTGTCCCCTGCTTGTGCTCTCTCTCACTCTCTCTCTCTCTCTCTCTCTCTCAAAAATAAATAAACATTAAAAAAATTAAAAGTAAAATAAAATGAAATTCCTCAGTAGACTTTATCCCATTGGGTAAAAGGAAAAATATGCTTAAATGTATCAATCAACAACATATCTTTCAGTTCAGTGTGTTTCTTCGGTTTAAACCTGCTCTTCAGGGTAACTGCTCACCTGTCAGAGGTGTTCCCCATTCCCCCTTTGCTCAAGCTTAGTCTAGTTGGAGGACTTGCCTGTTCTGGTGATGGGGGCTCTTGTACCTATCCTGTCCTCTGGGTCTTTGTCATCCTCTGATACAGTGTGATTGCTCTGCTGTCATCCCCGTCACCTGGCTGGCACCTACTGCTATGGTTTTCAGCTAAAGAAACATCTATGCGGGGCTCCTGGATGGCTTAGTCAGTTGAGCGACCGACTTCGGCTCAGGTCATGATCTCCCGTCCGTGAGCTCGAGCCCCGCGTTGGGCTCTGTGCTGACAGCTCAGAGCCTGGAGCCTGCTTCCGATTCTGTGTCTCCCTCTCTCTCTGCTCCTCCCCCACTCACGCTCTGTCTCTCTCTGTCTCAGAAATAAATAAACATTTAAAAAATTAAAAAAAAAAAAAAAAAAGAAACATCTATGGTATCCCCAGCTGCTATTTTCCTCATATGGTCATGTCTCTGGTGCTGGTACCATCTTGCTGCCAGCTCTAGCAGGTGGCCCATTTTCACTTCTTGGGACCTTCCTCCCCAACTTCTAGGCATTAAGAATTCTACACAGGCAGAACCATGGGCCTTCTGATTCCTAGTGGCAGGTGCATCCTGCAACCTCTTTTAGGGAGGTTTTTCTAGTTTATTCTCTAGTTACTTCTAGTTATTCTGTTTATTCTCTAGTTACTTCTCCACCCTCCTCTAGTTTATTCTCTAGTTACTTCTAGTTATTCTGTTTATTCTCTAGTTACTTCTCCACCCTCCCGCACTGGGGTTTTAGGACAGAGATGGCAGCCACACGTATCTCATTTCACATCCTTACTGTTATCTACTCTCCTCTTGGTGTCAAAAGGACTATTTTTCTCTTCCTCCTCTCTAAAAGGGCCTTCACATACATCATTTTCTCCTCCTCCCCAACGTGATTATATGTACCGTTTTCTGAGACCAAAATGGCAAAGGAAAACTGAAAAACCAAGAGGGGAAACCCATTGGGAGATATTTCTTTAAATAGCAATATAATTATTCCTAAAGATCTGAGTTTATGAGAGGTTGCTTGTCTTCAGGGAACTTACAAGCTCATTGGAAAGGTAAGACAATATGTAAAAAATAACGTAATGCCAAATCTATCCCAGCATTGCAGAGGCCATAGTCTCTCCAGAGGTCTGCTTGGCTGATGGGAGGGCAGCGTGGGAAGCCCCCTCCCTAAACATTGTCATAATGGAGGGCCAGGTAAGTGTTAGGTGGGAATTCAGTAGGGTAGCAAAAGGTTCTTAGAGAATTCTGGGCGGCACTGTATTAAGTTAATTCCTTTTTTTTTCTTTTTTCTCCCTGAGGCATACTGCCCTGAGCAAAGAAGAGTTTTGGACAGACTGTCATTTTGCAAACTGATAAATGTGAACTAACTCTAGCCCAGTCAAAAATATCCCTTATTACTCACATCTTACTTTCACTTGAAACATAACAAGTATAGGACACGTTCTTTAATAGTATTCCAGAAAGGAACTTGAGCCTACAAGATCCATTTAAGCTTTTCCCTATGAAGGAATGTCCTTGTACAAAGCTCTGTGTCTGTGGCTTATATTTCAATCATTTTTCCTTGGGTATTTGTTAGCATGGTGAATACAGTTACAGATATAATCCAGGCAATAAGGTTTCCTTATTTTAGTAATACATTAATTCATCTGTTTGTCTCTACTCTTTTATACAGTGTTAGGTTAATACAGTGGCAGAAAGGAAAAGAAAAAAAAACAAAACAGATATATAGGTCTATATTTACATATATAGTACAATATATGAATATATATATTATATACATGTCTGTATATTTATATGCAAACACGTAGCATATTTAATGTCTATATAAAATGTAGGTATATAGTGTGTGTACAAAGGACATATAGAAATATAAATATAAATTACACACACATACACAAACATATATATACATACATACATTTGGGTAAATATAAAATACCAAGGTTCATATTGAAGTATAAGCTACATACACAAATTTGACGCATATGAAATGTTCATGCCCTTGAACCTCTGCCTGCGTTGGTTCCTTCAGCTTGAAATGCTTCTTCAATCCCCTTCACCTCTCAAACTCCTACTTATTCTTTAAGAACCAGCTTGAGATCCACATGTCCACTATGCTGCTATTGTGCTGGATTTCACTAAAAACTTTCTTATATGTCTGCTTCCATTATGTTACATACCTGTCTCTCCTCCGAGACAATGAGTTCTTTAAGTCAGGAACTGAGTCCCATTCAGAGTCTCATTCATGTTTGCTCTGCCCCAGACCCTAGCCCTTAGGCACATACTAAGCACTCAATAAACATTTTATGAATGAGTAAATGCAACTCCTGAATAATAATTAAGACTTTGATGTGAAGGGACAGAGAGCCCTCCCCTAATCCAGGTTGGGAAACAACTTTGAGGAAGGCTGGAACCTTTTTCTAAGACAGAAGTTAAAGGACATTGGCCTGCTTTGGGGAGGTGCTTGGAGAATGGAGACCACCTACTTGGGTAACATGGAGTGATGTCATACAAATAGGTTTGTGTCTAGACCTTTGAAAACTAACATGATAAAATGTGATTACTTCTTGCAAGTCAGAAAAATCCAAAAGAATATCAAGTTCATCAAGTGTTGGACATGTAGGTAGTGGCTTTGGACTTCGACACCCCTCCATTTACCATGTGACTGACTTTAGCAGGTCATATAATGTTTCTGGGCCTTAGTTTCATCATTTGTTAAAAAATTTTTTTTTTTATTTTTTAATGTTTATTTATTTTTGAGAGAGACAGAGACAGAATGCGCGTGGCTTAGGGGCAGAGAGAGAGGAAGACATAGAATCCAAAGCAGGCTCCAGGCTCCGAGCTGTCAGCACAGAGCCCGATGCAGGGCTCAAACCCACGAGCTGTGAGATCATGACCTGAGCTGAAGTCAGACACTCAACCGACTGAGCCACCCAGGCGCCCCCTTAGTTTCATCATTTGTAAGGAGACAGCAGGGGGTGGGGGCCTGAACAGCACCTATCTTACAGGGTGAGGGAATTTTACCTGAAGTATTTTGTGTGATATATTAGTGTGCAAGTCAAGGGCTGGCCAGGAAAACTGCAACTATTTCAAGTACTTAGAATAGAGGAAATTTAGTGCAGAGACTTAGTTAAATGGGGAATGAAAGAGCTGAAAGCCAAAGAGGGAAGGTGAGGAAATCCAGAGATCAACCACAGCAGGGAGCTGCCACAGAGATAAAGGGAGAAGATAGTGTTACCAGAGACCAAGAGCTGAGGTCACCCAACAGAAGATGAAACCATGTCCAACAGGAACCAGAAATACGGAGGAGACACAGCTGTTGCTGGAGAAGACACATCTAAGGCAGAGAGCCCGAGCAGAAATACCGGCTTGTTTTCTCTCTGCCCTCCTGTCTCTCACCAGCACGCCCCGCTGTCTGAACCCAGCCCCTTTGTAATAAAAAGCAAAGCAGGGAAACACAGAGGAGTCTGAAAGCAAACACTTAATTCATTACCACAATCAGTTAGAATCCGTTTTGGCCATGAGGGACAAAAGATTCAAAATAATGATGGCTTAAATAGGATAGAAGCTTGCGTCTCTCTCATGTAAAAGCCCAGGTAGGTAATTTAGGGCTGTTATGACATTTTATAACATCAGAGACCCAGTATTCTGCATCTTTCATCTTGATACTCCTTTGTGTGTGGCCTTGATCTCATGGTCCAAAGTGGAGGCATCTGTGTTTCAGGCATCAAGGTGGTAGAATGGACAAACAAAAAGAGAAAGAGGAACCCATACACATTGTCTGGTAGAGCAATGTATTTTGAACTGTGGGTCATGACTCACTAGTGGGTCATAGAATCAGTACAATGGATAACTTTAAAGACGAAATAGAATAAATGGTATCATCATGTTTACTACACAGTAAAAGTATTTCTCGCATAAAACTTTGTTTCAGAAATATATATGTGAGTGTATATGTTTATATACATATAACCTAGCAAAACATAACATAATAAATATAAAGTGTATTTCTTATGTAGGATACTGCCAAAAAAGTTCAAAGCATTTTTATAAAGTTCCTGCTCCACTTTGGTTTCATCTCATTGGCCAGAACTTAGTCACATGGCTGTAGAGAATCACAAGAAGCACTGGAAAAATTTTTCTTTCTTTCTTTCTTTCTTTCTTTCTTCCTTCCTTCCTTCCTTCCTTCCTTCCTTCCTTCCTTCCTTCCTTTCTTTCTTTCTAAGTAGGCTTCACGCCTAGCATGGAGCCCAACATGGGGCTTGAACTCATGACCCTGAGATCAAGACCAGAGCTGAGATCAAGAGTCAGATGCTTAACCAACTAAGCCACCCAGGCACCCCAAAAATATATGCTTTCTTATTAGCTAGTACAAAAATGTACTGGCTAAAGTTAAGGATTTTATTATTATGAAAGAAAGGGAGCTTGAATAGAGACAGCTAGGAATCTACCACATACAGAATCATTATTATTACTGTCTGCTATTACTGTTACTATTGACTTATTGTTTTTTTTAAATTTTTTTAATGTTTATTTATTTTTGAGAGAGAGAGAGAGAGATAAAGCACGAGCAGGGGTGGAGATGGAGGGCAGAGAGAGAGGGAGACACAGAATCTGAAGCAGGCTCCAGGCTCTGAGCTGTCAACACAGAGCCCGATGCTGGGCTCGAACTCACGGACTGCAAGATCATGACGTGAGCCAAAGTCAGACGCTTAACCGACTGAGCCACCCGGGTGCCCCATATTGACTGTTATTATTGACTGAAAGAGCCGTCTTGCTCAGAGGGTGATTATTGGAAGTTTAGTGATGACGTGTTTTAGTGCCTGGACCCTCACAGTTTGTGTGTGAGTCCTGCTTTGTCATTAGGTTTCTCATCTATAAAATGAGGATGATAATGTGTATCTCTCATTAAGTTTTTGGAAAGACTGAATAAGGACGAGCATCAACAGCTTGGCAGAGTGTGTGGTACCTGTAGAGAGCTCAGGGCTGTTGGGTGTAGATATCAGCACTGGAGCCCGTAAGCAGAGTATGTGGGAGGGCATTGGTGTGGTGGTGAGCTGTTTCCAGCCAACATCCATTCTGCTGTTGAAGCAGGTGCTAAATTCATGGTAAATCACCTCTAGTTCATAGCAGCGGATGGGACCTGGCCCAGGAATGGGATATTAGCCAGCAATGAGAAACAGTAGAGAACAGCAGAACTATCTGGAACTTGACTTTGGGCTCTTCCCTGACCAGCAGCAGACTGTCACCCACAAAAAGAGGTAGGTTTTAGTACTTAGAATCCTCCCAGAAGGGCTTCGGGACCTGGTAAGGGAAGACCTTCGTCAAGATCTTATGTTTCCAAAGCCACTGTTATGAAGCTTGTTCTCCATACTCAGAGCCACATTCTGGCAAACAGCTATCGTTTGGATGTCTCAGAAGAAAATTGGAGTGAACTAAAAACAATTCTCCGGATTCAAGTGGAATTGGAGTAATAGGCACAGGGCCTGGCACATAATGGGCCTAGATTATTGTTGGATGAATGAATGAGTGAATGACCAAAATAGAGAAGATGTGAGCTAAGTAATTTTTTGACTATCACATAAACTTTTTTTTTTTCCTGTTGCTGATGTGGCATAGAAAAGACAAGATTATATAAATAACAAATCACATTTAGGTTGAACGTATTTTCAAAAGGAAAATAATTGTCACACTCTTTCACTAAATATACAGAACTTTTTCTTTCACCTTCTGCACACAATGATTACTCTTCTAACACTAATTAAACACCCACCATGTGCTAAATGGTAGAGAGAACACGTGAGCAATAGTGTTTCTGCTCTCATGGTGATGGGCAGAGAAACTTGGCAGACAACCCAATAGGAAGGATGAAGGTAAATTTGATGTGTAATATTAATCTTATTGACACAGTAGTTTCAGAGAAAGTTGTGAAACCTATTTATTTAGAAATATGGAAAAAGATCAACCTTCATGTATTGTCAGAAGGAGAAAGTAGATAACTTGCCAAGGTTTCTTCTTCATCTCCAAGAAACGTCATGTGCCTACACCAGAGGTCCCTATAGATAGGACATGTGTCCCACGTGGCCAGTTAATGCATTTATGTTACCTGCCTGGTCACTATAAGCATGTGATATTTCTGCAAACACTTCATATTCTCCAAATCAGTAAGAAGGCAAAGTAGAAAGTGGTTAATCCAAGTATTCATTAATTCAATAAATGTTTAGTAAGTCCCCACTATATGCCATTTGCTGCTCAGAAATAAGAAATTAAAAGGCTAAAGGCAAGTTTCTTTCACCCTCAAGTAAGTGACCACCCTCTGAGAAAGACCTTCAAGAGCTAACAGTTGTGATGCAAAGGCGATCTCTACAACAGGCTGGGTGGGGAACAAGGGAAAGAGACATCTCCCTCCACCTAGGGTAGCGGGCAGAATGATCAAGAAAGGTTTCCTATGGGGAGGGGATTCCAACTGAATTTCTAAAAATAAGAATCCCTTAGCCAGTTGGACTGGTGAAGAAAGATATTCCAAGCAGATGAAATCAAACGAGCAAAGGCCAAGAAGAGGAGAACAGTGAGGAACTATAGTCAGAGATACAAGTGGCTTGTTTTGGCGGGTGTATAGGTGTGCGTTGGGAGTGGGGGAGCAGGAAGCTATGTCTAGATCCTGATCATGCAAGTCCTTGTGTGCTAAGAATTTCCACGTCATCCTGAATGTTCATGTGGGATCATTGATAAACACATATTGGGGGAAGGAAATGATTTAACTAGATTAAAAGAAGGCTTCAAGGATGACTTTCTCATTACAACCTTGACACCCACAGGTGTACATGTGTGATCCTCTCCCTTAAGGTCAGGCAGGAAGCAGGTCTGCCTGGTCAGTGCTGTGAGCTGAGGGCAAGGATACCCAACTTTAAGATGCCCTAGTGCCAGAGAGTGAATGATCCAAATGTGACTGAGGTGGCATACAGAAGTAGTGGGTCCAACACAACTTATCAAACCCTGAGACACTGAAGGTGAGAATCTGGGATCAAGAGTGGACTCACATGGACCAGGAGACACTGGAGTGACCAGTGGCAGGTGAAAGAGAGGTCTTCAAGCTTTTCTTAGAGGTTTCCATTACAAGTTTTGAGTACAGTGCTAGCAAGGGCCCTTTTGGGCATTTGAGGGGGGGATAACGTACAAATAGGCACTTTCCTTTCCTTCCCCTATTCCTGACTCCTGGGGCTAGAGGGTGAAGTTACAATGCTTAGTACACACATCCACTGCAGTAGGAATCCTAAAATTCTGGAGAATTTGTGAGGACATCAGTACAAAAGGAGCACTGATCCGAAAGTGTCTGCCTTTTGTAAAATTCCTCACTTGCAGTTACTTGTTCTTGCAGTTGCTAGTTCAGTATCTGTGTTTGCCACCAAGCTGTAAAAACTCATAAGGGTATGAAGCATACCCGTCACATCCCTGCTCTCTGAAAGATACTGAAGTGCCTGGTGTGAGTGAACGATAAAGATTTTAAAAATCAGAATCTGGTTTGCCCCATTTACCGCTAGGTTGCTTATAGAGTCGTTCACGTGCAAGTCAGCTGGATGACGTTGATAAAATATGAAATCTCTGCCATTCACACTTCTGATCATTCAAGATGTTTTATGGTTAAGTTCCTGTGTTTTGGCTTTCATGAAGACATGTGTTCATGGCTGTACTTTTCTGAGCATTAGTTTCCTCCACTGTGAAACGGATTTGATAATAATACTCACCTGTTATTACAAAGCAGGTGAGCACTGTAATGAGGACTGATGGCCTGGATTTAATTAATGACGACATCATGTAATACTTGTGAAACCTTTGGCAAGAAACTCAATCTTGGTAAACCTCAGTTTCCTAATCTGTAATACAGGGATGATTATACCTACTAAATAGGGTATAAGAATGAAATAAAATAAACCATTGAAACGGCGACAGTGCCTGGAACCTAGTGAGAGCTCAAATGTTAGTTCTTATTATTTTGTCTTATAGCTTTGGGGATTAAATGAGATAATTCCATTTAAAACACAGCACCATGCTTAGAACCTTGTAAGCACACAAAGAGTTTCAGCTATTAATATCATCTCCATATATAGTCATTGCTTCACTAAGCAAACTATTGTTTGTGCAATTCATTTCTTCTACTGTAGCCTTGATCTGGAGTTTAAATCTCTCATTGTCATTTCACTTTGTATATTTCCAAGTCTTGGCTGCCTAGCCAGAGTATAAACTCAGCAGCAGCACAGTCCCTTGCATATAGAAGATGCTTGCCTTATAGTTATTTGATTTGGTTTATACATAATTATATTACTCTTAAATAGGTTTTAGAAAAATGTTAGACTTTTGGTAAGATGGAAAGAACTATATTGCTTATTATGTCCAATCAAAGCATCACCATGCCCATGGAGTCATCCAATTTCAGCACACAGAAATGACTGGCTAAGAATCAAATCTTACTCGTTTTCTAAGACTCCCTAAGTTTATATTATTACTATTATGCTTATAAAAAGCCATGAGGGATCTTGTTAAAGCTCTAGATATTCTTTTTTTTCAACTATTTATTTTTTTTTGAGAGAAAGAGAGCATGAGTGATGGAGGGGCAGAGAGAGAGGGAGAGGGAAACCTAAGCAGGATCTGCACTGACAGTGCAGAGCCTGATGTGGGGCTCAATCTCATGAACCTCAAGATCTTGGCCTGAGCTGAAACCAAGAGTCGGACGCTTAACTGACTGAGCCACCTAGGTGCTCCAAAGCTCTGGATATTCTTTATTTTTTGTCTTTTTAAATTTTTTTTAAATTAAAAAATATTTATTTATTTTGAGAGACAGAGAGCACACAGGCAGGAGAGGGGCAGAGAGAGGGATCGAGAATCCCAAGCAGGCTCCATGCCTGAGGGGCTTAATCTCACAAACCGTGAGCTCATGACCTGAGCCAAAACCAAGAGTTGGATGCTTAACCAACCGAGTCACCCAGGTACCCCTTCTCGTTTTTTAAACTAAAAACCTTGATCACACTTTTCCTTAAGAAATTTCAACATCCTCATTAGAAATATTAGGTACTTTTCAGTTGCTACTTAGTTCAATGAATCTGAGTAAAGTGTCCCTGCTTTAAATCCATCCTCCACACGACTCCAGTGTAATCTTCCTAAAATGTGATTCCTCTACTTAAAAATTTTTTGTGATTCCTCATTCTTCACGGGAGAAAGTCCAAATCCTTGGCCAAGGATCAAGGCCTGTGTCTTTGCCAACAGCATTGTCTGCTGCCCCTTCCCACTAGCTGCTATGCTATAGAAATCCCTAACTTCTAGGGGTGCCTGGGTTGCTCAGTCATTTAAGCCTCTGAGTCTTATCTAAGCTCAGGTCTTGATATCAGGATCCTGAGTTTAAGCTCAGCATTGGGCTCCTCATTGGGCATGAAGCCTACTTAAAAAAAAAAAAAAAAAGAAAAGAAAAGAAACCCCCAACTTCTAGGTTCCTTTTTTTCTTATATTTTGTTTTGGTGTTGTACATTTTTATTTTATTTATTTTTTAATGTTTATTTTTTAGAGAGAGAGAGAGACAGAGTGTGAGCAGGGGAGGGGAAAAGAGAAGGAAACAGAATCTGAAGCAGGCTCCAGGCTCTGAGCTCTTAGCACAGAGCCCGATGTGGGGCTCGAACTCACAAACTGTCAGGTGATGACCTGAGCCAAAGTCGGATGCTCAACCGACTGAGCCACCCAGGCACCCCTGGTCTTTGTACATTTTTTAAAAATTCTTTTTAACATTTGTTTATTTTTGAGAGACACAGAAACACAGAGCACAAGCAGGGGAGGGGCAGAGAGAGAGGGAGACATAGAATCCAAAGCAGGCTCCAGGCTCTGAGCTGTCAACACAGAGCCTGATGTAGGGCTCAAACCCATGAACTGTGCGATCATGACCTGAGCCGAAGTTGTACACTTAACCAACTGGCCACCCAGGCGCCCTGGTCTTGGTACATTTTTAAATGGTTATCTCTCTTCCAAGGATGCTTTCTTTTGTCCTGAGTAACCTGTACCTATCCTTGGTGATACTCCTTAGGCAACATCTCCTGTAGGGAGCCTTCTCTGAATTCCTTCCAGGTTAGATTAAGTGTCTTTTCCATTGTACCTGATATATAACCTCCTTCTCTAGAGTATTCCATATTCCATTCATTAATTCAGTAGCTATTTCTTGAGTACTTATTATGTGCCAGTTATTATTTCAGATACTGAGGATATGTTGACAAAAAAAAAAAAAAAAAAAAAGATCATCACCTTCATGGAGCTGACAGTAGACACAGAAAGTAAGCAAACATACATGATGTTAGAGGGCGTAAATGCAATAGAGAGGTAAGGTATAGGGAGTTCCTGGAAGGAGGGATATAGGGGTTACAGTCCTAAATGGAAGGGTGAGGGTAGGCCTCCCTTCATATTTAAATCTAGACTAGATAAAGGTGATTTGAGGAGACAATTCTTCATGGGTTTCTTGCCTTTTGCATGCTTTGTGAGCAAGATACTAAGTGCCCTATTATTCTGTTATATTTTCAATGATGTTTGTTTAGTGAACAGCTTTGTCAGGTAGAGATCATGTCTCTCTTTGAAGCAAAGGGAAAGTTTTCCTTCTGTCCGATACGTTAAGAGATATCTCCCTCTGGGGCAAAGGGCAGCTCTGTTTGCATTTCCTTATAAATAAGATTTGGGTTATCTAAGCTTGGGATCCCTCCTTTTCAATGCCACCTGAAGTGTGCAGGTGCCACCTGGCCCTCTCTATGTCTCCAGGGAACTGATGCTTGGAGAACTGGCACAAATGCTGACCCTCCAGCTACTGGCTGTTGCTGAGTAATAAAGTCTTTTGTCTTCTGCCAGCATCCTTGCGATTACGGTTGGCCGACGTGTTGGCCTGCAAATAGGTTAAAGTCTCAGCCTCTTCACAGTTCTTGACAGTGAAATGCAGATATGTGGAAGAAAGGCATGTAAGACACAGGGAACAGCAAGTGGAAAGGTCCTGAGTCACTTGCTGGATGTGATATTATCTGTCTTAAAATTCTCTGACTTCCCCAGTAACTTGGGGAAAGGACAGCCAATCTTACTCATCTTTGTATCCCTAGTAAAACTACTAGTACCTAGCAAATAAACGTTTGCTGAAATTAATAGGAAAAAATAGCTGTCCTTTGGAAATAAGAATGTTTCCTTGGCAGGGATCTTTGAATGCCAGGTATTATTTCCTTTCTTATTTTATTTTATTTTCTCATTCAGAGAAAGGCACATGATAGAGAGGCAAAAGAATTGAATTTGGTGTCAAGCTGGGTTTCTATCCCAGCTCTGCTGCTTACTAGCCTATAACCTTGGGCAACTCAACCTTTCTGAGTCTCAGTTTCCCTGTGTATGAAATCATAATAATAATCTTGTCTTCTCTGTTTTGATGCTGAAGTTGAAAAAACATAAACATTCTAAGAGTTCAAGAAATATGTTGTGCCATATATAGTCCCCCACCCAGGGTAGGGTTTGGGAAACTTAAATCTATTACTGTGATTCTACCTTTGCCAGCTAGCTCCTCCTTTGAAGAGGAATGGGTAATCTGACAATTTTTAAAATTAGTGGAAGAATATGAAAAAAACAGGGAGGCTCTGTATTCCAGGATTCTGCCTAGACCATTAGCCATTCCCATTCATTTAATAGTAAAGTACACTTGCCGAGATCTGAAGTCCTGTAGAAGTTAATGAGCAAGTGCTAGAATCTGCGCTTGGAGTTACCTATCCTATTCTCCTGAACCCCCTGAGTTCACAGGTTCCATGCTGTTTGCAGCCAATTATTGTTTTGAGTGGGAGGAGTGCCAGCAGCATTAGGTTGAGAATTTATTGCTATGTTGGGTTTTGTTTCCACTTTAGAGCATGCAAAGGGGAATTGTGGTGGCTTAGAAACTCCATGCCACAGTTTTGGAAATGTGACCAAGAGTTCCTCAAAGCAGTTTGACATGGAGTTTTTCTGTGGTGGGAATCTTGGCAAATGAGTACCATGAGCTGGTCTATCACTGAAGTGGCTTTGTACCTCCCCAAGTGTGGAAGAGCAGCAAGTTTGATGAGGAGTCTTGGTCTGTTCTTTTTCAGCAAAGAACAAAATGGTTTGTGCCCCTCTTTGAAGAGAGTTAATGATTCATGGATTTTCTTTAAAATCTTTCCCCAATTCCTTGTTTCAACATCATTTGGGTTTCTACTCTGGGTCTGGACTCATGCTAGACTCTGTGGCGTGAATGAAGCCAGCACAGTCCTGACAGATGATTCTGCTTTAGGTGGTTGTAGACCACACTTTGAGAAACATTAAGATGAAGAATACAGACTTACAAATGAGCGATTGGAAGGTCACATGTTAAGTGCTGGAACTTCCGGGAAGGAAACAGGTAATGAACAGGTATCCAACTTGGTGACAAGCAAAGAGTACAGGGGGGCTCTGGGGAGAAGGTAAAGCCGTCAGGCAAGTTTCATGGTGGTCTACGGTCTTCTAGGGACAGCTGTGGCCCACTGGCCACTCTTTTCATCACATTTTTAGTTCAAATAGCTACATAGTAGTGTCTTCACTATATAGATGATTGAACTTGATCTTCAGAGTTACATCAAGACAAAGGCACCCAGAGTGCCTGGGTGACTCAGCTCGTTAAGCATCCGATTTTTTTTAAGTGTATCCTTTAAGTTTATTTATTTTGAGAGAGCAAGAGAGCACATGCACACGAGTGGGGGAGGAACAGAGAGAGGGAGAAAGCGACAGTGCAGACCCTGCTTGGGATTCCCCCCCTCTGTCTGTGCCTCCCCTGCTTGGACGAGTGAGCATGCTCACTCTCTCTCAGCCTCTCTCTCAAAAGTAAATAAATAAAATTTTAAAAAGAAGACAAAGGGGAGGAAAAAGGAGTCTCTTATTAATAGAACATGTGGACTGGAATTGGAACCAGAAAGTTCTAGCTCTTGGTGATGTCTCTCACAAGGCATGTGTTCTATGTACTCCACTCTCTTTTCTCTCTGGTTGGCTTTATTAACTCATTTGTGATGTTTGCTCCTTCCTAGCTTCAGTATGCAAAATCGTAGCCACTATTTATTGGGTGATAGTACTAAGGTAGTACTAGTAGGTAGTACTAGGTGCTAGGTAAGTGTCTTTTCACGAAAACTCGGGGTATTATTGTTTGTATCGTACAAATGAAGAAACTGAGGCTTAAAGAAGTTAAGCTTTACAGATATGACACAGCTAAACTAGCAAGTATTATCGTTGGGATCTGAACCCAGGTTTTCTGATTCCAATACTCATGCTGTTAGCTATCATGCTATATGGTTGTGCACTTACACACACACACACACACACACACACACACACACACACACAGATGGTTCTGTATGTATATATGGCTATATATTTCCTGCAATATGTATTATGGAACTCAAGGCTTCTATGACTCCTATGTCCTTTTAGTTTTAACTGCTTTTTCTAACTGCTTTTTCCTCTTAGTATTTCCTAAAATTTTTGAGAGTAAAACTTTGTTTGACCCAGCTAATCTTTTTGTCATGCCTTGCCATGTGATACATTGGCTATCTTCATGTCACATACCTACCCTGGTCCAATCAGTCGCCCTCCCCTACTCCCCCCTCCCCCACCAAGACAGTCAACTAATGCTGTGCAGGGGTCAATGGTGGGGCAATTTCACTTATATGGGCTGGGGACATTAAGGATTAGTAGTTTATCAGGAAAAAACCTTTCACTGGTTTATCACGTACAAGTGTACATGTGTGAAATTCTCTCTGACACCAGACTAGTACCTCAGAGCTTGCTATTCGGTGTTTAAAGACCCAGGTTTGCATACTGGTACCACTATTCAAAAGTTGTAGTACCCTAGGCAAATGACTTTATTTCTCTGAGACTTTTCCCCATTGGCAATGTAGAATATATCACGTGACACTTTCTGAGTATTAAGAATCTCTTGGGGGGGGGGAGGGGTCCTGGGTGGCTCAGTCAAATTTCTGATTCTTGATTTCAGATCAGGTCATGATCTTAAGGTTTGTGAGTTTGAGCCCTGCATTGGGCTCCTCACTGACAATGCATAGCCTGCTTGGGATTCTCTCTTTCTCCCTCTCTCTGCATCTCCCCTGCTGTCTCAAAATAAATAAACTTAAAAAAAAATCCCTTGGGTGTAGACACTGGGCTAAATGCTAGAGCTCCAGGATGAATAACTTACCATCCTGGGGAGCTCTGTTTGCAGTCTAACAGCAAACAGTTCCTAAGACTCATTTGGTGGTGGTGGGGGGGGGGGGGGGTCTGTAAAATGCTTACTGCAGGACACAGCCCCCTCCACTAATTCTGCTTCAGTATCGGTAGACCTGGGGTGGAGCACAGGATTCACAGTTTAAGAGTGCCCCAAGGCTACAGGTGGCCATGGACCTAATGAGAAACATTAGGATGGAGAAAACAAGACTTTCAAATGGATAATGCTGCTTGTTAAATGTGGGAGGACATTTCAGGAGAGAGCTTTGGAGCAGGACAGAAGGAGCAATAAATTCTGTTGGGGGGTGAGAGAAGGCTTCACAGAGGTGACATCTCAGTTGAATAAGGGCTTGCCAGGTGGAAAGAAGGGGAAGGCTTTCAAGACTGCTAGCAAAGGTGTTTTCTAGCAGAGGTGAGGCATATGTTGGGGGGAAGGGAGCAGAGTGGCTTCAATAAGCATAGAAAGACATACCAGAGCACAAAGAGCCATGCTTATTGCGTTAACTTTATTTCTCTGTGATGAAGCAACAGAAATGATTAGGTTACAGTGACAAGTTCAGATTTGACTTTTAGAAAGATGACTTTGGTTTCAGCCTGGAGAACAGAATGATGGGATGTAAGAAGGACTGCACGGAGACTGGGGAGGAGACTGTGGTCATAATGCAGTAATACAGATGGAAAGCGGGGTTGGGGGGGGCAGCAGACATGTGCAGGGAGCTACAGCGGAGGCAGGGAGTAAGAGGCCTAACTCACAGAGCAGGTGACATCCACCCAAGTATGCAATCAGATGCAGATTTAGATGGAGAATGACAGAAATCAGTAATGAGTTTTAGTTAGGTATAGTTGTTAGAAAAGTTAGTGAACAGTTGGGAAAATGGAAATCCAGCTCAAAAAAGAGATTAAGCTTTGTTTAGAAGTTTGCAAAATTCTGATGTCTTGGAGATAATTGAAGGCATGAGCATACATGAGACTCCTCAAGAAGAACCTTAGAGAAAAAAGGGGGGGGACATACGATTAGAATTTCAAGAAACAGGACCCAGGAAATACCAATATACAAGGGATGGGCAAGGAAAGAAAAGCCATTTTGAAGGAGTTTCAGAAGGATGGCTTAAAGATGTGTGACAACTTTGATGACAGTAATCTTGAAGAATCCAGTACAAAACATTAATAATGCTAGCTGCCATTATTTTTGTTTTTTTCTCTTCTGTTTACCAAGTGGGCTAAAATGTTTTGTTTCACTGTCATGTGAAATAATATATAATTAAAAAGAAGTTGTAGGATCATCTCTCTGCCAAATGTCAGTCCAACTCTGGGTGGAAGACAACAGGTAGATTTTTTTTTATCCCATCGTTAATTAAAGCCTCATTTTTACAGCACCTACTTTGGGCTTGGTACTGAGCTACGTGTGGATGATGGGGAGGTGGATTGGCCTCTGCCCTCAACAAACTTCCCTTCATTGTAGCCTGTGCGAGTTACATACAACAAACATCACAGGTATGATGAAGCAGCAAGAGTCTGATGTGCCTGTCTCAAGGGGACATAGAGAGCAGAATGTCACAAAATGAAAACATATAGTATAGGAGACAACACTGATCGGGAAATTCAGAACAGAGAAATGATCACAAGGAGGAATTGGGCCAAGGAAAGCTTATAAGAGGTGGGTGTTTAACACAGTGTAGTCAAGAAGTACAACAGAAGGTTTTACTATAAAGTCCAGAGAGCACTAAGTACAGGTCACAGTCCTACTACCACCCCTGCTAGGTACCCCTAGGCAAGTCCCTTCACCTTCTGGGGCATGGCTCTGTTCTCTAGGAACCTAGAGTAGCAACCTCACAACACTTGGAAGGACGCAGGGCGGCCTTACCATACCCCTCCCCCACCCCAGCCATCCACTTGTTCCAGGTGCTTCCAGCAGGTGATTTCTCAGAGACCCTAAGCCAGGAATAAAGAGGAAGGTCAACCTTGCCTCCCCATGCTTGGCAGATGTGTGGAGAGAACTCCCGTTCAGTAGTTTTGTGGGTTTTGTTTTGCTTTTAATGGGATCAGATGGTTCATTTCCAAACAGAGACAGAACTATGTCACATTTAAAAGCAAGGGCCTTAAATTCCGGATCTGCCTCTTGTCCCCTGGGTGACCTTCGACAATTTATTCTACCTAGGCCTCAGTCTGTTACCTAAAAATTTAGGATAAAGATACGTACCTCATAGGGATGTGGTGGGATTAAAGGATAATAACGTACACAAGTCCCAGAGCACAGTGCTGGGCACACAGTCGCTGGTTAATGAAAGAAACCTGTTGATCCTACGAGTGCTATTGTTATTAATAACACCGAAGAGAAGCAGTGGACGCACAAACGGCGGTCCCCTCCTCCCCCAAACTCTGCCAGGCAGAAAGCCTGCCTCCCAGAACTTAAAGGGACATTGGATGGGTGGAACCTAGAAAGGGTGGGATCCCGGGGTCCGTCGCGTTGGCGGAGGCGGGGAGAGCTGGGGTGGGTCGCTGTCGCCGGCCACAAGAAGGGCCTAGTGACCCCAATCCCGGCAGGGCTAGAACCCGAAAAGAGAGCCTGCTCTCCAGCCCCCAGCGCCTGGGGGGGCCGACTCCGAGGCGGGAGCGAGGGGAAAAGAGGAGGGGCGACTGGGGGAATTTCCCCGCCTCTCTCCCTCCTTCCATAAATCACCGCAGCCGCGGCGGCGGCCGCGCCGGGAAGTGCACGGAGCCGGAGTGCAGCGTGGTGGCACCAGACACCTCCCTTTCCCCCCGCCGCTTTCTTTCTTTCTCTCACTCAGTCCCCCCTCCGTTGTTTTTTTTTTTTTTTTTTTTTTTTTAAACCTTCCTCTCTCCCTCCTCGCTCGGGTGGCTGCTGCAGCCTCGCAGCCGAGCGCCGCTCCTCCTCTGCCGGTGCCGCCGCCCGCCCGCCCTCGCCGCCTCCGCCTCGCCGCGACTTGGGAGAAGCGAAAGCTACGCGGCTCCGACTGTCAGCCCCGCGGCCCGCGCACCCGGTGCGAGCGCCGCCACCCTCCGAGACGCCCGCCGCGCCGCGGGGGCCGCGCCGGCGCCGGGGTCCCTGGGAGCGAACGGGCGGCCGCTTCCTCTCCCGCCCGCCGCCGGAGCCCGGCGATGGTGGCCGCCCGCGCTCCCGCGCTGTAGCCGGGCGCCCCCTAAGTTTGGGAGTCGCCGCCGCCGCCGCGGCGCGCAGAGGCGCCTGAAGAAGGGCAAGAAAGTTTTGCGGGGTGCGCCGAGCGGGCCCTGGGCGCACCTCCCGTTGCTCCCTCCCCGCTTCTCGGCGCCTTGAGCCCGTCGGCGGGGAGTGGGGGGAGGCAGCATGGCTCGCGAGCCGGAGGAGGAGGAGACGGCGGGGGCGGCCGCCCTGGCCCGCCGCTGCCGGGGCTCGTCCGGCCCGGCCGGGGCCGGGGCGCGGCGGCCGCCCCTCTGGCTGCTCTGCCTGGGCGCGTGCTGGCTGCTGGGCGCCGTGGCCGACGCCGACTTCTCCATCCTGGACGAAGCGCAAGTGCTGGCGAGCCAGATGCGGAGGCTGGCGGCCGAGGAACTGGGGGTCGTCACCATGCAGGTAAGTGGCCCCTTTTGCGCCCCCCCGAACTTGCCAGGCATCCTGCCCCTCTCCTATGCGCAGAGCCCGGTCCCGTTCCCCAGTACAGGTCCCACTGGCCAGGCAGACCTCTCTGGCATATACGGAGCCCCCTTTTCCGCGAGACAGCTCTGCCCTCTGCACAGACCCCCTCCCTCTCCGACTACACACCAACTCTTCCATGCACACAGGTACTCTCCCTTTCTCTTCCGCAGAGGCTCCTGCCCCTTGCGCGGAACCCTCTTTACCCCCCCCCCCCCTTTACAACCCACCCCCTCCGCAGCTCCTTTATCTTAGCAAGGAATCTGCGGTTCCCTCGAATCTCCTTTCCTAATTTGCACGTAGTTTCCCCCGCAGTCTTGTTTTCACCCCGCCACCCCTGCAAACTCCCCTTTGCTCTTTGTGTACCCATCCCGGGGCAGACGGCCCCGCCTGGCTCGGACGATTTTCCTCCCCTACCTCACCCCCTTGACCACCTCCCTGTGTCCCCCAGACCGAGGCGCACGGATGGGCGCCGGAAAGGAAGGCACCACCACAGCGTGCCCAGCTGCTCCTGGGCCACCTAGGTCCCGGCGGAGAGGGGCGGGAGGAGTGGACTCTGCGCTCCCTTTCCCCGCCAGGGTGCATTGGGGGAGGGGCTGGCCTTGTAGATTCCCGACTCTGGTCCGGCGTGGGGGACTTTTTTATTGCTTGCCGCTGTTGCTGTTGTCCTTTAGCGCACCGTCCTCTGTATTTTTGTTTTGTGTATGCCTTTTTAGGGGAGAAAAACGGGGAAACCGTGAATAAGGTTCCCATTTCTCTAGATTGTTTACCGTGTTGGTCCTCCTCAGTGGAGGAAGGGGCTTATGGAAGGATTGCCGGCGGCGTATAAGGAATCCCGAAGGTGTTCCTAATAACAGTAGTAAAAATTGCTAAACAGCAACCACCTGGAGATTCTACCCTGCCATTATTTTATCTTCTTGGTCAGAAAGGCCCAGTCAATTAGGAGAGGTTGAGGTGACATTAAGAGTCTGAAACCTTTGCTATAACATTCTTCCGTAAAATAACCTCATTCCCTTATGCATTCTAGCAATAATGGTGATAAATGTGGTTTTCGAAAGAGCGAAGTTTCCAGGAATGTGATCTTGGAATAGGTTTCTGATTTCTATTCTACTGTGACCACCCTTCCACCTCCCACCGTGGGGAGGTGTTTTGAGTCACTTTGGGATTCAGGTTACCGACGTCTCCCCACCCCCCCCCCCCTCCCGAAAATCTTCTACCACGCCTCCTTCCAACCCCAAGTCTTCACCCTGGATGATAGTTTTCCTACAGCCACTCCCGCAGACCTTTAACACTGTAGTGG
Source organism: Puma concolor (assembly GCF_028749965.1). NCBI lineage: Eukaryota > Metazoa > Chordata > Mammalia > Carnivora > Felidae > Puma > Puma concolor. The sequence goes on from NC_141674.1 coordinate 53,306,515, forward strand.
AAAGACGCTGGGGTTTTGTTGTTTTGGTTTGGTTTTTTAGATGAGATTGAGGAGTGGGTGGTTTGCTTGAAAGGTAATTCTGTATTTATTTGCAGACACCCGGCCGTGAAGTGCAATAGAGTCGGATATTTCCTCATTTGCTTAACAATAGACCAGCTTTTAAGATACATCATTTAGTTGTCCTTTTCTGTGCAGATCTTTCAGGTTCAGATTCCGTTATACTTTTTCCGCATGCGTTTTCTTATTTCTGATGGTTGTTGACAGAGTTCTTAGAAGTGAAGTGACTTTTAGAGGAAATGGAACTAAAATGTTAGGAAGGAACTAGGATCTCCCCCCCCCCCCCCCCCCCCCAGTGGTGAATGTTTCAGTTCAGAGCACAAACAATTGTGTTTTTGCATAGAGACATTTAAGATGTTGCAGTTTTGGGCTGTGTTGGTAAGATTAGTAGGCATTTATCACCTTCACCCCATCACAAGGGCTGGGCTAGAGATCTTAAGTTTCTTCCCCACCCCCTTCCCCATATAAGCTAAGGACTTGGCTTTTTCTAAGATGCTGACAGCAGTTTTACTGTTTCTCACCCGATCCTTGACAAAAGGTGAAATCGGATCCCAACACATTGTCTTTCAGGTAGGGATCCAAAGCAAATGTAGTTTTTAAAAGGCTTCCCTGTTGAAAAGGAGACACTTTGGAAAAAAAGCTCTGATCTGTGGGGGGTTTGTGCCCAAATGGCCCTGTATCTCCTCCCAACTGGCCTCTTTCTAGCACCTTTGCAATCTCATTGTGGAAACTGGCCTCCTGGGGACAGGGTTTTGTCTGGCAAAATGTGAAGTGGCTTCTCTCCTTTTTTGAAAGGAGAAGCACATACTGTATTTAAATTCCTCTCCTTGAGCTGTACATTGATCTGCCACTTGCCTCCATCTGGGAAAATTGGGGAAAGAGTCTCTTCTTAATTTTGTTACACTGCCAGCTTTTGGGGGGGGGGATACTTGTAAAATAAAATCTAAGGCAGGCTAGATTTTTGGCTCTTAGTACAAAGCTTTCGAGCCTCATATTTACCTCTGCAAACCTCTGGGATTTGTTCAGTGGGTCTGAAATGATGGGGGTTTAGTTAAAGTGCAGATTATATAGTCCTCCCTTATGGAATATTGGATTTTATAGCTGTAGAGTTATCCTGCCATTCAGATGTAGGTAGCCTTGTGGGTGTTAGGGTGAACAAGGTCAGACTTCCATATGCAGATGTGAGGGGGTTGGGGGAAAGGTTCTGTCTCTTTGAGAGAAAAAAAAGATTCCCCCTCTGTTAAGGATGGACTTTTCATTTGACCTTGGCATTTTGAGCTCTGTGCAGAGCACTGCTTTCAGGAGAGCACCTTATTGATGAGAAAGTTTCTGTACGTCAGTTTATATGTAAAAAGCCCATTTTCAGACTTCTAAATCCTTTCTGCTGCAGAAATTCTCCAAAGACAATTTGCCTGTTGCAGCATTTCAAATGGCAGCACATGCGGCACACAGAAGGTTGCAAGGGCTAATTTCACAAAAACAAAAACCAGGCCTTCCTGCAGCACTGTCATTTCCCATGCACAGGTTTTGTTTTCTGTGCTTGGAAATCAAGACGGTTTGAAAAGCTCTCCTAAAGATTTTCTTGCAAAGGTTTTCTCATGGAGGCTGCCTCCTCGTAGCTTTTTTTTTTCCTTTTTTGTCTTTTGTTTTTAGTAACAAAATTAAAAAAAAAAATCTTTAAATGATTTGCACCAATGAATTTTGCCAGTGCCCTGGGAAAGCTGCCACTGAATATTGCCCCCCCCATCCCATCCCCTCCCCCATCCCATCCCCTCCCCCACCTGGCAGCCGACCTCCTCCTTCATGGGTAAAAGTCAAAAACCTAATCATGGTCTCCTCAGGGGTCTGGTAGAGTGAAACCTTCAACAACATTGAGAGGTGGGGAGCAGAGAGTAGCTGTGGCCAGAAGACTTGTTTCTGCCTATTTAATTCGTCCAAGAAATTTATTTTTTGGTTTGTTTTGGTTTTGGTTTGTTTGTTTATTTAATATCAAGCAGCCTTGTGGAGTGGAAAGAACTTTGACATTGAGTGTTTGGAGACCTGGGTTCCAGCCCTGCCACTTACAGGTTGAGTGATCTTTATTTGCAAGTTGGAGGGTGCTGGTTCTTCTTGGAGGTTGGCTCTGTGGACTTGATGGAAATAGTATATGTGAAGGCACTTGTTAATGTGAAGCTATGGCTGGGGAAATGTTGGTGGATATGGTGGTTCTTAAATGGAAAAATAGTAATTGAAAAGCTTACTGTGCACAGAACCCTTTGCTAGGTGTTGAGGGGATTTACCAGGAGGTATTCCAGCATAGCCCCTGAAGTTTATAATCTGGAAGAGGAGGGAAGATTGCACAGGTAAAATGGCTTAAATAACCATGTCTGCCTGTTAGAAGGCATATCTGGGTCTGGCAGCCATTTCACCAAGCACTTATAAGGCCCATTTAACATTATATGACAATACAGGCTCTTTAACAGCAAGGGCCTGGCACATGGCCAGTGTGCCCGCCTTGAAGTTAGCTCTAACACAGCTCTGCCGGGCTGGGCATAGTCACTGTGAACTTGGCAGACACACCAGCAGGTTGGTCAGACAGCTGCTGTTTGGGGCCTGGAAAGGGGCTGGGGAGGGTCCTTCCAGTAGAGGCAGAAGAAGTACCAGAAGCCCAAGCGAGAGCTTCAGCTCCAGTTCAGGCAAGAGCAGCAGCCAGGAAAGATGTGACTTGAGGAACTGAAGGGCTCAACTGGGATGAGGTGCTGGCTGAAAATCTAGAGCAAAGTTGTATATGAGTGGCTGCTGCTGAAAGTGAGAGGGGAGGCCTCCTTTGTATGCACCAGAACAGCCTTGGAAGTTCATTGTTCATTTTGCATACATTCAGCAAGGGTTGGGCAGGGGGGTGCTTCTATGTGGCCAAGGGCTTTGGTTAGATTTGGCCTGAATACAAGGTGAATAAAGCCTGGTCTGTGGCCTTAAGCTCTGAACTTTTGATGGAAACAGGTACAAAAAGAGGTATAACCCAGGGGGCTGGCAAGCAGCAGTAGAATGCAGTGGGTGGTGTGGTGGTGGAACCCGGAGCAGGGCATTATGGGAGGATAAGGAGGGCTGCTCAAGCCCATGTGGGGAGGTCTGTCCTGGAAGTTGGTTACTGCTTCCTCCGTTTTTTCAGTGAACTGTGAACACAGGTCAGTCCTGGAAGCAGCAGCAGCCTCAAACCCAAAGTCTGACCAAATCAGTAGTTCATCGAACATTTCTAATCCCCTTTGGTGGCACTGGACAAAATAGTATATCTTCAAGCCCTTGGTAGGGATGTGGCTGTGACTCTTGTACTTCTTCACATGGCCTCAAGTCTTCTCTCCATGGCCATCACTCTGGGGCTTTTGTGGTTATGCACACCAACATCTTGGTAGCTCTATCGTAAGTGCATGCTGATTTGCAGTTAGGTTTAGGTAAGGTTTGTATTTTGTCCTAAATCAGATCTAGCATACTAGGAATGGCATGTTTTAGGATAATTTGTGTACTGAAGCAATACCGAATGTGTTAGGGGTGATTCCTCCTCCCCCATATTTGCAAAAAATGTGATTTTATTCTATACCCTGTATACAATGTAAGTCCTAGTGGGAAAAATTGCTGCCTTGCTCTCTTCTGAAATAAAGTATTTGGAGCAGAAGAAAATTGCCCATTGATGGATAACTCTCAGTTGAACTTGGTAAGAGTGAGCCAAAGAAAAGCATGTTGAATGACTTCTGGTGGACTCTCCCTGTTGTGCTTCATACTCCCTCCACTTCCTCTCCACTAATACCTGTCTTAGTTGGCATTGGCGCCTGTGCTTCTGTTTTTTCTGCCAGTCCTGCTGGAGTCTGGAGGTGTCTGGGGGAGGGGAAGGAGATGGTTTCACACTTTGTAACTTGGTGCTATTTCTGGTTGCTGCTTGAGGAGTTCCTTCCTTGAGCTTAAGTGGATGAGCAGACAGGAACCTTGGAAGAACTCTGGAAGTTGGGTATTATGTGCAGTGGGATTTACTTTGGAACTCCTTGGACCGGGTGTAAGAATACTGAAATTCAAAATAGGAAGGGACAACAGAGGCAACAATTTTGACACAGCTAAGTTATTAACTGTTAACTTCCAGCATATTGTTAAAATTGCTCTGAATGTTAGGGTCTTTCGGGCTTGACTGTGTTAATGAAGGGGAATAGATTTTAAAAGATAAGTGTCTAGCACAAGGTCCAATGTGGCAGTAGTCAGTAAGCAGAAGTATGGGACGATCTTTTTAGTGCCAGGGCACGGAACCTAGAAGGCAGTGAACAGCTCCTGAATCCTGAATGAAATAAAAATCAAATCTTTAGAACCTGCAGATTTCAGTGTGGTCAGTCCTTTGTTCTGGGGTTTACTGAAGTGAGGTGCACAGACCTAGGGATATGGTGCAAAACCATCCTTTGGGGTTTATGGAGAAAATATTAACCCTGTTGTTAATAGTCAATGTTTACTTTTCTTTTTAACGTTTATTTATTTTGAGAGAGAGCAAGCAGGGATGGGCAGAGAACGGCAGACACAGAATCCCAAGCAGGCTCTGCACGGTCAGTGAGGAGCCCCTCACAGAGCTTGAACTCCTGAACCGTGAGATCATGACCCAAGCCGAAGTCGAACGCTTAACCAAATGAGCCTCCCAGATGTCCCATCAATATTGACTTTAAAATTTTTCATTACAAAGATTTGGAGGGGGAAAAAAAATAGTATAACAATACTCATGTACCCTTCACTGGCTTACACCAGCTTAAACAGCAGCTCCTAGTCAGGCCACTTTTATCTCTGCCTGTGCCAAAATAACTGGAGAATATTTTGAAGCAAAGTCCAAATATCCCCTAATTTCATCCATAATATTTTAAATTGCATCCTTAATTTCTATATTTTAAAATGTTTTGTAATATACATAATGGTATACTAGTATATTGAGCTTATAATCTACAAATAAAGACAACTATTTGGAGGGTATAAACTTATTTTATGGTGACATGCCTGAGTTTTTGACCAAAACCATTGCTGTGTCCCCCTAGCTCTTTATAAATAGCCTGTATCTTTCCCTGGCAACCTCTATAGTCTTCTGGAAGTCCTGTGCAAGCTTCTTTTGGGGTGAGGGGACTCCTCTGGGACCTTTCCCCCCCTTTCTTACACAAGCTGTTTGGCCCCCATTTTTCCTGTCTGGCTTTCTGCACAAGGCTGTGAGGATCCTTGCTTTCTTTGTGGCCTCTGTATGTTGTCTATGCATATGTATTTGACTGATGGATTATGGACCACATCTTCTCCTTACTCCTATTCTCTTTAAGCTGTAAGTGGGAGAGAGGGGAAGGTTGAAGAGGAAAAGGTGGACTATATACATATTTGTCTTCTGAAGAGCCTGTCCGTAAATATTCACTGGGTGTCTCGGTGAAGAATTGAAGACTGGGAGAGTGTAGGAGAGGCAAAGAACACCCAGTGCTTTCTGTCTGAGAGCTCCTGTATTTTCAGGGAGACTAAACCAGTTTGTTTCTCTTCTTTTCTCTCCTCTTTTCTCTCCTTTTCTCTTCTCTTCTCTTCCTTTTCTCTTCTCTTCTTTTCTCTTTTCTCTTTTTTCTCTCTTCTCTTTTCTGTCTTTTCTGTCTTTTCTGTCTTTTCTGTCTTTTCTGTCTTTTCTGTCTTCTTCTGTCTCTTCTGTCTCTTCTGTCTCTTCTGTCTCTTCTGTCTCTTCTGTCTCTTCTGTCTCTTCTGTCTCTTCTGTCTCTTCTGTCTCTTCTGTCTCTTCTGTCTCTTCTGTCTCTTCTGTCTCTCTCTCTCTTCTCTCTCTTCTCTTCCCTCTCTCTCTCCCTCTCCCCTCTCTCCCCCTCTCTCCCCTCTCTCCCCTCTCTCCCCTCTCTCCCCCTCTCTCCCCTCTCTCCCTCCTCCCCTCTCCCCTCTCTTCCCCTCTCTCCCCTCTCTCCCCTCTCTCCCCTCTCTCCCCTCTCTCCCCTCCTCCCCTCTCTCCCCTCTCTCCCCTCTCTCCCCCTCTCTCCCCTCTCCCCCCTCTCCCTCTCTCCCCTCTCTCCCCTCTCTCCCCCTCTCTCCCCTCTCTCCCCTCTCTCCCCTCTCTCCCTCTCCCCTCTCTCCCTCTCTCCCCTCTCTCCCCTCTCTCCCCTCTCTCCCCTCTCTCCCCTCTCTCCCTCCCTCCTCTCCCTCTCTCCCCTCTCTCCCCTCTCTCCCCTCTCTCCCCTCTCTCCCCTCTCTCCCCCTCTCTCCCCTCTCTCCCCCTCTCTCCCCTCTCTCCCCTCTCTCCCCTCTCTCCCCCTCTCTCCCCTCTCTCCCCTCTCTCCCCTCTCTCCCCCTCTCTCCCCTCTCTCCCCCTCTCTCCTCTCCCCTCTCTCCCTCTCTCCCCTCTCTCCCCTCTCTCCCCCTCTCTCCCCTCTCTCCCCTCTCTCCCCTCTCTCTCCCCTCCTCCCCCTCTCTCCCCTCTCTCCCTCTCTCCCCTCTCTCCCCTCTCTCCCCTCTCTCCCCTCTCTCCCCTCTCTCCCCTCTCTCCCCTCTCTCCCCTCTCTCCCCTCTCTCCCCTCTCTCCCCTCTCTCCCCTCTCTCCCCTCTCTCCCCTCTCTCCCCTCTCTCCCCTCTCTCCCCTCTCTCCCCTCTCTCCCCTCTCTCCCCTCTCTCCCTCTCTCCCCTCTCTCCCCTCTCTCCCCCTTCTCCCCTCTCTCCCCTCTCTCCCCTCTCTCCCTCTCTCCCCTCTCTCCCCTCTCTCCCCTCTCTCCCTCTCTCCCCTCTCTCCCCTCTCTCCCCTCTCTCCCCCTCTCTCCCCTCTCTCCCCTCTCTCCCCTCTCTCCCTCTCCCCTCTCTCCCCTCTCTCCCCTCTCTCCCCTCTCTCCCCTCTCTCCCCTCTCTCCCCTCTCTCCCCTCTCTCCCCTCTCTCCCCTCTCTCCCCTCTCTCCCCTCTCTCCCCTCTCTCCCCTCCTCTCCCCTCTCTCCCCTCTCTCCCCCTCTCTCCCCCTTCTCCCTTCTTTTTTAATTTACATCCAAACTAGTTAGCATATAGTGCAACAATGATTTCAGTAGATTCCTTAATGCCCCTTACCCATTTAGCCCATCCCCCCTCCCACAACCCCTCCAGTAACCCTCAGTTTGTTCTCCATATTTATGAGTCTCTTCTGTTTTGTCCCCCTCCCTGTTTTTATATTATTTTTGCTTCCCTTCCCTTATGTTCATGTGAGACTAAACTGGTTTCTATGGGTCAAGACAGGATAGAAAGAAACGTTGGAGTATGGGATCTAGATCACACCTGGGGTAGAGAATGGAGAATGGTGTTGGCCCTTGTCAAACTGAAGGGTAGTACTGTCCTCCAGTTGTTGCCCGAGTGGCAGTAGTAGTGTGGGTCCAGTGTTGCCACATGACTGCTTTTCAGGAGAGGGTGGATATCTGGTTTTCAGATGAAACTCAAGATTCTTAAAAGTGTGGGCAACTAATTCAGATGTAAGCAAAACAAACACAAAAACTGTGTGGGCCAAACCAACCATGTCTGTGGGCTGGATTAGGCCAGAGGCCACCGATTTGCAGTCCTGGATTAAAATTACTCAGTGGCCTCCAGGAGGTAAAAATCAGTGCTTTTTATATAAAGGTTATAGGGAAACCACTTTCCGTATAAAAGGAAGGAAAACTTTCTGATAGAAAAGTTCTAAATTGGATTGCTTTGGGAGGTGAACTCTGTTATAATTAAGTAGTTATTGAATGTTTGGTGTCAGGTACTGGGTTACGTCTGAGGTCTCCATCAGTTAATTTCTGATCCAGTGAGTGAGAAAGGGATTTCCAGATGCTTGGGGAAAGGATGTCAAGGATGTTAATGTATTTGGGGGTGGAGAGGGATTCTGGAAGGCTTCCCAGAAAAGGTGGAATGAATGAGTTGGTTAGTCAAAGAGTGGAGTTTTCAGAAGGCTCTTTTGTGATGGCACCTTTGAGGAATGGAAAGCTGGCACTAAGGTTTGGAGTTAGGAAAGCCAGAGGGAAGGAAGGGTGTAGGAAGAGGTCAGAGAAGTAGAGGCCAGGTTGTGGGATCCTTGGATCCTTCATGTCAGTCAAGACTTTTTATATGGCAGATAACACCCAGTTACATTGGCTGAACAAGAAAGGTGCTACTGCCTTAAGCAGTTGAACAGCCTGGGCAGTTTTTGGGCAGTGCTAGATTAAGGCTCAAACCATGTGGCCAGTAGAGTTTCTCTGTCTGCACGCTTATGTTTTTTTGTTTTGTTTTGTTTTAATTTACATCCAAATTAGTTAGCATATAGTGCAACAATGATTTCAGGAGTAGATTCCTTAGTACCCTTTACCCGTTTAGCCCTTCCCCCCTCCCACAACCCCTCCAGTAACCCTCAGTTTGTTCTCCATATTTATGAGTCTGTTTTGTCCCCCTTCCTGTTTTTACATTATTTTTGTTTCCCTTCCCTTATGTTCATCTGTTTTGTCTCTTAAAGTCCTCATATGAGTGAAGTCATGATATTTGTCTTTCTCTGACCGGCTAATTTCACTTAGCATAATACCCTCCAGTTCCATCCACATAGTTGCAAATGGCAACGTTTCATTCTTTTTGATTGCCGAGTAATACTCCACTGTGTATATATATACCATGCATGCTTACTTTCTTAAATAGGTTCTCCCCTTTGTTTCAACATGGTGGGCAGTTGGGAACTTGCTGCTTGTGCCTGAGTCTCCTATATTTGGAGATGTGCTCTAGGGGAAAAGAACTAGGAACCTGGAGAAAGCTTGCCATCTAGAAAACTCAGCTGAAGTGACTTAGGATTTAGACACCAGCTGCCGAGGCCTGCTCCATAGCTAGGTTCTGCCTCCCTGAGTCCGGTTCAGGGACGGCCTGCTTTGTGGTCTCCCTACTTCTGGCTGGAAGGCAGGCTGTCTGGCTTTCCACTGTGGTCTTGTGGTCTGCCCTCAGAGGTTGCACAAATCCAGGCTCAGAAGGCCTGCCCTTGGCATACCTTTTCTCCCCGACCTTTCAACTCCTCAGATCACTGGGCGCCAAGAGGACTGGGAAGGACCAGAGAGAGCATCACATCTGCAGCCCTTCTTTTACAGATGAGAAACTGAGGCCCAGTGGGAGAAGTGGTTCTCTGGAGATCAGACCCAGGAGTAAGTGGTAGACTTAAAACTCAAGTGCTGGGGGCGCCTGGGTGGCTCAGTTGGTTAAGTGTCCAACTTCAGCTCAGGTCATGATCCCATGGTTTGTGGGTTTGAGCCCTGCATTGGGCTCTGTGCTGACAGCTCAGAGCCTGGAGCCTGCTTCGGATTCTGTGTCTCCTTCTCTCTCTGCCCCTCCCCTGCTTGTATGCACTCGCGCGCGCTCTCTCTCTCTCTCTCTCTCTCTCTCTCTCTCTCTCTCAAAAATAGATAAACAAATAAAAACCAAACAAAAAACTCAAGTGCTGGTCTTAGGACTCTTGTTTTTTGACACTTTGCACAATACTGTCCTGTGGGGGCTCCATTTTTCCAAGAGATTTTGCCTTAAAATATAAAAGAAATGTAAAGGTATTTATATTCTTTGGGGAAAAGGTTTGGCTTAGTTTTTTGTTTTTTTTTGTTTTTTTTCCTTTATGGATGAGAAGGTAAAGTTGATAGTCTACTTTGACAGCTGACTGGGTTTTTGGTTTTTTTTGTTTGTTGTTAAGCTGTTATTAAAATACCTAGAAGTCAGTGAGCCACAGATGAAACCTAAAGATTCTGAGACTTACTATAATATTGTTAGTTTTTTTTAAGAGCAAATTTAAATGGTCAGTTATTTATAATTGTGAACTGTACCACCACCAATCTTTTTATTAGAAAAATAAAGCATAAAAAGAAAACCAAACTTTAAGGGAGGAACCCTTGGTTTTTTGGGTTTTGTTTATGTAAAGGCTACGGAAGGAAATTCCACCTGTAATTTTCAGGCAGAATTCTATTTTGGACCTCCAGAACTTGTATCTCCCTAGTCATTAGGAGTATGAAGTTCCCCCCGCCCCACGTCCCCCACTTTGTTCTGAGTTCAAAAGGAGTTTTCCTCTCCAGATTTACAGTCAAATGATTTCTGAGTTAATTTACAGTTAGAAAAATTCCAATCCCTAAATACCAGAGTGGATCCACTGTAAAGCAACGTATGGTCCATATTTCCCTGGAAATAGTGTGTTTTATTGTAATTGTAGAGGAGAAGCCAGTGGGTAAATTGTTATCTGTTGTGTGTGATAACATCTTGATTCTCTTCCAACCATAACAGTTATTTTAAAGACTCTGTGCAAGTCCAAGACTATAGCACTTCCCCCCCCCCCCCCCGCCCCATTCCCCCTTGGATATTTTTTAAGTTTTATTTTTGCGTGGAGTACTAAAAAAGAAAATACTTTGAGGCCCTGGTGGAAGGGCAGTGAAAATCAGGAAGCCAGTGAGAATGAATCTGAATTTTTAATTAGGCTTTGAGTTGTGTCTTCAAAGTGTAGAGACATCATTAGTGATGTAAGTCTTGTTGCGTTAGCAGAGACTGACATTTTACTTCAAACGTGGCGAGTGCAGCTGTCCTGTGCAGATAAAAGTTGCCAAGTGCGGAATAGCAAGGTGGATTGGTAGATAATTAGCTGTCCCACATTACTGCAGTGTGGAAGAAGCCTGCCAGTCATGGGCAGGAAGAAGGAATTATTAGTGGGAGAAAATCCAAGTGTGTCATAAAGCAATTTGGAATCACTTCAGCTGTGGCAGAGCTGATAAGGCGTATGTTAAGGAAACAAGACAAACTGAGTCTAGTATGTGGCCAACTTTTTTTCTTTTCTTTCTCTTCAATTCAAAAGAGGAATGGCTGGAAATGAATGATCCATAAATACAGTGAAGTACAGATTCTTCAGTCTCTCCTGACTCCATGTATGAAATAGTTAACCAACTTAAAATAGTCTCCGTATTTTCACGTATCTTGAAAATAAAGTGAGGATTCTATACAGGAAAAAAAAAAATCACAGGGATGCCGTAAAGCCTTGACAATAACTGTGCTGTGTCTAACCCTGAAAAGATAATTTGAAGAAGAAATTTTGAAGTCCATCACCTCTCTACTAAAAAGGTTATAATATTTATAAGTGATTTGAGGATATATTGCCTTACTGGTAGAATATGTGAGTATATTTAAATATTCATAAAAGTTTTTCTGTGATCATCACATTCTTCCCTAGGAAATAAGAGCTAGAGAAAGTTTTGTTGGCTTTCTTGTCTGTCTTCAATTATTTGCTAACTTGAGTGAAACTGTATGGGATGTTTTTGTCCATTTGGATTGCTCCCTGCACTCCTGCCAGGATACCGAACTCCTTTTGTTCTAATTTCACCCACTTTTATTGGATTGGCTTTCTCCAAAGCCAAGGCCTCTCTTGGCAGCCCAGAAGTAGGAGGTGCTGAGGTGGGGGTATGTGCTGTGTTCTGCTTGGATAGTGTCCCCCCTGAATGAGTTCTACCCCTGGCCACTGTGGGAGACAGACCATTTTTTGCTCTTTGCTTCTTATCCTCTTTTATCACTAGGGGAGTGTCACTGGATTGTTGCTGCCCTGGGTGGTTTTGAAGAAAGCCTGGAGAATTGAAGTTTTTGGCAATCTTGGCTCTTGGATCCAGAGTTGATTTCATTGACCGACCCCCCCCCCCCCCCCGGTGAAATGGGGATATTTGCCCCTCTGTAGTCTTGGGGCAGGAGGTAGGGACATGTGACAGGTGACCAGACTTTGTGCTGATTGTGAACCAGTCAGTCATATTTGTTATGGGTTAAGATCCCTGGAGATGGTGTAAATTTATGACCATCAAGGAAGCCTGGACATTTTTTTTTTGCATACATGTATATTGAGATAATAAATGTGGGCAAGTATTGCAAACAGTAAAGCTTTGTACAGGTGTGAGTTATTAGAGCATGAACTCCCATTAAAAAACACCCAGATCTATTCATCTGTATAGTCCTTGTATGAGTTAGCACTGTCTCTGGCACATGGTGAGGACTCAAAAAATGTCTAGACTACAGAAATTCAGTAGCCAGCTTTAAACACACTTCATAACATTCTCATGTTTAGCTACTATGTTTCATGTGTCAATTTCATTACTTAAGGCTTACAGTGAAATGTCTTAAGCCTTACTAAAGATTCAAAATGTTTGAGATTAGTGAAAGTGTCTAGAGAGTATCAAGCACCTTAGGACTCTAAGTATGGATTGGTTCTGATGTGTAATTTCATGTGAGAGAAAGTGGAGAATATATTGAATATAGGAATATATAGAAAAATATGTGTACTTGTGGATTATGTACTTAGAGCTACTTTATCCTAGAGGCTAGAGTTTATTAATTTGCTTAACAACTTTTTATTGAGCATGTATTATATGCCAGGTACTATGCTTGGATTTCAGTTTGTGATCTAAAAAAGACACACAAGCCCTACTCTCATGGAGTATACCACCTACTAGGGGAAATAGACATTAAGGAAATGATCATGTAAGTAAATACAAACTATAAAATTTTGAATAGCTTTAGAACAAAACAGGGGCTATTCCAAAAATTACCAGGGAGGTCTTCTGAAAATCTTTTGGGGGGAAAAAGTTAGAATATTCCTCCTCTGCTTTAGACTCTCTAAAGGTTCCTGTCTGACTCAGCCTAAAACCCCAATTATAGTGGCCTTCACAGCCAGATGTGACTTAGTCCCTGGTATCTTTGTGGTCTTCCCTCACCCCACCGAGCTCCCACCCTCCCCCCACACACATAACAAGGTTCCTCCAGCCCTCCAAGCACACACCTGCCCCAGAGCCTTTAAGCTTGCTGTTCCTGTTCCCCCTGCCTGGGAATAGCAGGAAACTCTCCCTGGTCACCTTTAACAGTACCCTGCCTTGCGTCTCACTCTGTCTCCTAACTTTGTTTACTTTATTGTAACCTAACCTCCCACACGTAGCTTTTTGTATCGTTCACTTCTGTTTTCATGTGGAACGGTGCTTGGTACTTAGAATCACTCAATAAATACTTACTGGACAAGGGTGAGTGGGAATGACAACTGGGCTGGGTGGTGTGGGAAAGAATCTGAGGAGGGCAAGTAGAAAGGAGGGAGAGCCAATCGGAGGCTTGCAAAAGGAGCCAATCAGGGGAGGAGTTGGGAGCTGCTGAAGGGAGAATGAGAATCAAGGGAGGGGTTGATGCAGTTGTGGGAAGGTAGGGGGGTAGAGGAGACTTGCATCCCAACGGAGGGAGGAGCCTACATGTAGGTCTTGAGAGGCAGGACTTTGGCGTACTTGAAGAAAGAAATCAAGCCAGGGGCCTACTTAGCATGCTGGCAGAAGGGTGATACAAGTGAAGAATTTGGGTTCTTATTCCTCATTAACGCAAGTGTAGTTGTTTCCCACTGACTCTTTGGTCATGGCTTTCCTGATAAGGACCCATTGGAAGGGTGGGGTTGCAGGGTAAAAGACCCTGGATATGTAGAGGTCTGCAAATGGGAAAATCTGTGGTTGGCCATCTGTTTTTTCCAACTGAGGGAGAGGAGAGAGAAGGGAGATGGCAGCTTCATCCAGATACATCATGGAGAAAAATCTAAATGTCAATTCGTTGTCCTTTATAATTTAAAAAATACACATGCTTCCTATATTTTTGGCCAAAACAAACAACTTTAGAGTCCACTCTGAATACAGTAATGAAATACCGTATTAATGATCCAGATGTACTTTAACCCCCAATTGCATTACCGTTTAGTTACATATGGAAAATGTAATCGTTTTCTTTTCTCCCTGCAAACAGTAATGATCATTTCTTTCAGAAAGTGTATTTAGGGGCACCTGGGTGGCTCAGTTGAAGTGTCAGCTTCAGCTCAGGTCGTTATCTCATGGTTCAGGAGTTCAAGCTCTGTGTCAGGCTCTGTGCTGACAGCTCAGAGCCTGGAAACTGCTTCGGATTCTCTGTACCCCTCTCTGTCTACCCCTGCCCTGCTTGTGCTCTCTTTCTTTCTTTGTCTTGCCCAGAAATAAACATTAAAAAAAATAAAAAGTGTATTTACTCAGAGGAAAAAGTGAGCTGGGGGGGCGGGGGGAGAGAGAGAGAGAGAGAGAGAGAGAGAGAATCCCAAGCAGGCTCCACACTGCTGGTGCAGAGCCCATTGTGGGGCTTTGAACTCACCAACTAGGAGATCATGACCTGAACTGAAATCTAGAGTCGGACACTTAACCAACTGAGCCACCCAGGCACCCTAGTAATAATCGTTTTTTAATGTGTGGCTTTGACATTTTACAACCAGATCTTTCAGATACATCAAGTATTTTCTCATGTTGTTTTTAAAAATGTGGTAAAGCATACATAACATTAAATTTCCTATTTGAACCATTTTTAATTGTTTGGTTCTGGGCATTAAGTACTTTTATTGTTGTGTGACCATTACTGTCATCAGTCTCCAGAACTTTTTCCATCTACCCTGGCTGAAACTCTGTAACCCATTTAACAACTCCTTTCCTCTCTCCCCTGGCCCCTCACTACCACTATTAATTTCTTTCTCTATGAATTTGACTGCTCTAGATACCTCATGTAAGTGGTGGAATCATACAATATTTGTCCTTTTGTGAGTGGCTTTATTTACTATAATGTCTTCCAGGTTCACCTATGTTATAACATGAATCACAATTCGCATCCTTTTTAAGGTTGAATGGTTATCCATTGTATGTATATGCTACATTTTGTCCATTAATCCACCAGTGGACCCTTAGGTTATTTCTACCTTTTGGCTGCTGTAAATCATGCTTCTGTAAACATGGGTGTACAAATGAGTCCCTGCTTTCAGTGCTTTTGCGTATATACCTAGAAGTGGAATGGCTGGATCATAGGATACTTCTGTTTAATATTTTAAGTTTTATTTATTTATTTTGATAGAGCATGAGCATGTGTATGCATGACTAGGGGAAGAGCAGAGAGAGTGAGAATCCCAAGCAGGCTTCCTGCTGTCAGCATGGAAACCGACGCAGGGCTCAATTTCATGAATGGTGAGACCATGACCAGAACTGAAATCAAAAGTCTGATGCCTAACCAAGTGACCCCCCCAGGCACCCCCTCTGTTTATTTATGGTCCTATTAGTTTCCATAGTAGCTGACGTTTTTATATTCTTACCAGCAATGCACAAGAATTCTAATTTCTCTATATCCTTGCCAAGACTTATTTTTTTGTAAAATAGTCATCCTAATGGGTGTGAAAATATAATCTTTTTGGTGTAGAGTTCTATGAATTTTGATAAACAAACAGCCCTGCAACTATCACCACAGTCCAAACACAGAACACTTTCATCACCCCCTACAACTCTCTGATGCCTCTCCTTTGTAGTCAGTCCTCTCTTCACCCCACCTGGAACCCCTGCAAACCACTGGCGTGTTCTCCATCTCTGTAGATTTGTCTTCTCTAGTATGTCCTATAAATGCACTATGATATGCATTTTGAGTCTTAGTTTTTAAATTCAGCATAATTTGAAATTCATGTTGTGTACATGAATAACTCCTTCCTTTTTATTGTTGAGTAGAATTCCATTGTGTGTACCAACACACCACAGTTTATCTGTTTACCAACTGACAAGATTTGGATTTCTTAAGGTCATAAATCCATAAACATTCCTGCTATAGACATTTGTGTACAAGTTCATGTTTGAACATAAGTATTCACATTTCTGAGGTGGGGGGAGGATTACTGTGTCCTGTATTAAACTTTGTAAGAAACTGCCAGTCTGTTTTCCAGAGGGTCTGTATCATTTTGTTGTCTCCTTAGCAATTCGTGAACATCCTGGTTACTCCAAATCTTCACCAGAACCTGACTGGCTCAGTCATTTTAATGTTAGCTGTGGTTAAAATGTGTGAAGTAATGAATCATGTGGTTTTAATGAACATTTCCCTAATGAATAATGGTGCTGAGCATTTTTCAATATGCCTATTTGCCATTAGTGTGTGTGTGTATATATGTGTGTGTATATATGTGTGTGTGTATATATGTGTGTGTATACATATGTGCGTGTACCTGTGTGTATACATGTATGTGTGTATACATGTGTGTGTGTAATATATATTTGAAATACCAAAAATTTGACTATTTTTAAATGGGATTGTTTCCTTATTGTTGATTTTAAAAACAATTTACTGGTTTTATCAATTTGGTAGATTTGTAAGTGATTACTGCTGTCTAGTTTTAGAACATTTCTATTACTCACAAAAGTTCCTATGTACCTGTTTGTTATTGACTTTTGAGGTGTGTTTTATTCAGGCATACTTCTTATTTTCCTCATGAGTGCCAAATTCTGTAAATCTTTTCTTTTAAAAAAATTTTTTTTAATGTTTTTATTATTGAGAGAGCATGAGCAGGGGAGGGGCAGAGAGAGAGGGAGACCCAGCATCTGAAGCAGGCTCCAGGCTCTGAGCTGTCAGCAGAGTCTGATGCAGGGCTTGAACTCCCAATTGCGAGATCATGACCTGAGCCGAAGTCAGACATTTAACTGACTTGAGCCACCCAGGTGCCCCAGTCTTCTCTCTCTCTCTCTCTTTTTTTTTAAAGTGACATTGTTCTCACAAGGTATTTGCTTTTATTAAAGAATGATGACCAGGGTTAGAAAGAATAAACCATAATCCAGGATAGATAAAAATCTTTAAAAGAGAATTGTGGATTTTGCAGTTCTTGTTCTCAGCTAGAAACAAAGCCTTACTGAAAAGTTTTGATTAATGTGGCCTATGTAGATTCTTAGATTTAGTCAATTGGTTAGTAACTGTTGATTGCACTCCTGTAGTGTTCCAGCACTGCTTAAGTTATGGGGTACAGTGATGAACAGAACAGAGTCCCTGTCTTTTGAGAGCCTTATGTTCTAGAAGAGGAAGATAGATATTTAAATACGCAATAGTCAAATAAAGGTGACCTTGGACTCTGATTAGTTCTGTGAAGATAAGGTTGGTTAATGTGGGGTTCAAAGGCAGCCTCTTGGAGGAGCTGGTATTTGAGCTGCGGCATGGATGTATTGGGGGCTGCCTGGCAGAAGCTGGGGGAAAGAGAAGGCTCAGGGATGGAGGGGAGAACGAACTTGAGGGGCTAACAGAAGGCTTAGAAGGAAGATAGTGTTGGAAGATGACCGAGGGTAGGATCATTGTGGAGACCAGAGAGTTTTCATTTTATTCTGGCTGAACTGGGAAGCCAGAAATGTGTGGAGGATTTTAGGCATGACGGTGACATGGCTGACTTTTGCTTTAGAAATCTCCCTCTGGCTGCTGGGTCTCTGGTTATGTGTATGTGGTGCAGGTGGGAGAAGTGAGCGTATTCTTCCTGGAAATACATCGTACTGTTTGCTTTTGTGATTTCACTTAAATATGATGAAATTGTAGTAGTTAATGATGTATGTATCAACAAAGGCCCACTGGGTCAACACTATGATTTAAAAGGAAGTAGGACAGCTGCAAGAGAATATAAAAGCAGATCAGACTTATCAGGTAGAAAATATGAGACAACATAGTAATCTCGTTCATATTTACAGATACTCTCTGCCAAATGATTAATCATTAAAGGCCATGAGGCCTTAGCTTACCAGCTGGGTGGTTTTAAAAAACAATTTTTTAAAGATTTTATTTTAATAAAAATTTTTAATCTTTATTTATGAGAGAGCGAGAGAGACCCAACACAGAGTGCAAGTGGGGGAGGGGCACAGGAGAGGGAGACAGAATCCGAAGCAGGCTCCAGGCTCTGAGCTGTCAGCAAACAGCCTGACACGGGGCTCAAACTACCAGACCATGAGATCATGACTTGAGCTGAAGTTGGAGGCTTAACCAACTGAGCCACCCAGGCGCCCCAACATTTTATTTTTAAGTACTCTCTCCACCCAACATAGGGCTCGAACTCAAAACCCCAAGATCAAGAGTCTCCTGTTCTACTGATTGAGCCAGCCGGGGGCCCCAAGTATGTAACTTTTTTCTCCACAGCCTCCATTTTCTTCCTTCATTAGGAGAAAAATACCTGCCTTAAGTCTGGATTGTTGTAAAGGTGGCAATGTACATACGTAATAGACTCAACATCTCTGATTCTGTTAGGATGTTTTCAATTGCAAGTAATGACCCATCCTAACTGAAACCGCCTTTAAAGATAAAGCAAGCTTGTCAGCTTAAATAGCTGGGGGAAAAAAACAGGTGCCTGGGTGGCTCAGTCAGTTGACCACCAGACCCTTGATTTCAGCTCCCACCACGATCTCATGGTTCATGAGTTTGAGCCCCGTGTCAGGTTTTGCGCTGAAAGTGTGGAACCTGCTGTGGATTCTATAGAGTGAACTTCAGGCACCGTTTGATCAGAACCCTGGCTGCATCTTGCCTACCCCCTTTCTTTCCAGGCTCTGTCATCCTCCTCTGTTAGCTTATCCTCAGGGTGGTTTCACCTGTGTAGGAAAATGAGTACCTGGATTCCAGGTTCTCAGGCGCACGTCCTTCTCTTCAGAAGAAGACCCCTCCCTGCCGGAGACCAGCCCCAGCAACCGGGGGTTCCTGAAGGAAGAAAGGCATCGGTGAAAATGAAACACAACTAAAATAAAAAACTGAAAAATAAAAAAGTAAAACTAAAATAAAAATGGACACAGACAACAGCAGTGTGTTGAACTGGCCGATTTATTGTCGCAAACGTGACATTATATATGCTAGTGAATTCCTTGTAGCATACGTCATCTGTGTTTTTCTAACATTACCTAATTTTGAAAATGTTCCTATGTGTAAACAACCTTTAAGAAATAATGTGATTTTTCCCGTTTCCCGCATACACTTTGATTATTGATTAATTTCTTACATTATTCCATTATGCATCTGTGTTTATCTATAATCTACAGAGCATTTGCTTTGCTGTTCTCGTGAAAGGCCCTCCATTTCTCAACACCTCAAGTGGAACAGTTACAGGGACATGACCTCCTAACCACATGAGGCCAGAAGAACAATGTGTTTGCCTCTGTCTGAGGTGCCAGAAAGGGGCTGAAAAAGCCTTAGAAACCCATGCCTCATACATTCTCAGAGACAATGTACCTAGGAACCAATGAACCGACTAGGTTCAGTCATCATCTGGAATGCCTCCGGGGGGCCAGGTGCGCCTAGGGGTTGAAGTCACCTGTGTCCATAAATACACTCCTTAGTTGCCGGAGTGAGGCTTTCAAATCCATACGTCTCTCCTTTACAGGCCCTCTTTGCTGGCAAATGCACGAGGCTATCCTTCCTGTAAGTAGAGGAGTCTCCATAGGGGATGGCAAGGGCTAAACGTAAGGCCACACAATTTCTTTTGGAACCTTATTTTCTTCCTTAATGGTTCTTTTCCCAAGGGGCCTGCTGAGGGCAGTTCCCCAACAGACCAGACCCCAGGTAGTTTTAAGGCCAAATTACCTAAAAGCGGGAGTCCAAGAAGCTTCTCTGTTGGCGGGCCGCCTTGCAGTCACCAATCCGTCCACAGCCCGGGCCTTGCCATCAGGCTGGGATAGCTCGGCTTCCAGCACCTCCCTCCTCGGCTGTGTTGTAGAGTGCCTTGGACTTCCCCTGATGGGACTTTCCTGTGGTTAATAGAATGCAAGAGAATGGGATTCCATTAGTTTGTGCTAATCAGGACCTACTCCTGGAGCTGGTTTTGGTTGATTCCACCTGAATCTCATGACTCCTGCTCAATCTAGTGATTTGGGTAGCAGAGAGATCACACAAATGTCTACTGTATTCACTGTGATCATACCAATGGCAGTAGAATGTGGGAGTGATTTTGATCGTTTTGGCTCACTAGCCAAATGCTGAGAGTCCTAATGCTGGACTCTCCTCTCTCTCTTTAAAGTTCTTCACTGAGCATCTGTGTGAAACATAGGATGTACTTGATTCTTGCCAGCGTTATAGCCTGGGACTGCTTAATCGATTTGGTTAGCAAAAGAATCCAAATCCATTAGTTTAGAAGGCAATACTTTATGTGTTAGAATACTTTATATATTAGAATATAATTTTAGTTTTGTGTGAGGTGATGATGGTTGGGAATTATCCATGCTGGTGGGGTTTACATTTTGTAAACCTAGTATTATAGATACATATTAACCCATCTTTTATGAACAGAACCCTGTTTCTAAGTACTTGGGGGCAGATAATTTGTAACCTGTGTTTTGCACATCTCAGGTTTTTGACCAGCCTCTCTTTGCCCATCCCTAACTTCTTGTCTGTTGCATGATGATATAAGTCAAAAAGAAAATTGCTACTTTAGCATGTGGTTATTAAACAGCTTGCATTTAGTTTATTCATTTATTTGAAAATATTACCTATTTCAATAAATAAATACAGATTTTATTGGATTTCAATACAGGATTTAAAAAATCTTAAGTTTATTCATTTTGAGAGAGAGAGCGAGAACGAGCAGGGGAGGGGCGGAGAGAGAGAAACCCAAACAGGCTCAGCAATGACAGTGTTCAAACTCATAAAACACGGGGGATCATGACCTGCGCCGAAACCGAGAGTCTGATGCTTAACTGACTGAGCCACCCAGGTATCCCTCAATACAAGATTTTTGAGAGATGTATGGTTATAAGGACAACTGCCATCTATTTTGGACAGAGTTACCAAATTCATGGTTTAGGGAATCTCCTTACAACACCATTAAATATCGAGGAGGTAAAGTATCATCAGTATCCTTTTTTAATTTACCTTCCAAGAATTTGTCTTCTGTCTGATCTAATTCAAGAGTTACAGGAGTCATACAGTGAAATTCTTGTTGAATTTCCTTTGAGCAGTTCCTAAACCATGGAAGTAAAGGTATGTGATGCCATTTCTCCATCTGACATTGAATGAAGAGAGCAGAAGCCTGCTAATGTAACTGCCAGTGTCCCTCCATCCGTTCTTTGAACGTGCTTTGAATCCCAAGCAGTGTGGTGTTACACCTTCATTTGAAGTATCTCCCATTGATTAGAAATTGATTTTTAAACACGAGTTCTCTTAGTTATGAGCCTAAGATCAAGATGGTATAGACAGACACCGGACTAATTCTTCATAGTTTGTCACCCACATTAGAATTCTCTAAATGCCTTTTTCCTCAAAACATTCATATCACTATATAGCACCTTTAAAACTTTGAGGGAGGGTTCTTAGGTGTCTAAACAATATAACCAGGAAAATCAGGGAGATGATTTCATGTCTATATAATTTCTGCTACTTGCCAGGCGTCCTCGTAGATGCTGAAAATAGTCAACAAAATGTAATCCTGCTTTCCTGGAGCAGACATTCTCCCGGGTAGATTAAAAAGCAGCCTGGAAACAGCAGGGGGATGAGCGTTAGTTAGTTCAGGGAAATTAATGCCAATGCAATGGTCAAGACTTTTCCTTGATGGATGTGGATGGGTCACATGGCCTGCAGGGGATTGTCTAACGGATTAACTCTTTACAGGCTAGTGTCTTACAAGTCACAGTTCTTTCTTACGACATTTTTAGAAGATTCACAAGTGGCCATAAACAGTTACTGTGCTTTACTCTTCCTCTGTATTTCTTGTAAACCCTTAACTTGGATTTTTATTTCTTTTTTATCACTGAGCTGCCTGAGACTTAACTCCATTCTCCAGTCCCCTAGGACTGTCCTGTCAGGAAAGGGATGCCTATTTTCTTGCATGCTTTGTGGATGTGCTTCAAAGAAAAAGCCATTTTTAAGCAGTGCAGAGACAGTCCCTGAAGGTGGCAAGAGATGTGAGTGGTTCCAGCCGTCCTCAGTTTACAAACACTCTGGTTTCCAAAGCTCATTTCGAAGTCTGTTGTTTGGAACAACATTTACCCAGAAGGATTATAAAAGCAGACCCGGTTCCCAGGCCAACTCACAAAAGCCTGTTTAGAGGAACTAGGGTTTTAATCCAAGCTTCCTCCCTATCCTTCTGAGCCTCCAGTTCCTTACTGTGAAAGTTGGAGTTGTACTTATGGTGGCTGTAGTGTTCTAAGAGAAGGTCTGGGAAGAATGTCTGGTGTAATGTTTAATGCCAGAGGTCTTACCAAGTGTTAGTCTGTTCTTTATGAAGGGAATTTTTGCTGGGTCCTCAGAATTTAATGCTCCACCCCTCACTTTGTAGGTTTTGAGCAGCAGAGAGGGTCCTGGGTTTATGTGGGGGTAGGAACTGAATAGGATGAACCTCTTCTGTTATTAAGGGCAGGGAGAAAGGAAATGTGTCATTATTGAGCACTTACTATGTACTGCATACTGTGCCAAGCACATGTTAAGTATTGGTTGTTATCATTTAACTCAGACATAGCCCAGTAGATCAAGCTTATTGCCAAAATGTCTGTTCCTAAGAACTTTGGCCAGAGGAGTTGGTCTTCTAGGTACACATGGCTCTAGCTCAGCCCCTGCACGCTGCTGCTTTTCTTCCTTCCTTCCTTCCTTCCTTCCTTCCTTCCTTCCTTCCTTCCTTCCTTCCTCTTTCTCTCTTTCTCTCTCTTTCTCTTTCTTTCTCTCTTTCTCTCTCTTTCTCTCTTTCTCTCTTTCTCTCTCTTTCTCTCTCTTTCTCTCTCTTTCTCTCTCTTTCTCTCTCTTTCTCTCTCTTTCTCTCTCTTTCTCTCTTTCTCTCTCTTTCTCTCTCTTCTCTCCTCTCTTTCTCTCTCTTTCTCTCTCTCTCTCTCTCTCTCTCTCTTTCTCTCTCTCTCTTTCTCTCTCTCTCTTTCTCTCTCTCTCTCTCTCTCTTTCTCTCTCTTTCTCTTTCTCTCTCTCTCTCTCTCTCTCTCTCTCTTTCTCTCTCTCTCTCTTTCTCTTTCTCTCTCTTTCTCTCTCTTTCTCTCTCTTTCTCTCTCTTTCTCTCTCTCTCTTCTCTCTTCTCTCTCTCTTTCTCTCTCTTTCTCCTCTTCTCTCTCTCTTTCTCTTTGTTTTTTTCTTCCTTTCTTTTTTTTCTTTTTCTTCTTTTTCTTTCTCTTTCTTTCTTTCTTTCTTTCTTTCTTTCTTTCTTTCTTTCTTTCGTCCAGTTTAGCCCCTGTCTATATATCAGGAATAACTATTTAGGCACATTTTTGTCTGTGGCTAAGCGGTTTCTGCAAAAGGCAAGATGCTTTTCAAATTCCAAAGGGCACAACGGCCCTCTCTCTGGTACCACAGGTCTGACTGGGCCTGGTTTCCTCTTGAAATGTCTCCCTGTGATGTTATAACTTAAAAGATGGAGGACCGTTTGATCCAAGCCCAGGATTTGTTGGCTACAGGGTTTTTGTTAATAGAAAACACTCCTGCACCTCTAGGGGGGAAAAATTAAAGCACATACTTCTTCCTCTTTGACCTTCGAACCCTTGCCATTTACATCAAACACTTGCTGGGAGAGCAGGCTAAATTAATAATCTGTGATAGCTCCCTCTCTAACAAGCTCACTTTAAACTTGGCATTTTCTCCTCAAGCTGATGAGTTTCCATCTCCTCAGAAGATGTGTGTGCCCTTCAGACATCTGAGGGAAGGGAATGCACTTGGTGGGAGGAACAGTGCTTTCCTTACATCGTGTGCCTCATTCAGTGAGTCTCAGAGTTTGCTTTTCGAGAACAATTACAAAGTAACTGTACTAAGGCTGAGTGACTTGACTCCCGAGCCTCAATTTCTTTATCTGTAAAGTGGGAATACTAGCTACCTCAAAGGACTATGGTGAAGACCACGTGAAGCATGTATATAAAAGTGCTTTGTATTCTGCTTTTCCATCATGACCCCTTATTCATAGGGGAGGTCAGCAAAACAGCAGTGGGAAAAGAGGTGCAGAGCAACGTTTTCTCTTTCAAATGTAGGACGGAAAGCTTGTGCCCGTTAATTTTCAGTGAACCTTCAACCCTCTGGGGTCCTCATGTAGAAGCGTAAATATGGAATCCAGAAGAAACTTTACTTAAATAAAATAGGTTTTCTTACTTTTTAAGTCATTGTCTAGATACCAGTAGGAGATGACTATATAATACTAATACTGCCTTGTTACTCTGCCCTAGGGCTTGGGTAGGGCTTCCAAATAAATGTCCAAAATGTAAATGTTCAGTTCATGGAGGAGAAGGTCCTGTATATAGTAACCAAAGGCAGTGGGAAATGAGGTCCCCAAGGACTGTACCCTCTTTTGTTTGTGTTATTATTAATGAACATTAATAGTGAGACATTAGCTTTGTTGTGTTGAAATCACCTGTTCAATTTCCTTAAAAGATCTTTCCTTAGTTTTCTTTTAAAAAAATTTTTTTAATGTTTATCTTTGAGAGAGCGTGAGCATGAGAGAGGGAGGGGCAGAGAGAGAAGGGGAGACAGAATCTGAAGCAGGCTCCAGGCTCTGAGCTGTCAGCGCAGAGCCTGACTCGGGGCTGGGACCCATGATCTGTGAGATCATGACCTGAGCCGAAGTCGGACACTTAATGGACTGAGCCACTCAGGTGCCCCCTTAGTTTTCTTTTCGTGACTGAAAGTGGTTTGAAACTCTGAAACTCTCTAATTATTTCTGCATGATTTAAAAAGACTGGGACTCTTTTTTTTTAGAAATCTGGAATTAAAAAAAAAAAAGTTTTTCATCTGGGTAACATTATTCATTTGGGAGAGGGAGAAGGGTTGAAGATCTTCTATAGCTACAGTATAAATAGCCTATATGTGGGGGGTATTCTATCCTTAGTGAAAGGCCACTAAAATTCTTTGTTGCTTGAGGAAGAAAGCATTTTTATAACTTTAGAAAGATGTAGGGAAAGGTAGCCCTCTATCCTGATGGCATTGAGTTGGGTCCTCCCATTGTTTTGTTGGAACGGGCTTTTGACCAGCATCTCTGGCCTGTGTCCCCTTTTCCAGCCTTTCTCCATATATCCATCTAATGCCTTTGGACAACACCAAGTGGATCCTGGCTCCAGATCTCACCAAGCTCATCTTGCAGAAATAAGGGTTTCCTGCTCACTACATCCCTTTTTGGAGGTACCTTCCTCTGTTCTGACATCCTCCATCATAAGCCACACGGGAGCAACAAGCTACCTTTTATGGAGTACACAGCCCTGCGGTACCTTATCTTTAGAGTTAACATAAGTATAGAAGACTTCACTGCCACTGGGACTTCCTAGGCGTATGGTGCAGTTATCTGTCTTCTGGAACAAATGCAACCCTAGGACCAATTTTCTGTTACCTAGATGAATTCTGGTGTGAGGAGAACACTGGGCTTATCTTTGAAGGCTCAACTCTGGTATTGCCTAGAATTGCCTAGAAAGTCGTCTTTTTTTTTTTTTAAACACCTAAATTTGGGTTGAGTATTGCTCCTTTGTGACCCCTTAGGACTCTGTATTTGCCCTTGTGTGCTACTTCTAGGTAGAAATTAAGTCTGCCTTCCCTGAGTCCTCAATACCTTGCATAGTGCTCAGGGCAAGCATAGACCCTCAGTAAGTTCTGAATGAATGAATGATTTGGAATCAAATATTCGAGGCTCCACCTTAATCTCTCCTCCCTTATAACATGGCAAGGGAAGGGCTGGGAATAATACTTCACAGAACCGTTGTTCTATCATGTGAGCTGTCTCCAAAATCCCTTTGTGAATTATAAAATAATTTACATCTTAGAAGAGTTCAAAAATACCCTTCGAGTGAAAGATCTCTTGTTTCATCTTTTATATATCCAGGTAAATAATAGAAGATGCCATTTATTCCTGTGGGTGGACTTGTTCTTTGTGTGACTGTTCCATTCTCCTCCGGGAAAAAGTAATCATGAAGAAATAATGAAATGAAAGCTTAATCATTCGTTAAGGCAGTGATGGCCTAAGAGTGGTTTAATGACTTAAATATATAGTTGGGCACCTCACATATGATGCATTTTCTCAGAATCTTAAGCCGTATAAGTTTTATTGGAAAATTCTTTCTACTTTGTACTTCCTATTTCCAAAGAGTTGAGGAGCAGTTTGAAAAGTGCATATTCCCAAGCAGGGAATTCTTAGGCTTGTTGTCTTGTGGCTTGTGTATGGGAAGGCATACTTTCAATGTGTTATGGCCTGTAGCTAGGCAATAGGAGAATATGTAAGTGAGGGAAGGGGATTGTGAGGATGTGAACTAGCTCCACCCAGGGGCTGCAGCAGCCCTATTGGATAGCTTTGCTCTTCTCCCACCCCCACCCCCAATTATTAAGGAGAGGGAGGCCCCCTTGTCACTAATTTTAAGTCTTCCCTCCCCGTGCCACCCTCACGTATTCTCCTCCCTGCAGTATGTTTAAACACATTTTGTGGGGCCAACCCATTTCAGTGAGCTCGTGGTTCTCCTCCTCTCCTTCCACAATAATATGCACGTAAGGGGGTGTATTTAATAGACACGACTGCCTCTGTGAAAGAAGGCTTTGTGGCGGAGCGCCTGTGTGTGTTTCTCCATCTCTCAGCAGTTCCTGAGGCTCTTCCCAAGTCTCCCTGACACCAAAGGGCCGAGCTGGGAAGGACCTGCTCCAGAATAAAAGGAAGGGAGAGCTGGAGCAGGGGAAGGAGGAGGCTGAGCTTTGGAATGTGGAGACCCTTGGTCTTGGCACTCCAGAGCTGAGCATCTTAACGTTTTCTCCTCTTCTTACCCCCAGCTGGGGATTTTGCATTTTCAATGAGGGCCCCGCTACTCTAAGCTCTAGTGAAAGTAGATCACTTTAAGCCGGCAACAATGGTGGCTTCTTATCCTCTTAGTTAACGCTTTTAGATAACTTTTCTTTTAGATCAGGTGGGGGTTTCTAAAGCGGTGCTGTGGCTATGGCTTTGCCTGGTAAGACACAGGACACCTTCTCATCTTGTCTAACGATCTCTTTTTCTCCTTAACTTTTTCCCCTTATGTCTCTTAACTTGAAGGGATTTTTAATTTTTATTTATATTTATATGTAATTTATTGTCAGATTGGTTTCCATACAACACCCAGTGCTCATCCCAACAGGTGCCCTCCTCAATGCCCATCACCCATTTTCCCCTCTCCCCACCCCCATCAACCCTCAGTTTGTTCTCAGTATTTATGGTTTGCCTCCTTCCCTCTCTGTAACTTTTTTCCCCCCTTCCGCTCCCCCTTGGTCTTCTGTTAAGTTTCTCAGGATCCACATAAGAGTGAAAACATATGGTATCTGTCTTTCTCTGCCTAACTTATTTCACTTAGCATAACACTCTCCGGTTCCATCCACATTGCTACAAATGGCCAGATTTCATTCTTTCTCATTGCCAAGTAGTAGTCCATTGTATATACAAACCACATCTTCTTTATCCATTCGTCAGTTGATGGACATTTAGGCTCTTTCCATAATTTGGCTATTGTTGAACGTGCCGCTATAAACATTGGGGTACAAGTGCCCCTGTGCATCAGCACTCCTGTATCCCTTGGGTAGATTCCTAGCAGTGTTGTTGCTGGGTCATAGGGTAGATCTATTTTTAACTTTTTGAAGAACCTCCACACTATTTTCCAGAGCAGCTACACCAGTTTGCATTCCCACCAACAGTGCAAGAGGGTTCCTGTTTCTCCACATCCTCTCCAGCATCCATAATCTCCTGATTTGTTCATTTTAGCCACTCTGACTGGCCTGAGGTGGTATCTCAGTGTGGTTTTGATTTGTATTTCCCTGATGAGGAGTGACGTTGAGCAACTTTTCGTGTGCCTGTTGGCCATCTGGATGTCGTCTTTATAAAAGTCTCTATTCATGTCTTCTACCCATTTCTTCACTGGATTATTTGTTTTTCGGGCATGGAGTTTGCTGAATTCATTATAGATTTTGGATGCTAGCCCTTTATCTGATATGTCATTTGCAAATATGTTTTCCCATTCCATCGGTTGCCTTTTGCTTTTGTTGATTGTTTCCTTTGCAGTGCAGAAGCTTTTTATCTTGATGAGGTCCCAGTAGTTCATTTCTGCTTTTAATTCCCTTGCCTTTGGGGATGTGTCAAGTAAGAAATTGCTGCGGCTGAGGTCAAAGAGGTTTTTTCCTGCTTTCTCCTCTAGGGTTGTGATGGTTTCCTGTCTCACATTCAGATCCTTCATCCATTTTGAGTTTATTTTTGTGAATGGTGTAAGAAAGTGGTCTAGTTTCATTCTTCTGCATGTTGCTGTCCAGTTCTCCCAGCACCATTTGTTAAAGAGACTGTCTTTTTTCCATTGGATATTCTTTCCTGCTTTGTCAAAGATTAGTTGGCCATACTTTTGTGGGTCCAATTCTGGAGTCTCTATTCTATTCCATTGGTCTATGTGTCTGTTTTTGTGCCAATACCATGCTGTTTGATGACTACAGCTTTGTAGTAGATGCTAAAGTCTGGGATTGTGATGCCTCCCGCTTTGGTTTTCTTCTTCAATATTACTTTGGCTATTCAGGGTCTTTTGTGGTTCTGTACAAATTTGAGGATTGCTTGTTCTAGCTTTGAGAAGAATGCTGGTGCAATTTTGATTGGGATTGCATTGAATGTGTAGATTGCTTTGGGTAGCATTGATATTTTAACAATATTTATTCTTCCAACCCATGAGCATGGAATGTTTTTCCATTTCTTTGTATCTTCTTCAATTTCTGAAGGGATTTTTTACATTCACATCTGTGGACAAGTCAAGCTATACTAACAACCTATCATAAGCAGTTGTCACAGAGAGGATTTACTTATAAAGGGCAGCAATTCTTGAGTTCCCAAACAACAACCTCCCAAAGCCTTGTTAAAGGATTTATACTTCTTATGTGAATTTATTGTGTAAACTCCAATCTAGAATTTAACCAGGTGGAAGCTGCTTTTATTCACTACCTGTTATGCACCAGTGAAACTACCAGGATTATGCCTGATAAAGTTCCTTAAATTGCTAGGAAAGGGGGCAGAAAAAGTCTCAAAAAAAAAAAAAAACCCAAAAAACAAAAAAGGACCAGAGTGCCTGGGTGGCTCAGTTGGTTGAGTGTCCGACTTTGGCTCAGCTCAGGTCATGATCTAACAGTTCATGGGTTCAAGCCCTGCATCTGGCTCGCTGCTGTCAGCACAGAGCCGGCTTTGGATCCTCTGTCCCCCCACTCTCTCTCTCTGCCCCTCCTCAGCTTGTGTTCTCTCTTTCAAAAATAAATAAAACATTAAAAAACCACTTAAAAAATGGTAAATAGGGCTTAAAATAGCATACTTTTGGAGGGGCGCTTTTATGTCCCAGACATATGCCAAGGGGGTAGAGTTGTATTTCTAATGCAGACAGTTACTAGAGAGTCAACAACTTAAGAGTTCAAAGTCAAAAGTGAAAGAGGTTGAATTCAAATCCATGTCAGCTTCTGCCTGAGACTTAGGTTAATTACATTAATTGATTCAGCATTTAATGAGCTCCTTAATACTTGCTGTCTGCATAAATCGTGTGCCTTTGTGTAGGGGGCTCTAGAGTGTATGAGAGAGCGGGATTAGGGAGAAGCTGGCATTACTGTACCTCAACCAACAGAAAATAGTTAACAGATCCAGCAGTGGAAGACATATTTGTTTATTACTCTGTCCCTAGTAAGCTTGTATGGGAATCCTTCCTACCCTGCCTAGAGAGAATGGAATGTGTATAGAAGTAATGAAGACCAGGGGTGTCTGGGTGCCTCAGTCGGTTAAGCATCCAACTCTTGATTTCAGCTCAGGTCATGATCTCCTGGTTCGTGAGTTCAAGCCCCACCACATCAGGCTCTCTCTGCTGTCAGCATAGAGCCTGCTTCAGATCCTCTGTCCCCCTCTCTCTGCCCCTCCCCCTGCTCGTTCTTTCTCTCAAAATAAGTAAACTTAAACTATTAAAAAAAAATGAAGAGTGGAAATGGATGTGAACGTAAAGTCCTCATCAGGGGTGAGGAGAGGGGTGCAGGAGAGGAGAGGAAAAGAAACCTGAGAACCGAATGTATGCAATACAATGAATATCCTATATTCTAGAATTCCTTCCTAATTTGTTAGGGGAAGCTCCCTTATAAAATCTTAAATGTACTTCTTCTTGGTCTTTTGTTAAAATAGACAAAGTGGCTGCTGTCATTGTTCACGTATTCTCTTCATATGCTTAAAAGACTTCGCCATTGTCTTCTAAGTGACTTCCCCTTCTAAAGAGTGTGTTCCCAATGTACGTGATCTGTCTGCCTGGATTGAAGTTGGTGGAAGGACTTTATCCCTCATCTTTTGATTGGGAGAGCAATGGAAAACTACACATGGGCAGAAAGAGAGGCAATACAATTTATTTTTTATTTGACTCAGACCTAAGAGAATTAGCACCTCCGCCCCCCCCCTTTTTTTTACTTATTTTGAACCTGAGTTGCTATAATGAATTTTCAACGGGCCCCTCGCACTGAAGTCCTCAAATTCATCATCTCAATCTACTTTTTTTTTTCTTCTTTTTTCTACAAGCTTAGGGTTGCATCTTCTCTTTCTCCACTTTTCCCTAGATTTGTCTTTTACAAGGAAATAGAACAAAAGTTGGAATGTCTAAACAAATTGAAAAAGAAATTCAAAAAAAAACATGTATGTACTTCTCTCCCTCTTTGTTGGCTGAGACCTTGGTAGCTATATTTTAGTTGCACTATGATACATTTGAATAGCTTTGAGTGTACTGCCAAAGGCATGAGGGCACTTAATACCTTTGCATTTTGTAATGATTTGTTTGCCAACCTGGCTGATGTCCCAGGCAGTGCATCCTAGAGCTTGAGTGGTTGGGAAAGTGACTTGATGTTTGGTGCTTGTTTGAACTAATTTAAACCCATCCTTTGAAATATGTGGAGTATTTCACTCCTGCTAATAGGCTCAAGATTCTAGAAGTGATGTGAGAATTTGCATGGTTGGTTGCTTCACCCTATTTTTATTGAGAATATTTTTATTGCTTTTTAGCTAATTATTATTATTTTGAAGTTTAGCCCGCATGGAATATCTAAGAGGTGGTGTGCTAGGGAGTCAGGAGAAATGTAGTAGTAGTCTTTGAGGTAGGAAACCATATTCTCCATTTGGTAGGGCTTTGAGCTAATTGCTTAAGCTCTCTACACTATAGTTTCCTCCTGTAATCTACTTACTAGATACCCTTCCAGGTCTAATTTCCTAGAATTATGTGCTAACCTGAATTTTCCCAGTCTTTTGTAGCCAGAAACATCACATTTAGGTGCTTCTCATAATGGAAAATTACAGCTTGCAAAATTCACTGATTTGGGTAAAAATGGAGTGGACCATCATACAGAATCCTTGTTCTGCCTAACAAGAATCTGAATGGTGGAGATGGTACACTGGGAACTGAGAACGAGAATCTGTTAGAAAAGTGAAGTGAGTCTATCTCTTCCAGCTGAACCAAACTGTGAAGGCTTTATTTATGGATCAATGAAGTCACATGACATGGACTACCTTCCTACAGGATAGTTGTGCGTGGAAGTCCAATTTCTTTAAAACCTAGCTTTTCCTTAGAAGTTGCCTGAAAAAAAAAAAAAGCTTTGCCTAAGTGGTTTCCTGTCCTTAAGGTTTCCATGGAGAGCGAATTTTCAAGATTAAAGGACTCTAGCTGTCATTTTTAATCTGAGGGGTCTTAAGATTTATGTTTCAAAGCAGGGTGGAAATTTAGCCTTTCCTAGTCGTTGGGGGGTGGGTGGGGGCGGGGCAGGTTTACTTTCTCCCAAAATGCTGAGAGTCAAGGAGCAATCAGCCCATTGGCTACTGATTAGTTATTAACTCTGCAGTAAAGAGAGAGTGGGAAGGAAAAATGATCTGGTTTTATAGCGCCTCTGCTCTCAATACAAAGGCAGAGCTTTTTTTTCTTTTCTGTCAGCCTGCAGTGCTGCAAGGGCTTGGGCTGGCAGTGGTCCTTTGATCATACATTTATTCAGCCAACATGTTTTAGCCCCTACTATGTGCTCCATAGTACCTTGAGGCCCTGGGATAGACCGAGAAAAGGACCCAGGCCCTGTATCTGGTTACCGAGTCAGTGGGCTAGACTCCTTCCCAGCTGTGAAATTTCATTTCCACAATTCTGGTCAGCAGCTTGGCAAGGAGGTTAGGGAAGGGTGGGAAAGGAGACCCTTAGCTAGGAAGAATAAAGAGGTTTCAAAGTCTGTTGTAAAATTAATGTGATGGTTATGAGAACTGAAGTTATTTAGAGTCAGGTGGTTCAGGAAGAAAAATACCTGGGAAAGATCCTGGAATCAACAGACATTAAATGCTGGCTTACTCTCCTGCTAGTCTGAAGAGTCCTCTGCCCCGGTCAATGGGTCAGCCCCTTGGGAGAAAATAATAAAAATAACAACAGAGGATGCACAGGGGCAGCAAAAAGGGGCATGGGGAAATTACAGGGGCCAAGAGTGAGCATGGAAGAAATCCAAAACCCTTTGACAGGTCTTCAGGCATTCTTTTCTCTAGAAAACCTTATCTGATTCTTCTAACGCTGGGGGAATATGGCTCTGAAGGAGGCAGTAGTACACCCTCAAGGAGATAATGGACAATTAAACCAGTGGCTAGGTGCAGCTCAGAGAGGGCTACCAGAAAGAATGCATGGGGGACTCACAACAGCATCTAGACATTGATGAGTTGCAACCTTTTTTGGGTCTTATTGAGCTGTAATTGACATATGACGCTATGGAAGTTTAATGACTGCAAATTCAGTTAACATCTATCCTCTCATAGAGTTACAAAAAAAATTTTTTTTTCCGTTGTGATGAGAACTCTTGGGATTTACTCTCATAACAACTTTCAAATATACTATACAGCAGTATTCATCATGTTGTCCATTACATAGCTAGGACTTAATTATCTTATAACCAGAAGTTTGTACCCTTTTAAACACCTTCCTCCAATTCTCCCTCCCCACCCCCTACCCCCCAACTAGTGCAACTTTGAACTCCTGTGTGTACAGGACCAAATACGGTACCTGGCCCAGCATGGTGGTTCAGTATATTGGGAACTTTTCATTTCTCCTCTTTATTTTCTTTCCATTTGAAACTGAGATGTCCTTTGTTGTGCAAAACATTCAATTTAAATCTGTATTTTATTTTTTTACTAATACTTTTTTTTTTAAATCATTCTTGAGATTTCAAAAGTTACCAAATCTTTATTTTTGTGTGGGAAGGTGACTTTTGAGGATAATTTCCTCCTTTTAGAGTAGGGGAACCTTCTTAGGTTTCCCCTTTAAAGAAGAGGTGCCTGGGTGACTCAGTTGAGCATCTTACTCTTGATTTTAGCTCAGGTTATGATCCCAGGGTTGTGAGGTTGAGCCTCGCATCAGGCTCTGCACTGAGCTTGGAGCCTGCTTCAGATTCTCTCTCCCCCCCTCAACCCATCTCCCCCACTCTTGCACGTGCCCTTTCTCTCTAAAAAAAAAATAAAATAAAAATAATAAATAGAATGGGGAATCTAAACCTTGGAGAGCTGTGACTTCTTGCCCACATTTGCTCAGGTAATTGGTGATAGGATCTAGATTAAAAGCCCTGTGTTGCCTTTCCATCCAGTGGCATTTCTACCACCTTACACTGCCTCTTAGTATTTGAAATGTGAAACAAGATGGATTCCCAAGACTCAACTTCTTGGTTCTCAAGTCTTGCCTGCAGACTTACTACTTGATTTCAAACACTTTTTTGATTCTCTGATCCCATGTCTCCCTGACTGAACTGAGAGCTACAGCTGGGTTATTTACTCTGTCACATATTCCTGAGTTAAGGTGTCAACGACTGTGCTAGGCTGATTAAAGAAAGGGCAGTAAGGGTTTATGTTAATGTACATTGATCATTTATGTTTCTTTGTACTTACGGAATGGAGGCATACCTTATAAAATAAGAATTATTTCTGTTTCTTGTCTTAACCCAGCCTTCATAGGCTTCTTAAATAGACTTGACTTCCCAATTAGTTTGGGGTACCCACTGCCAGAGGCAGTCCTGTCGTGTTCAGGACTGGACCACATCCTGACCCGGTGACCCAGCAACCCTAGGTACCTTCATATTTCTGGAAGTCATAACAAACCTCTAGAGAGTGTGTTTGAGCAGCTGCCTTTTGTACAATTGTTAGTCAATTTTTCCAGACTGGGTATTGTTTATGATGTCAAAAGCTTTGAGTAGACCCTTATGGGCTGATTTTTATCCTATTTTCTTGATCATTGCCTTCAAGGCACCCAAGCCTCCAATAAACTGCATTTTAGCAACCTGAATGATACTTTTCCTTAGTTGGTTGCCATCATATTCGAATAATTGGTGTGAACAAAAAATGCCAAAAAAATAATCAGAAGAGAAGCCATAGAAGACTATGCCATGCACACTACAGCACACATAATTCTAGAGAGTCCAGTAGAACGCTGGCTGAGAATTTTGTAGTATGGTTGCACTGGAAGATTGTAGATCTCAGGGTTTCTTATTCTGGGCCCCACAGAATTTAGGGAATTCATGAACTTGAAGCAAAGAAATAATAACACCTCTAATGGAAATCTAGCATTTTTTCATCACGATATAGACAATAAATCCTGAGTATTAGCAGTACCTGGGACTTTGTTGCCAAAACAAATCAAAGTTACTCCATAACTTATTGTAGGTGTCACCAATAACTTGAAATAATATGATCTGCACTCCTTTGAAATAAGTGTTTTGAACACTGCTGGATCTTTTTTTTTTTTTAATTTTTTTTTTAACGTTTATTTATTTTTGAGACAGAGACAGAGCATGAACAGGGGAGGGTCAGAGAGAGAGGGAGACACAGAATCGGAAACAGGCTCCAGGCTCTGAGCCATCAGCCCAGAGCCTGACGCGGGGCTCGAACTCACGGACCACGAGATCATGACCTGAGCCGAAGTCGGACGCTTAACTGAGCCACCCAGGCGCCCCGAACACTGC
Organism: Puma concolor; assembly: GCF_028749965.1. Classification (NCBI taxonomy): domain Eukaryota; kingdom Metazoa; phylum Chordata; class Mammalia; order Carnivora; family Felidae; genus Puma; species Puma concolor. The sequence goes on from NC_141674.1 coordinate 53,341,241, forward strand.
TGGATCTTAATGATTAATGTATTAATAAACAAGTACCTGTTCTCCTGTAACTTTAAAAAATGTTTATTGTTGGTCTTTAAAATCCTGTACATTTTATTTTATGCATTTAAGCACTTGATTCTCAGCCAAGAGTCCCATACTTCACTTCATTGGTCTTAGGCTCTATGACACAAAAAAGCTAAAAATCTCTGGCCTGGGATAGGCTGTGGTAATGAACACATCCCTTCATCTCTGTGTAAAGGTACTTCTTGTTAATGTCTTCTAGACGTTGATGTGGCTCTCCTTTCTTGAGATGTTAGCATCTCAACTTGTGACTTCCAGGTTGCCCTCAACAAAGCAAGACAGGCAGGGAGAACTCCCCTTCTTGTAGGCTTTAGCTGACTTTGTTTCACACATTTCAGTTTTATTTAGGAGGCAGTAATTCTCGGGATAGGAAGTTATTCAGTGATGATTGTTCCTCAAGGAGGGGATGCCAAGGCAAAGAAGGTCATGGTCAGGAATCCAGAGTAGTCCTCTTAGCTGGTTTCCTCTTGGGTGGTACTTTTGTGACCATTCACACTGGAGTTCCTTGTAAGAAAGGCAGCAGTTAAAACATGGAAGCTGCCAGCATGCTAGAAACTCAGGATGCTCCCTTTCTTCACATTGGCATGCTTGTAATATCACAGCAGTTTGGAAATGCTCCAACAATGCCTTTAGGGGTGAAATCCCGCATGAGTATCTGGCTTGACTGCTTCCTTACTTGACATCCATGAGTTTTTGTTCCTTCACTGGTATGACTCATGCCATCTTGAAGTCATGGGTGTCTGTCTGCTGTCACAGGTCACTTCTGATCACAACCCAGTGAACATACTTGGTGAGAAGACCCCACCTAACTTCAAGGGAGCTGGGGTATGTGGGCAAGCACTTCGGATGTACAGCGAGGGGCACATGTGTCTGTTTCACAGTGGTGTGCTTTTCATTGGCTACAAGCGTTAAGCATTGTATCTTCAACACTGAAGATGCCTAATAAATACCTACTTCTAAGGAGTGTCCTTGATTGGGCATACAAACAAACCAAACAAAACCCATAATTGAAATTTTGTAAAATCCAATATGATTCTATACACTAATTATGAGAATTAACCTATCCCTATGTAGATAGAGTTTATTAGAATTTTTCTGTAATTGAGTTGCTACTTACAAATCAAGATTCTCTACTTCCTCCCCCTCCCTTTTAATCAGGTAGAAAGTGCAACAATCTCACTACCGTTTCATTTTCTAGGACAAAGAAATTAAAAGAAAAATGGTGAGTTATGACCAGAATATAAAAATGATTTGTCCTGACGTACCGATTGTATTTCTTGCCTTTCTTACAGTTCACAACCCCTTCTCCCAGCTCCATCTTTATTTTATGTGTTGTTTCTCTTGGGATAAAACCAACTTCACTCATCATGACCAGAGGCCTGCAAGTCTGGTTGGTAGCTATATTCTTGAATTTATTTTCGTTTAGGTTCAGTACCTCTTTGAACTGACTTATGCCTTTTTGTGTTGATGCCTTCAGCAGTTAATTCCATATTTTAAATAGTTTTTCGGTAAGAAAATACTATCTGAGTGGCTTCTAGAAATTACTTCTACTTGTGGCAAAAATTGCCTCTGGTAAGATTATGTGCTCAAGACACCAGAAGTAGAAGTAATCATCCAATGATGATAAGTATCATATAAATAAACACTTTGAACGATTGCCTACCTTTCTCCTAAATTAAAAAGTTTCTCCCTATAAGGTACAGAAGGAAGGATATTCTACTTTCTTCAAAGGCTGACGTAAAAGAAAGAGAAGCGATTTCCATTTAGAAATCATCAGCTCCATCTTACTTGTTTTCAAGATTTTTCTAAGTAATCTCTGCACGCAACATGGGGCTCAAACCTAGAACCCCGAGATGAAGAATCACATGCTCTACCAACTAAGCCATCTAGGCACCCCAGCTCCATCTTAGTGTTAATAAAACGGAGCCAGTTTCTTAGAGGCATAAGTATAGGTTTTTGAGGGACAAACGGGGCAGCATGTATGAAACAACTTAGGGGAGAAGTCATGCACAAGTTTGGCCTAGCTGCCTCTTTGCTGGCACTGACTGAATAAATAGTGATTTAATGACAGATTAAAGGTCTGGAACTCAGGTGTCCTTGGTAAACAGTGCTTTTTCCCCGTCACGTTCTTTTTCTATAGAAATTGTCCAAATAGCATGTTGAATGTAAGTAAAGGCTTAGCTTACGTGAATAATAAAGTTAATTTGTCTTTGGATGTTTTCCCAGTTGCTTTTCTGTTTTAAATCTATGAGAAAGCAGCACAGATACTTCCTCGTTTTGAATAGAGAAAACCTATAACAACCTAAACAGGATAGAAAGCATCGCAAGGAGGTGCCTTTCTCACAATGGAGCTGTGAACTTAGCCTGTAATGTATACTTCATAGCTGTCTTACTTGAGCAAATCCTCCTGAGCCCTAAAATTGATTTGTTGTATTGCTTCCACGTTTTTTTGCCAACAGTTATTTAGACAGAGCTGAAACATATTAAACACGGGTTGAGTTCCCCATTGTCCTCTCTGGCACTCTTGTTTCCATCCACAGTGTGCCCTGGTGTACATTAGATCACTAAGGGGCTCATTATTACTGAATTCCAGCCAGGACTTCATTTCCTAAACACATGTGCTTGCCTGGTATTGCTTGTAGGCCTTAAGCTCTACTTTTCCCTGGTGTGTGTGTGTGTGTGTGTGTGTGTGTGTGTGTGTGTGTGTGTGTGTGTGTGTGTGTGTGTTTTGTTTGCAGAGAACAGGTACAGTAAGAAATCTTGGTTATATTACAGTTTTTATTTCTATTACACATTCCCTTATGTTGAAGAGATTTGGGGGGAAAGAGGAGAATACCTGCTCTGTACAGTTAATGTCAAAATTAGAGTGAAGTACACCAAACGAGGAGAGGTGAAAATGTGTCGGAAGTGGAAGGGAAAAAGAACAAAGTTAACTACAATTAGAACCACTTAACTTACAGTTAGTCTTCCCAAACCCAAGTGACAGCCTTCAACCTGACCACTGACTTAGGGAAACTGAACTGGAAAAGGCTTTGGTTCATTATATCAGTCCAAGTACTTTTCTTGTCTCATTTTGGGTTCACTGATCTCCCCGTATTCCTTCGTGTTGGGAAAACTTGGTCAAAAAGGATAATTACTTTTTTTATTTAGTTGCATGCTCTTCAAAAGGCAACAGCAAGTATTCATTAATTTCCATCTGATAGAGCTGAACTTTTTTTGTGGCTAAACAATTGAAACAGGAAATGACCCGAGATACAGTTTCCATGACACCCTGTCACTTGGATCCAGTTTTCCAGAAGATGAAAGCCCAAAGCCGGCTTTTGATAGTGAGTAACTAATTGGACTGGCTGATAGTGGGAGTTTTTTAATGTGAAAAATAAAGGAGAAAAAACTGGAACAGCTGTGTTTTGGTACAGTTGTCTAATCCCCAGATAAAACACTCCAAGGACATTGAAATTAAATAGTGCCTTTAGTTAAGGGGGAAAATCTAAAATCTGTCAAAGCACTGGTTTACTTTAGAGAAAATACAGCATATATTTATGTGGAAAAGCAAAAAAAACCCCAAAAAACAAAACCAAAACAGTTTTTACAGAGCCAAGATACTAAGTGATGCCTTTTAGGAATCCTCTTTGTTCGTTCAAGAAACGATTTTATAGTTAAGAGATGTCTTCATGCACTCTTGCATATGAAGAAAGAGACTGCCCGCTAGATTACTTTTTCAGTCCACATTTTCTAAATCTGCTTTTGTGTAGTGAAGTGGGTAAAGCTGATGAGTTTTGTTGGGCGGATCAAAAATACACTTCTGTTAAACAGATTGAGACCTTCAGTTAGAAATGTTGTTATTGACCAGTCCCCACAACATCCTTCAGTTATATTTTGCAGCTGAAGCGCTTCTCTGGAGAATGTGAATAAGCCAGGGGTTTGTTAGTCTCATAGGTAGAATTTCTTGTATACTATCGTAAAGATCCTTGGCTGGGACACTTGGGCTCTAATTGCTGGCCTTGCCAGTCATCCCCCAGTGACCTGAGTTTTTCTCTGGGACTCTCTCCTTTCCTTACAGCTCTGTCAGTCTGTGTATTTTTGAAATGTAGGTCAAGTTGCGACAACTAAACCTAGAGGTAACAGTGATGAGCGTAACAGAAATGTATGTTAAAAGGTTAAAATTAAAAGATAGAGAGGGGTGCCTGGGTGGCTCAGTCGGTTAAGGGTCCGACTTCAGCTCAGGTCATGATCTCAACAGTTCGTGGATTCGAGCCCCTTGCTGGGCTCTGTGCTTGACAGGTCAGTGCCTGGAGCCTGCTTCAGATTCTTTGTCTCCCTCTCTCTCTCTGCACCTCCCTGCTCCTGCGCAGGTGCATGCACTTTCTGTCTCAAAAATATGTTAAAAAATTTTTTTAAAAAGATGGAGAAAACATGTATTTTACTTAGATACTGTGCATCTTATCACAGGAAACTAATGTATATGTTAGAACTGTTTTCCTTACATTTGAATATTGAGGAATGCAGTCGTTGAGTCAACGAATTATCTAGTAATTCTCAACCTCTCTTGTCTGGGTGTACCAGATTCCCATCTCTGCCAGTTTTATAGCTGTTGGATTTCCCTGTTGGGCCTAATTCTTTCATTTTGTGCATAGGTACCTTGTCCTTGGTTTCATTTTGCTTTCCCTAAGTAGAAGGGTAAAAACAGATGTTAACACTGAAATCCTATGTTTAGGAGGCAGGCTGGATGTGGTAAGTGGAAAGACTGATCTGGGCATAACCAAGGGCAAGTTCCCTATTGTAATTTTTCTCTTTTGCAAATGGTACCCAGCTTTGAGTGGACTGCAAGTTCTGTGGGGCCTGGGATGCCTTTATAATCTCAGCCACCTAACACAGTGCCTGTCTCATGAAAGACACCGTCATTAAGTATTTGAATGGAAGGATTGTGAAGGCAAAGTAAGATGTGCATCAGGAGCACAAGGCAGTTGTTCAATAAATGGTAGGAGCTCTTATTTATAGGGTCATTTCCATAATTTGATATTTCATGAGTCTTTTTGGTCTCAAAAAGTAACTTAGTGCTTTGTATTGAGACAGTAACCATCAAGTTATTTTCAGGGGGTGGGGGGGAAGGGTTTTTGGTTCACCCAGAAGAAGGTTTCTTTTCTGATTGTAGGTCCGATTTCTTCTAGACCTGCACTGATGCAAAACTAGAGCTTTTTATTACAATGCCACTCGGTTTTAAGCTCTGGGTGTCCATGCAAGAATTGCCATTGTCTTCTCAGGGTCATCATCCCTCTGCAGAGGGAAAGGATAAGATACAGGAAGAGATTCAAAAGCCACTGAGAACATGGGGAGGTATCTGCTCAGCTGGGGGAGCCACAGGCAGACATCACATGCTGCCCCGTGTCCATGAGATGTGAGACTAAACCTGGACCAAGCACGGTTCTGACACCGTTTCCTAAATCCACTCAAAAGGGCTTCTGTCCGTCCCCTCTTTGGAAGAGCAGGAGGCTGCCTCTTTCTCTTGTGGGCTGGTGGTAAAGTCCAGTTAGGCAACACTACTACAGCTTTTATTTCTCAACGACGAACAGTTCGCAGAGTCTGGAGGGGAGGGTATAGGAGATTCTTCCTCTTGCCTCCTTTGTGGCTGCCCTAGAAACTCAGCTGCCCTGGGCCGCGGGGAGCTCTGGGGAAGGCTGCCCCTTATCTCAGAAGTCTCACCAGGTGCCCCAGGTTGGGTCTGCGAGATGGGAATTCCCTGCTCCAGGGGAGCAAGCACCCAGCCTTGCTCCTTAACCGCGCTCCTGCCCGCGCCCCTCCCCCAAGCCGCAGCTTACCCACTCCTGGTCATGCTACCTCTTCCCTGCCTTTTCCTGACCGCACCCCTTCCCCGGGTACTGGTGGTCTCCTTCTGGGGGCCCCCCGCCCCCCCCCCCCGCGTCGGTTCTCCCCTCCCGCTCCCCCGTCTGCCACGTGGATTCTGCCTTGTCGCGTTCTGGCTCTTTGTCCCCTCCCTTGGGCGTTGTGCCCCTCCTTGGTTGGATCCCCCCTGTGCTCTGGGCCATCCTGCTCCTCCCTTCCACGCTCTGATCTTTGTCTTCCACTCTGAGGCCTCGCCTGCTCCTCCAGAGGGGCCTGCCGAGCCTTACCTGGCTAACCCGGGACTGCTCCTCTGGAGGGCCGTGGCCTGGGGCGCACCTCCAGCCCCTTTCACTCCTGCCTGCTTTGGGATGCATTATTATTTTTTTTTTTAATCAAAGTTACTGGAAAAAAAAAATTTTTTTTGAATCGTCGTTTTTTTAAGTGGGGAGGGGTTTTTCCACCCCAAACGCGACAGTGGATTGAGGCAGCAGCAACTAATTGCAGCGCCTCACTGGTGTGTCATTATTTCATTCGCCTGCATTAAGTGCTGGGTGGCGGTGATTCCCTGGTGGGCAAACAAAGCCGTAGGACGAACCAGTGATCCCGCTTCACCTGTCCGAACTAAAGTGCAGCCTGCCACTCATTCAGCGTAGAGTAAGCACTTGGGGCTGTGCTCGGTGCCTTCTCCTGGGTTCTAGGAATTCAAAACAAAACAAAGGCAGCCAGAGCTCTTTGTGGATGCAGATAGGTCATGTAATTATCATTTATTGAGTGCTTCCTGAGTGCTAAATCTTCTTATCTGCCTTATCTCATATAATCCTGAAAACTTTGCTACTGGGTAGATGCTATGATTGATCCTCTAATTACAGTTAATGAATGCAAGAGCCAGCATTTAAACCCAGGTACTCAAAACCACCACACCAAATGAAACTAATAAAGTGGTACAGTGTTCCCAGTGCTTATGATGGGCAGTGTTCCAAAAGGTTTACGTGTATTAATTTTCTTCTCATCCACCAGTGAGATAGTACTGTTACTCAAACGGAGGAGGATGTGGTGGGGTGAGGATGGTACTACTTTTTTCAGGGCCACCTGCAGAGCCGGAAGTCAAAGGCAGGCAGGGTGTGAAAGGGTGTAGTGGGAAGAAATGTTTTTGTTTTCTTTTTACTTGGTGGAGGGTGATGTGTCAAGAAGAGGAGGTGACCATTATGCTGAGGGTCTGGTGTAACTTTATCACGGTTGTGTTCCTGCCCAGTACACACTGTGCTTATTTATCGACGAAGCTCAGAGGGCACCCCGAAAACATTTCAAAGCTGGTCAGGAGTTTCCTTTGAGTTTTCTTGAATTGTCTGCTCTTTGTGGAAATAGCTTCTCCTATCACAGCATGTTTTGTTGGAGCAGTTAGGAAAGTTCTAGTTCCAAAGTGGTTGAAAACCGTTGATAGGAACTGAATTTGCTTTTCAGTTCATTGTATGACCGTGGTTAGGCAGGGATTTCAACTTACTCCTCTGTAAAATGGGGTTCACAGTAACTCTACTGTCTCTTCTTGTGAGCTGTGAGTATTTTGAGGTCCTAGGCAGTAAAGTGTTGGAAGCTCCTTACTTATAAGTTGGTATGTATTTCATGAATCCTGTTTTGAAGGTTGTTACCAATGCGCAAGGATCAGACAGGGACAGACTTCTCGTGTCCGAGCCTTCTCTAAATGTCCCTGGCCAGAAACTATTCCTTTGCAGCCTACTCTGTATGCCTCTGTATATCACTTACCAGCTTCTTGCACTACAGTCTGCTTTCTCTGCTTCTGCCTGCCCCCCAGGTGAGGTGCTCCTCAGGCTGGGCACTGCCTGGCTCATCTTTGCTTGTGAGTTTGAGACTGCACATGGCACATGCCGATTGAATTAAGCTAACGGGCTGCCTGGGTAATGTTGAGATGAAAGGTGGTGTTTTCAGTGTTTGTTGCTGTTCTTTTTCCACTGTGGAGAGTAAAGGAACACATTGCATAGACTTGGAGAGCACAGGCCTGGGGTGGGGGGGCGGGGGGGGGTGCGGTGGTGGAGGGAGAGGCGGGGCAGGAGTATGGGGGAACTGGGCAGGAATCTGCTGACAGCCACGAGATAGGGAATGTGGAAACTCAGGTTGAATTAGGAAGATGAGCCAGAAATAAGACAAGAGTGAGCTTTCAGGAGCTGGGAGTGAGAATGGAACTTGAACTCTATGGGAAATAGCACAGAAAAAATAACTTGTTTGATATGTCAAAAAAAAAAGTGCTATTTACAGGAAAGAGCACACCATGCTTCAAGAGTCAGAAGACTTGGGTTCTTGCTAGTATATGACTGGCCAAGTCACTTAAAGTAGGGGCCTCTGTTTACAATGGGCAGAGTGATCTATCATCTCGCCTTCTTAACATGTTTGATAGGAATTACAGAAGGATGCTTGTAAAAGCTTTCTTGTCTCCTGTGTGAAGCACAGCACACATACTGGTGTGGAGGTGGGTGAGCAAGAGACTTTTTAGAATTGTGATCTCACATTAGCAAATTAATCTCGCCAAACCTCAGTTTCCTCATGTGGAAAAGGGGCGTGATGATGCCTGCCTTCCAGGTAATGGATCTGCCAGGCAAGGAACATACTCGCATTGGGACTCTCCTAGAGAACCTGTTTCAGTGATTGACATCCAACAGCTGTTACTCTTATGCAGATGTGGTCCCACTAGGTTGCCTCTCTCACTAATCAAAATACTGTGCTGGGTAAGATAGATGTGACTCATATAGAGAACCATAATCGGTGTTCTGACACTCGGGTCTGACACTGGTTTACCTCTGCAGATTTCTTTTTTTGTTTTCATTAGAATTTTATTTATTTATTTATTTTGAGAGAAACAGAGCACAGCAGTGGGGGAGGGGCAGAGAGGGGCGGGGGAGGGAGAGAGAGGACCCCAAGCAGGCTCTGCACTGCCAGCTCAGAGTCCAACGTGGGGCTCAAAACCATGGACCTTGAGACCATGACCTGAGCCAAAGTCAAGAGCCTGATACTTACCTGACTGAGCCACCCAGGTGCCCCTTCTCTTTTTGTTTTTAAACTCTTAAACCCAAGACCACTTCTTCAACCTGGTTGTCTCCCTGGTTCTCCTTTTTTCTGTGAACAAAGCCCTGGACTCCCAACCACTTGCCTTTCTTTTGGTGTCCCCTGTGATCCCCTCCCTCGGTCTCTCTTACAAGGTTCTTCTCCCTCCATGATTGGCAGCTCCTCCCCCATCTTTGCTCAGAAGACAAGTTCTAAGGAAAAGATCTTTTTTTTTCTTGCCAATTTTAAGAGAAAGCAATAGGGCATTGCAGAGATTACTTTGAAACTTCGAGAGGACTCAAAATTTAATGAAGTTCATACATCATTCTCTGTTACCTCATTCCTAACTCTATGTACGGATGGTAAATACTCTTTGCTTTTTATTCCTGAGGGTTGGGGCTCATCACCTCTTTGAACTGTCGTTAGCAAAGGCCTTATAACATCCTCCGCCATGGCGCCTTTCATGCCTGTGGTACCTGCCCTTTGTGGCAAATGCAGTTTTCATTTTTTAGGTATCTCCCAGACTGGGTAACATAAATTCACTGGGCCTCAGCTGTGTCCAGGAGAGACAGTAATTGCAAAGCAAATCCCAGGTCATAATAAGGAATTGTTGAAAGAACAGCATCTCTAATTATTTCTTTGGCATCAGCCACTTGCTATTAAAAAGGTGGATTTGAATCAACTAAAGATGAACAGGTTTAGTTCATTTATCTTTCTTGGCTTAAAAAAGAGGAAGGAAAAGGGTCTTAGGGTAAAACATGGAGTTATTCAGTTATTTTATAAGGCTTTATTTTTCTTTGACCATGAAATTGGCCCTAGGGGACTTCTTAAAGTAGAGGAGTTTGGTTAAATCTACAAGGATAGAAGAAAAACACTACAACATTATATATAAATCTGAAGTTAAGGCTATCAGGTGAATTTTATGAAGTCATCTTCTTTTCAAAGCTCAGCATATACATATACCTGTTTTAATATAAATGACATTTACATCCTTTCTCAGTTTATTAATAATAGGAAAGATGAAGTCAGAGACTGTGATTCTCAAAAACTCCTGGATGTATTTAGTCTTATATAACTATTGTTTAAGATTTTTAAGTTCAGGATCATAAAGAGAGGTTTCAGAGAAATACAATCTTTAAAAAGTTGCTGACTTGTCAAATCATAAGTCTTAGATCGGAAAGCAACACTGTCAACTAGACTCCCCAAAAAAAAAAAAAGTTGTTGAAAAACTGGCAACTCGGATAGTACATGTTCCACATACATAAAGTCCTGTTTATTACAGAATAGTGAAGAGGGATTAGCACATTCCTTAAAAAACCAAAAAAAAAAAAAACCCTATATTTAGGATGATTTAGGATATTGTTTAAATCTACTTGCTAAACAAATTTTTGCTAGGAGTCAGAAACCGGGAGTCTTGGTTGGATTCTTAGTGCTGGCACTTGGCCAACTGCATGAACCTGAACAAGTCAATACCTTATCACAAAGGAGTAGGGGGTACGGTACAGTTGCTCCCACAGGCTTGCAACGAAGTTTCAGTGGATCTTGGGACGTTTATTGCTGTTTTGGTTGCTCTGTGTCATAGTCACCCTTTTTGAAGAAGGGCAGATGATCTGTCTCCTTGCTCTATAGCAGCTAGAGTGATGGGTGTGTTACTTACACTAGGTGATCAGACTCCTGCCAGAGATCTTAAACATTTAGGTAGCAATAGACAAGGGACAGTTCATGATGTTGAAATTCTAGAAAAGAGATTCCAGTGACAGGGACAGCTAGTTGTCCACTGTGGCCTTCTAGTGAGGCTATTTTAGTGACTTGATCTCTTGGGGAGCTATCTATCTTTGCTAAGATTCTGTCTCTCGTGTTTCTCATGTCTTTCTAACAAATTCCTTTTCCAATTATGTTCATTTCTATCTTGATATACTGTTTTTCTGGTGGTAGTCCTCGTTCAACTCTACATATGTTTTAAACTATAAAAACCAGCAGTTGGCAGACACATTGGCCCACTGGGTCTAAGATACAGATGAATTCAGATAATGCTAAGTGTCCTTGTGAGTCTTCTTGCAGGATTGTTGTATGATCTAGATGAGATACTGCTGTGGGACCTTGGAAGTTCAATCCATTCATAACTTGTTATTTGTAGAGGTTCTGATGAGGGGAAAATCTACGAGATTAGTATGGTTGTGGGTACAGTTGGGATTTAGAATGTCAAAGAAGGGCACAGGGTTTGGTAATGGTTCTTGTCCTTGCAGTGGAGAATCCATATTGAGCCAAAGGATGCAGGACATTTTTCTCTTGCTTATGTGGTAGATAAAATGTACAGATATTTTGGGACTGTACTTATTTTTAGTGTAACTTAGATCTCTATAGCACACAAAAGCAGAATAGAGTATGACAGTATGGTAGGTATGGCTGAGAGGACGTTGCAAATGAAGACTATTATTTACTGAGCTTCTATAGAGCAGGCACTATATTTCAATCTTTCTTTCTATTTGATGTTCCTTCTGTTATTTTATAGATGAGGAAATCCTCCTTGAGAGGAAGTCATAGTAACTTGCCCTTGCTAGATTAGCTATTATATGGGAGACTGAGCTTTCACATCTAGAACTCTTAGACTTCAAAGCCCAGGCTCTTTACGTGCTATTCGTGGTAGGACCAGAGGAGAAAAAGGAAGGAAGTGGAAGAGAGAAAGAACAGAGAAAGGAATAGAGGTACCCTAGGAAAATAAACAACTGTCAGGTTCCAGAGATAGATTATTGAGAAATCCAAGGACAAGGAATCTCCATCGGTTTGGTCGCCCAGCCTCTTCCTGCAACAGCGATGGGAACCTCTTCTTTCACTGGTGGCCTGTTTCATCTATGGACAGCTCTGGGCATTAGGAAATTATTTTCTACAAACCCCAGGACTTCTTTGGCTTCACATTTTTGTGTCCACTAGCCAGCTTTAAAATGGTTATGAACCACAGCTCTAGAAATTCCTTTGGTTTGAATCCCAGCTCCTCTGTTTACTACCTGTGGCCTTGGACAAGTCACCCTTTCTAAGCCCTGGCTCCCCATCTGTAAATGGTGACTGCCTCATAATTTGAAGAGGACCAAATGGAATATAGCAATTTGGCAGTCACTGGTACATAGACTTTTTGTAAGGTTTTATAGAGTTACTGGTGATTATTTTTTTCTGTAACTCTTTGAGGTAGAAGTTACTACCCCCATTTTCCAGATCTTGGACCTGAAGGAGTCTGCCTGAGAAGGCAATGGAAGCCCTGAGGTTCAAAGGCAAATGATTCAATTTGTGGTCCTTCCATCTTTGCTTGTCCTGCCACTCCCCTGCTCTGAATGGAGGGAGGCTGCTGTAGGCCAAACTGCAGTAGCTGAGACAAAATTCACGAGCGTGCAGATATGACCATCTTGGGCTGAATTTAACACTTGGACGCTTCAGATTGCTGTGCTTTGCTCTTTTCTTCCTCCTAAAGAAGAATTTCCTTTTGAAACTTGTTTCAGTTGTTTGTACTCTACCCGTCAGCCCATGGATTAGGTGTTGCTTCATGTATTTGTTAGGAACAGCTTATATAAAAAGTCTCTTTGGAGAGTGGTACTTTGTTTTCCAGCTTATGTATGTGTAAACTTGACGGGAGATTTGGTTAAGTTGTGTTCTTCCACTAAGCGTCTCCTGGACTCCATCATAATCAGGCCATCTTTTTATGAATGTGAAGATCTACTTTGTTCATTGAATGTTCTTCTCTAGCCTGTGAACATTTTGTAACCAGTCTATGCCAAACAGGCACCCATTTGCATCATGAAGACATTTCTGTGTTTCTGTTATCAGTTGCTATTCTCAGATTCTGAGTTCCTGGCACTAGTTTTCCATTCTTTTTTGTTGTTGTTTTAATTTTTTTTAATGTTTTAATTTATTTTTGAGAGAGAGACAGAGCACAGGCAGGAGAGGGGCAGAGAAAGAGAGGGAGACACAGAATCCAAAGCAGGCTCCAGGTTCTGAGCTGTCGGCACAGAGCCCTACATGGGGCTCGAACTCATGAGCTATGAGGTCATGAGCTGGAGTCTTATGCTTCACCAACTGAGCCACCCAGGTGCCCCACTAGTTTTCCATTCTTGATTCTACTGCAGGCTGGTTTACCTTGAGTAAGCCACTTGACTTCTAGTCTGAGATTCTCTACCTGCAATTTTGTTGGAGTATTTCTTATCAGGGATGTTCTAAAGTAGGTTTTCTTTTGTTTTTAATGTTTATTTTTGAGAGACAGAGTGCGAGCGGGGGAGGGGCAGAGAGAGGGAGACAGAATCCGAAATAGGCTCCAGGCTTTGAGCTGTCAGCACAGAGCCTGATGCGGGCCTTGAATCCATGAACTGTGAGATCATGCTCTGAGCTGAAGTCAGACACTCAACTGACTGAGCCACCCAGGTGCCCCTGAGGCAGGTGTTCTTAACCTTGAAACTAAGGACATTTATTGGGGGAGGGGAGTCTGTCCTGGCAGTTTGGAATATTTAACATCTCTGGCTTCTGCCCAGTAGATGCCAGCATCACCTCCTCCGCCCTCTCTACTCTCCACAGCAGTGTGATAACCAAAGATGGCCTGTGGGGAGTGTGGAACATAATTGCCCCATTGAGAACTGTTGTCCTAAGGTTAGAACGCTTGTGTATGCAAAAGCCTGTCTGTAAGCTGAATAGCTATAAGATCACTACCAGACATTTCATTGAATATCTACTTCAAGCATAGCACTGTGCTCAGTGCAGTGGAGAGAAGGGGCAATAACCACAAGTAAGTTACTCTTCCTGCTTCCGAGCAGCTGCGGTTGCGGGGGAGGGAGGGAGATGACACAGGGAGAATTCGATAAATCTGCAAGGTTCAAAGTCAGGGTGGCATTTGAGGCCCACCTTAAAGGAAACCATAGAGGTGCAAAGAAATTCAAGAAGAAACCAGTACTTCATTTCTAGTCTTTTGGATAGGTTGCCATTTAGAAAAACAAATTTGTGAAGTAGGTCTTAAGTGCATGTGGCAAACTGGAGATTGTATCACCCGCCTAAAGGAGACCGTTGGAAGCCAATTGCGGTTGAGCATCCAACTCTTGATTTCGGCTCAGGTCGTGATCCCAAGGTCATGATGTCGAGCCGCATGTCAGGCTCCATGCTAAGCATGGGGCTTGCTTTAGATTCATATTCTCTGTCTCTCTCTCTCTCTCTCTCTCTCTCTCTCTCTCTCTCTCTCCCCCCCCCCTCCCTCCCTCCCCCTGTTCCCCTCTCCCCCACCTGCTTGCTTTCGTTCTCTCTTTCTCTCTCTCAAATTTAAAAACAGTGTGTATTCTTATTTAAACAACAACAGCAGTAACCTTGTGCTGGTCAAGTTAGGTTGCCAATTGGCAGCCTCTTCCAGGTAATCTTTTTAGGGAGGCCCTTGTCCTATCCTTTCTCTTAGAAACTATTAGAGGAAAAGCTAAACCGGTATGTTCCTTCTCACTGTATACTATTCACTTCCTCCCATGTTTTACTTTCTCCATTTAAACTTTAGCTATCAAGATAAAGTGTAGATCTAAAGTTTTGACCTAGCTTAAATAAAAATAACATTTTTGGAAAATGTGAACATCTTTCACTTAAGAATTCTCCAGGGTCCTCCGCTAAAAGTGAAACCTGAAATGGTTGCCAGTAAATGCCTTTTGTAGCCTTGGAAATTCAAAGTGATTTATCACTTGGTGGTAATAACTGGAGGCCTCTATATACAAGAAAGAAGTTAAAGGTAAAGGGGCCAAAAATAACAAGTATAACCATATGGCTTTTTTCAAGAGATGTCCATATGGCTATCTAGCTAAAAATGACTCTTGCCAGCTTGACTGTGAATTTTCTTTTTTTGTAGTTTTACATAAAAGCCTTTTAGCTTTAACATTGTAAGGAAGGAATTCTAGGTTTTAAAAAACTGAGCTCTGGGGTGGGGCAGGAATGTGTTCATAGGCAGCAGACCTCATCGTTGACCATAGGATTATTGGTATTTACCTCACCAGCAAAGCTATGTGATGACCCCGATTTATATTCTTTTAAGTTTCTGGTGATGGTTAACCTTTTTATGGTGTGTCCAAGTTCCATGTCTGACAGTCTAGCTCAGTGTGCCATCTTGTTGTCAAGGATGAAGCATAAAACACTTTTTTGATTTTTCTCGAGGCATCGTACATATAAGTTTGTACAATTTTGACTTGTAAAGGAAATGGCTTAAGTTGGTCTGACTGGTTTTTATAGAATCTTTACTCTGAGTAGTGATAATTAACTAATCTATTCTATAATTATGCTGAGAAAGAGGGTGAAGTGCACTAGTGCATAGGCTCCAGAGGTCCTGTGTTCCCCTTTGGCCATAATGGAGAAATTTCCCGTGTTCAAGCTCTGCAGATCTCTTCATTGATGTGTTGGTATCCATGTGGTTTTTGCCACAGTATTGGATGATTTGGGAAGAACACACACCTACACACATGACCCAGAGGGATAAAAATTAGGGATCTAGTTGTATATCTGAATGGTAGGAATTCTTAATTTTTTTTGTTTTTCCTAGTGAATCCTGAAGTCCTTCATACAGATTACTTACCAATTATTTTTTCTGTCTACCTAGATCGAACAGTTTACTTTTGAAAAACAATTTCTTTGGTATGTATTTTGGAAAATACTATGCTATGGAAGTTAGACTTTCAGGTAATAATGAAAACAGATAGGAAGTAATACAGATCTCCCCGATTTGTGCAAGAGGCTGAATTTAAATTACCCTACCAGTCTCCTCAAACCAGATGCATTTCCAGTCTGATTGGTTTGACATTCGTCCAGGACCTTTGGAATATAAGCTTATGCAATTAAAAACTAAAATGTTTCTATCCTTGCAAATTCAAAGTATCTCAAAGCATTTTTTTCCCTTCTTAAATCAATTTGACGATTAGTATTTGTGGTGATATGGCTTCCTCATATGAAAAATGCTATTATGCAACAGCTGTAGTTGCATTGCCTGAATGCACGCCAATTCTGTTCAGATTGAGCCGCAGGGACTTCTTGTTAGCTCCCTTGCTGCCTGGGAGAGAGGGTAATGTAAAATTAATGTATGAAGAAAGGCCTGTTATCTGACACTATTTGGGGATGCAGGTGGTCTGAAATGGTGTACAGAAATTAAACTAACCTGGCAATCTGTGTTTATCAAAAAATGGCTGGGATTCATGGTTCCAACTCTGTTGGTTTTAATTTAAAAAATTAAGGAGGGTATTGAATCCCCTACCCCACACCTTCCATTACTTTGCTTTACTTCATGAACTTAAAGCATGTATAAAGCTTGAGATTTTGAGATCTTTAAGGTTTTGGATTTGAGGGTGTGCTTCATAGGATTGGAGAGGAAGTGGCAGAGATAGTTAATGAGATTCTCACAGACAGGCCACAGATATCTGAGAAAATGATTGTTTTTCAAGTAGTCTTTTTTTTGATCAGTGGCTTGTACATGACATCGATGTTGAACATTTTCAGATTAATTCTAAACTAACATGGATCCTTCCTTCAGCAAGGTAGTCCCAATTACTGTAATATGCCTATCCTTTCAGTTCTTTTTTTTTTTTTTCCTGGTAATTCTGCAGTCAATTATCAGTATGTCTCCATTTTTATTTTAGCCAAAGGAGTTCATTTCAGCATTGTCTCATTGTCCAGTGTCTAACTCTGCTGTATCCTTTCTCATGCAGTTCTCATGCTGACTTGCTTCACCTCCACACTGGGAGCCTCACTGTGTAATAGACCATCTTACTGGGTTTGTAACCACAATATCCAGCATGGCACCTGGCACACTGTGGGTGCTTTGTAAGTTTGCTCATTCATCAACAAACCAATGTTCTGTCAGTGCAGTTGTCAACACTGAAAACAAAAAAAGGACCAAATAATAAGCCATATATATTTTTTATGCTTTCATGAATATATCTCATTTAATCCTTAAAACAATGTTGCACAATCGATCTTATCTCTGTTTTATAGATTATTACCCCCCCCATGGATCTCAGAGCTGATTAGGAAAATGAGTCTGGATTTGAACCCAGGTTTTTATCTTTTGGTTAATTGTTCTTACCACAATGCCGCAGGAGGACCTTCTGCAATATAGAGATAATTTTTTCTTGTTGTTTTTGTTTTTGTTATTTATTTTTTTAAATAATATAGAAATAGTTCTTTTTGTTTTTGTTTTTTTTAATTTTTTTTAATGGTATAGAAATATTTCTAGGGAAACTTTTTTTCTAGAGACCTGTCTCTCTGAATTTGCCAGGGCAGTTGTTTTTCATATTTCAAACCCTTCTCCCTAACAAATGCTGGTGGAGTTCCACCAAAAACAAAAACACAAAAATGTGTCTAGCATTGCTGGAATGGAAAACGCAGCATTGGAGTTAACTGGAGTAAACCCAAAGATACGGCTTTTCATTCTGGGTTCTCTGTTTATTAGCATTGTGACCTTGGATAACTCATCTAAGCCTCAGTTTTGTCGTGTGTAAATTGGGGATACTATTCTGACCATAGGCTGATGCAGATTACATGAGATAATGCAGGTAAAGCACCTGCTATATGTCTGAGATATAATAAGTGCTCAGTAAATGGTACCTGCTGTTGTTGCTATTAGCACATAGGTACATTTCACCCACTCAGGAAATATTTTCTGAGTGCATGATATATGCTAGGCACTCTTAGGTCCTACTAATCCAACAGAAATGGCTTTCTGTATGGAATTTGCATCCTAGTTGCATTCCAGCAGAGGAGAGAGACAGTAGACATAATGAATATCAGGAAATAATTGCATGTTGGAGAGTGGCCAGTGTTATTAAAGAGGAGTAAAGGGAGAGGGATAAGGAAGATCAAGAGAGTATGTGCAGGGGACCTGGGTGGCCCTTGAGATGGCCATTAAATAGAGTATTCACTCTGGGCCTTATTGAGAAAATGATACTTGAGAGAAGACTTGAAGGAGGTAAGGATCTCTGGGAAGAGCCTGGGTATGAACAGCAAAGAGGCCAGGGTTAGCAAGAGGACTAGGAGGGATCAGTGGCCATTGTGAGAGGAACGAAGAGCCACGGGGGCCGGGTCTTGAGCATAGGAGTGACTCGATCACCACCATGCTGCTTCTCATCAGGAGAACGGAGTTGGACAGTATAGCTCCTTGCTCCTCTCCCTTTCCTATCAGCTTACTTTAAATGGGGAAGAAAGTGTATTCAACTACCCCAGGGTAGCTGCCCTGCCTACTCTGTCATTGATTGAACCTGGTAGTCCTGTGGCTGTAATGGCTGTATTCCTTGGGAAACAAAGGAAATGATTAGATCTTAAGAGGGAAGGAAAGTAGAATCCTGTGGTAGCACAGCTTGTGATCCTCTTTGAACGTGACTTGATGTCTTCCAGGCTCCCCGTACTGAACCAGGAAACCTTTAGTAGAGGATCCTTGTAGGTGTTGGTTGGTGTAGTGGTTTTTAAATGTTTGTATCTCCTTACAGTGAGGAGGATCCATTATGGGGGAAGAGGAAGAGCTTAAGTGTGGTAATTTGTCAACGTATGACCTTTCTGCCAAGGTAGCAGCAGCAGATACAGCCTCATCACACATAGGGATGGAAAATGTTTCTGTGCTATATCTCCAATAAGAAAGAAGGACCTGTAAACCTGGCTTTCAGCATCCAGGGTAGTCTTTCCACTGTTGCATTTGTGTCCAGGTCCTCTCAACCATGTTAATTTGAAATACTTTGTTTTTAAATTCATGTTCAGGAGCATGGTGATATGAGGGAATGATGAATGGGACGGAAGCAGGTCATGATGCAAAAATTTAACACAGGATCAGAGGAGATTGAAGTCAGGGGACCTAGGCTGCGTGTCTGCCTTTGTCAAAGTAGCTGTGACCTCTGAGCCCAGGTTTTCTCCTCTCTGAAATGGGTTAAGTCACACCCGCCTTTTCTGCCTTATAGGATAGGAACAAAATAAGGTATACGGGTAGCCCCATGTACTAGTATTGTGACCCAAATAGGGGCAACCACTTTTCTAGTGAAGCTAATGTTTGTGAACAGATTGTGTGATGGTTTTTGTGTAATCTTTTATAGAGAACACCAGCATGCCAAGCAAGGGTTTTAATTTCTCCACTGCCTCATTCTCTGGGAGGTAAAGCTTTTGTCTTCCTTTCTGCTTATCTACAACCTATTGTGTTTGAAAACCCCATAGATAAGGGCCTTGCCAGGACCATCAGCCTATGCCTTCAGACTCACATCCTAACAAGACTTGTCCTCTACCTAATGGTCCTACTAATATCTTTTCACCCCTCACAAGACCCAGTTTTTTTTCCCCTCATTCTGTTAATTATTTGAGGTAATCTTGGAGATAGGCATCACTTAATTGAGTTAAAGCTTTACAATTGAAGGGTTACTCATTAGCAGGAACAATTTTTTTTTTTTTTTTGGATCTCATTAACCCCTTGTGACCCATTTGATAATAGACTTAATGGAAGAATTTGCTCAAAAGTCTCAAAGAGCCACTAAGAGCTTCTTGGGCCTGATAAACTTTTTGCCTTCGGCAGTGGAAATGTGGGAAAGTTCCTGATGCTAAGTAATCTGGGGCCAGCAGGTTGAGGCAATGGAGCTTTTTGTTTGAGGCACAGCCAGGAATTGCTACAAGAGATAGTCACATCAGATACTCTAAAGAGGGCTGATTTCAGAAAGGGAAACAGAGGCCTGTTCCAGGCCTCTGTTTCCTTATCTCTAAAATGAAAGGATCGACTAACTCAGTAATAGGGTGTGCATCATTATTTCTAAAATTTTAAAAATACCTACCAAACTGTTTAAGTCTGAATTAACTTGTTTTTTCCTCCTAGCAAAATAGTTATCAGTGACATCGCATTAACTATCAGATGCTCCGAGTAACTCGAGTTAACCAGAGCTATAAGTTGGTGTCTTTTCAGGGCAGACTCCAAAACTTGATATTTTGGTTAGTCTTAAGACCAGCATAATTCTGACTTTCTGTACTGCAAACAGTTCTCAGTCATTGCCACCTGTTGCAAATTGACCTAACCCAGTTTGGTTATGCACAACTCCTAGGGGGGTTTGGGGGTTTGGTAGCAGCCAAATTATTTGAGGTCAGTAATGTTTAACTACTATCCCACAACTATGCCACCAGGTTATAACTAAAGCAAGTCTGAGACGCGATGTTGCTGCATGTGCAGACATTGATTATCAGCCAGCAGGTACAAAGTAGTTCACGCAAGATTGCCCTGCATATTTGAGGAAGTCCCAGCTCTCTTCTGTTGCTCTGATCACTGCCTTGCATGAAAACTGCACTCCTAGACATGACAGCATTCCAGAGGAGCGTTCTGGTATCCTTAATAATCGGCATCAAGCAACTGGCAGTCTTCCAATCATGGCTGGTCTTGGGGCCATTTAGGGAACAAACTTCGGAAGGTTACATTCTTGTTCATGCAAGAGTAGGGGTGTCTCTAAATATTTTGGTCAGTTTTTATAACTTAAGTCTATCTTTAATTTCACCAGTGAAGTCCCATTTCTAACATTTATAATGGCTGTTTATAAGCCATCCCTTCCCTTTTGTCTCTGTCTCTCTGTGTCTGTCTGTCTGTCACACACACACACACACACACACACACACACACACACACCTCTCTGACATTATTCACTTTGCTAATTGGCTGGGGATCTGGTGTTGATTTAAAATGGATAACTGAAACATTTGTGGTGCCTCTTTTTGGAGTACGTCTACGTGATTAGAAATCAAACTGCCTATCCTTGGAGAGACTCTTCCCGAATGTAATGCCAACTGAGTTGTAGTTTAACGTAATTAAATCACACACAATATCACATTACCTATACTGAATTATTGCTAACCTAATTAGTCATTACTTAAACACTGCCTTTGTGGAGCCCCATGGTGGGAACAACTGTTATTAGTGGCACTGTATAGGAGTTAAGACTTGGAAATGATTTGTCAGGATTTCTGTGTTCGAAAAGTGTTTAACATCTGCATATTCATATCTTGTCACTGGGTAGAAAATGATATTAACCATTTACTGTGTGCTTACTATGTGTCAAGTAATTTCTGTAGATTGTCTCTACTTACCATCCAACCTGTGTAGTAGAGACTGGGCTCCATTTCATAAGATAGAGTAGGGGCACTGGAGTAGGGGCACCTGGGTGGCTGAGTTGGTTGAGCGTCCGACTTCAGCTCAGTTCAGGATCTCGTGGTTCATGAGTTCAAGCCCCATGTCGGGCTCTGTGTTTACAGCTCAGAGCCTGGAGCCTGCTTCAGATTCTGTGTCTCCCTGTCTCTCTGCCCCTCCCCTGCTCATGCTTTGTCTCTCTCTCTCAAAAATAAAGATTAAAAAAAAATTTTTAAAAAGGAGATGGAATAGAGCCCTTATAGAAATCTAGGTCAGTCTCTATGGGTCGGGCTGTCCTATAGCCCCTGCATTGGTTTCTTAATGCTGCATAACAAATTACCACAAATTTTGTGGCTTAAAACAATACCATTTTATTAAATTTAATTATTTTTTTTTAATGTTTATTTATTTTTGAGACAGAGGGAGCAAGCCGGACGTGGGCACAGAGAGAGGAAGACACAGAATCTGAAGCAGGCTCCAGGCTCTGAGCTGTCAGCACAGAGCCTGATATGGGGCTTGAACTCACAAGCTGTGAGACCATGACCTGAGCTGAAGTCGGACGCTTAACCGACTGAGCCACCCAGGCACCCCATAATACCATCAGTTTATCGTGTAGTAGTTTGTTGAGGGCGGAACTCTGAGCTTGGCATGGCTGGGTTCTCACTGGACTAAAATTAAGGTAATAGCTGGGACTGTGATTATCATGTGGGTTTGGGAGTTACCTCCCACATCACTGGTTACAATTAAAATTAATTTCTTGTGGTTGTAGGTCCAAGATCCGCATTTTCCTTCTAACCGCTGGCTGGGGACCTTTTAGTTCCTAGAGGTTGCTCAGTACCTTGCTACATGGTTTCCGTGTGCAAGTCACAACATGGGTGTTGTTGCCTTCTACACCAACTGGAGTGTCTCTGATTCCCCTTGTGGCACTAGCCAGAGAAAAGCTGTGCTCTGAAAGGGTCTATGTGATTAGGTTAGGCCCACTGGCTAATCTCCCTTTTTGAAAGTCATTGTACCATATGATATAACCTAATGATGGCAATAAAATCTCAGTCTCAGAAAGTATGCAGGGCATGTACAAACAGGGGCCAGAAATTTGGGGACCAACTTAGATGTTTTTGCCTCTCAAACCCTGCTCAGAAATTTGATCTGGAAAGAAGGAAGGAAGGAAGGAAGGAGGGAAAGGGCTGATGCTATTCCCAGGGTTACAGTTACATGAGAGCTCTAATTATGAGGAATGGAAGGAACCAACCTGAGGTTGTAGGTACCTAGATATGGGGACCCAAAGGTAGTTCTTTGTGCTTTATCATTTTTGTTTAGAGCTGATTCTAAAAATTACCATACAGTAACAGCTCTTAGAATATGGTCTAGACAAGAACCAAATGAGACTTAACTGGGGAAGTGGGCTTAATTTCCTAGTTAGATGAGATGGATTTTGTTCCATAACATTAATACTATGAAGAGGGTATCTGCCTAAGAACAGTGAATGGTAGCTTTGTATTTCTAGTGCTCTTCCTGTACCCATAACACAGTTTTTCACAGTAAATACCATTGAATTGAGGACTGTTGGAGAATGCATGACTACTTATTCCTTATTCAATGTGTTCTACCTTAGAAACCTTAACTACTTTTTTTTTTAACAACCTCTTTTAAAAAAAAAAAAAGTGTATTTTTGAGCAAGAAAGAGAACATGTGGGAGCAGGGAAAGGGCAGAGAGAGAAGGGGAGAGAGGATCCCAAGCAGGCTCCACACTGTCAGAGCCCAATGTGGGGCTCGAACTCAGGATCATGAGATCATGACCTAAGCGGAGATCAGGAGGTGGATGCCTAACTGACTGAGCCACCCAGATGTCCCTTTAGCAATCTTTTAAAATGATAATACTTTTCTGTTACATAGTACCAGACAGATGTTTTCACAGAACCCATATTTTTTTCTGATTTTATTTTTGAGGTACAAGATACAGTCAGATGCATGAATCTGAAACCTATAGCCTGAAGAAATTTTATATATGTTTATCCTTGTGTAAGCCACCCTAGGTAGAATAAAGGACATTTCCAACACCTCTGAGGGCTCCTTTGTGCTCCTTCCCAGTGAATCCCTCTTCCCAGAGGTACCACTGTTCACAGAAAGACAAGGAGATGGAGAGGAAGGAGATCTTGTAACTTCTAATCTGTGCAGACAAGAGAACCCAGATTGCTGATTTCTGATTGTGTGTTCTTGCTTCCAGAAGATCTGTACCCTTGGACCAGACCTTCCTAGTAGACCATTTCTTAAAGACTAGGTACAAGAATGCCTTCTTGTGCCAGTCTCTGAAGCACCCATTGGTGATTTTCTCTCCCAAGTCCTTTTTGTTCCTAAATCAAGCAAATCTAACACATTGAGTCCATATCGAGTACCATCATATATGTAACTTAAAAAAAAAGTGTTTAAATTCCGGTTAACATACAAATACATGTAACTGTTTTCCCCCAAATATATATAATTTGTAAACAGATTTTGATGCAAGTGGGGAAAGCATGGTCTCTTCCCCCTGCAGAGCATTTTCGTCATATCTGATGGTCAGGATTTAAAGAATAAAGTGTTTTGTGCTCCAGACGCTTTACTTCAGATGTAGTGAATGAGGAGTTTTGATGTTGCCCTTTGGCTGTCTCCTTAGAAATTGTGAAAAGCACTGACCTCTCCAGAGCATCTGTACTTCCCTTGTCCTTCTTTTTTTTAAGGAAGTGATGTGTGCCTGACCACAGCCAAGAAAGACCACTTAAAACAACAGAATTAAGTATTTAAAAAGCCAGTAGTGTGGCATCTTATTATTAAAAAAAAGTATCCATGGGTTTTATTTTTTAAAACTGCTTTATTGAGATATATAATTCACATACCATATAATTCACCCATTTAAAGTGTGCAATTCAGTCGCTTTTAGTACATGCACTAATATTGGCAACCATCATCCTAGTTAATGTTGGAACTTTTTTGTCCCCACACAAAGAAACTCTGTACCGTTTAACTATCACCTTGCTGTTCTCCATCCTGCCTCCTCTGGCCCCCTCCTCCAGCCCTAAGCAACCAGTACTCTACTTTCTCTATAGATTTCCCTCTTCTGAACATTTCATGTGAATAGAATCATATGTGAGCTTTTGTGGCTGGACTTTTTCACTTAGCCTAATAGTTTCAAGATTGATTCATGCTATGTCATGTATCAGTACTTGATTCCTTTTTGTGATTGAATAATACGCCATTGCATGGATATACCACCTCGTTTTGTTTGTGCATTCTTCAGTGGATGAGCAGTTGGGTTGTTTCTGCCTTCGGGCTTCCATGAGTAATCTTGGCTGTAAAGATCTGTGTACAAGTTTTTTTTTTTTTTTTTTTGTGGACATATGTTTTCATTTTTCTTTGTTATATACGTGTGAGGGGAATTGCTAGGCTTATGGTAACTCTGTAAGCATTTGAGAAACTATCAGACTGTTTTCCACAGTAGCTTTACCATTTGACATGCTGCCCAGCAGTATATGAAGGTTCTGATTTCTCCATATTCTCATCAACACTTCTAGTTACCTGACTTCTGTCTAGCTATCCTAGTCGTTGGTAAGTGGTATCTCACAGTGGTTTTGATTTTCATATCCTCCTTGAGTAACCATGTTGAACATCTTTTCATGTGCTCTTAGGATTTGTATATCTTCCTTGGAGAAATGTCTATTAAGATCCTTTGCCTATTTTAAAATTATTTCTCTTATTGAGTTGTAAGAATCCTTTATATATTTTAGATACAAGTCCCTTATTATGTATGATCTGCAAATATTTTCTCCCATTCTGTAGGCTGTCTTTTCACTTTGATGGTGTCCTTTGAAGCATAAAAGTTTTTAATTTTGATGAAGTCCAGTATATTGCTTGTTTTCTTGCTCAGGTTTTTAGTTTCATATCTAAGAATCTTTTGTTAAATACAGGTTCATGAAAATCTACGGATGGGTGCAGCTTCTTAAAAGTTATGAAAGGTGATGTCATTGTGGGGGTGAATGGTACATGGGAGCTCTTTATACTATATTTGAAGCTTGTAAGTCTGAAATTTTTTCAAAAGAAAACATTTTTTTTTAAATGAGGCATAGTTAACATTCAAGAGACTTAAGCTTATTGGATAGTTTCCTCTTAATTGTGAAAATACTAGTGAGGAAAATGGCTTCCTGTGTTTTATTCTGGGGTGGCCTCCTTTTTAAGTGAACGAACATTGCCTCTTGGCTGCAAGAGCAAGAGAGGAACCTTAGCAAACTTTGGAATGATTTGAGTCCAAGGCACTAGACCATGCTATGCACTAAGTGCCGGCACAGTGTTAAAAGCATAAGTTACTCTGATGTCCTGCCCCTCAGTATTCCTTCCCTTCTTCCCAGCAGAGCATCTGTGAAGTCCTACTATTGAATTTGAACCTGACTGGATACTTCATGATATTCATGAATCATTATTACTGTGAAAATAGTATCGTGGGTTTTCAAAAAGTTATTAAAGTTTGAGAGAGAGCACAAGTGGAGGGGCAGAGAGGAACAGAGAGAATCCCAAATAGGCCCCACACTGTCAGCACAGAGCCCGATGTGGGGCTCCATCTCACAAACCCTGAGATCATGACTGAGGCCAAAAATCAAGAGTGGGGCTTAGCCAACTGAGCCACCCAGGCACCCCTCGTGAGTTGTTTTTTTTTTGTTGTTGTTGTTGTTTTAAACAAAAAGCATCTTTATCTTTTAGAGTTTTATATAAACTATTTGTGGATGACATTATAGGGTATCTTTAATTGGCTTCAGAAATAACTCAGGCTGGCAAAAGTGGGCAGAGGATGAACAAGACTGGGAGTTGGTAATGGTTGAAACTAGGTAATGCATATGTGGAGATATGTTATAATGTTTTGTCTTTTATAGGTTTCTCCATAATAAAAACAGCTTTGGATGTGTTTACTTTTAATACAACCTTTTTTAAAAATTTTTTTTTTAACTTTTGTTTATTTTTGAGACAGAGAGAGAGCATGAACGGGGGAGGGTCAAAGAGAGAGGGAGACACAGAATCGGAAACAGGCCCCAGGCTCTGAGCCATCAGCCCAGAGCCCGACGCGGGGCTCGAACTCACGGGCCGTGAGATTGTGACCTGAGCCGAAGTCGGATGCCCAACCGACTGAGCCACCCAGGCGCCCCTTAATACAACATTTTAATACAGCATTTCCACTTGGATCTGTGTTTGTGTTATATAGATGTGGGTCTTCTATGTTTGGATGCCCTGCCCGCGCTGGTATGGAAGAGCACTTAGACACAATTAATTACTGGAATACACTTCTCTGAGGCAAACCTTGGTTTACAGAGGCTTTCTGGACCCATCTGAGGTCTGGTACAGCCCTGGCAGAATTCATCTGTTTTTTTACAATGCCCTTTTTGCCCTGTAGGTGATAGATGCTAATCTGTAATTCCCTTAGTTTCATAGTTATGTAAGTTTATTTTTCTGAAGCTTTTTAAACTTCTGATTCTATAAATCTTTGCACTTGTTAAAATGGAGGTTTGTATATACAATGTACGCTTATACACATGCACACACAGGTTTGATAACTAGAAAAAAGTCTGAAATAGTCCATAGAGAATTTTGGTCACTTGGGGGTCGAACTGTATCCTTATCCAACTATCGATCCTGCTGTTTGTACAAGAGACTTTACGTGCTTTACTCTCGCTTTTGTTCTCTGTTTCTAATGGCTAGAAACCTTTATAAACAGAGTATATGAGTCTTTACTTAACCAAAAACAAGATTCTTGCGTAGAATTGTTACAGCTCTGTGATTCAGATAACTAACGCTTTCAGAACAATGTTGAATTGAATAATGTGTACAAAAAGGGGACACCATCTGGAAATTATTCTATGCTTTATTCTTGGTTTTCCTAGCATAATGAAATATGAGCATTCCAACTTCTCGTAATTGTTAAACTTTGTGATGTAAATGGTGCCAGGCTTTGAAAAGGCTTATAAAGGTTTTGCTGACTTTTTTGCTTTTGTTTTTACATACTTGCAATGAAACTCTGTGCCCTTGTAGCAGAAAGGAGAAGCAGCTTTGAGCAGCTCTATTTTCCTATTTTTGAATAATGATAAGTATAAGAACAAATATTGACCACTGCGTTAATAATTGGTATACAGGAAGATTCTCATCTTTTTCCAGAAATAGCCCATTGTAGCTATTTGTCATATTTGGTACCTTGTCTGCTTTTATGCTTCATGGTTCAAGATCTCATATAGCATCATATGTTGGGTTTTTAACCCTTGACTGTGTGATAATTCCCTGAGTTATTTGCCTGTTTCCTAGTTCATGGGAGGGGAAGAGGAATAATATACTATTTAGAATCTCACTGTGTAAAAAGTACTTTTAAGTACACTATATTTGCTGGCCTACCTAATTTTGAGAGTAGTGACAGCTAGTAGTTAATTACCAAAATCCAAAGAGGAGTTCTAAAAATAAGGCTGGTTCCAGAGATGACTTTCTATATTGTAAGAACAATTGAATTGGGGCTATTTGGGCATTGGGGTGGGGGTGGGGGATTCTCCTTAAAATAGAGTACAAAATATTTTTAAAGTACAAAAATATTGTGTGTTCAATGCAGGAAAATTCTGGAAACAAAGACA
Organism: Puma concolor; assembly: GCF_028749965.1. Taxonomy (NCBI): domain Eukaryota; kingdom Metazoa; phylum Chordata; class Mammalia; order Carnivora; family Felidae; genus Puma; species Puma concolor. The sequence goes on from NC_141674.1 coordinate 53,368,952, forward strand.
CTTGTGGTAGTGGTGATTATAGCTTTATTTATTGTGCTTACTATATCCCTGGCTACTTACCGCTTTCCATATCTTATTTTTGTCGTTCTTCTTTAATACAGCAATCCCATGAGCTAGAGAATATTATTCCTATTTTTTAACTGAGGAAATTGAGCAAGAATGGCCAAGTAACTAGACCAAGTTTGCATTGCTAGCACGTGGAAAGTCATAATTAGAATTTTATGTGAATGAAGAGCCTTAACTATACCTCCATGTGTTTATACCCAGTGCATCCATAATACCATCGCAAGTGGACTGTCTCAGCGTCTCTCCACTGATTTCTCTTGCAGAAACAAATATCATATTATCAAATGATAACATTAGTTGGTATTCTGCTTTATAACTCTTAAAAGTCCTGTAAATCTAGACAAACTTTGGTATTCAGTCTTCTGTCAAGAATGGCATTGAGAAATTAGTATTCACGACCAGAGACAGAGTAAAAATGTGATCCTCCAAGGATTTTAAATGAGAGATTGTGAAGAATCTCTCAGTGATTAATACACAATCAAAGAATGTCATCTAGATGTTTAAGAATTGAAAACTAGTAACCTGGTGGGGCATTCTTTACGTCCTCTTTAAGGTGAGTGTGTCAAATTAGATGCTCTGAAAAATCTTGCCCAGTTTTGACGCACTGGTTCTCAACGCAGCTCCATTAATTCCTTATCCTGGCAGTTTTTCTGTATTACCGATGACCAAATACAGTAGTCTGAAGTGTTTAAATCTTTAGAATTATTGCTGTTCTTTAGTTTCAGATGTAGGTCAGACATTAAGGGGGCTGGCTGGCATTTCAGTATTTTCCTAAATAGAAAGGTCATTCCTACTTAATTGATCTCACATGTGCAGTGTGCTTTAACTTGTGAGATCACTCTGGACACTCTGGGTTTTCACTGGGTAATGGCAACACTGCTTGCTTCAGCCTGCCTGTGCGGTTATGTGGAGAGATCCCCTGTGCAGGAGGGAAGGGGAGGAAGGAGAGCTTCTCTAAGAAGCCCACTGACCAATGTTAATTCTCTCGCTCTCCCAGATGACTGTAGGTGAGGACAAGGACACTGCCTCCTCCGTGTTCATGTAGTTACGAAATTCTTAAGGGAATGTAAGCAACCAGTTTGTTTTTGTTTTTTGTTCTGGGTGTGTGCTTGCTTTTAAAATTAGTATTGCTTTTAAATGGACAGATGATCTAGGAACTGGAAAGAATTGAATCAGTGTGAAGTACTATAACTAGGGCCAAATAAAAACCTGCCCAGCACTGCTTTATTGGGTTAATGAACTGTGTATCTCCCTGGATTTAGAATCCGAAGTTCCGGCTCATCTCACTTTGGACAAGCCACAGCCCCTTAGAACCCACAAGTGTTGGTTAGTGGAAATGGGTGTAATTGGAATAGTGTCCACCTCTCATGGTGTGAGCTGTTCTTTGTGTTTAAGACTCTCTGCGTGGCATAGGGTCTTGAGCCAGACTTGAACGCATGCAGGATTCTGAGTGGTCTGTCCTCTCAGCTGCCCCTTTCTTTTTCCTTCATCTTTCAGTGGTGAAAAACTATAAGAAATGATTCATGGCTACCCATGTGCATGGGAGGGACCATGAGGTCCTCCAGTGACTTTTATTTTATTTTATTTTTATTTTTGGTTTTTAAGCTGTTTGAGGAGAGACAAACAAAAGTAGTTAATAACATTAACAAGGTTATTCCCAGAAGAAAGTTCCAGCCTGCTATGACTTGTTTTGGAATTTGAATAGTTCTGAGAGGGCTGACTGCTCTGTAACAGGGATTCTTTTACCCTTCTGAAGTTGAAAGAGACTGGGGGTGGGAGGAGAGCATTAGGGAAAGGAGCAATTAAGTTAAAGTTTCAAAATTGATGAAGTGAAGCAATCTGCCATTCCTGTTAATGCAAGAAGGTCAGCAGATTTAATTTTTCCATGTAAGTCAGAAACCTGTTCTTTCCCCTGTAGATGGCAGGAGCCTTGGTGCAGAGACCATTTCTTCCAGAACTCTTCTTTATCTGACAACCTCTGGTTTGAGTTTACATCTCAGAGTGGTAAAATCTAGGCCTTAGTGTTATGACTACAATTCTTTCATAAAACCTCTAGGAAAAGGACAGCCATGTGAGTTATTTAGCTAGAAGGCTGTGAGTGGATTAATTAGTGAACTTTTTTTTTTTTTTTTAAGTTTATTTAAGAGAAAGGGAGCACAAGTGGGGAAGGGGCGAGAGAGAGAGAGAGAGAAAGAGAGAGAGAGAGAGAAAGAGAGAATACCAAGCATGCTTGTGCAGAGCCCGACGTGGGGCTTGATCTCATGATGGTGAGATCATGACCCAAGCTGAAATCAAGAGTTCGATGATTGGCTGATGGAGCCACCCAGGTGCCCCTACTGGAACGTTTCTATGTACTTAGTACATCTTTGGTGTGTAGCAAGCAATTTGGAATCTGTAGATCCTGCCTGATTTTTCTTGTTGGTTAGAGGGGAAGAACAATATAAGAAGTTAGAGATGGCCTTTTTTTTTTTTTTTTTAAAGGACATCTTTGGCAAAATTAGTTAGAAACACAGTGTGATTCTTTTATTAAATGGCAACAAATGCATTAGTGAGATGTGGGGTGGGGGTGGTGGGAAACAGATGCAGATCTCCTTCCATGCAAGGCATGGAGTAGTTTCCCTTTCTATCCTTCTAACTCTGTAGAAACTGTTGTAAATCAAGGTTATCCAAAAGTTGCAGTCTTTGAGTGCAACCCATGTGCCAGCTAGACAGTACTCTTGTTGGCATTTCTAAAGTGCGCTGTTGGCTTTTTAACACTGAAACTTGTGAAGCCAAGAGATTCCTCCTGATTTGAGCCATCACAGCAAGTGCACAGCCCTTCATTCTGACTTTAGATGAGAGAGTAGGCCTTTCCTCCAGAGGTCTTGTGATCACAGGTTTTGCGTAGTCGCTGTAGGAACACACTTTCACACAGTGCTGTTCTGAAATCATTTTGTGTCATGGCATTTGCCGAGTTTTTAAGGTCTGGAAGAACTGAATTTTGACCTGAAGTGGTCCAGTCTCCTGAATTCTCTGGGGCTTGGAGATTTTTAGTTCTTCCCTTTTTTTTTTTTTAATTTAATTTTTACGTTTTTTTTAGGTTTATTTATGTAGGGAGAGGGCATGAGCAGGAAAGGGGGAGAGAGAGAATGAATGAATGAATCCCAAGCGGGCACCCCGATGGCAGTGTGGAGCCTACTTCAGGGCTTGAACTCAGGAACCATGAGATCATGACCTGAGCTGAAACCAAGAGTTGACCCTTAAACGACTGAGCCACCCTGTCCTTCGGTGTTGTTGTTTTTTTTTTAAATACATTTTCTGTTCCCCTAGTCATCATGGCTTAAAACCAGTTTCCTTTCTCTATTCAAAAATCAGATTTTATTATCACTTTTACAGTATTGGAATTGAGTATACACACCTAAAAAAACTGCATGTTTTTTTGTTAGGGGAGGTGTCAGTGACTACTGATTACCACATGGTCTGTGACTCTACAATACTAACTCCTTACAAAAATCAAAATGGGTTTTCTAAGTTCCCTTAATTAGGGTCCAACAGTGAGCCACGTCCCTCAGTTGTCATTTTGTACTACTAATTGGCCCGGTGCTGTGGAATTTCACTGTCTATGCTTCTGCTAGTGCTGACTTATCACATCCATTCTGTATGTTAATGTGTGTTGCACGATGCAGAATGAATTCTGGAAAGGAGAGGGGGATGAGTTTCTGAAAGATTATCTCCATTTATAATGTGAGCCACACTACTTTAGAATTCTACCATACTTACAGTAAGCCTGATACTAAATCTCTTACATAGTCTAATTATGTAGGTAGATTTTATCATCTCAATTGTCTAATGTGAGTTAAGTTTGAAGACCTTTTTTTTTTTTTTTTTTTTTTTTATTCCTTTCCTGTTTCTGAAGGGAGGTCCAGCTAATTTACTGCAAATGAAATAAGAAGTATTTTGGAGGAATAGGTTGACATTTAGCATTCTGGTTTGAAATTCCTCTGACTGTTAAATATTTAATGTGCTGCAAAGCATCCTTAAAAATTAAATATGAATGAGTTTTAGAAAACCTTGCAGTGTATAAAAAATTGAGATTTCCCCCCATTTCAAGTATCTCTGCCTAGGGAATCTTAATTATGTTTAATGAAGATGACATTATATGTTTGATCAGCATGGGGACATCCCACATAATGAAGTTAATATAAATGGGATCCTTCTGAATAATAGCATAGCAGAGATTTATTTTGGATAAATTACTAGTTTTGTCTCTGGAGGCTGATCACTCTATTCCCTTGTAATTTTTTGTTTAAAGCTAAGAGTAACGTAAACTTACCAGAGAAAATGCCTTTGTTGGAAAAAAATTTTCCTAGGTTTATTGCTTTGGTAACACTAGTGCTTTACTTTTGTAGAGTCATGAGATTTAGAGTACTTTAAACAATTTTTGTGGGATTTCTAAAGAAGCGTTATCATTACTGGTATTCAAAAATAATTTTGTTGCCCTTGGTATTTCTAATCTAATCTGTATTTTTGCTTAAAAAAAAATTCTAAAAGAAGTGATGGATGCCCCTAATTTAATGGCATGGAAAGGAAATGGTTCTACAGTGCTGACATCTGACATTTAAAAACGGAAATTTTACTTATATTTTCTCACCATATTCCTCCCTTTCATTGGGTTATATCCTATTCTGGTTGCATGCTGTCCCAGGTATCAGTTTTGAATTGGGAAAATGGGATTTGAATTCATGAGTCTCTAGTGTTGGTGCTTGTTTTCGTAAGAGTATAAGTTTCATGTATTTCCAAAAAATGTTTTTAATTCCATGAATTTTTTTAAGAAAATGGCTTATTAATGCCTGTACCCCATCTGCTTGAGAAGAATGGGGGTACTTTCAGAACTTTGCTTTTATCTTTTTCTGCCTTTGTAGTAACTGTAGGGAACATTGCCCCTCTCTTACCTATTTTTTTTTTCGTTTTGACTAGGTAAAACTAATGCCGTGAAAATGGAATCTATCATTGCTAGAATTGTAATTACCCGGCTTTCAAACTTCTTAGGCATTTTTGATACATCTATCAATACCCTCACAACCAATTAACAACTGAGAGATCAGAAATGCCCCTGTAACCGTCCCTTTCTTTCAGCTGTAGACCTTCCATCTTCCCCGCCCCCCCCCCCTTTTTGGGTTTATTACAATAGCAACAACAAAAGTCGTTTATTGAGTAGTTACATACATTGGCTACTGTAGTACTGAGATAAAGGAATATCTTATTAATACTAACAATAGTCCTATAAGGTAGAAGTTGTGGGCAGAGGGGAGTCTTGGAGTTAAGTAATGTGCTCTGGGCTACTCAGCTACTAATTGGCAGAGCTGGGATTTGAATCCACAACAGCCTTTGACCCTAATCTTCATGTTCAACAGTATCTTATGTGTTACTTGGCTAATAATGGGTCTTCTGTCGCTGCCAAATTATCCTACTTCAGGTCTGTATCAGATCAGTTTATTTCTCTGCTCTAGAACATTGCTTCAAAGGGTCCCTCATACTTGTAACTCTTTCCAGCCTTGCCTCTATATCCTCCATGATTTTACCCCAATCATCTTTTTCATCTTGTTGTCTATGATTGATAAAGATGGGCTAGAGTAAAAACAGAAAGAGAAAAAGATGCCTTTGAGACTAACATTGATATGATTCTATAATTAGGGTCATTTGGTGTCCCCTGAAGTAGCACAGTGCCTGGCAGGAAACGATTCGGGTATCCTTTGTAGTCAGGATCTGATAGCACAGAATCTTACTTTTGAACTTAAAATTGCACTCGCATTTTACCCTGTAGTTTAATTGGAAGAACTGGGGGTGCTTCTGTGCGGGTTTCTGGCAGCGGAACAATTTAGCATTTCCTGGGGCCATTCGATTTTTTCCCCATCTCACCTCCACAATGAATCTCAACCTTCCTTCCTAGAGGTTGAAGACTAGCAATGTGTGTGTGTGTGTGTGTGTGTGTGTGTGTGTGTGTGTGTGTGTGTGTGTTTTAATTTTTAAAAAATCTACTCATTTTTGAGAGAGCGTGAAGGGGGAGAGGGCAGAGAGAGAGGGAGACACAGAATCTGAAACAGGTTCCAGGCTCTGAGCTGTCAGCACAGAGCCCAACATGGGGCTTGAACTCACGAACCACAAGATCATGACCTGAGCCAAAGTGGGATGCTTAACCGACTGAGCCACTCAGGCACCCCAAAGGCTAGCAACTTTGAAATGATATGGGAAAACTTAGCTTTAAGAAAGGACATTTGAACAATCAAAGTCATTGACAAGATCTTAAAAGTCCATATGTATACATGTAGGGGGAAGAGTTAATTAGGGAAAGACCACGTTTAAAGAGTAAAAATATTGAGACATACCTTTTAGTTTTATTTAGCTGGTTAAGTCAAAGAGTAGTACTAGGTTTTTCCCCAATACTGTTAATGGGTCATCTCTTTCCTTGAACAGTTAATTGGCAAGAATGAGCTCAGATGCGTGTCAATATTACATCCTTTTTTTTTTTAAAGGAGGAAGAATGAAATAAAACACTTTTTCCTTGAGCCTTATTCTCTAGGAGGAATTTCATTAAAAAAAAATGGTCTGAGGAAATCTTATTGGCAGTTAATTGTATATCACATCGAACTATTTCTGTAATGTAGAGCAAGTCTGTTCATCACATGGAATGTTTCTCCACTGGCTTCATTCCTTAAACTTGGTATTAATGCATTGTGGACAAAGCGAAAAGCACCCTTATTTAATGCCACCCCAAAACCCTTTAAAAGGAAATTCTCCCAAGCCCCAAAAATCAGACAGCTGTGGGGACTCTAGTTCACTGCAGTCTGATGCAATTCTGCTGACACTAAGCAAAATGTTCACCTGCCTGCATTTTCATAGTGTTTATGGATTCTTCCAATTCTTAATTAGGGTTAAAGAGATTGGGAAGGGAGGAATCCAGGCAGACATTTAATTTGTCATGAACAGAGTCCCAGGACTTGAGATGCCTAGTGAATATCTCTGCCTTCTGTCCATTTGCTTTCATTAGTGACTAGGGTATATGTGAGTGTATATACAGGGTACAAAAAGTCACGTAGGTATGTGTGCACATGCAGGCATGAGAGAGGGACAGACTAGAACAGTTACAAAGAAGGCTGCCCGAAACTTATTTGGGGAAGGTAAACAAGGCCAACATGCACATTAAACTATGGCAGAACTCCTATCTCTAGAAATGTGTTTAGAATGCATTTCCGCTTATTAATTTGCTTATTACCCACTGATGTCTCTTTGTTGCTCAAACGTAGAAAAAATTTTACTACACCAGTACGGGCTTAGTATGTTTGTACATGGACTGATTTGGTTGATGATACTATTTCTGTGGCTGGAAAATCTTTCATGTCATGGTTCTGGTTAATACCAGACTCTTCTGCCAACCTAAATAGTGACCACTTCTGCAGAGCATATTAGAAGGTAGCTTTTATACCACGTAGTCAACAAGGATGTGCCTATTACGTACTGAAAATTCAAAGACAAGAATCGGTCTTTGTCTTCTAGAAACTCACAAGGTAGCGGATGTAGGAGGTAGATATGTAAACAAATTGCAATGCATTCTGTTACAGTAGTGTGATATCCACACTGCAGAAAAATCAGAAAAGACTTTCCAAAGAGTCTTAATGGTGCACTTAGCAGGAAAACTAGAGGCAAAGTATGTTCTAGGCAGGGGAAGAAGCCTTTTTTTTTTTTTTTTTAATTTATTGATTTTTGAGACAGGGAGAGACAGAGCATGAACAGGGGAGGGTCGGAGAGAGGGAGACACAGAATTCGAAACAGGCTCCAGGCTCTGAGCTGTCAGCACAGAGCCTGACGCGGGGCTCGAACTCCTGGACCGAGAGACCATGACCTGAGCCGAAGTCGGCCGCTTAACCGACTGAGCCACCCAGGCGCCCCGGAAAAAGCCTTTTTGAAGGATTCTAAGAATTCCCAGTAGGGTGTTTCTTGCATGGCATATATACCATGAGTTAGTGCCTCTTTCATGTGTTCGTTAATTGGGTGGTGCTAGGTACTGGGGTACCGTTGGAAAAAAACAGTCTTGCTCATGTGTCATACATACCAAAATGGAGGGACAGACAGCAAGGCCTAAATAAAGTCTAGGACATGTCAGATATGAGAAGGGACACTGGGTTGCTATTTTGTATAAAATGGCATTTGAGCAAGGAGGGAGCAAGTCCATGCCGAGGCACAGGGAACAGGAAATGCAAAGTACCTATGGCTGAAAAGTGCTCAGCCAGTCTGAGTAGCAGCCTGGAGGCCAGTGCGTCTGGAGCAGATTGAGGCAGGAAGAGGGCAGGAGAGCAGTCAAGGGCATGCATGACATAGGGTATGGAGGTGGGCTTTTACTCTGAGTTGATCGGTAATCAGCTGCAGAGTTTGGACCTGCAAGTGGTAAGAGCCTTGGACTTGAAGTCAAATGTGTCTGAGTTCAGATCTTGCCCTGCCACTCACTAGCTCTGATTCCTCCTCTATAAAGGAGGCTTATTATTTTTACTTTGAAAGGCTGTGTCAGAAGGAGGAGGGTTAAGACAGCAGCTTCAGAAGGTAACAGGAAGAGGATTTGTTTCTATTATCAGTGTCTTGTAGAGAGAGGCAGGGTGTCAATAAGAGGGGAATATGGTGGGGTGGAGGGAGGGAGGCAATTACTTGAGTCTGCGAAGTCGGAGTTCTGAGGCTTTGCAGCCATTGAAAAATAATGCAAATACTTAGTTAGCCAGGCTCCACAAACTAACTCTTGGACCCTTGATACAGCACCATCTACCCTGCCTCTAGGTTTGAAGCTGTGTATTAATAAATGAAGAATTGGCAAATAGTTACCTGCACTGTTCTATTTTAAATAGTTTTATTTAGCAAATTAACTCTTGGCTCAAGAATGCAGTCTAACCATGCCATTTGTAAGCCAGTCACCATATTTGTTTTTTAAAGCATTACTTTAGAGAATACTATCCATGCATGGTGTGATCTATTCATGAAATATAGTTGAGAGTTATAGGATACGTTTTTCCCCTCTTTCATTTTGTCTCTGTGACTTTGTACAAAGTCTCATTAGTAGAGAAAATCAAAAGTGCAGGTGAGGGGCTATTGGCAAATGTGAATCCCGGATCAAAAGCAAGCAAAACTACCAACCTTCCTGCTATCTCCCCTGCTCTGCATATGAGGCTTTAATAACTCCTGCTGGGACCGAGGCTCCAGGTAACTTTGTCTCACATTGGGTCAGATGTCCCTTCTTCCTGCTGGCCACTACCCACAACTTCTGCTTCTTCGTCCCTTTTCTCCCTGGCATTGGGAGCTTTTAGGATAGGACAGTCTTAATACTAAGGCTTCTAGAGCCTGCCTCAGAGTCAATCCAGAGTCTGTGTTCACTAAACAGAAAACGAAGTTGGGCCACGAGGGGAGGATGAGCATTTCCAGAACATTTAGCTGAAGGAGGCTAAAGCTAGGACAAAGGAAGCTTATTCACTGCCGCAGAAGTTTGGGGGACTGAGAGACCTCAGTCCCAGATTTGAACCCTAGCCTCTAGGGAAGTCCAGAGTTGTAGGAAGATCAGCTCCATTGTGCTGTGGGTTGGATGTGTGACTTTGGAGGAAACTGCTTGGTCCTGGCAAACCTTAGTTCCTCTTTTATAAAACAAGGATACTCACATACCTGTCAGAGTGGGGGTGAGGCAGAGGTGGTACAAATCAAAGTGCTTTCCTGCTTTTCTTCCTCCTGTCCCCTCGGGAAGCCCCATCCAAAGCTGCTTCATCTCTAATCCTGAACGTGGTGACTGCAGGTGGAGAGCAGCTGTATAGTCTGAAGATTTGGAATATGCCCTCCCGGTCCCCATTTAAGAGGCCAGCAGTAGTGGGTATTTCTCTCTCCATCTCCCTCCCTGTTTTTCCTTCTTTTACAGACATTTCTTTTAGCTAGATCAAACTTTAAAGTACACTCCACAGAAATTTGGGTTTATACAGAAATTCAGTATAGAGAGACCATGCTGACATTTCAGAGAGAGAGAGAGTAGAGGTATTGTGTTCTGAAAGCTTCCCTGGTGTAGAACTTCCCAGTGATTAGTAGGCCATCTCCATGAGAACTACCTCAAGGATCCTCACACTTGCCTCCCTTGGGTCTGTGGACTCCTTATCTATGGAGGTGGGGCCGAGGAACCTGCATTTCATAACAAGCAAACCAGGATTTGTGTTGTGCCTCTCAAGTTGGATAACCGCTACTCCAGTGATGGGAATTCAATCTATGTAATATGGAGCACCTGCTATGTGTGTCGCATCCCTCACATAGATAGTAAGTCTTCGTAGCTCTGACGATGAGGCAGAGACTAGTGAGATAAGTTTGCGTTCCGTAATGTCACCCATTTAAAGTGTACAATTACGTGGTTTTTAGAATATTTCCAGAGTTGTGCATCCATCAGCATAATCGAATTTTGGAACATTTTCACCCTCCCATAAAAGAAATCTTATTAACTATTAGCAGTCTCTGCCCAAGGTAGATATTCTAACACCCTTTTTTAGGTAGGGGGAAATTGAGGCTCTGGACACTTCAAGCAACCTGCCTCCAACCCCACAGTAAGTAGTGGAGCAGAGTCTGACCTCCTTGCTTCCAGATCCCATACTCTTTCCACTATTCCGTGCTCCCTTCCAGGAACTGAATCCAAATTAAATATTTACTTGGGGAGAATAATGTGATGTTCTGGTTTTGTCCTTGTTCAGTAGTTTTCGGTAACATATTTTTCCTTCCTGTTCCAACTGGCATTTTGGGGTAAATAAGTCGGGTTTAGTGTTTTAGTTACATATGCAGTACAGCCAGATTTTTAAAATTACATGAGAAATCAGCATATTAAAAATGTAATAGCGGCAGACTGCAAGCTAGGAGAAGCCAGTGTCCAAACAGTGTCCTGTCCCTCTTTGGCGACCTATCACATGACTTCCTTGAGACTTAGTTTCCTCTTCTGTCAAATGAGTGAGTTGTATTCATTTTTTTTTAATTTACTCAGTAAGCATTTATTGGACACCGATTGGTGATTATGCTGGATATTTAGGGAAAATGATAACAATTTTCCTACCAGCTTATGCTTAATTGGGCAAAAACACTATGCCAGACACTGTCCCATTTAATTCTAACAGCACACCTAGGAGGTGCTGATTATCAATCTGTCCTGTCCCTGCAGGATTGGAGGTAGGTCGCTTAAATTTCCATGAGGAAAAGGCCCAGAAAGTTTAAATAACTTGTGCTGGTCACACAGCTGAGAGAGTTGAGGTCTGGATGATGCCACAGCCCAGACCTTCACCCCCACATTCCTCTCCAGGTGAGCATGGGCCTCCTGGAGGCCTGAGGTCACTACCAGTGCCTATAAACAATTACCTGCAATATAATACGGAAGTTCAGTGATAGCACTAAAAGGGATTTAATCGTTTTTGCCTCTGGGGTAGGCCTGGGAAGGTGTCTCAGGTGAGCCCTTGGATTCTGTTGAAGGTAGAGCCAATTCGTACATTTCTTCCTCTCCTGCAGCCCCTCGGGTGTGTACCCCATTATGTGGTACCATCAGTAATCAAGGGGAAAAGTCATTTTCCCAAGGACCCTCTTGCATGTGGATTTGTAAAGCAATCTGAGGAAACCAGTCGGTTGAGCCTGGGAGCCAACCTTGTAAAGGCACTGCAAGCTAATGTGAAAGACATTTCCTGGAAATAGGGACTTTTAAATTTGTCTTAATATAAGGCTTCAAAAAAACTGATGTAGGAGAGTTTCTGACGTTGGGATAGGGATGTGGGTAATCTCAAATGACTTTTTTTTTTTTAAGTTTATTTATTTTGAGAGCAAGAACGAGTAGGAGAGGGGCAGAGAGAGAGAAGGAGAGAATCCCACCCAGCCTCCGCGCTGTCAGCATGGAGCCTGATGGGGGCTTGAACTCGTGAACCGTGAGATCATGACTTGAGCCAAAATCAAGAATCGGACACTTAACCAACTGAGCGACCCGGGCGCCCCTCAAATGACTCATTATTCCTGGGAATCATTGTTCCTTTTGGAGGATTTTAAAAAGTTACCATTTATTGAGCTGTTATTGTATGCATGGAATAAATGCTATATCTGCATTGAACCTCACAAAACCCCCTGTGAGGTAGCTATGACTATTACCTCCTTCTTACAGCTTAGAAAATGGGGACAAATCTAAACTCTGAGACCACCCATTTGTTAACAGGATTTTTGGTGTTTTTTTTTTTTTTAATTCCCCTCTCACTATTTTTGTAGCCCTAAAATTTGAAGAACATTTCTAACCAGCATTTATTTATTCATTAAAATTACATTGTGAATCTGAGCCCAGAGAGCCATCATTCATCAAAATGTTAGTTAATAATTATTGAGAATCCTGGCATGTGGTGCGGGAGCCTTCACAGGCTAGGGTTGTTACCATGGTATTCGATATGCGTGACAGGCACCCTTGCTGGGAGAGCCTGAAAAACGATACAGGCAGTTGGACCTGGGAGACATTTATGTAATCATATTAGCATCACATTTATTCTGAAAAGGCTAACTGCTTTGATTCATGTCTTAAACATCCACATTTAAACTCACCATTCTCAAGATTGGTTTTGTCTATTGAAATTTTCATCTTAAAAAAAAAATCCTTTGACTACTGGGCTACTCCTCCTGTAGCAAGTTTCAGAGATAGGTTTGTTCATATATATATATATATATATATATATATATATGTATGTATATTTATATATTTAGCAATTCAGATCTCAGCAAATGTAGTTTTCTTGAAACATCCATCCATATGGCAGAAATACCTAGCAGTAGTTGCTTCTCAAATTGGTATTTCAGTAAAATTCTAGCACAATAGTAGAATAGAAATTTTGGGATCAGTGAGTTTTCTATAATCCAACTCAGTTTTCCATTTTCTAGGTGAGGGACACTAGACCTAGGGAGGCTAAATGACTCACCACCCCCCCACCCCTGCCATAGAACTAGTTTGTACAGAGCTGCAGTTTGATGTTATTAATTACTCGGGTTTTGTGATGTTTCAATTTACAGTTCCCGTGCTTAATGATTGTACTGAAAAAGTATCACTTTTAAATAAGACTGTGCCAGAATTGCATTTATGAAAATTCTCTTTATTTGGATAGGATAGCAGTGAACATCTTATGCGAGAGACAGCCCAAATGGCCTCCATGGTGGCGTAGTTTGAAATGTCGAAAACTCGTCTTCATCTCAGGATGTAACACTGCAACTGTGCTTTAAACCCCAGCAGTTGTTTTGCACTAAGTTATTTTTAAATTATTTTTTTAAACAAGTATTTTTCAGTCTCCTTCCTTAATATTGCTCTGTTGTAAGTGCTATTGGGATTGCACAATTGAATAAAACTGTCCCTCGGAGGATTTTTATAACTTTACGGAGGAGATAAGACACATGGGAAACTTCAGGTCACAGTCCCTCAAGTGTCATGCTAGATGATCCAGTTCATTTGGCTCTTAGGATTGTCACAGGCCCTTGGGATAATAACTGGTTTCTAAATGGCCTAGATTTTTTGCCTTTGTGAGAAGTTAGGAAAGTGGGTGCATGGCTCTGAGCACGTGGAATATAAACATTCTTAAATCACCTATTTCATCATTGTCACTTCCCAGCTAAAAATCCTTTTAGCAGCTCTTTATTTCTTGGCCAACATACATTTATTCATTTACTCACTCAAAAACTATTTACTAAGTGCCTACCGTATGCATAAAATCCAACTTTTCTTTCTGGCTTGAAAAACCTCCATAGTCTAGCCCTATCATTCCTGTTCCATTTAGTTCAGTTTTATTTCCCAAAGCTCCCCTTGTGAAACTGTCTTTGTATCATAGTTACTGATTTCAGAGTCCGTCTTTAGAATACGAGCTTTTCTGGGAAAGAAGTAATGTCTTTATCTTTGGACACTGCATTTCCAAGTATATGGGGCCAATGGATAGTAAGCTCTTCAGAAAGATTATCTTGAAGCCAAGGGACCTAGAATGTAGGGTCTGTGTGGGCAGGGATTTTGTCTGTTATACTCATTGTTGCATCCCCAGCTTGTAGAACACTTGCCTGGCCCCACGTACTTCGAACTATGTGCCAGGCCTTCTCTGTGAATGCTCTGAAATGCTCTCACCCAAGCTCTCAACCTCAAGCCCCGTCTCTTTGGAGTCTGTCTCCTGTAACCCCCCCCCCCCCCCCCCAGCACCTTGGGCCTATGGCAAACACAAAATTCACACCAAGTCTGTGTTGCATTGTTGACCACTCTTTATTTTTAATTTCTCCTTCTGATTAGAGAGTGAGCTCCTCGAGAGTATGGGGCCACGTCTTACATGGTGTCTGACACCTTCAGAAAGGACATGACTGATTGTGTTATTAATTAAACATCTTTGCTTAGGTCTGGAAGGTTAAGCATTTCAGTGTTTCCAGTTCCCTTTGTCCTTGAGGGCTGGATTCCTAAAGACCTGCGCATTTGACTGGGTTTGTGCACACGCAGAACGCTTGAATATTGAAGCTATACCCTTAAAGTGCCACCAGCTCCCAAGAATAAATGCACGGCCACTACATAACCCCTCTTTTTTCTTTCAAGGTGAAACAAAAAAGTAAAAGGCTTAATGGAGATCTAGGAGGTGGAGAGTGGAGGAATTAGGAGTTCGAAGAGTGGAAGCAGGGGAGTGGAAATTTGGCACCATCTACAAAGCGTTTGGGCAACTCAACTTTCTGCTTCTGAGAGGTTGCCATGCATTGTCATGAATATTACTTATAATCAAGTTACATTGGCTAAAGGCTGAGTCTTTCCAACATGTGGAACTCATTTGCTTGCCTTTTTCTCTCTTAGTCTCTTTGAAAGCCAAAACAACAACAAATAACAACAAAACTCCAGTAACCCTTCAGAAGTTTTATTGTATTTAGGGGGAAGTGTTTCCGGCTTCTTTTGCCTGTCTTTGTTCTCTGGGTTCATATTTACTTAGCCACTCTTTTGGTTTTGAATGCTCCAACAGGAAATCAAGTGATCAAGACCAGGAATTTTGCTTGCTAACATTATTGCTTTAGATTTTCCCTGCTAAATCAGACTACAGGCTGTTCCTTTTCCCCTGTAATTTCTTTTGAGGGATAGAGTTGACCAAAACAGGCAGCTCTTTGTAAAGGTGACACTTGTCACTGACTTGTGACTTTCCCACATGCTTTTTACTATTCAGAGCTCATGTTGGCTTGAAGGGTGTTAAGTTAAATGGCATCAGACTAAGAAATTCATAATTTGAGTTCTTTTGCGACCCTGAACCTGAAGTATGCAAACGGCTGTGTGTGTATGTATTTAGAGCCCAAAGAAGACAAAGAAGGAAAAACAGAGATGGGGCGAGGGAGACTTTGTTAATAGGTTGTTGAAAGAAGAGGAACATATTTTATCTTGGAAGGATACCTTCCTCCTTGTTTAAATTTTTAAACATTCATTCATTCATTCATTCATTCATTCATTCATTCATTCTAGCTGGTTGAGTAAGCAACCAAAATCATCTGAATGACTTAAGGCCTAGATTAATGGATAAGCAAATGCTTATTCATGCTCACTAGGTAAAATGCCCTGTGCTAAGAAATCATGGCATGGACCAATTATCAAAAATTTACAACAAAGTGAGAACCTAGAAATCCAAAAGAGTAGAAGAGAATAAAGTAAAATGTAAATAGTAGTTTTTACTGAGTAGTCAGACAATGGATTTTTTTCCCTTCTTCTTCCTTTGCAAATTTTCAAATTTTCGACAGTGAATGTATTCTTTAAATTGTTGCGTAGAGTCTTTGCTGCAGAAGGTCAGAGAAGGGAGAGATTACCATCAGTGGGAAGCTGTTAAGAATGAGCTAGGACTTCAGTTTGATACAGGTAATTTTGCTCCCCCTGTACCTCCAACTGTCATGGAATTACTATCATTCAGAAAATATTCTTAACAGATTAACAATAGAGTAATGATAGAATATCAAGATAGCATGTGAAATAAATTCATAATGTTTTTAGTGCTTTTTTTTTTTTTTTTTTTGAGTGAGAGTGGATGAGGGGCAGAGAGAGAAGTGGCGGTAGGTGGGGTCAGGGATCCCAAGTAGGCGTCATGGTCAGCACAGAGCCAGATGCAGGGCTCAATCCTATGACCCTGAGATCACCACCTAAGCCAAAATCGAGGGCCAGATGCTCAACTGACTGAGCCACCGAGGCGCCCCTAGTGCAGTCTATTGAAATGCCTTTTCACGTTCATGAGGTTAAGTGAGTTAATATATGTGAAAAGTACCTAGTGCCGGACAGATAGTAAGCGGTAGCTGTTATCATTTTTTATATATACAACCTTAAAATAAGGAAATCTGTTGGGCTGGGAAATGTGTACCCAGTGTACCATTTGCACAGGGTTGTCTGTTGTGTGATTAGTTTTAAATTCCCAGTCCCCACCTCTTCCTCGGCCATGCTTTTCATTTCCTACGCACTGCCCTTTGTCATGAAATGGGAATAGCCCTGTTTCTTCCAAGTCACTGTGGTGTTCAGGATCTGATTTTTATGGTGAGGATCAAGCATAAGCCCTTGTATTTATTTTTTTCAGTGAAAGCTCTCAGGGTAGTGATCTAGTTTTTTGTGGAGTTTAGTTAGTTGTAACTGAATGTATGCCCCTTTTCATGAGTGTGGTTACTCTGAAGAATGTTTGTCCTTATCCATTATAAAGGAAACATGCTCCATTTTGAGATGGGAGTGGGGTGGGAAGGAAAGAAGATCTATTCTAGATTCAATATTCACAGGGAAGCCCTATTCCTATTTTGGGCACTTTCTAGATTTTGAATAACTTTTCTCTATTAAGATGGTATTTACGTAGGGGCACCTGGGTGGCTCAGTTGGTTGAGGGTCCAACTTAGGTGCAGGTCACGGTCTCATGGTTCATGAGTTTGAGCCCCACATCGGGATTGCTGCTCTCAGTACAGAGCCTGCTTCAGATTCTCTATCCCCTTCCCTCTCTGCCATTCCCCTGCTTGCGTTCTCTCTTTCACAAATAACCATTAAAAAAAATGGTATTTACTTAGAAGACAATACATAAACTTTAGGGTAAGGCAAATTTAACATCTGGACTTGGCCACTTTCTTAGTAATGTTCAATTGTGGACAAGTTAGAGTGTCAGAAGCTCAGTTTCCTCCTCTGTAAAATGAGTACATAGTAACTTATATGAAGGGTTGTTGTAAGTATTAAATGAAATATGTTGTAAAGCACCTGAATCCATTCTGGGCCCTTGATAATATGACAACATAATTATATGTAATATACCCCCACCCCCAACACATGTAATTAGAACAATACTTGTATATTTGAAAAAAAAAAATTTAATGTTTATTTTTGAGAGAGAGAGAGAGAGAGAGAGAGAGACAAAGTGCAAGTGGGGGAGGGGTAGAGAAAGAGGGAGACACAGAATCTAAAGTAGGCTCCAGGCTCCCAGCTGGCCACACAGAGCCCAATGCAGGGTTTGAACTCACAACCCATGAGATCATGACCTGAGCCGAAGTCAGATGCTCAACCTACTAAGCCAGCCAAGTGCCTCTAGGTTATTTTTTATTGTGCTTTTTAGCAGAAACCTTTTCAGTACTCTTGGAAAACTATTTTCTTGAGCCACTTATATCCAGAATGAACAAGTTTAGAGATTTGAGAAAATGACCAAGATTTGTAGCACCCGATTCATGATTTCAAAATGAAGAATGATGAGCTTCCACAGATAAGGTCATTTTTCTGGACCTTCCATATGTTTAACAATGTGAGGCTAAACAATCTGGTAAAAATCAGACAATGTCTAATCTGGGCAGGAGGGATCCCTTAAAAGCCTACTGAAAGATTATGCATGAGGTGTGTGTAGGGGAAAATAAAGTCATTGTATGTTTTTCGTTTTTTGGGTTTTTTTTTTTTCCTGCAACACTTAAATTTGGCTGCTGTTAACTCCCTGCCCAGAGATTGTTGGAGTTTGTTGTAACGACAGCACTTTGTCTTTTAATGACTAATGTTGGTCAGCTTCTTGACATAATGGTGGTAATCTATATTTTCCTCCCCTTTGGCCACAATTCCTAGAATCCTAGGAAGAGATCCAGAGCTGAATGAAGTTATTAGTTAACTGTCAGCCAAATTGGCTTGCAATAGAGACCTGTAAACATCAAGAGAATAAGCCTGTGAATAAAAACTCAGTTCTGCGTTTTCTTAGCAAAGATCAGGGAGGGGAGACAACAGAATTTCATTAGGCTTGTAGAGGTATTCATTTCTTCACTGTGCTGTTGTGCTATACCATTCATTTAAATATCTAGTTAAGATTTGGCAGAGCTGTTGGAGGCGTGAAGGTGGAACCAACTGTCTGGACTGACCATCTTATTAAACACTCATGTAATTGTTCTTGTTCCAGCAAAGCAGGTTCTCTTGCCATCTGTTAAGCAGGCTCAATTAAATACATTTGGGACCGAAAGAGGTGGCAGATAGGAGTAGGTGGAGTGGGGACAGAGAATGACTGAGGTGCAACCCTTAAGAGGTAGGGGGGGACATAGACGCACACACGTGCCCATCCCGGGATATTTTTCCTTCTCTTACAGTAGAGGTAGGGGGAGTTGTATTCAATTGTTACATGACTCTTTCATTTCTAACTTCATGAGTTGAACTTCCTCTCTGGGGGAGGAGGAGGAAGGCAGTGCTTTAGGAAATAAAAGAACAGAATATGCAAAGAGGAGATTTGATTAAATTGTGTTGTAAGTTTAGAATATGCAGGCTGGATGAAACTCCCATAAAGACACCTTTTTTTTTTTTCTTGCTAAAAATTCAAGTTAGTACAGTGCCACTGGATGGGAAGCTCAAGAACTGAGTAATGTTACATACTTAGAATATGAGGGAGCAATTAATATGTAGCCTCAGGGAAGGCTCATCGGAGACCTTATCTGTGAATTACTAGGTGATTCTACTTGGTACAGTCCCAATTTCATCTAGATTACTGATTGGGTATAGATTTTTGAGTATTTATAGTATTCTATCCAGTTAATAGATTCTTTTCCCTTTTCTATGCATAAATAATTTTGAAAACGTAGGAAAACATTTGACTAGGCTTATTTTAAAGAGACTGCCTAGAATGTATGTTTAAATTTATTTTAGTATAACATACATACAGAAAAGTACACAGAGGTGCCTGATGAATTCTCATAAAAGTGAATACATCCTTATAACAGGCACCCGGATCAAGAAATGGAATATTGCAGCATCCGAGAAGCCATCTTCATGCCCTGTTCTGTTCATTCTCCCACAAAGGATAACCACTATCCTGACTTCTGACAAGATAGATGAGCTTTGCTTGGTTTTGAATTTGCTGTAAATAGAATTGTACACTTCGCATTGTAGTGTCTGGCTGCTTTCACTCAATATTATGTTTGTGAGTATCACCATGTCGATGCATGTTTGCAGTTGTGTGTTCGTTGCTATCGCTGAACATTTCATAGTGTGAACACACCACAGTTTGTTCTGGTGCTGATAGGCATTTGGATATTTTCCAGGTTGGAGCTCTCATGAGTAGTACTGCAATGAGCATTCTTCTGCTTCTCTTTTGATAAATATATGAACACATTTCCCCTCAGTGTATGCCAAAGATGGGAAATGCTGGGTCATGGGATATGCATCTAATTAAGTCTAGAAGATACTGCTAGCTTGCCAAAGTGTGTATTAATGAGAGAAAGGTCATTTTTGTCCAGAGTATTCTGTTCTCATGAGCATAAAAATGAGGTATCTTGTTTTCTTTTGATTGTGGAAGTAAATTGATAAAGAGGATTCGGTGAAATATTTTTACTTAAAATAACTTTTTAAAACTCCTCACCCGTTTTTAATGATCTTTTCACCTTACAGTAAAACCTGTTTTTACTTACAGTATCTGAGAATGAGAAAGCGTAATGGGCAGAGGCAGGCAGCATCTTTGCCTTTCCTTCCAGAGATTTGTACACTGGGGAGAGTTTCTTCAGACTCCCTCCGGGTTGTGCTCAAATTAAGAGTTCAGATTTCTGGAATTGTTCTCCAGGGAATTGGGAGATACCTTGGAAACAGAGGACAGAATGTCCACCCCGCCCAGCCGTACCCTAACCCTGTTACAGTGAGCAAATCATCCAAGAGCACCAGGCAATCTGACCTGTTAGGGTTGCTCACCATTTTCATGGTTTAAGACAACTTCATTTTCATTTTTCAAGTGCCTGTAACAATCAAGAAACTCAACTTTGTATTCTCTTCCTTCCACAACTTCATGTAACCAAACAAACCTTTGGCTGGGACTCTCAGTTACTCCACTCACTGGTTGTGTGTGTTGTGCGCGCGTGTGTGCACGCACGCGCGTGTGTGTGTATATACACACATACACATGTGTGTATATGTATGTATATAGACAGACATCAGATAATTAGATACATGTATTGTTATTCCAGCACATTATATCCTGCTTAAAATGGTAGGAAAAAATCCCCAGTACTCATTTTTTCTACATGCAAGTATAGGATTCCTAGATTATTCTGAAGAAAAGGTGATGGGAACAAATTTCATAGCTTCACTAAAATCAATGCTTGTTTTTAACGCAAGCCCTGGGTTCAGACCTCAGCACTAGATTTTTTTTTTTCTTTTTAACCTGTGATACATTTTCTAATGTTTGAGCTGTAGCTTTCAGTCTGTAAAATTTGGATTCACATCCTTGCCCTGTCTGCCACATAGGGTTACTGTGGAGATCAAATGTGATCCTTTATGTGAAATGGTAAACTATAAAAGAACTAAGCCTAAGCCTTTGAGAGCTTGGCTTAGCAGGCCCTGCATTTTAAGCTAGAACTTGACCTACAGAGTAGTGAAAACTTACTCTGTACCTTGAGATCTTGTGCACACACACAAGTCCAAACTTTTAACCTTGCACCAGACATGGCTGGCTGACCTGTTGAGTCGTAAGTTCCTTGTCCAGGTCCTTTTGGCCTCTACCACCCCTCCCCTGCTTGGGGGAAAAGAGGGGCAAAAATTGTTGGCTTTGGTGATAGCCCCAAACTATTACTCTTGCAGGTGATTTCACTTTCTGCAGGTTAGACGGTTGTATAAAGTAGGTAGTCTACAGAATTAGTGCTGTTCATATCTAAAACATCTTTCTTGCTTTTTAAATTTTCTTTTACCTATCCAGCATTTAAGTGCAGAGAATATAAAAATGCTTCTATGGCATAAAAAGATCTGTATGAAAGCATTGACGATCATTATCGATAATTGTTAAAATGCTAAATGAGCGAAGCAGGGACAGAAACACAGCCTTGTGAACACTTCCCGACATATATGCCTTTTTACAAGTGAGGAATTTTTATTTTAACCAAAAAAAGAAAAAAGAAAAAGAAAAAGAGAAGGATATGATCTTATTCTGCATTAGGTTTGGCCGTCGGTGGGCGGATGTGGTGTGCTTCCCAGGACTGTCTCGTGTGTTCTTCCATCAGTCACCTTTTGGGCGGGGGGCACCTTCCCGGACAGGCCACATAAGGTATCAACTGGAAGATCACAGCCAGAAATAAGACAACTGGCGACACTCATTGAGACCTGGAGACACAACATGAATTGTGTTCATTTTTAGTCAATGTTCTCATGGTGCTGGGTAGGTTTTGAAAATCAAATTGCATAAAAATACGGAAGATGGTCTGGGAAAGTAGATGGCAGTGACACAGACTCAGCTTCTAAAAATGTTATAATCTATTAAACTAATAATTTCTGTTGCAATCAGAAAACAGAACTTCAGGTTGTAGGGATGAGGTTAACAAGTTTCTAATCCCTTTCCCAAAACGGGATCTTAGGGTTCAGAATCCTAATGCCCCTTCATGATAAAACACCACCAGTGAGGTCTCTAACAGAACCCAGTAATCAGATGCATTAAGATATCTGCATCAAAATTAATGAACGAACATTCACACTAAGAGGCTTAATAAAGACTATAAGTACCCATTGGTTGGGGTTAGTATTTACTCCCAAGTAAAATCCAGTCATGTCATATTTTGCTAACAAAGGTGTTATGTGAAACTTCTGATTTGTAGAGCCTTTTGAGTTATGGAATTGCATGTAAGGTACATATATTTGGGTACCAGCTCCTGACAGAAGTGTTTTTTAATATATGTCAGGCAACCATGTGGCAAATTCTCAAGAGATCATAGAGTTAGGAGCACCAGATCTCGAGTCACTCTGCTTGGGTTCAAATTCCAGCCTTGCCAAGGGACTCTGGGTAAGCTATTTAACCTCCCAGGGTGTTAGTTTTTCATCTTTAAAGCTGCAGGAATTTTCTTATAAAGATTAAACAGGATGCACATATAAGGTACAATATGTGCATTGCACTAGACACTGAACAAACCTGCTTCTTTTCTCTGTGTAATGGAGATGATAATAGTGCTCGTCACAAAGGTGTTTTATGAGATTCAAATAAGTAAATAGATATAACATGCTTAGAATAGTGTCTGCCTATAGTAAGCATTCATTACCTAGTAGAACTTTCCTATCAATAGAGACGTTTTTAGGGAAGAAAGAGAAAAGAGACATCTGTTGAATGAATGAGTAGTGCCTGGTAAAATTATGATAATTCATAATTAGACATTTGCAGACTGTAATTCCATCCCATTCGGTCACAATCCTTCCCCCCCCCCCTCCCTTCCCCAGCACCTTATCTTTCCTCTTTTGCACAGCACTTGGTAAACTTGGCACTTGTCTTCCTCACCACAACCATGCAGGTGTGTTAGGCTGTCTGGGAAGCTGTCCCAGATGCTGACAAACCCTTGGCCGTAGGATAGAAAGGAAAAAGAGAAATTTTGGCTAATATCTCCAGGTCTGACTCCTTACTCATCTGGAGAGTTCAATGGTATCTTTAAAGTTTTAGGATAAATGAAGAGCCTGCTGCTTTTTTTTTTTTTTTTTTTTTTTTTTTTTGGCGCCTCTAACAGATACATATCTTGGATTCTAATTTCTTCAGTTTGTTATATATTAATCTCTAGTGATTTCTCAGTAATGGGTAGGGTCTGGTAAAGTCCTAAGTCTGCAGAGAGGTTTTAAACACAGGCCATATATGGAGGGGGTGGGTACTAGCTAGGCAGAGAGCAGTGGAAGAGCGTGTGTGCTTGTATGTCATAGTTTGGACTAATGTCCTGGCACGGCTGTCCCATTTCCTGGCATGTAAGAACTGGATCTTAAGGCTGCACATACTTGGCAAGCCCTATTATGTTACCCTCCCAAGGGGGTGCTTGGGTAACGAAGGTGATAGATAATACTGGGTAGGTACTGGTGGGACCCAGGGACATGAGAAGATATGGAAAGAATCCCTTTTAAAGAGCTTTATTGCATTAGAGTTTAGTGTCTGTAAACAATTACAGCATTCAGGGAGTGCAGAATTCAAATGAGAAACACAACTTTGTCAGATTATACCACTTGGATAAAATGGCATGGGCTCCGGAAATCTATAATTAAATGTATTTTTGAAAATGAAAAGTATAGTGTAACATCTGGTTTATTTCACTACGGAAGTGCCTGGGTATTGCTCATGTAAGTGTGATTGACTTTGGCTGATATTTAGATTTCTTTGTGTAAAATAACTATTTTAATTAAATTTTTTTCTGCTTGATTCTGTTTTGTAAACAAATTATTCATGTGCACACACACTGTCACTAGAAAATGGCTGTCTTTAATGTGGAATTTAAGAAACAAAACAGATGAACATAGGGGAAAGGAAGGAAAAAGATGATAGGGAGGCAAACAATTACAGACTCTTAAATACCAAGAACAAATCGAGAGTTGATGGAGGGAGATGGGGGCAGGGAGAATGGACATTAAGGAGGGCACTTGCTGGGATGACCACCGGTGTTGTATGTAAGTGTTGTATCACTAAGTTCTACTCCTGAAACCATTATTACGCTATATGTTAACTAACTTGGATATAAATAAAATTAAAAAGAAAAAGAAAATGGCTGTCTTTAGAAGAACTAATGTTTGTTTATTTTCTTTCTGTTGCAGCGGATATTCAACTCCTTTGTTTACACTGAGAAAATCTCAAATGGAGAAAGTGAAGTACAGCAGGTAAGAGATTATTAGGACTGGACATTCTCTTTGTCTTGCTTCTGGTTACGGCTTCAGTATTCTCTGCAGGCCATTTCCTTGTGAGGTTCCAGCTGTTTTCCATGTGATTTCATATACGTCTTAAAGCATAACGGTGCCAACTTTACACTTGCAGTTCTTACAGGTAGTTGAAAAAATGGTTCTATGGATGGTGTTTTGCTATTTGGGTTATACTTTGGAAATATTATTTAATTCATTTTCATTGTTTCGGAGCACCTGGGTGACTCAGTTGGTTAAGCATCTGACCTCGGCTCAGGTCATATCTCACGGTTTGTGGGTTCGAGCCCTGCATCGGGCTCTGTGCTGACAGCTCAGAGCCCCGGAGCCTGCTTCAGTTTCTGTGTCTCCCTCTGTCTCTGCCCTTCCCCCATGTTTGCTCTCTCCTCTCTCTCTTTCAAAAATAAACATTAAAAAAAAAAAAATCATGGGGCACCTGTGTGGCTCCGACGGTTGGGCGTCCGACTTTGGCTCAGGTCATGATCTTGTGGTTTGTGAGTTGGAGCCCCGTGTCGGGTTCTGTGCTGACAGCTCAGGGCCTGGTGCCTGCTTCGAATTCTCTCTCTCCTTTCTCTCTCCCTCCCCCCCCCCCCCCCGCCATCCTCTGCTCATGCTCTGTTTCTCTCTCAAAAATAAACATTAAAAAATTTTTTTAAAATATATTTTCATTATTTTGAAAATTCCTGAACTACTCATATTTAGAAATAGTAGAAATTGTTTCATCTGATAGAAGAAGTGCCCTGGTGCTGGAATCACACCGATAACCCAGGTCAAATTCTGGTTTTCTTACTGATTCCATGACCCCCAGTAAGCAATTTAGCCTTTTTGATCTATAGTTTCTTGGTCTTACATAAGGGGAATACAGTATCTGCTTTATGAGCTAGTGAGAATTAAGTGAAGTAATGTCAGGTTAGTGGAGAATAAATGAAATCTTTTCTATGGAAGATTCTGGCATAGATGCAGCTCAGTGGATATTGGTCTCTTTTGTTCTTTTATTTTTCTTTCCTCCTCTTGTATTTCTTCCTTTGCTTCTTTCCTTCCATCTCCTTTCAATGCTGTGTGGGGTCAAAAAGTTCTGAGGCCAGATTCTATTTACTTTATTTATAGCTGCCTTCAAATGGACTGCTTTGTAAATTAAAACATAGTGTTGGTGAACTTGGTCATAAATAATTGATCTGTGCTTGAAAAGAAGGGTGGTAAAGAGGATTCTGGGTTTTAATTTCAACTAACCCACCAACTTCATTACACTATGCGACGGTCAACTGGTAATTTGAAGCGAGGTTGGAAACTTAAGTAAAAAACACGACCAAGCTAAAAACCAAACTGTAGCAGAGTGCTTCCATAGACTAAAAAGACAACTATAGTAAAACACATAATAATTCAAACTCTCTGAGATGCTGCCTTTATTTTCTTCATGGAAAACAGCTTGACTTGATCACTTTAGAAGCACCAGGCAAGAGGAAAAAGCCTTGTGTCATTAGAGTAAACTTATTTATGGGATAGTTATTTATTTATAATAAATTACTGTGGTTTAATCTTGAAGTTCAGCATTTCCTGTGTTTAGACATTAAAATGTTTTATTGGTTACTGCAGGTTAAATTTAGAGGATATAAGCACTTCTGTATGTATTCTTTTTCTTAGCATTAGATATTTTTAAAAACTAATGACCCTGCGTTATAGTGAATATAATGTGGTTTGCTCTATCAAGTCTTATCTTTATCATTCCGGTCTTGTTTTTATTCCAGCAAACTGAAAAGTGCCTTTTTAGGGTCATGACATTGAAAAGGGTTTTTAGGGGGGAAAGATTTCTACACAAAGCATGTCTGAGGGAACTTTTTGGGAGACCAAAGGCCACTTGATAACATTTTAAAGAAACTGAACCAGGGATCTCAGCTTTGGTGCTTTCCTTGAAGTAACAGATACATGTCCTTCCGTCAGCTCTTTTCAAACATGAGACTTGTTTTGTTTTCCTGGACTGATGTCATTGCTTTATTTATCTAACTGTAGAACAAATTTGGAAGCCTTTAATAACTTTTTAGAATTATAGCAATTGATTGAACACTTATGGAACACTGATGCTTACCACATTGATTTTTTTTCCCTAAATAACCTTGAAGGAAAGCTATCCTTATTACAGATGAGCAGAGTGAAGCTCTAGGAGATAAGTTATTTGTAGTCATTAGACTATTAAGTCAACTAGTTTTCAAAATAAGTTTGACACAAAGTTATATAGTTTTTTAAATTTTTATTAAAAATTTTTTATTTTAATTTTAAGGGTTTTATTTTTATTTTAAGGGTTTATTTTTAAGATCTGTGTTTTCAGGGGCACCTTGGTGGCTCAGTTAGTTAAGCATCTGACTCTTGATTCGGCTCAGGTCATGATCTTACCATTTGTGGGTTGAAGTCCCGCATCGAGCTCCATGCTGACAGTGTGGAGCCTGCTTGGGATTCTTTCTCTCTCACTCTCTCTATCCTTCACCTGCTCGCTTGCTTGCTCTCTCTCAAAAAAACTAAATAAAACTTTAATAAATTTAAAATTTGTAGTTCCAGTTCAAAATAGGAGTCTCTGCTAAATTTTTCTTTGTTTCTGAGTAATTCAAATGAAGAATTAACACCTCGTCCTTTGTCTCCTCTGATTCTCAGAAAGTTCTTTTTTATGTTGACCCACAATGTACTTTTAACTTTTCTCCAGTCTCTCCAGTCTGCCCTCTGGAAGAACCCTGAACATATAGATCTTATGCCTCTTTTGCATCCAGTATTTGGAGAGAATTATCATGTCATTATTATTGTTAGAAGAATCATAACTTCTTATAAGATTTGTTTGATAAGCCAAAAACAGGCTAGTTAATTCAAAGTAGATTATTAACTTCTGCACTCCATTTTAGCTCAGTCTTTAGTGAACCACTTCTTAGTGCATGTTTTGGTATATTTTGTAGGCTCTTGAATCCTGACTTGAGTTTGCTATCCATCATTCCTCCATTGGGGTAATGAAAACTAGAGCCTCATGGGTTCTTACCCTCCTACCTTACTAATCAATTCTTATTGAGTGTTGGATCTGACTTGTGCATACTATATAAGTTGGCAGTAAATCTCGTGTGTTGTTAATATCTTCCTGGTTAAGAGAGCAAAGTAATTAAAACTAATAAAAACATTTTGTGATTCTTGACTCTTACCACAAAACTCTCTCTATGGTACAGAATCTGCTTTGAGTTTTCTAATTATTTCTTTTAAATTAACCTTCAGAGTGTAGCTCTAAATGCCTAACAATGTGTTTTAAATCTTTAATTAGTTCAGTATCTGTAGTATCAGTGCCAAAAATCTGTGGCAACAGCCTCAGGAAAATAAAAATCCCATGCACACATTCTTAAAGGGAGCATTTGCCATAGACTCCATTTTTTAAAACTTTGAGAAATGAAGTTGTATGAGCCCATAAAGGCATTATATGAAATTGAACCTGAATCAAGAAAAAGAAATTTTTGATCAAGTGCCCCAAAGAGAGCAAAAACGATCCATGAAACACAAAGCAGTGAAGAAGAAACAAAAGAGAAAGAGCCTCTTGGAGCATTCCTTTGGATCACTAAAGAAATCACAGGCACCTTGGACATGTTTCAAGAGTTTGGTCTAACTTTCTCCAATGCTCTAGTAATTATTTATGTTAATCATTCAATGAAATAGCGAACATATTTTCATAATGCTATATGTCATAAAGTATTGATGTCACTGGCTGATTTTAGAAGACCTCAGAATTCTTAGGGGACAGGCAAGATCACGGTAAGCTCA
The DNA here is from genome assembly GCF_028749965.1 of Puma concolor. Lineage (NCBI taxonomy): Eukaryota > Metazoa > Chordata > Mammalia > Carnivora > Felidae > Puma > Puma concolor. The sequence goes on from NC_141674.1 coordinate 53,396,925, forward strand.
ACACTTCTGTGTGAGACGAAACTGACCTCGGGCCAAGAGCTTGCCTCTAGCAGTACTCTTTTCTTACAGGGTATCCGTTTAACTCTTTAGGATCTTCTTCTTCAGCATAGAAACCTGCTGTTTTCCTATCTTAAACACAAACAAAAAACCCTTGACCCCACTTCCCTCTCCATGTACTGCCCCATTTTTTCTTTCCCTCTGAAGCACAAAGCATCACCAGAGGTGTCTGTATACTCCATAAATCCAGTTTTCCCATTCTCTCTGAAACCTTCTCCAGCCTAACCAGTCCCACAAAACCTCTCTCTTTAAGGTCACTGGTGATGCCCACTTTGCTAAATCCAGGGTCCTCATTGTATTTGATGAACATTAGTACTAAGAGGTCATCCTTTGCATTGTGTTGATAACTTACACAGTTGCCTACAGGATCCCACTCTTACCTCCTTGATGTTGTTTGGCATATTTCTGCCTTAGGGCTTTGCTGTGCAGACATACTTCCTCAAGGGCCTTGGCCTGCTTCAAGTATTTCTTCCTCAGACGTCACTTGCTGAAAGAGAGGACCACCATATTTAAAAATGCAGCCCACCCTGCCTGCCAAACTCCTGATTTTCCTTTACCTGGATTCTACTCCCCCTGCCCCAGCAGCCCCTTATTACTTATCACTGTGGTTTTAGGGTATTGGCTTTATAAAACTAGTTTGGAAACATTCCCTCCTCCTTTACTTTTGAAAAGAATATAGCATTGGTAGTATTCCTTCCTTTGATGTTTGGCATAACACACCCAGAATACCATCTGGGCTTGGAGCACTCTTTGTGGGCAGGGTTTTGATCATCAGTTTCTTTAATAGCTATAGGTCTTTGGGTTTTGCAGCCGGGATTTAGTGAGGACATTTGATTTTTTTTTTTTTTCCTTTTCAGATTTTCTGTTCCCTTTTGTGTCAATTTTAGCAACTGGATTTTTTCAAGAAATTTATATTTTTCATCTAGGTTGTCAAATTTGTTGGCATAAAAGTATAATATTGTGTTGTCCTTTTAATATCTGTAGGCTAAAAGAACATAAAGAAAAATCAGTAAAACAAAATGCTCGTTCTTTGAAAAAAAAAAAAAAAAAAACTCCATTAAGTGGGATAAATTAGACCAACAGAGAATGAGAGAGAGGACAAATGGCAAAGCAAATTGGTGATGACCAAGTTTTTTAAACTTGAACTTGGCCTCATTAATCTTCTTCATTTTCTGTTTCACAGATTTGAGCTCTTTATTATTTCCTTCCTTGTGTTGTGAGTTAATTTTGGTCTTTCTCTTCTTAAATTGGAATTTCAGGTCATTGGTTTTTATACCTTTCTTTTTTTCAAATAGAACCATTTTACACTATAGACTTTCCTCTGAGCACTGCTTTTGTTACATCCCACAAAGTTTGATATCATGGTTTCATTATCGTTCAGTTTTTAAATATTTTCTAATGTCTTCTTGGACCCATGGATTACTTTACAGTGTGTTGTTCAAGTTCCAAAACATTTAAGGTTTTCTTACCTATCTTAACTGTTACTAATTTCTAATTTGATTTCAATGTGGCCAGAGAACATATTCTGTATGTTCCTTAATTTATTGAAGGTTGCGTTTTATGGCTCAGCATATGATTTGTTTTGGTAAATATACCGCATAAACTGGAAAAGAATGTGTGTTCTGCAGTTGCTGTTACATTCTTTATAAACAGGTTGATATTTCAGATCATTTACTTTGGGGCTGATTTTTATTTTCTCTAATTCTGTCATTGCCAAGAGGATTGTTAATATCTGTTTTGGTGGAGGTGTATATTTTCTCCTTAAATTCTGCCCGTTTTTGCCTTCTATAGTTTGAGGCTTCATTATTGGGCACATGCATTTAAAATTGTTTGGTCTTCCTGATGAGTTGTTGTTTTGACATTATGAAATGTTGTTCTTTATCTCTGGTTACAATGCTTCTTCTTGTTGTCTCTTTAACCTGATATTAATATGGTCACTCCAGCCTTTCTTGGCTTACGATTTGCACCGTGTCTTTTCACAACCATCTACTTTCAGTGCCTCTGTTGCTAACAGTGTGTTTCTTAAACAGAATATAGTTGAGGCTTCTTAAAAAATGTTTGTTTATTTTGAGGTGGGGGGGGAGAGAGAGAGAAAGAAAGAGAAAGAAAGGGAGAGAATGAATGAATGAATGAATGAATGAATGAATATCCAAGCAGGCTCCATGCTGTCTGCATAGAACCCCATGGAGGGCTCAATTTCACAAACCATGAGATCACGACCTGAGCTGAAACCAGGAGTCAGAGGCTTAACCAACTGAGCCACCCAGGCTCCCAGAAAATTTCTTTTTTATCTGACAACTTGTCTTTTAATTGGGAGTGTTTAGTCAGTTAACATTTAATTTGATTGTTGAATTTGGTCAACTGTTTGATTTTTCATTTTCCACTCTTTTAAATTTTTTTTCAATTTCATATTAATCTATTTTAGGTTTTTTAAGCTATATTTATATTTCTTTAGGTATTTTTAAGTTTATACTCCATAAATTACCGTATACATACTTACTACAGTCTATTTGGAGTTAATATTCTGTCACTTCGTGTAACATCTAGAACTCTCACAACTTTATAGGTCCATTTCCCCACTGCTATCCTTCATGCTAGAGTTATATCTATTGCAAACTTCACAAGAGAATGTTGTATCTTTTGCTTTAAACTGTCCAATGTGTTTAATAATTAAGAGAAAAATAAATCTTGTATACTTACCATTTCCAGTAAGTTTTCATTTCTTTCTAAAGATCATCAACTGATACTAAGTCTGAGAACTTTTTTTTAGTATTGCCTCGTAATGAAGATTTTCTGGTGACATTCTTTGTTTCTTATTATTCTTGTTCTCAGAAAGTGTATCTATTTGCCTGTTTCTTAAAAGGCGTTTTTGCTTGAGACTGGATTCTAGACAGACAGGGTTTTTTGGTAGTGTTGTTTTTTTTCTTTTAGTGTACTAATGATGTTCCACTGTGTACTGGGCTGCACTTCTGATGAGAAGTCAGTTAAAGTTGTTTTTGTATGTAATATTGCCCCACTCACATCCCCTAGCTGCTTTGACGATTTTTCCCTCTGTCTTTGGTTTTCAGCAATTTTACTATGGCTGTCTGGACATAGTAGTCTTTATATTTATTTATCCTCTGTGATGTTTGAGCTTTCTGAACTTATAAATGTATGGTTTTCATCACTTTTGGAGACTTTTTGATCATTGTCTCTTCACATATTTTTTCTACCTCATTCTCTTTTCTCCTGCTGGGACTCTGATTACATGTATGCTAGATCTTTTGATATTTTACTACACGAGTTCCTCAGATAATGCCTCCTCCTTGTCCTTTTTAAATTTTTTTCTCCTCTGATTTTTAGATAACTTTTATTAATCTATCTTTACGTTTACTCCAATTATCCCCAATTTGCTATTGACCACCACAGATTTTTTTTTTTAATGGTTTATTTTTGAGAGAGTGTGAGTAGGGGAGAGACGGGGGTTGGGGGCACAGAGGATCCCAAGCGGGCCCTGCACTGACAGCACAGAGCCCGATGTGGGGCTCAAACTCATGAACAATGAGATCATGACCTGAGCCAAAGTCAAATGCTCTGCTTACTCAGCCACCCAGGCGCCCCCACAGATAGATTTTTAAAACTTCAGATATCAGATTTTTAAACTCTACATTTTCCTTTTTTTTTTAAGGTTTGTTTATTTTTGAGGGAAAGGGGCAAAGAGAGAGGAAGAGAGAACTGGAAGCAGCCTCCAGGTTCTGAGCCCTCGGCACAGAGCCCGAGACAGGACTTGACTCCCACAAACTGTGAGATCATGACCTGCACTGAAGTCAGATGCTTAACGGACTGAGCCACTCAGGCACCCCTCCATTTGTTTCTTTTTTAAGAAAGTCTATTTTTTTCTGAGATTTTCTTTTCACTCATTGCAAGCATATTCTCCTTTCTGTCTTTGAGCATATTTTAAAAAGCTGCTTTAGAATCCTGTCTGCTGGTTCTAACATCTGCAAATACTTGAACTTGATTTTTGTTGACGCTTTTCTCTTGAATATTGGTCACACTTTTTGTTTTGTTTTCCTTCTGATTCAAAAAATTTGGATTGTATCCTGGAAACTGGAAAGCTTTGGATTCTGATATATTCCTGTTAGGACAGTTGATTTCTTTGTATTGGTTTTAGCAGGCAAGTGGGTTGATTGGACTCACACTACTAGTCTGTTATTTGTGTTTCAAAACATTTTAGCATTTAACATACATTCTGGTAGAAGTCTATAGTTCTTAGTTATTTTTATGAATTGTTATTTGATACTGAAAATTTTACCTGAAAGATTTAAAAAAATTTTTTTCAGTTTTTATTCATTTATTTTGAGAGAGAAAGGGAGTGTACAAGAGGGTAAGGGTCAGAGAGAAGGGGAGACAGAATCACAAGCAGGCTCCACACCATCAGCACAGAGCCTGATGTGGGGCCCGAACTCATGAACCGTGAGATCATGACCCTAGCTCAGACCAAGAGTCAGACGCTCCACTGACTGTACCACCCAGGCACCCCTTACCTGAAAGACTTAAAATGTGATGTTTTATTTCACCAGATACAATTTATTGGAGTAAACGAGAAACACATTTGTTCTATAAGAAATTGATACTTAGCAGGTGCTATTGCTCCAAATTATTCTTTTATCTAAGTGTAAACTCAGGGCACCAGTCATGAAGAATTTGGACTAGGTGAAAGCAATTGATTAGCAAGATCTAGATCTTTCACAAAATTATATCCTTTATTCATTAGAGAAGAAAAATACTCTGTAGCAGGACAAACACACAATGGCTCTTCGAAGTCATTATGAATAAAAGTAGTCAATCTTAGACAGATGGCACTCCAGGTGCTAAAATGTAAATAGTCAGTTCTAACTAGTGTACTGTTTTCAAATTTTAGAGTAGAAAGGGACCTCAGAGACCGTGGGTACAAGGCCAGAAAGGTTAGGAAACTTTCTTCCACTTTTTTTTTGGATGGGGCTGCTTGGGATGGAAAGCTAAAGAGTCTTGCCTTTTGATATGGAAAACTTGAGTTCCAAGCAGGTTCTGTTATTTACGATCTGTTTGATTTTTGGCATGATACTTAACCTTTCCTGTGTCTACATCAGCTTTATTTATAAAATGGGGGTAGCAGTCTGTCCTGCACAATTGTTGAAAAAGTTACACATCTGGCACAGACTAGCCATTTCAGTATTTTGTGTTCTCTTTTCAGAATACTAAAAGGAAGTAGAGTGTGAATATAAGAGTACTCTAATGGAAGATTGTTATTCTTGGTGTGTTACTTAATCCTCTTAGGTAAGGTCTGTAAGAAAAGATCTGTAAATTTTAGAAAGTCAATTTCTAGGAGAGAATGACCACAGAAAGACCCTGGAAGGGACTAGTGGGAGCCTTAAATAGAAGCCATGCTAGTTGAGAAATGAGAGACTGGACAATGGGTTTCTATCAGCTTTGCATTTGTATTACTTCTATATTTCTCTTGCCAAAAACTCTCCACTGTAGGAGAATCTGATTATGTTGTTGAACTGTGCACTGAACCACACAGGGAGAAAGGGGACAATGGTAGACAAGAAGAGGAGGTAAGGAAGAGCTGAGCACTTGGGAATCTTGTCTTTGAATTCTGACTTCCCGGGCCTGGTACTGGGTAGGCGTTTCATGCATATTTGTTGAAGGAAGTGTCCAGAGATCCTCTTGCACCTCATTATTCATATTCCCAGAATCTGGATTTGTTTTGGGGTTGCCCTGCCAAGTATAACCTAGTGTGGTAGTAGCCTGCAGGCTCTCATTTTGTTTGTCATTACCTAGTGAAGTATGTTCAAGGCTCAGACTTGTCTAGAGTAGAGGAATCCTGGAGGTGGTGTAGATGGATTCCACCCTTTCTTTGCCCCTCACCTTTCCCCCATCTGTCCCCGGGAGATTTATTTAGGCTGAGCCCTGGTTTAGTTCACCCACTTACCCAAATCTACACTTGGCTCTGTGTTTACTGTAAGTGTTCACTAAATTTTTGTTGAATGAGTGAACAGAAGGCACTAAATTGGTAGGAAGGTAAAATAAAGGCGGAGAGCTAGTGAAGCCACACAGATGGGGAATTTATAATGAATCAGCCAAAGCCCAGAGCAAACAGATGATACTCTCTCAAACTAGAGTTGTAGCAAATTGAGCTGGTTGTTTAGGTTTCCTTGATTGGAAACTAATCTAGGTCTGTTTCAGCTCTTACTGTTCTTAGGCTGACTTTCCAAAAGACAAATTCATTTTTATCTTAGAAACCCTCTTCCTGGGCTACTTATGCCTTGTTAATAAGATGGGATGGTGGTCTGTCATTTTGGAAAAATGGTATAAGAGAGGATGTGATAGTTGTAATATTTATGTGTGTATTTTTTAGTATATCCGTGTATATTTTCTCATTTTATCGTCTTAATGACATCGTAAACAGTACAGGTATCATTATCCCATTTCCCATATGAGACAACTGTGTCAGAGAGGTTTGTTAAAGTGGCAATGACAGAATTTTTCTAGTTTAGTGTTTTCTTTATATTGGTTATGATCATTGACATCACTTACTGAATATTTATTATTAAGCACTACCCTTAAATTTTGTATAGCCACATGGTTTTTCCCCCTTACGTCCTTCAGTCTTGGCTCAGTGTTCCTTCTCAGTGAGTCCCTCCTTGGCCATTCACTTATAAATTTGTATCTTTATTTAAAAAAATTGTAATGTCTGATTATTTTTTGAGAGAGACAGAGCATGAGTGGGGGAGGGGCTGGGGGGGTGGGTACAGAATCTGAAGCAGGCTCCAAGCTCTGAGCTGTCAGCACAGAGCTCAACGTGGGGTTTAAACTCACAAACCGTGAGATCATGACCTGAAATGAGGTTGGACGCTTAACCAACTGAGCCACCCAGGAGCCCCATTTATAAATTTTTTAATTGCACCCCTCTTCTTACCTCTGTTTTATCTCCTTATAATTTATCACCTAGGACTTCTATATATGTTTATTTTTCCTTATTGTATATATTTCCTAATAGAATATAAACCCTATGAGGGCAGAGCTGGTTCATTCCTTGATGTGTCCTCAGTACCAGGAAAAAGTATCTACATGTAGTATATGGTAGGTACTCGGTAATAATTGCTGCAGGGAAATAATAATCCTCAAAACAAGCTCTATAGGGTTTACTGACAAGGAAAATTATGCACAGATAAATACCTTGCCCAACATCACTTAAGAGGTTAGAGAACTTGATTTTGAATTCATGTAAATTTAGATCCAGTGCTCCACCACGTATTTTCCAAATTTTGTTTTCCTAAGATATGGGAAAAGTACTGGAGAGGCTGTTGTAGAATGTAAGGGATGAAGTTCTTTTTTCTCTCCATTTCTTTCTCTAGCAATTCACCCTCCTTGTTTGATATATTGGAGTTTAGTATACAGTTGTATTTTTAAAAATGGTCTATCCTTTTAAAAAAGGAAAGCTCTACAAACGATTCAACTACTTCATTCTGCTTTCCAAAAATAATCGTGCAAGGTTGAGTCTGAATTTGTTTTAAAAGAAATGCAAAAATATTGTGATTAGGAGATACTCCCTAAACTTTGGAAAAGGTAAGAAAATATTAAATAAATGTTCGTATAGCAGAGAGAAAATTTTGTGGTATTTGTACCTCCTCTAAAAATAAACAGTGCAGGGACCTTGTTAGAATAATTGTGTAGTGCTTTATAGATACTGCAAATGAATGGATAAACTAGAGTATGATCTCTTGAAGGGGAGATTCTGAGCATACCTCTGGTAAGTGGTAGGCAGTTAATGAATTCAGCAAACATTTGTTGAGGACTTACTATATCCTTGGCATTGTAGGAAGAGAAACAAAGAGCTTATCTCAAGGACACAGTTAAATCACAGGAGACATGTGTTCATATATTTGGTGTATCTTGATAATCTCTTGCAGGTGATGGCCCCAAGGACAGAAATGCCCTCTTTGGGAAATATCTTTCTGATTGTATTTATAAGAGACTGAGCGGTGGTCTGAATAGATTATGGATCGCATCTAATGTGGCAGTACTTTCCGTTCAAATTATGTATTTTTTTTCTAGAATTCTAATAAATAGGGGTGGGTGCAAGAACCGGTATGTACCTAGATTTTGTTGCCTTCGGGAAAAGGTTATTTGACACGACAATTTGTGTTCCTTGAACAAATACTGCTTAATGTGCGTTATCTCATTAAATTTTTACTAAAACTTGGTGATACAAATACAATTCCTCTTCCTGTTGTAGAGTTGAGGAAACTGAGACTTAGCTATTAAGTAATTTCCCCAAACCGATCTTGAATTAGGTGATATGACCAGAATTTTAATCAATGTGTTGTGATGTTGCTTTTCATACTAATTCCACTGCTGGTTTTCTGTAGGTCTTCAATATTTTAAAAGGAATACTTTCCCGAAAGTATTACATATCAAGCAAAGTAAGAAAGGAGTATGTCTAAACATTGTAAGGACTATGATGAATACTTAGCTGCTGAATGAGGAAAAGATGGAGTTTAAATGCTCAGTTGAGGGGCGCCTGGGTGGTGCAGTCGGTTAAACGTCCGACTTCAGCCAGGTCACGATCTCGCGGTCCGTGAGTTCAAGCCCCGCGTCGGGCTCTGGGCTGATGGCTCGGAGCCTGGAGCCTGTTTCCGATTCTGTGTCTCCCTCTCTCTCTGCCCCTCCCCCGTTCATGCTCTGTCTCTCTCTGTCCCCCCCCCCCAAAAAAAAACACGTTAAAAAAAAAATGCTCAGTTGATGCGAGTAAAACCATGAACAGGGTGCCTTCTGGATGGTTAGTGACAGTTCCTTTAACTCTAATAAATCATAAGGATGTAACTTGAGCCTCATGAGGAAGAGCATTATATTACTAATGGATCATCCTGCAGGAACATAAACAAGATATAAAAATAAATGAAGTCTTTGACTCTTCATGTTCACAATTCATCATTATTCTGTTATGAACATAACCCTAAGACCGTTGGTTATAATTTGTGTCATGATGGAATTTCTGTTCGGCTTTTGGCTTTTTTTGTTTTTGTTTTGTTGGTGGTGTTTTTTGTAAATGAGTACCCCCTAAATAAGACCTTTTAGCTAATGGAGTAAGTGGAAAAACTGCAGCTGTCAGGTTAGCACTCAGGATTAAAGTCTAACAGAGTGAGCTTCTCTTCTGTTACGCACAAGTAGGACTTGGTTACCTCTATGGCTTTCCCAGTGTAGAGCTTCGTTGGTAAAGCTTTTGTCAGTATAGCTTCCCTGGAGAATGTAGCAAGCCCTTCACTGCCTCTCAGAACTCCTGGCTTTTCCCCCGGTGTGAAGTTCTGACAATAATCAGGGATACTTGGGGAACTGCTCAGCTTATTAGGGTAAAACAAGATGGCCCCGGAGAGAGAAAGCAGCTTGATGGCTGCATAACTCAGTACTTAATAAACAACATTTTGGAATTTGAACTATTTATCTTGTTTACATTTTAAGGAAAATATGCAGCATATGTTCCGTATGCTTGTACATACTTGGAAGTTAAAATATGGCTGTATGCATGCATGAAAGATTTAATTCCTGCACCAAATATAGACCAGCTGGCTTCAGGCATACGTACTGTACCTTAGCCAATGTATGTGCCTGGTGTTGAGATAAGCTGAGATAATCCCGCTTGCACACATACACACCTCACGGGTACACACACATCTTATATAATGTGATTTCTTTGAACACCTAAAAATGCTATGTAGTTTATACATGTGAATTATATTCTGTGCACATATTTATAGTTCATGTTTACATTTGTACATACACTTGTATCTCAGTGATAGAAAACGGAAATCTCTCTCCGCCCCCCCCCCCACCATACACTAATATTTAAGGCTTAAAAATTCTAATTCTAGGTTTTTTGTTGCAGTTCTGGCAAAACCCAGAATAATCCATTTCCCAGTTCCCTTAATTCCCACACATTGTGTTCCCCCTGTTGAAGAGAGAGCAAATGAAGGGGTGGATACCCTCTCTCCTGCAGCAAAGGCAGGGAGGAGGTGTTGCAGGCAGGCATCACTGGAGAGAGTACTTTGTCGCCAGGAGCACGAGGGTGAAGCCTTTGGGGCAGGGCAGGAAAAGACATCGAAGCTCCCACCATGTCTGCACCTCTCCCTGCCCCAGCTTTTCACATAACCCTGCAATCCGTATGTGTGCGAATGCCTTCTTTCAGTAAAGCAGAACCTTGAAAAGTATAAGCCTGGGCTTTTTACTCAGACTTCCTTTAATTAGAAGGGAATAGACTGAGTGAAAGTCTTCATTCTAGAAGCCAGGAAGACTTCACCATGAGAAATGAACATTGCACTAAAAATGGAAACAATTAAGCCCCTTATACACACATTTCCAGTATCTGTAGGTTGGAGAGTACTCAGAAATGCTGGGGAGAAAAGTAGCAGCCAAGATTTCTCTGAATCCACCCAAAAACTGCTGCTCCTACTAGAAAAATAACCTCAAATCATCTCCACCGGCAGAATGCACACACAGAAACTCAACCCAGAGTATATTCGAAAACCTGGTGAGACTCGTAAGAGTAGGGACCACCTCATCCCTAATCTGTTCCTTGGTGCAATAGGAAATACTTGTGGTAATGATGTGAAGGAATTAACTGCTGCTCATATCAAGAGCTTCTGAATTAGCTAAGCATTTTGAAAATCTGGACTGATGAAATAACACATTGATGAAAATGGAATCTTACCAAGAGCTACAATTTTGTTTTAATATTAGAAGACCAGTCAGGTCAGGATCATACTAAAATAGCTGTTCATGGGCATTCTGACTGGTTGTTGCTTAAGCAGTCTTTTGTCCTTTTATATGCTGCAAAGTACATGCTGGTTCTTCTGCAAAGTCATGGAGAAAGGTCACTGTCACATCGTCTGACACTGCGGTCAGGCACATGGGGGAAGGTGTTAGCAGTGAATCCTACACAAATAAACAGCCAGTGGAGAGCAAGGCATGGCCCAAGTCTTCTGTTTGCAATCCTCCCTGTCATCAGATAGGGGATGAGAAGACCTTCCCAAATCCAACTGTGAGTTGGAGAATGATATCAGATGCAGGTTGGCAAGGGAACAGACAGAATAGTTCAGAGAAGGATCTAATAAAATTGTTGTGGTTGAGGCAAATATCCTCATTCCTCTGGTTTGGAACCCACATGGGAAACATTACTTTTTGTTGTTTCTAGCAAGTCCTAATAGCATTTCCCGCTAGCATCCAGGATTTACACCTCATTTAAGTGGTCTGTGTGAGTGTCGTGGTTGTTTCTTAATTAAAACAGCAACAGCAAAAAACCTGTGCCTCTGTATCAATAATTACAGCTATACGCCTGCATTGTAAAGGCCGCTAGATCTCAGAAGCTATTTTGCCACTACTCCCGTATCTGGAAACTGAAGCTGAAAGTACCTTTTCTCTATTGAGATAAGTATGTTACAAACTGGCTTCACTGTTGGAAGGTAGGACCCGGAGAGTGTGCTCTCCTTCCTAAAGTTATCACACCGCAGTCAAAACTCCGATGATTTTGAATATTCAAGGCTAGTCTTCAACAGCTGAAGAAATCGAATGTTTATAAGATGCTTTTTCCTGTACTGCTTTCCCCCCCTAGATTTTGAACAGAATCTGTGTTGTGGGAGTTGGTTACTCCAAATACGGAGTATGCTGTGCATTCGCTCGGTCTTGCACTGACTTACCTTGTAATGGGGGACTAGGAGAGACCTCCTACTTTATTAAGCTCTACTGTCATTAGAAGAAATAGGTATTAAGTCCTAAAATGGCATGTTACATAGTCCACTGGAAAGAGAAGTCAAGTTAATATTAATAAAGGAGGAAACAGAAACATCTCCTCCCCCCCACCGCCATTATGTCTCAAGATTGTCTTCCCAAGGTTTGGATTTACTAAGTTCTTGGCAGGTCAAGGGTAAGAATGTGTTTAGTGGTAGATTTTTGTTCCCCTGCCAGTGTCCTCTTTCCACTTTGTTGCTGAGCTAATTGACACTTGCTGGCAAGTGTTTGATCGATCTGCTCTCAACAGGCCGTGAAGAAACCCTAAAACACTGTGGTCAGTTGGCCTGTTACTGGAGTTAGCTCACGTTTTGACTTTCATTTATATGGGAAAGACTTCCTGAGTCCCTGCAGCGTGCCAGGCTCTGGCCCAGGTTGCAGAGTTGGTTGGAGAGGAGGTGCTGTTTGTATTGGGTGTGGGGAGAATTGCACGGTCCCAGAGCCCTCCCAGATGATCCCCAGTGGCTCTAGTAGTGGTGGCCTCCTATTAGCTGAAATGCTTCTAAGCTACACCTGCTGTTGATAAGTTACACACAGATATTTGTACTCTAAATACAGGCTTTACAAAGTAAGAGTAAAGGGACTGGTTTTCTTTTATTTTCACGATTGAGCGTGTCCTTCATAGGCCACCAGAGAATTCCTGAGTTCACAAACCCAAGATCTTTCTCCCCCTTTCTTCCCTAATTAACTTCCTGTGCAAACTTATCTCAAAAGTTATGAATTAAATATTAGAGGTTAGTCTCTGCTGTGGCTCCTGCTTCTCCCTCCTGCTCCCCATTTCTCAGCCTCTCAATTTTTTCTAAGGTCAAGAGTAGGCTGAACTTCTTGTTCCTTTGTAAAGGAATGGGCTGTAAACTTTGAAGGCCTGAGGACGTGCTTATTTTGGTTTTAAGGAACCTCAGCTCAGAGGCTCCTGTTACAGAATGAAGTGAGAAGTGGGTTGAAGCCTACCCTTCCCATTGTTTCTTTTTTTATGATATGGTTGTTAAGGGCAGGGTGGGGTGAAAAACAGGGCAAGAGCCCATTGAGCCCTTGAGTTGATAACCTTGGCTTTCAGGAGTCTTGGGTGTGTGTTTCCATGACTCTCCTGAAATACCTAACACAAACTGCTGCCCAAAGCAAACCCCATTATAACCTTTAAAGCAAACCTGCATTTTGCTTAGACAGAAGCTGCCACTCTCGACTGTTTCCCAGAGCTCAGCCTCTGGTTCTCTGGCATGTCAGCACTTGCCTTCTGTTTTTTCCATTGCACTCCTCCCCAGCTCAGCCACAGGGGCCCCACCTCTCACAGGATCAGGGTATGTGACCCTGGAGCCCAGACAGCCTTGCAATAAATCTTCCTAGTCCACCTGCAGCTCGTCTGTCAGCGGCTGCCCTGCTTCTCCGCTGGATGTGCTATTCCCACACATCCGTCAGACAACCCTGAAGCCTCTTTGGGCCATTGGAGAGTCAGACTGGCCCTATTCCATCTATAGGTCTTTATCTATCTTGTCTTGTATCGTTGTCTGCCATGCCCAGACTTTGCTCTACTGAGTGATTACAGGAAGCCCAAACCTAGTGGTTAATGGGCAGCCACATCACAACCATGGCTATTGGCCATCAGAATCCCTTCTATGAACTGGTGTTCTTGTTCTCATTAAGACTTACTCCAGAGCAGCTGATATTACCCAGGATCGGGAACTGGACAGGCCCAGAGTTTCTAATTGCCTTGAACCAGATATGAACAGTATTCCTAGTTTATCTGCCCTTTCCTAGAACTGGAAGCAGATTTTTCCAATTTGGCAAATAATGGTATATTATATGAGGGCAAATGATTACAGTAGTGAGTGAACTCTTTTAAGTCTCTTCTAGATGCTAGGTACTACGTTAGATAAAAATGCAGTGTAGTGTTCATGAACATGGATTTGAGTATTAGCTGAGTGACCTTGGACAAATTATCAGCACCATCTACTAAAAATAGCATATAGCAATTACTAAGAGCTGTTACAAGAATTAAAAGACTTCACATAATGTTGCACTTTCAAAATGCCTAACACATGGTCAGCAATCGATAAATGCTAGTTGTGATGCTCCTGGTTTGTTGGCCAAAGCGGGATCCTTACCTAGGAAAAATGAACACTGTGAAGCAGGATATGAGGGGTCCAGCTCACTTAATTCAAGGCGATTTTGGAAAAGAAGGGTCTGAGGAGGATTCAAAGACACAAAAATCAGGCTGGGACTGAAAGAATGAATTGAATTGAATTTGATCTGGGAAAGTTGAGTTTTCTGCAATTTGGGGAGTTTGTAGCACAGAGAGAACAGAGCTAGAGGTTAGAAGAAATGGTCCCTGGTTTCTCCACTCACTCAGTGTGAGCCCAGGCACACCACTGAGACTAGATTTCCTGACTGTAGAAACAGGACAGGGAATACTTGCTCTGCCCAGCTCCTAGGGTTGTGGGAAGGCACATGTAAGACGAGTCACGTAAAAAAGGCAGAAGACCAGAATAAAAGTCCTCATTAGATCCTTAAGTTTAGAAAGAAGATCCTAGAAGGATCCCGAGTTATTTCAGACTGTAATTGTGTAACCTGCAGGACACAGTGTCAGGACACTGACAACCCTAGCAAGGTCATAGCCCAGTGTTAACACATCCAGCCTGACTCTTTGTTCAAGATTCTCCAAAGTACCTGAGTCAGTACATCAAGTCCCCCAAACAATAACAACTACAATAATGGTTAAGTAACAATAGCAACAGTCAGTATTTGGCTCTTACGGTCGTTACTCTGCTGACTGCTTCACAGACCTGAGCCCTTTTAGTTCTCAAACAATATCATGAAGCACCTGTTATTATTCCCAGTTCAGAGGTAATTAAGTTGAAGCTTAGAGAAATAAGGTGCCTGTTCCCTTTAGCTAGTTAGCGACGGAGCCGGATTTAACTCCAATTTATTTGACTCCAAAGCTTAAGCCCTTTGTGCCATTTTGCTGTTAATCTAAAGGGGGGGAAATGTTCCCTCCTTCCCCTGCTGACCCTGTGCCAGGTTTCCTGTGGAGGATCAAGCATGCGGATGAGTTAAGTGAATAAAATGGTTAATGTTCAGGTAGCCCTTCTCCCTTCACTTAGAGCTCGATTATTGGAAAATTTAGACCCCACATTATTTCTGTATCACTATCACGTGCATTTGCTGCTGTCGAGACGGAGCTATAACAATAAAAATCCTTTGTGCTTATCATGGGCTTTCTATGTTCACTGTTTCATTTGAACATCACAGTAAACCCTTGAAAAGGGCGAATAGTGTTCCCATTTTACACATGAGGAAACTGAGTCTAGGGGGAAGTCAACTCGCCCAAATTCCCAGCAGAAAATTGAGAGAGAGCTCTTACAACTGTCACTAATAATTACCGGTAGTAATGGCTAATTACTCATAGCTAGCAAGGGCAGAGCGTTTTTTTATATCCTGCATACGGTGTGCAACATGCAGCAATGAGGATGCTTTCCACTTGAACTTTGGAATGTGGCAGTGTGATGTTCAGAGATGTTAAATATCTGTGCTTGCATATACATAAAATTATTTCTATGTCACATACTCTTAAAGAACCAAATCCTGAAACTGCTGGGAAAAATAATAATTCTTGAGTAATAAGGCTGGAATTGAAAGAAAAGGGGATCGGCTATTAAATTCTTATCACGGCACAAAGGTTTTTGAATGTCAAATGTTAAACTCTTCTACATTCAATAGGAATTTTGCTATGAATCTTCAGTCCCCTAGGGTACCTTTCCTGTCTGTGCCTGTCAGCTTCATTGTTATGCATTTTAAATAAAGCTTTCCCTAACATTCAAAACTCCTTCTGAGTTTTAGGGAAAAGACATAAATAAAGTGTACTGTGCCTTTGCATTTTTGTTTTCTTTTACCTTTTTTCGAACTGTGTGCCTACCCCACCCCCAATCTTTAGAAGTTTAAAGCTAAGGTAAAAAAAAAAAAAAGACCTTTAAAAACGGGGGGCTCTGGGGAAGTATGCAAATGACAGAAATGTCTATGGGAAAATTAAGGGAAGTGAAATTCAGCAAGAAAGAAATTCATTGATGTTGTGATGAAACGTTGTCACTGGAGATGATGACAAATTAGAATCCGTTCCCATGGGGACCGGCGTGCTACCTACTGATCATTTGACCCATGGCTGAATGTTGGCTAGCCAAAGAATTGACCCAAAAGATGACAAGATGGTTTTAGTTCCACGTTGCCTCATCAGCATTCAGGAACCCCTTAGGGATGAAGGGGGAGAGGATAAAGAAGGATAAAAGATGAAAGCTGGGCTGTGGAAAGAAAAATGTTTTTAATTACACTGAGGAGGATTGTGGGTCCACCTGTAGCTTTTTGTTAAGAAGTCCTTTGTTTTCTTCTGTCTCCAGGGATCATGGCAGGCTACAGACCCAGAATCTGTCTGGCCTCTTGGAAGGGTCTGTGTTGGTAGCTGGTCCTCTTTAGTTTAACAGAGACGTTCAGGATTTAATCTCTCTGTGGGCTATCTTTACTCAAATGGATATTGTTGTGCTCACCGAGCAACCTGGATTTGGTTGGTATGCTGAAAGAGCTTGCTTTTAGAGTGAGAAAGAGAAAACTGCCCCACAGTGGAGCATGAGTTGAAGTTTCCACAGTGAGCCACTATCCCCTTTCCTTGTCAGAAGGGCACAGGGAGGTCATCTCAGGCAGTGGGGTTAAGGGAGGCCGGAGCACGACATGGGAGTCAAGGGGCCCTTAAGTTCCATATGCCTCAGTTTCTTCCGTTGTAAAATGGGAATTAACAACTGCATGGTACTGCCTCATGATGGCAGATAAATTGAATGAAAATCCAGCGTGGAAGATTAGATTGAATTATGAAACTTGCTTCTGAAAGGAAAAGAGCAGGGCATCCACTCTGTTCTCTTTCCGGGTTATGAACAAAGTTAAACACCGTGAAGTAATTGGAGCAATTTTTTTTTTTTTAAGTAATTGGAAACAATTTAAGACCATTTGATGTATCTGACCTCATAGTGACAGGTAATAACAGGTTTTGTTTTCGGAGAATACATTATTTCAAACTTGGCCCTCTTTTTTTTTTTTTTTTTAATTTATTTATTTTTGAGAGAGCGTGAGCAGGGGAGGAGCAGAGAGAGAGGAGACACAGAATCCGAAGCAGGCTCCAGGCTCTGAGCTGTCAGCACAGAGCCCGATGCAGGGCTGAAACTCAGGAACCATCAGATCATGACCTGAGCCGAAGTCGGACGCTTAACCGACTGAGCCACCCAGGTGCCCTGGCCCTTTTTTTTTTTATACTGGTGGTAGAATTCAATTCTAAACCTCCACAAAGTCTTGACTTCCGTAGGAATTATGTAGAATTCTAGGTAAGTATTTTCAGAAGTCTAATTTTTATTATAAAGTAATGAGACTGTGCATGGCTTTTAGTAATCTGTCAAGATTTTATAGCATTTGTTAAAATGGATTTGAAAAGAAGTGGGAAGAGGGGGCTGTTAGTCTGTGGGTATTCCAGAGAGAAACCGTGTTGCACACAGGTTGCACCTTTGGCCCTGAAGTTAGAATAGGACTGTGTTTGGATCCCAGCTCTACTGCTTACTAGCTTTGTAAACTTGAGCAAGTTACTGAACATTCAGCTTCTGCTTCTGGAAAAAATGCAGATGTGTGTATCTCCCATGGTTCTTTGAAAGACTAAATGGAGACATGCTTGTGAAATGCTGAGAACAGTGCCCCCACATAGTTAGCACTCAACAAACATTGGCAATTATGATTTTTTTTTAACAAGGCAAGATGGGGTTTCACCACGTGAAAGGCAGGAACTTCTGACCAAAGTGGGGGGGGCTTGCATTTGAGACCTTTTGTTAAGGGTCATGTGTGTCTGGGCTCTGTGTGCAAGTTGCTGCATCCACTGAGGAAAAATGCAGCTTGAGGGGCGTTTGGGTGGCTCAGTTTGGTTGAGTGTCTGTCCGACTTCGGGTCAGGTCATGATCTTACAGCTCGTGAGTTTGAGCCCTCTCCCTCCCCCCCCCCCCCATAAATATATATATTTAAAATGCAGCCCATGCTAACGAGGAGGCCGAAGGCAGACATTCCCAACTTGCCCCTGCCCTGCTCCTTCTTGCAGTGCCTCCCTCTGTCCCTGTCCTTCTTTCCTTCCCTCACCACACACCCCACTGCAGGGAACTAACTGTTTAGTTCCACAGACAGCCCAGTAGTGGGGGACCCTGCACCCTGGCTCTGCGCCTTGGCTGGTTATGTTAATGAGAGTTTCATTCCTCACATCGGTGTGATTTGTCATATTTTTAAATGTCAAGTCACTACTGAAGCTTCTTTTAAGTTTGGTTTATGTGGAGCAGATAGTGAATACACACAGGCTTTATAGACAGGATGGTTCTGAGTTTAGGTGACTGGCTTTCACAAAACCACCTCATTGATAGAAAATAATGATCCCTAAATTGTAGGATCCTTATGCATAATATGTGGTAACTGCCACTATGCAGTAGCTCTTAGACTTTTGTGAACAACCCCAAGTCTCTTTGCAACAGATACTACAGTCTTGATCGTTCTGATGGTATAGATGGAACAGTTGGATCTGAATGGCTTTGTATAGCTCAGCCTCAATATGTTTATCTTGGAACGGAATTCAGCCTATCTTGGGTGTTCAAGTTACGTGTTGCTACATAAAAAAATACCCCAAACTTAGTGGCATAAACAATCTCTTTATGCTTGTGTATTCTGTGGGTCAGGAGCTCGGGCCAGGCATAGCAAGGGTGGCTTATCTCTGTTCCATGATGTGTGGAGCTTCATCAGAGGAGACTGGGGGCTGGAATATTCCGGAGGCTTCTTGACTCCTCTTTGGAACCTGGGCTGAGGTGACTTGAAGGCTTGAGCAACTGGAGCTGCCAACCAAGCACTTAACTGTGGCCTCTTCATGTGTCTTGGTACAGCAGGATAGCTTGAGAGCATTCCAAGGGAGACCTGCGGAAGCTGCATGGCCCTTATGACCTAGCCTCAGAAGTTGCATGGTGTCAGTTTCTCTATACTTGACTGGTAGAAGCCATCATAACTCTACCCAGATTCAAGGAGTGGGTGGAGAGAGAGCATGGACCCCCACCTCTTAGTAGAATGTTAAAAAAAAAATTGCTGCAAATTTTTGTAAAACTACTAAGATTATGGTTCTATCTTGGAATGTGTTAGGGCTTCTGACTTCTTATAGGGAAGCAAGCTGCATAGTCTCTGTTGCAACGACTCTCACTGTAGAATGAAAGCAGCCGTAAACAGGTAAACAAATGACTATTTCAGTAAAACTTTACGAACATCGAAATTTGAATTTCCTGTAGTTATTATTAACTACAACAAAATACCTTTTTTAAAAAAAGACATTTAAAAATAAAAATCATTTTTAACTCATATAAAAGTAGACAGTGAGACAAATTAAAATATCCTGATTGGGGAGCCTGGGTCGTTCAGTTAGTTAAGCATCCAACTTCGGCTCAGGTCATGATCTCACGGTTCATGAATTTGAACCCCGTGTGGGGCTCTGGGCTGCTACTCAAGGCCTGGAACCTACTTCGGATTCTACATCTCTCTCTCTCTCTCTGCCCCTCTCCTGCTCACTCTCTTTCTCTACCCCAGCCTCTCAAAAATAAGTAAACGTTAAAAAAAATTTTTTTAAATAAAATATCAGGTTTAATTAGATCTGTCTTTGTTCAAAGATAGAATTCTCCCAATATGTAGAAGAAATACCAGGTATTTCTCAGATGTTTGTGTGTGTGTGTGTGTGTGTGTGTGTGTGTGTGTGTGTGTGTGTGTGTGTGTATGTTTGAAAGAAAGACAAAAATGATCACAAACTGCATTTTAGAAGTGAGTTTGTGAAGATCTTATTTAAAATTTCCTCTTTTTATTTTTTATTTTTGAGAGAATGTGAGCTGGGGAAGGGTGAAGAGAGAGGGAGACAGGGGATCCAAAGCAGGCTCCGAGCTAACAGAGCAGTGAGCCTGATGTGGGGCTTGAACTCATGAACTGTGAGATCATGACCTGAGCTGAAGTCAGATGCTCAACCAACTAAGCCACCTAGGTGCCCCTAGAATTTACATTTTTTCAAGCACACTTTATCTTTATCTTGTTACAGAACATTTGTTGCCACGGACAAGGAAGGGCTATATTCTTGATATTGTAGGTGGAAAATGAATGATATTTATTTCAGAACCTAAAGAGAAAAGATAAAACGTGCTCTTCTTGATGGAGTTCCCAGAAATACATATTGTTGCTATTGTTGTTTTTAAATAAGTTGTCCAAGTTTTTATTTTTTTATTTTTTTTAAATCTTTTTTTAAAGACTTTTAATGTTTTTTATTTACTTTTTTTTAAATTTTTTTTTAACGTTTATTTTTGAGACAGAGAGAGACAGTGCATGAACGGGGGAGGGTCACAGAGAGAGGGAGACACAGAATCTGAAACAGGCTCCAGGCTCTGAGCAGTCAGCACAGAGCCTGATGCGGGGCTTGAACTCACGGACCGTGAGATCATGACCTGAGCCGAAGTCGGATGCTTAACCGACTGAGCCACCCAGGCGCCCCTGTCCAAGTTTTTAAAGAGGTTGTTGGTCGTTAGACCAAAAGATAAGGTTGGTGACTGGTTGTTATTTTTTTCTTTAATTTTTATTAATTCATTAAATATTTATTGTCTGCCTGCAATGCCAGGCAGGCGCTAAAGATAATGAGATGAACAAAAAACACAAGTAGTACCCGCTCTTACAGAGCATACAGTCTAGTGTGGGAACCAGACATTAAACAGATGACAGCATTAAAGTGTAGAGTATGTTATGAGGGGTGAATGCAGGGCACTGTGAGAATATACTTGAGGTTTTCAAGCTGGATCTGTTACCCTATCTGTCACCCTCAACTATCCATTGACTGTAAGAGTCCAGGTAAAAGGATTATTCCATTAGAGCACACTGTGGTTTCAAAACCAGCACAGGGGCGCTGGGTGCCTCGGTTGAGCGTCGGACTCTTGATTTCAGCTAGGGTCATATCTCATGGTTCGTGAGTTTGAGCCCCTGGTCCAGTCCACTGACAGCACAGGCCTGCTTGGGATTCTCTCTCTCTCCCTTTCTCTTTGCCCCTCCTCTGCTTGTGCACACACTCTCACTCTCTCGAATGAAAAAAATAGCACATTTGCTAATAAGCACATTGTTACTTAGCATCCTGGCCTCCACCTACCACATGTCGGTAGCACTTTGTACCACATTTTAGTAACCAAAATCATCTCTAAGCTTTGCCAAATCCCCTCGGAGGCAGAATCACCAGTGGTCTAAATTAAGATGGGAAGTTAAACTGCATCTATACATTTTGTTTCAAAGACCTCAGCAAAAAAAACATAATTTTTTAAAATAAATTCTAGCTCAGGGATTAGAATTGCAGGTGGATTTGTCAATTTAGGGGGGCATACAATACCTCCTCTGAAAATGGTGAGACAAAATGGGACAGCCCTTTATCAAATTAAATGTTACACTCATACTCTTGTTACGTGTAGAAATGTTTGTACCTTATAGTTTGTACCATATATAGCAAGGCTGAGAAGGTTATTTGACACTCTGAAAACTCCCAAATATCGATGGGACAAGATCGAATTGAGGAATTGGCTTGAAAATAACAAATGAAGATATCCTGATTTGGCTTCATGTTCTCAGCCTGTAAGCTATTGGATTCTGTGAGTTGATGACCCAAAGGAGATGATTAGTTCTCCTCTAGTGTGCTGATAATGAATAGCTCTACAAAACCAATTAGCTATAATTCTATCAGTCATTTCATTTGGGTAACATTTTGTTGAAGGGGAAGAAAAACAACACTGTTTTCCTTGGAGATCTATAATTAAGCTGTGATATTTGATGGGAACAATGGAAGAAAAAGCAGTATGCTTATCAATTTGCTTTTGTTTTTCCCACATGAAAGTAAATGATGATGAAGTGTTCTGTTCACAGCAGTTAAGAAAGACATTTGTCCATCTTAACGGTGTAACAGACCAAACAGGAGTATATTTCTAACTATATATTTTGTTTCATAGGATGTCTACATTGTACAACTCCAGGGATTTGCCATTCACATGGAAGACTGTGAATGGTGCCTGCCCCCTGGAGTTTTGTAGCAGAAGATACTGAATGTCCTTTCCCTTTTTCACGTATTTTCCCCTTTGAAAATCTGTGTGAATCCAGAACCATGAATAGTGCATTGTTTTCTTACAGTCACTGTTGTTGCTTTGTAAGACCTAATGCCCACTGTCATGCTGACAATAATATCAATAGACTTTGTTTTCCTTTGTCTAATAAGACATTTTATGGATCAGTATTTTTCTGTTGAATTCAAACACATGAGAAGTTCATACTGTGTCATTAGCTATCACAAGATGGCAGGTATTGTTTTGTTGTCTGAGTATCCTTCTGTGACTTCTGGGCATTTTGCAATTTTTACCTCAGTTTACACAGTGGAATGAGATGTGCCTATGTGTGGTTAGTTTTACCTGAAGTTTAATACATGCAGCTTGTGACACAAATTAACGAGCTTATTAGAAAAAACACAGTTGGTTATTGCGTTAGGCTTTCGATTTATTTTGCTTACCCTTTGTCCCCCAGCTAGCCAAAAAAATCCGAGAGAAGTTCAATCGTTACTTGGATGTGGTCAACCGGAACAAGCAAGTTGTAGAAGCTTCTTATACGGCTCACCTAACCTCTCCTCTAACTGCAATTCAAGACTGCTGTACGATCCCACCTTCCATGATGGAGTAAGACTTTAAAAATATTTTTTTCTTGTTTAAACCAGGAATTGAATTGCTTTCCATTCATATTCAAAATGCCTGTGCTTGTTTATTGCAAAGTGAATAGTATTTCTATCTTAAATAAGCCTTTTGTCTTTAAATAGACGAGTAATTTTTAAAGAAGTGGGGCTCAACATACTGTATCCAAGAAATTCCCAGACCTTCCCTGCTCACCTTTTTGTCATGTTGGAATTCAGTTTCAGAAGAATCAAATATTACTTGAGTACAAAGTTGATGAAGTCTAGAAAATTACATTTTGTCATGTGTCAACTAATGGGTCATGAATAAGCTAGTCTCATTGCTTCTAGTAATTCGCCTAATTTAAGAGAGTACTTTTTGTCTTTAAGAGTAACAAAAATTCCCACTTTTTTCTTTGGTAGTTTTAAAAATAACGTCTACACTAATGGGAAATGTGGCTTCAGATAATAATGAAACAGAATTAGTGTCCGTATGGTTAGGGATATTTTTATTTATTGGCCTAGTGATATTTATATTTGGAGGGGTGTGTAGAATCATGTGATGCTGCAAATTGTTTGTAGTGGAAAGAACACTTAACTAAAGGTAAGAGAACTTAATTTTTACTTGGTCTCTAGCCGTGTGACCTTAATTAATTATGTGCCTTTTCTGTCAGTGGATAATAATCTTTATTTTCTAGGGCTATTTCGAATGGCTAAAAGCTGTTAACATACTTTAAAGATTATGAGTATAAATGTTACCATAATTGGTATGTATTATTCCCCTCTTTGTACAGTGAGTGCTCTTGGAGCCGCGCAAGGGATAGATACAGCAGTTTTTGGTGGTTAAATGTTTTGCTTCCATCAGCAGTTTTTTACTTACAGTTTCTTAGTGGGGTATGGAGGTAGCAGGACATCCTTAAGTCATTTTATTCTCCTTCTTTGTGATAGTAAGATGAGCCTTTCTCTCTGCAGCCTAAAGAGGCTCCTAGTCGTTTACTCAACTAAATGGAAAAATGTATACAGTGTAGAATGGGACTGTCTGGTTATGAATCTTACCTAATACTCAGATGGTCTTGGGTATTTGATGTCTCAGCCACCCTGTCTTCCTCTCTAGAAAGGGAACAATAATGAATACTTCATACAGTGTTTTGAGTATTCAGTGTGATCAATTGTGAAAAATTCTCTGTAGTTCTGAACAAATATTAGCCCTATTACTTATATGCTTCCATATCACACGAACATTTCTTTTTTTATTAGGTGTAATCAAAGAAGATGTCCTTTTTTTGTAGTTGGGACATCAGTAACTTAGTGTTTTTGACAATTTCTCTCTTACCTAAAAGAAAAGGAGGGCTCACTTGGGTTTTGAACCAAAGAAAACATTTTCAGAACAGGGAGAAAAGCTGGTATAGTAAGGGAGAAATCCTTGAAGCTAGAATTACGCTTAAAACTGTGGTTGTCGGGGCGCCTGGGTGGCGCAGTCGGTTAAGCGTCCGACTTCAGCCAGGTCACGATCTCGCGGTCTGTGAGTTCGAGCCCCGCGTCAGGCTCTGGGCTGATGGCTCGGAGCCTGGAGCCTGTTTCCGATTCTGTGTCTCCCTCTCTCTCTGCCCCTCCCCCGTTCATGCTCTGTCTCTCTCTGTCCCAAAAATAAATAAACGTTGAAAAAAAAAATTAAAAAAAAAAAAAAAAAACTGTGGTTGTCAACCGGGGGTGATTTCCATCCTCCTTTTTTCTCCCCCTTTCCCCTTGAATGTTTGACAATGTCTGGAAACATTTTCAGTTGTCACCCTTGGAAGGTGGGGAACAGTTACTAGCATCTAGTGTGTAGAGGTCAGGGATGCGTCTATACGGCCTGTAATGCACAGGACAGAGCCTCCAGAACAAAGAATTATCTGGCTATAGGAGGTTTTCATAAATTCCTAAGTGGAACTATTGCTCTGGTTGAAATGAGCTGGAATTGATTGCCCTCTACCTGGAAATCTATCCCCTATGTCTTCTTCCCATTACTGGCCCACCTTGTGAATTTCTATTAATGTTTCAAGAAGTAACTCCACAGTTTGCCTCTTTCCATAGCTTTCAAATACCTCCTTCCCCCCCCCCCCCTTTTTATTTCTCTTTGCCCCTGGAGGGATTCACTTCTCCCTCATCTTACCATAGTAAGTTTGAAATGCCTCTATTACAGTATAGAACTTGATGTTATGGCAGGTTGTTGGTGGTGACTCTGCCTCCCCTGCTGTTCTGGGCAGGGATTACACTTCATCCCTTTTTACCCCGGCACCTGGCAATTGTATTTAATTACTACTTGTCAACATCTGAATTGAGTAAGGGGCTGTCCACTCTCCACGTGTTAAAACTCTGGGGGTGAGGGGGCGAATACTGAACATAATTAATAGCACAAAATGTGACACAGAGAGATCCTGTGGTTCCTCAAAGCAGAGAAATGTACCAGGTGGATGGCATCACAAAAAATTTATGTACTTTAGAAGTATGCATGTTATTTGATATCATTTGAGAGAATATCACAAGAAAATAAGACATTTTTTAAAAATTATTTTAATGTTTATTTTTGAGAGAGAGAAAGACAGAGCATGAGCAGGGGAGGGTAAGAGAGAGAGGGAGACACAGAATCTGAAGCAGGCTCCAGGCTCTGAGCTGTCAGCACAGAGCCTGACGCAGGACTCAAACCCACAGACCATAATAAGATCATGACCTCAGCCGAAGTCGGATGCTTAACCAACTGACCCACCCAGGTGCCCCAATAAGACATGTTAATAAAGAGAAGCTTGTAAAGAAAGTCATTGTACTGCCAGTTAGAGAATATTGTCAATATCCTAAATTTCTAATAGGGGATTGATTAGTCAAGAGAATTGTATCCCATCCATGAAAGTGAGATGGTGGGCGCCTGGGTGGCTCAGTTGGTTAGGCAACTGACTTTGGCTCAGGTCATGATCTCACAGATGGTGAGTCCGAGCCCCATGTCAGGCTCTGTGCTGACGGCTCAGAGCCTGGAGCCTACTTCAGATTCTGTGTCTCCCCCCTCTCTCTACCCCTCCCCTGCTCTCGCTCTGTGTCTGTCTCTCAATAATAAATAAATGTTAAAAAAAAAAAAAAAAAGTGAGTTGGTAAGACGCAGCCACACTGTACAAGAAGAGTATTTGGTGACTTGTGAAAATGGCCATACATACATACACACATTAAAAGTTTGGGAGGGGGGGCACCTCGGTGGCTGAGTTGGTTAAGTGTCTGGCTCTTGATTTAGGCTCAGGTCATGATCTTACAGTTTGTGGGATCAAGCCCTGTGTCGGGCTCTGTGCTGTCAGTGCAGAGCCTGCTTGGGATTCTCTCTCTCCCTCAGTCTCTGCCCCTCCCCCTGCTCACTCATTTAAATTAATTAATTAATTAATTAAAATACACCTAAAAAATAAATAAATGTTTGGGAGGACTCACATCAAAATGTATAGGAATAAAGATAGCAATTTCCATTTTGAATACGCAGAGATAAGGATTGAAGTCTGAGATGCAGACTAGGCAGATATTTGCCAAAATTCAGTGGTCTGCCTTTTGGTGAATATAACAACACATAAAGTGTAGTCTCTGCCCTCCTGGAATTTCTCATCTAGTTCAGTTTACCGTCAGGGACTTCAGTTGTAGTCGTGGCGGGGTACGTGCTGAGTAAGCAGGTTAGGTAGAATGAGAGGCTTTTCCCTCCTTCCGAGGTTGGATTTGTGCGTTGAATGTTGCGTGGGCACTCTGAAGAGCCATGATGCAATCTTACCTCCTCACTAGGGGTAGTTGACAGGACCAACCTCTGTATGGGGTGAATCTTGCAAAACCAGGGCAGTTCTGACAACAAAGCTGGGTAATCAGAAGATTTACAGATGAGTAAAGAGGCATATTAAAGAGATATCTGATCAAAACTCTTCACAGCCGGGAGTGGCAGAGGATGACTACCCCTGGTAGAATCTTCCTGGCTCTGAATAGAGCTCACTTACCAGGGATCTGTGTTTAGGAGTTTTTGAAGTAACTCTGAGCTGATGCTTTTCTAGCAATTGGGTGAACACAAACACTTACTAAAATTATGAGACTCAAGGTGCCTGGGTGGCTCAGTCACTTAAGCAGCCAACTTCACCTCAGGCCATGATCTCATGATTCGTGAGTTTGAGCCACATGTCAGGCTCTGTGCTGACAGCTCAGAGCCTAGAGCCCGCTTCAGATTCTGACTTCCTCTCTCTCTGCCTTTCTCCTGCTAGCACTGTGTCTCTGTCTCTCAAAAATAAATAAAAAATAAAGTTATGAAACTTAACTTTTTAATGAAGATTCAAGAATGGGAAAGAGTTACTAGTAAGTTGTTGGGGTGAGCCATGATAGGAATCCTTTGCTGCCTTTGTTTCGGTCCCTCATAAAACACTTCGCTGCACCACTTTGTTTTGGTATCTTATTGAGCACATTTTCAGTGTGTATTTTAATCCCTCCAAAAATGTCTCCATTTTGAATCTCAGGGAGTTCATGTTGGAGTAAAGTGCGGACAGGAAGAACTCCCAGTCTTTAGAAGCCATTTGAGGACATGACTAAACAATTTTTTTTTTAATGGTAGGCAGATTTGGTTTTGAATCCTACCTCTTTCACTCATAAGTTGACTTTGGGGAGTCACTTAATTCTGAGCCTCAATTTCCTCATCAGTGAGCTGACAGTAAGGATAGTCCATACCTCACAGGGTCACTTAGGGAAATGTTTTTAGGTTGTAATTTCCTTATTTTATAAGTATGGGTATTATTCTCTATGTCAGGACATACTCTTTTTTTCCCTTATGGCAATAACAAAAGAGTCTTTTTTAAGATAATACACTTAAAAACTGAATTAACCTAAATGAAAATATTAAGTGAATGTGACCATAATCTTGAAGCTGATAATGACTGAAGTTCCTGAAAAATGGATTCAAGGTCATTTCCAAAGTCCTTCCAAATTGTGAGATTTTACAGTTCTATAAAGTAGACTTTTTATGCCCCTGATGTATATCTGGCCACGTGCAAATGTATTAATACTGCTATTATAAGTTTAAGTAATTGACTTGCGATAAAGGACCTCCAGTCTTAGATCTGGATTTTGTCCGTTCTTTTTTTTTTTTTTTTTTAATTTTTTAAAATGTTTGTTTATTTTTGAGAGAGAGGCAGAGCGCAAGCGGGGGAGGGGCAGAGAGAGGGGGAATCACAGAATCTAAAGCAGGCTCCAGGCTCTGAGCAGTCAGCATAGAGCCTGACGTGGGGCTCAAACTCCTAAACTGTGAGATCATGACCTGAGCAGAAGTCGGAGGCTTACCTAACTGAGCCATCAGGCACCCCTGGATCTTGTCCATTCTTAAACATCTGGGCTCTGTAAACATTTTTTGACACCTAGCACTGGCCAGTGGTGCTCAAGGTATTTGCTACTAACATTTTAAAGGCCTGTGCCTATTGACTTTGCTTCTTCTCTAAAAGCATCAAAAATAAGGTAGTATTAGGACAATATTTTTTATAACTGATTTTAACGAATGGCTAATATTCACTTTTTGTTTCAAGCCTAGAATTTCAGTTTTGCTGACTTATAATCCATTTATTTTTCTCATAAAGGCTTGATAATGCATATTTTAACAAAATGCCCAGTTGTGAAGAGAGAAGGTCTTTAAAGTGTCCTATCATAGATTCTGAAGGTTTATACTATGTTGACAACAGAGAGAATCTACAAAGCAGCAGAAAATTGATTTTTCAGATAATGTTGATACTTTGCTTCTCAGACTACTGAACTCCTCCTACTCAGGAGTTCTACAAGTTAATTATTTTGTACAAGGCCTTGCATAGAGATTAGGTACTTTGTCAAGTGTTTGCTGAAGGAATGATCTGAAGAATTAACCTCCTCTAAAATGGAGAAAAGTTAAATTATGTCTTAATGTAAGACAAACTCATTTTCAGTGGTATCACTTAAAATAATTTTGAGAATGAGTTCAGTTACTCATGTAATTTAGTTAACAGCTCCCCTTGTGTTGGGTTGGGTTGCTGATGAGGGCACAGGAGAGACTGGGCTCTCCCCCAAGGAGTGCACAGACACACAAACACGTAATTATCCTCAGGGACAATATCTGTCTACAGATGTATTTACCTTAGCCCCACAAGATGTTT
This sequence comes from Puma concolor, assembly GCF_028749965.1. Taxonomy (NCBI): domain Eukaryota; kingdom Metazoa; phylum Chordata; class Mammalia; order Carnivora; family Felidae; genus Puma; species Puma concolor. The sequence continues at coordinate 53,425,695 of NC_141674.1, forward strand.
TAAAGGTTTTTAAATTTATAATTTTTTAAATCTGTTGCCAACACTTAAATTTGGGGAGATTACACATTTAAAAACTCCAAATTGCTGTCTTCTCTAAAATCAGAAGATCTGGCAATAGTGGGTCCACATTCCCACTGGGCAGCAATCCGTTTGCATGAAGAATGGCTCCCCTTTGAGGACAAGGCCCACAATCTCCCTGACATACTGTTCCCGCTGGTCCCTGTAGGTTACACCCAACCCAGTCCCCTGACTTTGATCACCTGCTTGGCCCACACTAATATGTGAGTTTGTAACTCCTGCTCTAAAACGAACATATAATATTAATTAATTTGACTTAAGAAAATATCCTGTCCATACTCATTCTGTCAAATTTAAAGAATATAGCTCCTTTATGCATAACATTTAGAATATCTGTCCCTGAAATCTGGTTTGCCACAGAGATGGGGTTCTCTTGAGCACATCTGAACCTGTTGTTTACTCAGCAGGACCGACCAACCCTTGGCTTTTATTATACAAACCAATCAATAATTTTATCTTCCATGTCTTTTAATCCATTTCTCTCCTCCCTCTCCCAGTTTCTTTTCTTTTCTTTTCTTTTCTTTTCTTTTCTTTTCTTTTCTTTTCTTTTCTTTTCTTTTCTTTTAAAAGAAGGGAACAATGGTGAGGGTAAACTAGGAAGTAAATGCTAGGAAGATGAACTTAGATTTTTATTTCTGTGTCTCCAAGTGGGGTTCAGTGCTTTTGACCTCACTAAATTAATGCTTGTGAATTGGTTAATTGTGGTGGGACTTGTTAAGGCCTCTAGGCCAGGTTTGAGATGAGCAAAGCAATACTAGAATGAGCTAGAATAAGCAAGCAATTGTTTCTAAGCCTCTTGGAAGCCAGCCACCTACAGCTAGACTTCAGCTCTATAGAGAATTCTCTCCTACCTATCAGGGCAGACTTAAAACTTCACTGATTCCAAAAAGTGAAGAAACTCTGGGAAATATTGTCAAATTAGATTTCTGCTATTTTTCAAGGAGCTCTTTGAGTTGGAGCATCCACTGGGATTGATGTAGTCACTGGGGAAGACAGGGTAAGACTCCTCTCATTTTCTGAGAACCCAAATTTAATGCATCTCTGGCTGCCACCCACTAGAGCAGTAGGATTTCAAGAGTCAGGCCTTACCACAAATCTGTTGGGGATATTGTGCTATAGGTAAAGCAACCAGCATAGGTTCTGATGCAAGAAGTACAAGCTCATGATTGCATTTCTCATGAATAGCCATTGCTGTAAGCCTGTTAGAGTTCTCCAGAGAAACAGAACTGATAGGAGAAGATATGTGAAAGAGAGGCAGAGGGGGCAAGATTTATTTTAAGGAATTGGCTGGCATGATTTTGCAGATACAAGTCTAAAATCTGCAGGGTAGCCCAGCAGTCTGGAGACCCAGGAACAGTTGCAGTTCCAGTCTGCTGGCAGAATTCCTTCTTGCTTGGGAGGTCAGTCTTTATTAGGACCTTCACCTAATTGGACCCACAGCCCACTGACTTAAATGTTGATATCATCCCAAAACTCCCTTCACAGAAAAATCCAGAATAATGTTTGACCAAATATCTGAGGACCCTGGCCCAGCCAAATTGACACATAAAATTAACTATCACACACTTTTAGAGAAAGGATAGAAAATTGAATGGCAAAGCCTACTACTGAAGTTAAATTTTTTGTTAATACTCACATTTAGATTGGAGGATGCCAGATTATTACTCTCTTCAAACGTTATATTGTGTACTACTAGACTGCTTCTTTTAAAAAGTTAATAATGCTCATGTTAATAGCTGCCTGGAAAGGAGTGCAGGCAGCTGAGTAAGTCTTTTTTCATGTAAATTGGTTGTATATCTTGTGGTATGATTAGATGCGCAAATTTCTATGTTCCTATGTTAAGTTCAAATATTGTTGACACTATAGGAACCAGAAATAAGCTACTTAGGGAGTTGTTTTTAATTTTGATGGTTAACATGCTGACCCATAATGTTCAGACTCCTAAGCTAGGATCCTTTGGATTCTTTAGGGACTTACTAGTTTCAGGTCAAGGTTTGTGTTTGCCTTTTTTTTTTATAATTTTTTTTTTTTAAACGTTTATTTATTTTTGAGACAGAGAGAGACAGAACATGGATGGCGGAGGGTCAGAGAGAGGGAGACACAGAATCCAAAACAGGCTCCAGGCTCTGAGCTGTCAGCACAGAGCCCAACGCGGGGCTCAAACCCATGGACCGTGAGATCATGACCTGAGCCGAAGTTGGCTGCTTAACCAACTGAGCCACCCAGGCGCCCCTGCCTTTTTTTTTTTAAGCTGAACTCAGACATGAGCCTTTTTAATTTTTAAAAGGAGGCAAGCCTCTTTTTAAATTGTTAATTTTTAAAATAATCTGCCTTGAAACACCTTAAACAGTGAAGACAGTTTTCCTTTAAGTTGTGAGGCAGTTATATCACTGTAGTACAGTACTAAGACTGGATGGACTTTTGCTCTTCTTTGCTGTATCATCTTACAAAGTTCACGTAACTTTTTTAGTTTACAGTTTTCCTCAGCTGTAAAAGGAGCAGTTCAGACTATACTCCAGAGGCCTAGCTCTCAAGATTGATTAATTTCCCTCAGCCTTCTTAGAAGGTTTGTTTTTAACTGGAGCCATTTGACATTATAGGCAACTTTTCCTACTGCCCAAATTTGTAAATTCTAGATTTCATGAGAGAATTTGTTTTCATTTTTTTGAGAACTACTTAGGGGAAATAAGGTGGTATTGTATAGCCAGGCTTATAGAGGTTAAATTATTCATTCATTAAATCATTTAAAAAAAAAAAACATTTATGGAATGATTTATGGAAGAAGCATTTCAGCCTAGTGTTGAAGTAAGAAGGGGATTTGAACATATAGGAATATGGAAGAAGAGCTTTCCAGGAAAGAAAGGACCATCTGAAAATGGCCAAGAGCACTGAAGAGTACATAGTGTCTGGAAGGTGATGAAAGGGCCATCTGAGAAGTTGGTTACTATCAGATAATAGAGATTCTCAAAGGCTAGACTGAAGAATTAAACTTTATTCAGGAGACCATAGGCACTGTAAATGAAGTCAAGGACAATTCTTCTTGTGTTTATCTTTACTGTCTGACACAGGGTAGATGCTCAGTAAATAACAGTTGAATGAGAGAATTAAGTATTTTTGAGAAAGGGAACGAAATGAAGATCCCCTTTAAGGGGATTTTACCTGTCGACCATGTAGCAAGTAGAAGACCTAGTTTGATTGCATTTATATAGGCAGGGAACAAGTGGGGGCATGAATATGGCTATGGGCACCCACTCTCTTGGGTGTTGAAAGAGGGAGGAACTAAAGGCGATCAACTGAAGTTGATTCTAGTAACTGTGAGAGTGGTTGATTCCAGATTCTAAGTTATATTTGTACATCGTATGCTCTCTCATCTTTCTTTTTAGTTACATTTGAGTTCAGGGACCCAGTCAGATTCAACACCTTGCTTGAACAAGTCTCCATTAAATATCTGCTGAAGGAGTTAGTGCATGGCAGCAAGCCTGATTTCATCTTTAGTTTTTGAGTACTGGTAGTAACGATGATAACAGAATTATTGAGCTACTTTAGCTCTAGACAGGAAATTCAAGTACTTTTATGCCCATTTATAATAGTTGTTTTCATCTGAGTGTTACTTGATTGTTAGAAGCTCTGTTAGAAAACTTAAGTTGATGTTGGCCAGTTAGATTTAATCATTAATATAGTAATAATAGATATGAATAATTACTATATAAAAATAACTGGTTATATGTAAGGTAAATTTAAAAACGTGAATTTTCCAAATACCCATATATATCATTTTCACCTCATCTGGATCCTGTTCGAGGCAGCTAATGTGCAAGACATTGTACTAGAAACTGTCCGAAAGACAAAGATGAATAAAAACAGTCCATTCTTTCAGGAACTCACAGGCCATTAGAGTAAGCTAAGCAGACTGTGTCAAGTACCATGAAAAATCTAAAGTCTCCTTTAGAAGAAAAAGAGATTATGAACAGAGGCCTGTGAGCACTCAGTCTCAGTAGAGAGGTGGTAGTTGAGGCCCTGAAGAGTGGAACTCCTACAGATCTAGGAAAGAATGCTGCAGATGAAAAAGAGCGTGAGCATCATAAAGAACCGAGCATGCAGAAGTGGAGGACAGAGCTGGAGTAATGGATAAGAGCTGTGCTGGGCTGGGCTCAAAATCCTTGGCCGACTGGACAAATTTTTTCTCTGTAAACAGTAGATTTTAAAGAAAAGAAAGGCTATTGTCAGTCTGAGACTTGGGCAGGTTAATTAGTTGGCAAAGGAAGGATAAGTTGGGGTGGAGAGGCAAGTTGCTGGTCAAGTTGGGCCATCCTAATCCAGGAGAAAAGTAATGACACTTCAAGATGTCAGCTAGATTTCATTGGAGATTTAGGTGCAGAGAAAGATTTGAAAAGACGGTTTTAAATTTTAAATCGAGCATCTCAGCGGATAGAAATCTATTAATTAGAAAGTGAAAATAAGGGCAAAAGATTTTTTTTTTAATAGGTAGGCTCTATGCCTAATGTGGGGCTTGAACTCCAGACCCTGAGATCAAGTGTAGCATGCTTTACTGACTGAGCCAGCCAGGTGCCCCAGCAAAAGATTTTCAAGAGGAAGATGAATTCAATTGGAACATGCTGATTTTGATTTTTGAGTTGCACACAGATCATTCTGGGGAGGTGTTTGGTGAGGAGTTGAGATTCTCCTGTAGCATCATTTTATTTTCATCCCACAGATATCCCCCTCCACCCACAACTATGTTATATGCCATGGCAGTTCAGGAGAGAGGGCCAGGTTGAAATGTGTAGTTGTATGTGATTTTTCTTTAATGTTTATTTTTGAAGGAAAGAGAGAGCGTGAGTGGGGGAAGGGGAGAGAGCCGGCCCAAGGAGGGGTAGACACAGAATCTGAAGCGGGCTCCAGGCTCTGAGCTGTCGGCACAGAGCCTGACACTAGACTGAAACTCATGAGCTGAAGCTGATGCTTCATGACCTGAGCTGAAGTCAGATGCTTAAGCAACTGAGCCACCCAGGTGCCCCAAATTGTATAGTTTTAATGTCGTGCTGATACATAGTTAAGTTTTGTTTAAAATAAGATTTCTAGGCATAGTAGCTGACCACATGTGTGCAACTCCTATTTTTCCCCACTTGTTTTAAGGTAGTACACATGAAAAAAAATGATGTAAAGTATCTAACCCTGTACACATTTTCTTATAATAAGAATTATTATGTTCTTAAGAAAAATAAAACATTGTGACTTAGCCAGGTGCTTTTCCATTTATGACTCTTGCTGTTTTGTTCTTTCCATGTCACAAGGTCAAATAACATGACAAGCATGGTCCTTAACAAACTGAGTTTAATTTTTATTGCAGATCTTGTTCTTTCCCCCAAGAAGGTGTGTTTTGTGTTTTTGCCCTTAAAGTGCTATATGACCCATCTTAGCCTTTCAAGTTGTTCTCCCTTATCTCAAACTTTCATCTCCAGTCCTTTTAAAAATGATTACTACCTGCAGGCAGGTGAAATGTTACAGATACTGTCTTTATGAATATTAGCATCAGAAGGACTTCACTTGAGCTCAGAATTCAACAAAGATTTTACAGAATGTTTTACATTTCAGAAGGCCAACTAAGTGACATTATTTAACTTATGTAAGAGTTACATATGCTTATACTTAGTAAAATACTTTCTTGGGTTTTACTCTTATAAGTGTTGTTCTACTGGGGAGCCTGGGTGGCTCAGTAGGTGGGGCTTCCGACTTCACAGGTCATGATCTTCTAGTTCATGGGTTTGAACCCCGTGTCAGTCGGGCTCTATGCTGACAGCTAGAGCCTGGAGCCTGATTCAGATTCTGTGTCTCTCTCTCTGTCTCTCTCCGCCCCTCCCCCACTTGCATTCTGTCTCTTTCTCTCTCAAAAATAAACATTAAAAAATGAATGTTATTTTACTTAGATTATTCAAATGATCTTAACAGCTATCTGCTCCTCCCCACCCCCATTGTGCCCATGAAGAAGCAGGCTCAGAGGTTGTATCCAGGCTCAGGGAGCAGGATTTAGAATGTGGATTGCCTGATTTCAAATCATTTTTTTTAAATGTTTATTTTTGAGAGAGAGAGAGAGACCAAGGATCCAAAGTGGGCTCTGCACTGACAGCAGAGTCTCCAATGCAGGGCTCGAACTCAGGAACCGTGAAATCACGACCTGAACCAAAGTCAGATGCTTAACTGACTGAGCCACCCAGGCGCCCCTGACATCATTTTTTTAAATGACAATATTTTGACCTGTGGTAAAATTGGAATGGCTTAGCTGCCAATTGAAATGCTAAACTATGTTTTCCTTCTTAGAATTTCACTAGAGGCTGTTGTATGACCCTCTGAAGTTTCTAAATTGGCTGAATGTAAATCTCCCAAAGTCTGGTTAGTTTGTTTCTCAGTGTTAAAACCGTGTTCCTGCGGTAATTTATGTCCTTTCCGTCCATGTGTGTGGTGGTGGTGGCAGGGGGATAGGTACCTGTACATTTAGGACTGTTGATGAACATCCTCCCAGCAGAAAGCATACCTGCATCTGGGTCTGCTGAAAGTCCTGCTTTCTGGAGTTTTCCTTGTGTGACCTTTACTAAAAGAAGGGAGACCTGCCACTCTGCTTAGAATACTGACCTTCACCAGTGGCCTTTTGCAGATTTTAGGGAGAGAGTAGATCCTGTGATTTTCTTTTCTTCCTTCTCTCCTTCCTTTTTAGAAAATCTCATCTCTAAAAGAAACTAGCTAGTGGACTCTACTAGCTTTAAGAAATCAACCCTGTGATAACAAAGGACTAGAAGTTTTCCTTGGGCTTTTTATATGTTTATTGTGCAAAAATATCACCGTGTCTTCAAAGAACGCCAAGATTTAAAAACCATTCTAAAATCTGTTTGGGGGGACCCTACTTTCCTAATAAGGTGATGCACACACATAGCTTTATTAACTTCCTGATATCATGTCAGTAATTCTTTTTGAGGACACAGTCCTAAGTATTCCACATCTTACATTTCCTGTTTCTTTTACAGGGAGATTTGGACAGGCCTCTTCCTTCTTCAGGGCCCATGTGCCTGAGAGATTAGGCCAGTTCATCTACAAGGTCATCTGCTAACTTGGAGATTCTTAGTGCTTCTCTTTGATGTCTGTGTCCTACCACTCACAGTTGTCTGCTATTTACGAAGGAAGAAAGCACACAAATTTCCAATCTCTAGTCCCAGGAAGTCTCCACCTCTTAGGTTTCCTGCATTTATTCATCCAGCAGACATTTATTAACTAATATCTTGCTCTTCACAGCCAACTCTGGGCCACAGGCTCTGGGGATAAACACAGGAAAGGGTCTCTCTTTGTGTCTTCTTAGCAAGGGAGGGAAGTGTATAAATAAATGTACAGCAACTTAAGCCCTTCTTGGAGGTCAAGTTGGCAGGATGGACATGGGCTGCAGAATAGCACGAAGGGAACCTTTGGGTCCCACCAGGCCTGTGTCCACCTGCTTGTGTTTTGGGTTTTTTTTTTCCTTCAGGTTCCCTTCTTTCTTCTTCATGCACCCCTGCAACAACCTGGTGATGAGGAAGATAAGGATAAATGTTTAATGTGGTCATGGATCCACTTCCAATTCCCCTAGATGTCACCTGTGCAATTTTTCAAGCTTGCGTGAGAAAGTGGATTAAATGAATAATACTGCCATTTTGAATCTAGCCAGGAGACATACAATCACAGCAGGGCCTTCTCTCAGCAATCTGTTGTGGTGGGAAAATGGTGAAAAAGAAATGGGCCTGGTTTGTATGATACTTAGACTTTCATAGAGAAAGAGAGACTTTGTTGCTCTGCAAGCCTTACCTTGCAAGGGTGTTTGACACTGGCCATGTTTCTGCTGTGGCTGAGTTGCTGAAACCTGAAGGTTTAATCCTTAATACTGATAAGAACAACAAGAATGTGACTTATCTCCCCAATCTCTGCAGAGATGGAAGGAAAAACCATTTCTCGGACCATGATTACACGTTATTTGACAGCTTTTCAGTTTGCCCATTAATTTAGGTGTTTGAATAAGTAAACTCGGTTGGGGGCGTTCAAGTATCATTTACTTTATAAATGTGATAGTTCCTTTTTGAAGTGATCCTACTCTTACCCCTTTCTTCTACCATTCAGAGAGTTTAAATATTTGCCAGTGCAGATGTTTGATTTTTATCTTAGCTCTCTCTTTGTTTAACTTTATTCTCATGGGTGGTTAAGTGGAAGATAAGGGGGTTCTTGTTTAATTCTTTTCAACTGGTGTTGCTCAAATATTTGGAGAGCAGACACTTCCCAGAAAGAATGAGCAGGAACCTGTTTGGATGGAGGCGAAATGATGTCTCCCTATTATGGCAGACCAGACACTGTTAGGTTGTTACTAGGACCAAGGGGTCTGGAAGACATGGTCACTTCCCAGGGTCCAGATGGTCTTTGAGAGACTCTGACAGCTGCTTACCGGTCAAGGGATTTTGCCTCCCGTGCTTACCAGAAAGATGTGTGCTCTTCCTAAAGTGGAGCTTGGTGGTTGAACAGCCCTAGCAGCAAGGGCCAGCCTTGTGTTGTCAATTCATTGGCAGCCTCACTGTGTCTGTTCCACCAGCTTCTGATCCAATACCAGATTCTACTTCAGGAAGAAATAGTGGGATTTTTTGTTTTTAACCTTTTGCACCTGTCTCGGCATTTTAGCAGTGATTAAAAACAAGCAAACAAGTAAAAAACATTCCCTAGCCCATTAGCTGTCATCATAGTTGCTTTGTTAATGGACTCAACTGGCAGTTTGAGCCTGGCTCTTCTGAGAGATCCTCGGGGATTTGCTTTTTCAATTACTGCCTTAAAAATGTGTCCGTGAGCAATATCGCATTTCACCACCACCCTGGGAATCCACACTGTGGGTGTGGTTTTTGTGTGCAAAGTGATAAATTGGGCAGGCTTCCTTGGAAATGTTGAGGAAAACCCAGGGTTCTGAGTGATTTGCCTGGCAAATCACCTTCCATAGGAAATTTAAACAAAGACCAAAAAAGAGACTCAGGAAGTAAATCCCAACTGGTGTATGTGTCTCTCTCCTTTATATCTTTTTCTTTCTAAACTGGGACTCCACTGAAAAGTTGATTTACACTGTGAATCGTGGCTGAATGAAATCCAATTGGAACTCACTTGAACACTGTTTTGATGTAAGATTCAAAGCTTCTGCAAATTTATTTTATCTTCTACATTTGCTGATCTCCTGCTTGTAAATCCTGTTGAAGGAGAATAAAAATGACTGCAGCCTGATGGGAATTAAATGTCTGAAGTTCAAAGCAGTTTGCACATCAGAGCAAACGTCAATCAAATGAACATCTTGCAAGCCAGGCAGGGAGTGAATTTCTCCATGGGGAAGAGATCAAAGTGGGAGTCACAGTTCTGTTTTCTCCCTCGGGATGCAGTTTCGATCAGTTGTTCATGAAAGTAAATCCAGAAGGAAGTTTTTTTTTTTTTTCTTTCCTTTTCAAACTTACAGGCATAGGAAAGATAGAATTATTTGAAACTAAATTTCAGGCGCTGGTTTTATCTTATGAAAATAAGTATAGAAAGCAGTCATAATCCAATATCTCCTTTTTTTCAAGTGAGGGTCTATAGGAGATTTAGATAGGATCATTCTCTTATTATAAATTCCTTTTTTAAAATACAGATATAAAGTTGAATTGCCCTGCTCATTTTATACGAAAATCTATGATTTTACCAGTACTTGACCTTTTCCATAAAGCTGGAATACTATAAATGTGACTGGCAGCTAATATACTTCTCAATGAAAAATCTTGTAGGTAACCCTTAAGCATAACTGACATGTTTCTATAAAGTATTGTAAGCAGTAACTTTATGTTTCTCATAGTCCCCAAATCAGGGTGAGTAGTATGTTTCTTTCTATAAATAGTATTTACAAGAGGCACAGGTGCATAAAATGCATTCCCATCGTAGTCAAGGCAACTGTTTCTCTGGGATCTGGAGGTGGCTAATATAACGGCCAAGCATGTTTTACTCCTGTGTTTAGAGTCCAGGAGGAATCTGGAGTCCAGAAGAGAAGATACTAGTGAGTGTGGGCGAGTGGAGGGTTAAGAGATAATCACAGGGTTTTTGCTCTTGCTTTTTCTCCTAGCTGGCTCAGCAGCTCGGGACACACTGTTCTCCTGTATCTCTAAGCCCCCTGTTGACACCTGCTTCCTTACCTGACTGGCAGGTCAGCAGTCTAGGCAGAGACAGAAGCAGAGTGATGTTTATTTCTGGGCACTTCAGTGTTAACCCAGCTGGGGAGTGCATGCTCTATGGCTGAGGTTCAGCACATGTGAAGGAACTCAAGACAACTGAGACTATTGAGAGACTGTTACCACTTAAAGAATAGCATCCAGCAGGAAGCAGGAGGAAAGAGAGTGGTTGACAGGTCTCTGAATTCTTTAAATATCAGAATGTGGGGGCTTACTAGGAGAAAATTAACTTAAAACCATCAGCATTCACTTCATTCAGGTTACCCAGAGAGCAAGAATTAAATCACGTTCCAAAATGAGGTAACAAGCTGTTCATCCCTTCCTGCTAAACTTTCAGAACCCTCTTGTCCTTGAGCGAACAAGACACAAGTCAGATTGCCCTCTGGCTGGGGTTCTCCTGCAAGGTGGTTATTTAATGCTAAGACATCAGGATTGTTCTATGGATTCCTTCAGAGAAAAGAACTTCTTCAGGTATTTCACATTTTATTGGATCAGGTCTGGATCAGGTTTGGTCTCTGGAAGCCTGTGTGTTTGCACACATCAGTTGGGGCTTTCCTGAGCTGTGTTTCAGTGTTACGTCTTATCCACATTTACAGTAAAACTACAGTTGTGGCATTGTGCATCCTATGTTAACTGCCCTGAGAATTTTCAGAATTTGGTGCAGTTTTTCTTCTTGGTATTGTCTTCATTCTATTACCTTTGTTGTACATAAGCCATTTGTTCAAGGTTCTCAGAATGCAAGGGTCTTTCTTTCAGAGGAGTTTAGTACCAGGAAAAGGAGAAAACTGGTTTGAGCTGGCACCAGGTCTGCTGTATCTCTTCTCTGTGCAAGGAATGTACATGCTGGCTCTCCTATCCACTGACTCTCTTGAAACCCCTCAGATTTGGGAGGGGAACTTGAGGCTTTTCTAGAATGAAATAATAAAAAACAACTCCCTAATGGCCAATTTCATAGCTATGCCAGTAGTGAGCATTCACTTTATTAACAATTAGTAAAGAACACCTGCCTTGAATATTTTCTTCCTTTTCCTCTAAATCCTTATCTTTGTGAGTAGAGAACTCTTTCTCTGTAGCTATGCATTGTGAAGCCTTATGTTTAGCCACTGTCATTTTCTATTAAGTAAAAAGCAAAGATTTCCCCTATGCCCTACAATCTTTCAGAGTAACCTTTTCCTCTGAGAGAATTGAATTCTACTTCAGCTATTTTAGGTAATGTCAAGGATGATTTATTTGTTGATTTATTGAGATATGTTGTAACATATTCATTATGAAGGAGAGCTCAAGTGTATGTTTACATCTTGGTTCTGTTTGCTTCCCAACTGCGACCTTGGGCTTCTTGATTTAACATTTCTGTGCCTCAGTTTCCAGGCATTCAAATGGAGATGATAATAGTACTTTTCCTAGGCTTTGTGAGGATCACATTGAGTTTATCCGTGTGAAATACTTGGAATATGCCTGACATATGATGAACACTTAGTAGCTGCTGTTACCATTACTAACCCATCCATTCGTAGTTCTTATTACTTATTAAATGCTCACTATGTGACAGGCTTTTAAGAGCCATTTTCTGATTTAATTCTTAACACAACCTTATGAAATAGGTGCTATTGTTATCACCATTTTACAGATGAGAAAAACAGGCTTAGAAAACGTAAGTTATGTGCAAGATGGAATTTAAATGCAAAGTCCAGTGCAGGTCTGGTTACTGCTCAAGTCCATGCTGCTGACCATGACATAACCATGCTTTGCCACAGTGGCAGTGCCTTGTTCATCATAGATGTTCCATGAATATGACTGGGTAAAATACCCAGAGCTTTCCAGTGACTACCTCTCTGCCCTTCCTCATTTGTCACCAATAAGAATCTATGGAATACCACACATTGCCAGCAGTGTGTTAGACCTGAGAGAGAAATACAAATCCTCAAGTAACTTAGAGTCCCATTGGGGGAACTAAGACTTCTCAGATATGTGAAAAGGTTTTAGAAAGAATTGGGAGTTCAAGTGCCATGTGGTAGGATTTACACAAGAAGCCTTCCATACCAAAACCTTTGGCATCTCACCTCTAACTTGACCTGTCTTTATTTGATATATGGAAAAGGCAAAAAAATAAAAATTAAAAATAAGATAATTTGCTCGTTATAATGAGCTTGTGCCCTCTCTCTTTCTCTGAAATAGAATATTTTTTATTTTTTTTAATTATGGCACATGCTTTGAGATAAGATGGAGGCACTTGGCATAGAATGAGAAACCATCCACAGTTAGGACAGGACTTTCTGGGGAAATAATAAGTGAATAAAGACTTGAAGGAAGACTGGGTAAATAATCAAGAGAAACTTCGATAATTGCACTTGTCCAAAATGGTAGCCACTACTCAGTGATTATACAATAGAAAATTTCATATGTTAACTGGAATTAAAATCTTTAAAAATTTAGTGTTTAAGTTACATTAGGCACATTTCAAATGCTCAGCAACCACATGTAGCTACCATAGGGACACTGCAAAAATAATACATGGTCATCATTACAGAGAATTCTCCTGGACTGCCCTGATCTGGGCCAGGGGTGAAACAAGTCTGGCACCCTGCCTGTTTTTGAAAATTAAGGTATTTTGGAACACAGCCATACTCCTTCTTTGTGAATGCTCTTTGGCTGCTTTCACACTACAGTGACAGAGTTTTAGCAGTTGTGATGGAGACTGTATAGCCAGCCCATGAGCCCAAAACGTTATCGTGTCTTTTATTAAAAAGTTTGTGAGGGAATAGATTTTATGTGGCTATCTAGAGCAAGGCAAGCAGGTGAGTTCCTTGTATAGTGCCACTCCTGCGGCACAGATGTTGAAATGCTACGAGAGAGGGCTAGTGAGATTATGTTGCTTTGCCTGCATGCACACAGGCAGCTGCCAATGTATTAATTTCTTCTTTCCTCTCCATCTGTGGCTTTTGAGGCAGCAGTCTCTTGTCTAGACAAATTGGAGCAGGTCCAAGGAAGAGCAACCACGTTGGTGAAGCAACTGTGTCCTTGGAGCCACAGTTGACAATGTTGATGTAAGATATAATTCTGTACTGGGTTGGAGGCTGAACTAAAGGTCTCTTAAAATCCAGTTACTTTCTCCTTTGAGATGATATGTATCCAAACAAAACTGTTTAACTTTTGTTTTAGAACCCAACACACCACGTGAAGACCTAGTCCCCTTGCTTATACAATCAGTTTAACGTAATAATTCTTATATATTGTGAAATGGGATCGACAGATCCTCAAAGTTCACATGAATAATTGAGTGGATCTTGATTTTTAGGAGTGTATCTTCGGGTCATATAGTTTCTCTACCTGTGTTCGTGGAATTTCATTGATGGCATTTATAAATTGATGTACGTACACATTTTAACATTTTAAAAACTCTAATTTCAGATTAAGTTAGTTTGGAGGGGGGACTCTTAGAAATTTCATGAGTCTTATCAGTATATGAAATCCTAAATGAGTTATTTAGAAATTCAAAGTTTTTTGCTTTTGTTACTTCTGGATTAAGTTCACTTAAAAATACTCATGGGGGGAATAAAAACTTGTAGGGAGTGTATGTGAATGAGATGGTACATTTTCCTCTTATTTTCTTGCAGATTGCTGTTTGCTGTAGCAAATGAGTCATTGATTACACTAGTGTTTATTGATCAGCAACTAGCCAGAGTACTTACATTGTTCTAGCCCTAACCCTAACATTGAACTACCACTGGAAATCAAAAAGGCTTTGGCTTTATTTATATTATAGTCCAGAAGGTACAAACTATGTGTTCTATACCAGGAGAGGAACTTTGTTCTCTCTCTCTTTCCTCTCTCTCTCTCTTCCTCTCTCTTTCTCTCTCTCTCTCTTTTTAATTTTCTTCCCTGGATAAGAAAACCAAGGTTCAGGAAAATTGAACAGAGCAGGGATTCAGGTCTAGATGTTGCCTAAGCCCCAAACGTTCTTTCTCCTTCATTACTCACTATTTTTGTTCTTGATCACTGGTTTTCAGATAAGATAATTTAAAGAATCGTTTCATATATTACATCAGAGCTTAAGTCTGCATTTTTAAAATTATTGTCTGATTTTGTCAAATCTGTTTTCTGTATGATTTTATCAATAGTGCCTCACTCAAATTCATTAGGGAGAGAATTGGGTCAAAGGATTGTTATTTTTTAATCTCCTTAGAATTGAACTTGACTTCTAAAGCCTCCTAGAAGCAGATGTTGTTTTTTCCCATATTGTTCTGAAATGATATTTTTTAATATTTAAAATCTAAATCACAATTTACTGTTTATGAGCTGGATATATACAATAAACAATATACTGTTTATTACTGTTCATATGCAGTATGAATTATCTTGTTGGTTTTTCTGAATTTAATAACCACTAAGTAAATATTGCTAATTCTATTGTTTCAGATTTGATGGGAACTTTAACACCAATGTATCTAGAACAATTAGTTGTGATCGACTTTCTACTACTGTTAATAGCCGGGCCTTCAATCCAGGACGAGATTTAAATTCAGGTCAGTAATCTCTTGGCTTATAAAGGTGAACTGTATTTCACCACATTCGCACTGAATAAATGTATTGCTTTAGATGTTATCCCTTAAGATTTGAACAGAAAATATCATATACTTAAAATTGGATATTTCTTTCTGGAAGTTGACACTTGGAAGAGGGAAAGGAAAAAGAAAATCCAGCTGAACTGTATTGAGTGTTTACTGTATAGTATATATATGGCATATACCTTGCTAGACTCTTGAATCCATTGTCTCATTTATTAGGAGTTTTACACTCGTTATTTTAAAGGTTATTTTAGAGACCCATCTTTGCATTAGAATGTGCTGAATTTATATTCCCTATTTACAATTTTTAATTTGTTTTGGTGTTTTGGAAAGGATGATGAGGAAGCATTTCTAAGAAATGGTGCCAGGATGTTATATATTGAAGTTGCGCTTTGTTCAAATGCAGTGGTAATAACTATTAGGGTACCTGTGCGTATATAGTTATATATAGTTCCAAAGGCACATAGTGTCTCTGCTATCTTGTCCTGGCATTCCAGTCTATATTTCTCACCCTATTTGTCTTGTTATGTACATTTGTTGATGGGCTTCAGAACCTAAAGGCTTCCCTTTTAAGAGTTAGAAATAACATTTAGACATCACCTACCAGCTTCAATCCTCAGATTTTGCCAAAGAAAAATCTGAGGCTCAGGAGATCCTAAGGCTTCCCTTATTATTGGATAGATGAAGGATCTAATCCTTAAACATGAAGAACTGTATTTCCCAAATTCCAGGTCTCTTGCAGATATGTAAAACTCTAGAGAAGATAGAGGAACAGAATATTTACTTTTAGGACCCCATCCAGTCCTGGTCCGTGAGGAGAGTTGTGGTCTTTGGGAGTTGTTGTATACACAAACCAAGTAATCTAAGTAAGCCTGGAAAGGAAGAACTATAAGCCTTCTGTTGCTTAAGGATATTAAAACTCCAGCTTCTGGCTAAATTAAATGATCAACCTAAATATGCCAAGCACATATTGTCTAGAGCAATATATAATGGATTTGGTTTTTGTTGTTGTTGTTTGTTTTTGTTTTTTGTTTTGTTTTTGGGGGTTTTTTTTTGTTTTTTTGGGTTTTTGTGTTTTTTTGGTCAGAGGCCTTTTGGAGCAAGTGGGGTTAATTCTTAAAAAAGTTTACTGAAAATATTTTCCATAAAAAAAAAAAAAGTAGGGAAGAGCATAGAGTGGACAGAGAAAATGAATTATGGAAGATTCCATAGCTGGCACAGGGCACAGAGCTGGAACTTGCATTTTCTAGTTTCCAGATTCACTCCTTACCTCTTTACCTCCCATATGCTCAGTAACACAAGACATGTTGCTGGGTCTGAAGACTTGAGTTTGAATTAGCACTTTTTGAATAGGATCGGATATAAATGTGTCCCAGAAATACACATCTTGTTAAAAATTTTTACAATATATGTTAACTTGTGGGCTGTTTGAATTAATAAGGAAAAAATATAGTTCATTACTTCTTTATATACATAAGATACAGAAGGGCTCACACATAAATGTTAATACTTACCTCTTAGTTCTGGAATAGTGGGATATGTTTACTTCCTTATTAATTTTCTTAATTTTAAATTAAGCATGCATTGCTTTGTAGAACAAGGGAAAAAATAAAGCAATAAGGAATTACACACTATTTTCCGGTGTTATTTTCAGTCCTTTCTGGTAGACAGTACCTTTCATAATACATATCTGATAGTAGATCCTCAGTATGGTGCTAAGGTTCTAAACAAAAGTCCATTACCCTCCTGGCTAGGTGACTGGGACTTGAGAAAGTGCAGGCTGGGGCCAGGCTGAGGGTGGTGCATGCTCCCTTGGGAGCCAGAACAACACTCTTCTGCCAGGATCTCTCACCTCAGTGGGCCAGACCTTGGAGGATCTGGAAGATGCTGCAGCCAGGGCTCCATCCTCATTGCCTTATTTTATA